>NC_087081.1:6430823-7157386 GCF_026151205.1 Bolinopsis microptera | reverse complement strand
ACACGTTACCTGGGTTACATTGAACACGTTAACTGGGTTACATTGAACACGTTACCTGGGTCACATTGAACACGTTACCTGGGTTACATTGAACACGTTACCTGGGTTACATTGAACACGTTACCTGGGTTACATTGAACACGTTACCTAGGTTACATTGAACACGTTACCTGGGTTACATTGAACACGTTACCTGGGTTACATTGAACACGTTACCTGGGTTACATTGAACACGTTACCTGGGTTACATTGAACACGTTACCTGGGTTACATTGAACACGTTACCTGGGTTACATTGAACACGTTACCTGGGTTACATTGAACACGTTACCTGGGTTACATTGAACACGTTACCTGGGTTACATTGAACACGTTACCAGGGTTACATAGTTACATTGAACACGTTACCAGGGTTACATTGAACACGTTACCTGGGTTACATTGAACACGTTACCTGGGTTACATTGGACACGTTACCTGGGTTACATTGAACACGTTACCTGGGTTACATTGAACACGTTACCTGGGTTACATTGGACACGTTACCTGGGTTACATTGAACACGTTACCTGGGTTACATTGAACACGTTACCTGGGTTACATTGAACACGTTAACTGGGTTACATTGAACACGTTACCTGGGTCACATTGAACACGTTACCTGGGTTACATTGAACACGTTACCTGGGTTACATTGAACACGTTACCTGGGTTACATTGAACACGTTACCTGGGTTACATTGAACACGTTACCTGGGTTACATTGAACACGTTACCTGGGTTACATTGAACACGTTACCTGGGTTACATTGAACACGTTACCTGGGTTACATTGAACACGTTACCTGGGTTACATTGAACACGTTACCTGGGTTACATTGAACACGTTACCTGGGTTACATTGAACACGTTACCTGGGTTACATTGAACACGTTAACTGGGTTACATTGAACACGTTACCAGGGTTACATAGTTACATTGAACACGTTACCAGGGTTACATTGAACACGTTACCTGGGTTACATTGAACACGTTACCTGGGTTACATTGGACACGTTACCTGGGTTACATTGAACACGTTACCTGGGTTACATTGAACACGTTACCTGGGTTACATTGAACACGTTACCTGGGTTACATTGAACACGTTACCTGGGTTACATTGGACACGTTACCTGGGTTACATTGAACACGTTACCGGGGTTACATTGAACACGTTACCTGGGTTACATTGAACACGTTACCTGGGTTACATTGAACACGTTACCTGGGTTACATTGAACACGTTACCTGGGTTACATTGAACACGGTATCTAGGCTACATCGAATATTCACAATAAAGACAAAGTAGAAGTAGTATATATTATAAAGGGGGGGGGGGGGGGGGTGTCATGTCCGTCTATGTCCGCCTATGTCCTGTCCTTTTTGGATTCTATGAGACAACGGACGTGTTTTTTGGGACATTGGCGGACACGGACGGACATTGGCGGACTCGGACGGACATTGGCGGACTCGGACGGACATTGGCGGACTCGGACGGACATTGGTGGACCCGGACGGACATTGACGGACTTGGATGGACATTGATGGACATTAGCGGACATTGGTGGACATTAGCGGACAAACATTTTGAGGACTGAAGAGTACTGAAGAGTACTGAAGAGTACTGAAGAGTACTGAGGAGGATGGCTGAGAAGGATGGCTGAGGAGGATGGCTGAGGAGGATGACTGAGGAGGATGACTGAGGAGGATGACTGAGAGGGAGAAGAAGGATCAGGAAGACCCAGGAAGAGGAGGAGGAGGAGGACCCAGAAGGAGGACCTAGGAGGAGGAGGAGGAGAACTGAGGAGGATGACTGAGGAGGAGGAGGACTCAGGAGGGGGACTGGGGAGGACTGAGAAGGAGGAGGACTGAGGAGGATGGCTCAGGAGGATGGCTGAGGAGGATGACTGAGAGGGAGGAGGAGGAGGAAGAGGAGGAAGAAGACTGAGGAGGAGGAGGAGAAGGACTGAGGAGGAGAAGGAGGACCCAGGAGAAGGAGGACCCAGGAGGAGGAGGACCCAGGAGGAGGACCCAGGAAAAGGCCCCAGGACAAGGAGGAGGACTGGGGAGGAGGAGAACTGTTGAGGACTGATGAGGAGGACTGAGGACGAGGAGGAAGAGTAGGAGGAGGACTGAGGAGGGGAGGAGGAAGAGGACTGGGGAGGATCAGGATTCAGGAAGAGTAGGAGGAGGAAGCATCTAAATGTTATTTCCATTTTTGTCCGTTTTTGTCCATTTTTTTCCGTTTTTGTCCGCTCTATTTTTTGTCCGTTTTGAAAATATAGGGTACCGAACGGACAAAAATCATGATCCCCCTATAACGAGAAGGAGGACTGAGGAGAACTGAGGAGGAGGAGGAGGACTGAATAGGAGGAGGATAAGGAGGGGGACTGGGAGAGGACTGGGGAGGAGGAGGACTGATGAGAAGGATGAGGAGGAGGACCCAGGAGGAGGAGGACTGAGGACGGAGGAGGAAGAGGAGGAGGAGGACCCAGGAGGAGGAGGACTGAGGAGGACTGAGGAGGATGGCTGAGGAGGATGACTGAGAGGGAAGAGGAGGAGGAGGAGGAGGAGGACTGAGGAGGACTGAGAAGGAGGAGGAGGAGGAGGACTGAATAGGAGGAGGAGGGGGACTGGGGGAGGACTGAGGAGGAGGATGGAGGACTGAGGAGAAGGATGAGGAGGAGGACTGAGGAGGACTGAGGAGGAGGATGAAGAGGAGGAGGAGGACCCAGGAGGAGGACCCAGGAGGAGGACTCAGGAGGAGGAGGAGGACTGGGGAGGAGGAGGACTGTTGAGGACTGATGAGGAGGACTGAGGACGAGGAGGAGCAGTAGGAGGACTGAGGAGGGGAGGAGGAAGAGGACTGAGGAAGATCAGGAAGACCCAGGGGGAGGAGGAGGAAGAGTAGGAGGAGGAAGCATCTAAATGTTATTTCCATTTTTGTCCGTTTTTGTCCATTTTTGTCCGTTTTCGTCCGCTCTATTTTTTGTCCGTTTTGAAAATATAGGGTACTGAACGGACAAAAATCATGATCCCCCTATAACAGCAAAAATTGAACATTTTATTTAGCAATTTAGGTGTCCATTAATGTCCGCCTATGTCCGCCTATGTCCGCCTATGTCCGTCTATGTCCGCCTATGTCCGCCAATGTCCGCCTATGTCCGTCTATGTCCGCCTATGTCCGCCTATGTCCTGTCCTTTTTGGATTCTATGAGACAAGCGGACATAGACGGACGTGACACCCCCCCCTATAAACTATTATATTAAGTTATATAAAGTAATTATAATTAATATTTTAATATTCATAAAGTGAATATTAGCGTAAATGTATAACCTACCCACAGTTTAAGAATAGTGATAGTAGTTCACTAAAATAACGGCTGCTATAACTGCATGAATACCCATACAACTTTGATCAAGTAACTCGACCGAATTTTATAATCAGCTTACATTAGAATAATAATATGATAATTGATGTGATTTGAGGAATACCACTGTAAGAAGTGTAGTAATAGCACTGTAAAAAGTGTAGTTAAAGCACTGTAAAAAGTGTAGTAATAGCACTGTAAGAAGTGTAGTAATAGCACTGTAAGAAGTGTAGTAATAGCACTGTAAAAAGTGTAGTAATAGCACTGTGAAAAGTGTAGTTATAGCACTGTAAGAAGTGTAGTAATAGCACTGTAAAAAGTGTAGTAATAAAACTGTAAGAAGTGTAGTAATAGCACTGTAAAAAGTGTAGTTATAGCACTGTAAGAAGTGCAGTTGTAATAGCACTGTAAAAAGTGTAGTAATAGCACTGTAAGAAGTGTAGTAATAGCACTGTAAAAAGTGTAGTAATAGCACTGTGAAAAGTGTAGTTATAGCACTGTAAGAAGTGTAGTAATAGCACTGTAAAAAGTGTAGTAATAAAACTGTAAGAAGTGTAGTAATAGCACTGTAAAAAGTGTAGTTATAGCACTGTAAGAAGTGCAGTAGTAATAGCACTGTAAGAAGTGTAGTAATAGCACTGTAAAAAGTGTAGTAATAGCACTGTGAAAAGTGTAGTTATAGCACTGTAAGAAGTGTAGTAATAGCACTGTAAAAAGTGTAGTAATAAAACTGTAAGAAGTGTAGTAATAGCACTGTAAAAAGTGTAGTTATAGTACTGTAAGAAGTGCAGTAGTAATAGCACTGTAAAAAGTGTAGTAATAGCACTGTAAAAAGTGTAGTAATAAAACTGTAAGAAGTGTAGTAATATAGCACTGTAAAAAGTGTAGTTATAGCACTGTAAAAAGTGTAGTTAAAGCACTGTAAAAAGTGTAGTAATAAAACTGTAAGAAGTGTAGTAATAGCACTGTAAAAAGTGTAGTAATAGCACTGTAAAAAGTGTAGTAATAGCACTGTAAGAAGTGTAGTAATAGCACTGTAAGAAGTGTAGTAATAGCACTGTAAAAAGAGTAGTAATAGCACTGTAAAAAGTGTAGTTATAGCACTGTAAGAAGTGTAGTAATAGCACTGTAAGAAGTGTAGTAATAGCACTGTAAGAAGTGTAGTTATAGCAATGTAAGAAGTGTAGTTATAGCACTGTAAAAAGTGTAGTAATAGCACTGTAAAAAGTGTAGTAATAGCACTGACACACTACACACCACACATCATCATTCACCCCAGACACAATTATACTTCTTTTGTATTCTCATAATATCTGGAATTATCCAGTCATCAGCTGCCCTGTCATTGTTCTCTTCTGCCTCTGGCAGGCTAATCGATCTGTTACTTACAGGCCTAACAAACTCAACACTTTCATTTCAAGTTTAAGTTTTAGTTTGGTGATCACTTTCACTTTCACTTTCACTTAGGTAACGGTCTAAGAACCGGTTTGGTTCAGGGACTCTTTTTAGTTTTTACCCGCTCTGCTCGGTTTCGGCAGAAAAATAAATAATCTCTGTTCGATCGTTATAATCTTATAACATAATTTCATATCCAGTTCACTTAAATGCCTGAGACTTGACTGATTAAAAAGCATTTTGACAACTCCTCATCAAATCCAGTAGAAAAGGAAGATTTTTCTCACTGCAAATTGATAATTCGAATCTGCCATGAGCAATGAGTTGTCAGGTAAAACTGTTAAATGAAATCTCCGCAAAAATCTCCAGATGTTCACTCGAGTCTCAGCCTCTCAAAATCTTTGCAACCAGACATTCACACTAATTCACATTTTCAACAACCAGACATCCACACTATTTCACATTTTCAACAACCAGACATCCACACTATTTCAGATTTTTAACAACCAGACATCCACACTAATTCACATTTTCAATTTCAACAACCCGACATCTACGCGCACGGTATTTCACATTTTCAACAACCAGACATCCACACTATTTCACATTTTCAACAACCAGACATCCACACTATTTCACATTTTCAACAACCAGACATCCACACTTTCTCACATTTTCAACAACCAGACATCGACACTATTTCACATTTTCAACAAAAAGACATCCACACCATTTCACATTTTCAACAACCAGACATCGACACTATTCCACATTTTCAACAACCAGACATTTTACCCAGAATACATTACAACAATGCGACTCATAAATAATACTCCAATCCGGATTTTACACAACCAGACATCCACACCATTTCACATTTTCACCAGCAACTCTAACATTTCATTTTCATTCTAACTACCCAGGTACAGCGAAAAGGCCACAGCGACTACTATACTCTCACACACTCACACAGTCAGACGGTAATCAAGCGGTCACGTAATTTCACTGGACAGCTCTCGTAATCACGCTCTAATCCGGCCAGCTTAGAAATGTTGTATTGGACAGAAAGTGGGTGTGTGTGTGTGTGTGTGTGTGTATGTGTGTGTGTGTAATGAGCTGTAATGAGCAATTTGTAGATGTACAGGGAGATTTATTGTTTTAGCGGCAGAGTAGTGGAGCGTGTTGTGATGCGTGGCTATGGACGTCACGGTGCGTGGCTATGACGTCACGAGATTTAACACGCGTTAATTATTAACCAAGTAGTGTTGTAGTTAACTTTAATAATATACAATCAACTGACTGATTAACTTACTTACTGATTGATTAACCATTTAAAGCGTTAACGAGACTGCAAACCAAGTGACTAACTCACTTATAATCATTAATCACATCGTGAGAGTAAATATCGTGAGATGTAACGTCTGGTCTGAAATAATTAACTAATTGGCAATTAACTAATCAACCAATTATCTGATTAACCAATTAACTTACTGAGATTTCTTCAGCCACAGGAGAGACAGGGTCTTGTGTGGGGGTGTCTTCTGCACGGGGCTGGGCTAACGAGTCCAGTGAAACCGTACTGACCCGGAGCTGGTGTTGTCTCTGCTTCTACCTGAATTATATAATACGTTTATTTAAATGTTTTCTTGTCAGATTGAAACGTTGAATAATTCATTTCCTGATAAGAGCCTTTCCCTTGTCGCATCAACGAGATCAATAGAAATTTACCCAAGAAAACTATTCAACTATGCAACTCATACATAATATTCCAATACGGATCATGATGAGTAAAATTTCGAAATTCGTTCGGACTTTGGATCAATAATGTAAATGATGCGAATATATAATAAGTATGGAAAATATGCGAATTGAGAATGGAAATTATGCGAATAGAAACAATAAACCCACCCTTCCGTTGTGAGAAGCGAGAGATGGAGCAGGTACTTCAGTGTTTATAACCTCTGTGTCCAGAGCTGGGGTACTGTTTGAGGTCCTGACGGAGTATTAGATTGTAAGCTAATAAAGAGCCTATACTGAACACCCTTATAACGCTTATATAATATTATATTATTATACACTCGAGGGCCTGTGCAACAGATAAATAAGTGGCGTATATTATTTGTTATTTGGAATATATTATTTGCGATGTTAATTAGCACATTAAAAAACGCATAAAACAATAACGTTGTTTTGATGAAAAATAAACTAACTTGCAAGATTGATAAGATTTGGCCACATTGGCTGCTGTCGTTACCGAGACCCCCTCCATGGCCGATATTCGGGTCTATTCTTGCTCTTCCACTCCTCATAGCCAAGAGCTGCTTTGTGAATCTTTTCTAAAACCTGTTGTGGTAATGACGTCATGACACGCGGTGTGAGTGACGTGTGACGTCATGACACGTGATGTGACGTCATGACACGTGGTGTGACGTCATGACACGTGGTGTGACGTCATGACACGTGATGTGACGTCATGGCATGTGGTGTGACGTTATGACACGTGGTGTGACGTCATGACTCATGGCACGTGGTGTGGGGTTATGGCACGTGATGTGTTTTATGACACGAGTCATTCAATCATAATATATATAATAATATTATAGTTAGCTAACTACAATTCATTAGTTATCAATTTATTTGATCTTATTGTTGTCACCTTAGGCCTGACCACTGACCAGTGACCATACTCCCTTTATTATAATACTCTACACAATGATGACGATAATGACATACCTTGGGAGCGATAACACAAGATATCTTGTCGAGGATAAACTTAGGAACTTGTCCCCCTGGATCATTCTGTGTAATGTAGTGTACTGAGCACCCTGTATCCGTCTTTTTAACCACATAACCTGAAATAAATATTCGTAAAGGAATGAGGGAGGGAGGGAGGGAGGGAGGGAGGGAGGGAGGGAGGGAGGGAGGGAGGGAGGGAGGGAGGGAGGGAGGGAGGGAGGGAGGGAGGGAGGAGGCTGGGAGGGAGGGATGGAGGGAAGGAGGGAGAGAGGGATGGAGGGAAGGAGGGAGAGAGGGAGAGAGGGAAGGAGGGAGGGAGGGAGGGAGGGAGGGAGGAGGGAGGGAGGGAGGGAGGAAGGGAGGGAGGGAGGGAGGGAGGGAGGGAGGGGAGGGAGGGAGGGAGGGAGGGAGGGAGGGAGGGAGGGAGGGAGGGAGGGAGGGAGGGAGGGAGGGAGGGAGGGAGGGAGGGAGGGAGCTAGGGAGGGAGCTAGAGAGGGAGGGAGGGAGGGAGGGAGGGAGGGAGGGAGGGAGGGAGGGAGGGAGGGAGGGAGGGAGGGAGGGAGGGAGGGAGGGAGGGAGGGAGGGAGGGGAGGGAGGGAGGGAGGGAGGGAGGGAGGGAGGGAGGGAGGGAGGGAGGGATTGTTCACAATAAACTGACTATGATTATTGCGTTGTAGAACAATATAATGTAGAGAATATTGTGGACTACAAAGAATTAGTGTCCGTATACAATTTAGCAATGCAATTACATGCTTCTGTACCGACTCGCTAGGAAATCAAGTGGTTGGAGTGTACATTGTAACTTAGTATTGCAGGTCTGAGTGTACACATTAGCTGTTGTTGTTCACGTGGTGTGACGTCACAGCACGTGGTATTACACGTGGGTTGTGACGTCACATCACGTGATTAGATATGTTTTGTGACGTCATACACGTGGTTTATAAGTATATTACTCGTTCGTGTACCAAATTAGTACAGTTAAATAAAAAGAGAGAATACAAAGTACAAACACAACGATTCAGATCTGTTCTGAATTCCACTAGAATTTCACTAGAAGTAGAATGGAGATAAACATACTTAAATTGCTTTCAAAAATATATAACAGATTAGATCCTAGAAAATTTTTCATTTTAATCATTCGGCCACATTAAAAATAGTCCTATAATATCCACTAATTAGGAACAATTCTTCCAATTTTTGCACCGATGGGACCTCATCTTATACAAGTTCTTTCCTCTCAATGATCAGCCAGGTAGGGTCTAGACTACTGTATTTTTACATAGCTGTACTATTTCTCTGTAGCCAGTAAAGGGACACCTTGAGAGAAGCAGTATATAATACAAGAGACGACACTGTACAGTTACCATGGCAACAGTACTTGAATTTTGTTTATTAATCATTATCTACAAAAACGCTGCATTCTGTCTATTAAACACAATTTACCAGGTGTTAGCCAACATACCAACATACCATTTACAATGTTAGTTGGTACTTTGGTAGCCGAAGTGAGTACTGTAGTCAGTAGTTGTTATAATGTGCACACTGTAACGTATACTATGATATATTCGCAACGTGTCAGTAATTGTTTAATTCCCTGGGGACTCTACAAAGTATGAGGGAGAGTAGCAGCAAGGAAGAAAGACGCGCACTTTCTCTAATTGTTCAGAATATGTAGAATATGTGGTGTAATATAGGGGAAATTTACAAATTATCGTATAATGGAAATTATAATAATGGTAGAGTGAAATAATGAGGACCTGCGCACTTTCTCTTATTGTTCAGAGAGGGGGTTTGGAAAACATGGGATTTAATTTACAAATTAACAATAATAATAATAGCGACTGCCAAGGTTTGACGCCAAGGCAGTCGAGACCTCTTATTGAGACCCTTTATAATAATAATGTTTTATAATATTTATTTGTATAATTTGTGAGTGTTTCTCCCGCTTTTCTTCCCTTGCGCAGCAAGCCCTGTCTCTTGTAAAAACAACCTTGAAAGTTTTGTAGATACACATAGTCTCTACACCTTTACCCTCTGGTCCCTAGGGTCAGCTGATCCCGGGCCAGAGGGAAACTACCGACTGCCAAGGTTTGACGCCTAGGCAGTCGAGACCTCTTATTGAGACCCTTTATAATAATAGCTAGAAATTTATACATCGCTTTATAGCCAAAAAGAACTCAAAATCCAAAGATTCAGTTCAAGCCATCTAAAGCGACTCATGAACCATGTTATCAAATGAGAACATTGACTGATATTGTCTTGTTTAAAAAGAGACTAAAGACTCATATATTTGAAAAATGTTCATATAAGAATCATATAATATCTTTCTCATACAAACCATACTTCATAAAATGCTAAGTTCCTATGTACATGTTCATTTGATAAAGAAGCTGATTCCATACTGAGGGTCCACACTCCACAGTAACTAAAACCTCTCTCAGTTTTACTATAATTTGAGACAGGAGGAAAATTTAGGAGGAAAATATAGTCTTGTTCACTGTTCAGTTCGTAGCACACGTACAGGTTTACTAGTTGAATTGACTTGATCTTCAAATGTAAGGAATTGATCAAATTCAAATAGGACACCTAAACTTTTCACTGTGCGGGATGCCTCCACAGGGTCAGCTGCATTGTCAAGTTGTATTGAATCGACTGGACATGAAGAGTAACTGTTCTTGGTCTGTACTACAAGAGCTTCTGTTTTGTTTTGGTTTAATTTGAGTTTATTTTGGGTCATCCAGCTCTTAATTTCTTGAAAACAACGTGTAATTCTCTCTTCGATTGTTGACAGATCTCGAAATAGTGGGTTAAACTCAATGTAAAGTTGGGTGTCATCTGCGTAGATGTGGATGTTAAATCCATGTCTCTTTGCAATATGATTAAGCTCCTTTGTGTACAGTATAAACAGAATTGGACCTAGAATTGAACCTTGCGGGATTCCAATTCTAAGGAAGCATCTCTTTGTTATTATCGTATTGTGGAAATTATAATAGTAGAGTGGAATAATGGTAGAGTTGAAACTGGTCATGGCGTGCAATGAAATATTGTCCGGCTCGAAATCGAGTAATACTTTGTGTTTCTGTAAAATTCAGTACATTTTGAGAGATAAAATATTATTACTGAATAGTATAATACAGAACAATAACAATCTTAAATTACTCACAACATCAGGCATCAGCTGAGTAATGTCTCATTTATATTTCACGACACTAACTTTTATTAAATTGTGCGGGACCTACAGCGGATACTATAAAGTTGTTAGTTTCAGTTTGTGCGGGACCTACAGCGGATACTATAAAGTTGTTAGTTTCAGTTTGTGCGGTACCTACAGCGGATACTATAAAGTTGTTAGTTTCAGTTTGTGCGGTACCTACAGCGGATACTATAAAGTTGTTAGTTTCAGTTTGTGCGGTACCTACAGCGGATACTATAAAGTTGTTAGTTTCAGTTTGTGCGGGACCTACAGCGGATACTATAAAGTTGTTAGTTTCAGTTTGTGCGGTACCTACAGCGGATACTATAAAGTTGTTAGTTTCAGTTTGTGCGGTACCTACAGCGGATACTATAAAGTTGTTAGTTTTCAGTTTGTATTTATCACAACTGTAAGATACTGTATTTAGTAGTCAGTAACTAGATAAATCAAAGTCCTGTGAGGGCGAGGTTAAATGTTATCAGAATATATACCGTGCAACTCAAACGATATCATCATGTGTTCAATACATTACACATTTAAAACACATGTGTCACATGAGGAAAGTTTGTACATATATTAACTGACACACGTCAACTTGCAGCCACATCATCACAGTGTGGTGTGACGTCATGACACGTGGTGTGACGTCATGACACGCGATGCGACGTCATGACACGTGGTGTACGAGTGACGAGAACTAGCAGCCACATGAGCAGTGGGCACCTTACTCTGCGGATGATAATATTGCAATATCCTCTTAAAATAGAGTGTAAGGGAATATTGCACTATGATATATTATAGATATTATGTAATACTAGAAAGCCCGTGGTCACAGGGAGAAAAGTAATGGTATTCTTTGGTAGTTTGGTTCCAATGGTAGTCAGTTTTTATCGCATCAAAAAATATCCGTCACAACCGAAGATACAGCCGATTAAAATGTAGCTCGCACTAAACACAACGTAATTACTACAAAGCCGATCAAAATGTAGCTGGCAAATCTTTGCACGTGCATGTGCGCGTTTCAACACCATTACCATGGTTAAGTTACTATGCAACTTCCTATTCCTCATCTGATAATTTGCACGGGGGCGGTCGTCCAATTCTTTGGATTATAATATAGACTTATAGATATAATGTGCTCATAAGTTTAGAAAGATAAGCTCTTCCTCAAGGTGCAAGATCATATAATTTGATCTGTTGTAAATTATCGAGGTGACCCACGAGAGGAAGTATTTAGTGGTTACCTCTGTTTAGGGAGACGTTAATCTCAGTTGAGAAAAGTGGCCGTTCCATTTCTTCTACTGATCTGCTTTGAAATCAACTCTCTGCCAGAGCATAAAAAACCTCTCAATCAAAAACCTCTCAATTTAACCAATATCTTTTGTAACGCAGTTTTGCCAAGATTTGCATAAAATTAGTCCTAAAATCAATACAGCGTGACAAAATTAAAAGTGACCAAATAATTTGGATATTCTTTGAGAAACTCATGTCTTGCTCTGCACTTTACAGCATCGACAACATTATCAAGATTGATAGGGATTGATATATATATAAGAGGATATAATGGTCTATGAAAGTTTATTATTGATTTAAAGATGACAACTGCTGGTATTTCAGAAATTTGTTAGATCCTTGTTTGTCCCTAGCTGACGTCGAGTACGTTTTGATCACAAATATGTGTGTAAGAGTGTCCCTAAATTCCTTTGAAAGTCTCCTCTATTTCAACATTGAGTACCAATCAAGCTCCTCAAAAACTTTCAAACAAAGAGGAATAACAATGCCATTACATTTCCAATCTTCACGTCTCTCTGGGATAACCACCTCAGCATCATCGTTGCAAGGCTTAGTTTCAGGAGACAGAGCAAGGTAGCAGTGACAATGTCACTGATTGTCACTGAGTAACATCTACAACTATGCGTGTAAAGATTTATCATATGAACTCTACCCTTAGCTCTAACCCTCTCTCTTTCTCTCTCTCTCTGTTCTGGTCAACGGTTTCTGGCCTCTTACTATAAAGAAGGAGGCCCCCTCACCGTTAGACTGACCTGAATTTTCACTTTTTCGTCCAATCATCTTAGAAAGTTTTTTGTACATCCCCATAGACGTAAATAGTAACCAAAAAAATTATTTTTGAAAAATTCGGAAATTTAGGTGTGCCCCAAGCCGTTTCCATGACAACCGCGCTCGCGAACCTCAGAAATCTGGAAAAATTCGATATCTCAGGACCCATTGCACCTACAGAGCTAAAATGAGGCTTAAAAGATGCGGAATCAGCACATTTATATGAGACTTATTAATAAACATATAGCCTAAAGTGCTCACTTTCGTCAAAAATTGCAAAAAACACATTTTTTGTACATTTCCATGGCAACCACGCCCTAAAATTTGGATGTGCATCTCTATTTTTCAGTCAAACTATGAACAGATCAGAGCTACAGGGGGATAACTACAGGGGGAGAACTAGAGGGGAGATAACAGCTCAGTACTACACCTGAGGAAGAACTACAGGAGGGAGAACAGCTTAGAACTACATAATTCTGAGCTGTTCCCCCATGTAGTTCTCCCCCTCCTCTGTAGTCCTCCCTCCTGTAGTTCTGAGCTGTTCTCTCCCTGTAGTTCTGAGCTGTTCTCTCCCCTGTAATTCTCCCCCTATAGTACTTCTGAGCTGCTCCCACTGTAATTCACCCCCTGTAGTTCTGAGCTGTTCTCTCTCCATGTAGTTCTTTTGAGCTGTTCTCCCCCTGTAGTTCTTTTGAGCTATTCTCCCCCCTCCCTGTAGTTTCTTCTGAGCTGTTCCCCCATGAAGTTCTGAGCTGTTCCCCCTGTAGTTACCCCTCCCCTGTAGTTCTCCCTCCTGTAGTTCTGAGCTGTTCTCTCCCCTGTAGTGCTCCCCCTGTAGTTCTGAGCTATTCTCCCCCTGTAGTTCTCCCCCTGTAGTTCTGAGCTGTTCTCCCCCTGTAGTTCTGAGCTGTTCTCCCCCTGTAGTTCTTCCTCCTGTAGTTCTGAGCTGTTCTCCCCCCATGTAGTTCTTTTGAGCTATTCTCCCCCCTCCCTGTAGTTTCTTCTGAGCTGTTCCCCCATGAAGTTCTCCCCCTCCCCTGTAGTTCTCCCCCCCCTGTAGTTCTGAGCTGTTCTCCCCCCCCCTGTAGTTCTCCCCCTGTAGTTCTGAGCTGTTCCCCCTGTAGTTCCCCCCTCCCCGTAGATCTCCCTCCTGTACTTCTGAGCTGTTCTCTCCGCTGTAGTGCTCCCCCTGTAGTTCTGAGCTGTTCTCTCCCCATGTAGTTCTTTTGAGCTATTCTCCCCCCTCCCTGTAGTTTCTTCTGAGCTGTTCCCCCATGAAGTTCTCCCCCTCCCCTGTAGTTCTCCCCCCCCCCTGTAGTTCTGAGCTGTTCTCCCCCCCCCCCCTGTAGTTCTCCCCCTGTAGTTCTGAGCTGTTCCCCCTGTAGTTCCCCCCTCCCCCGTAGATCTCCCTCCGTGAGTCACCGTGCCCACAGAATGCAACTCCTGCTAGCTGCATTCCAGGACTCCCAAAGTATATACGAAATCATAGAATAATAAATATCAAAAAACCCATTTCTAAATCAATCCACTAAAATCCATGGGTCACATCATCAATTAATTGTCACTGGGTTACGGGATACAAGGAATCCGTGATGTGATCTCTCATTTCTGAGGGTGCCAGATTAGAAAGGTTCTAGAAGGTTCTAGAAGGTTCTAAATGGTCGAGAACCGCTTAAAACCTGTTAATCAGGTTTCCACTTTAATACTTTTCCCAACTTGTTTAGTGTTTACGATTTCAAGATGACATGCCACCTTGAAGATAAGGATAACGATGAATAATAAGTAGGGGATTTCATTGTAATTATTACAAGAAGAGTAAAATTGTCTACATTTTATAGCATTGGCATAACCAGTTGCAGTAGTCGATGGATCACGTGTCTTGTACGTCTTATAAGGATATATCCTAACCTTCCATTATATCTCTTGAACTACGAACTTTATCCACAAAAATTAATCATCCTCCTGTCAACTCGAACAGACGATCCGTCTTAGTATAAGGATGAGGTTGCAATCAAGGTAATTATAGAATAGAGACCATGACATTGCGTACAGTGTTACACCCATAATGACACGTGCTAATGGTGTGAGTTCATGACACATGACATGACGTAATGTCATGTGGTATGACGTCATGTCACGTGGTCTACCCCAGCTCTAAGTTACAGCGGACCTCCATAATCGTGGTATAATTAGGAGCTCGCAAAGCAGGCTGAGTGTAGCCGTACTTACAGCTGGCCACCACAATGATTATCAGGTTATAATTATACACACACACACACACTCACCTACCACCAATTAGGCAAATCAGCCAATTAACTCTAGATTACTTATTACACAGATTATGTGCTCCACTGTCAGACATAGTGTTAATAACAAGCTGAGATGGTCCATGTTAGGTCACATGTTTGGTCACGTGGTGAAGCACGTGTTAACATCAGATGAGTGTACTCTCTGACAGAGGGAAGGCACTTGGAATACTTATTGATTTTATAATTTATATTATGCGGACACAATTTAGTGTAATATTATTTATTTAGTGTAATATTATGCCTCTCTTAACCCATTAAGGTGGTTGAATATTCCCCGTTCGTTTTGGATCTCATAACATATCAATTTTGCATGGGAGACCTATAATTATACCTACTTATGGTATCCAGAATATTCCCGAACAAAGAGAGAAAGAGAGTGTACAACAATCAGCCATTTGAACATGACAATGAAAGAGGTTACACTCGATTGTCTCTGTAACTGAGTTTACACTCGATTGTCTCTGTAACTGAGTTTACACTCGATTGTCTCTGTAACTGAGTTTACACTCGATTGTCTCTGTAACTGAGGTTACACTCGATTGTCTCTGTAACTGAGGTTACACTCAATTGTCTCTGTAACTGAGTTTACACTCGATTGCCTCTGTAACTGAGTTTACACTCGATTGTCTCTGTAACTGAGTTTACACTCGATTGTCTCTGTAACTGAGTTTACACTCATTTGTCTCTGTAACTGAGTTTACACTCAATTGTCTCTGTAACCGAGTTTACACTCGATTGTCTCTGTAACTGAGTTTACACTCGATTGTCTCTGTAACTGAGTTTACACTCGATTGTCTCTGTAACTGAGTTTACACTCGATTGTCTCTGTAACTGAGTTTACACTCAATTGTCTCTGTAACTGAGACGGAGTGTCTAGAATATTACCTAGTGAACAGCTGGTGCTCAATGGTACGTGTCTTATCAAACCTCATCACATGATGATCAATATCTAATATTTAATATTATGTTACACGTGTGACGATGAAGAAAACTTCTCTAAATTTCTCTCTGAATTTCACTCTTCTCTAAATTTAAAGTCGCTGCTCTAGATTTAAACTTACTATGTTAAACATGTTTGGAGATGATTATAATGGAACTGAACATATCTGTAACGATAATGTAAGCATATGATGTATAGTAAACAAAGCTCCCAAATGCATAAGATTGATGGCCGAGAAAATGGAAAAAATGTCTAGAAAGCATTTACTGTCCGTGGTGGAATAATCCTTCATTTTCTCACCATTTTCCTCAGAATTTTGGCCCTGAATGATGGATTTTAACTTTTTGAATGTTGGGTCATACTTCGGAGACTGAGAACAGAAGACAACAGAGGTTGAACGACACTTTGTGTGACGTCATGACACGTGGTGTGACGTCATGACACGTGGTGTGACGTCATGACACGTGGTGTGACGGTCATACTTCGGAGACTGAGAACAGAAGATAACAGAGGTTGAACGACACTTTGTTACATCAATATTTTTATCTGGTCTTGAACATTTTGAGTATATATATATATAATATTTTTTATCTATTCCTCTTTTTTGTCAATTCTTGAAATGGAAAGGGAGGAGGCAATCGTGGTTCACATTTAAAGTAAGTGTGTAAGTAAGGAAGGAATCGTGGTTCACATTTAAAGCAAGTGTGTAAGTAAGGAGGGAATCGTGGTTCACATTTAAAGTAAGTGTGTAAGTAAGGAGGGAATCGTGGTTCACATTTAAAGTAAGTGTGTAAGTAAGGAGGGAATCGTGGTTCACATTTAAAGTAAGTGTGTAAGTAAGGAGGGAATCGTGGTTCACATTTAAAGTAAGTGTGTAAGTAAGGAGGGAATCGTGGTTCACATTTAAAGTAAGTGTGTAAGTAAGGAGGGAATCGTGGTTCATTTACCGCGATGGCACGTTACTAGCGGATGTGCCACACTTTGTCGTTTACCTTCCATTTACAAACTAACTGACACACATCGATTTGCTTTTTTCATTGAACGAATGTACGGATAGTTAGTGCAAATGTTGAGTTTAAATAAAAGTTCTACAAGTTTTATAAGTTTTACAAAACGCCACCAATCATCTGACACTAACATCTCAAATCTCTCCCCAACTTCACCGCATAAGTTATAGGTTATGTTTTAATCATACCTTACATTTTACATTACAATTACATTTTACATAACAATTAGCCGTACATCATTAATATTCTACAATGCTATCAGGCATCAGCTATATAACTGATCTAATGGCCATAATATTCATCAGACAGGCGTACTGTCCTCTACACACACAATACATGACACGTGGTGTGACGACATGACACGTGGTGTGACGTCACACCACGTGTCATACAACACAGCACTGACTGACTGACAAGCTTACTTTTGTGGCACTAATTAACCCTAATGAGCATGATAACTCAATTCTACACGGCTCTCTTGTGCAGTAGCCAGTATGTGGGAGGTACTTATATTATTATTTAATGACACGTGGTGTGACGTCATGACACGTGGTGTGACGTCATGACACGTGATGCTCCATAGTGACACATGCACGTCATGACAATGATTATGTGGTTTACATAAAAGAGAACCTTATCATCATGAGTCAGTGTCAGAAATTTGTTAAACCAACCTAATCTACTTCATTATTCGGTATTCACGTATGGATATTTAATTAATAATTCATTTAAAAATTCACACAAATTATAATATTATAAGCCATCTTACATTTATTTTTAAATTCTGACTTCAACTGTAATGAATTCAAAAGGAAATGCTCTTGTAAATATTTTAAACAGACAATTTTGGCCTAATAATATAATTTTTATGTAACTGACGCAGACGATTAAGTCAAAGACTTAACATCTGATCAAATTTTTCATCACACAACATTAATTATACTGACAGTAAGATGAAAACCATGTTTGTCTGGGAACTGTCGTAACTCGTAAGTCAGACTGATTGAAGATAACGTGATAATACGTCATCTAAATACTAACAACTCTCATTTTTATTCGTGTAATTATAAGTTTAGAAGTTTGGAAGTGCAGAGCGCAGCAGTAATACTCCGATACCAGATGTAATAAAAATATCATTTCCTGCAGATACTAATTTAACGTTCTAACAGCTATTTTAGCTAAAATTAGATTTTAAGTAATATAATTAATGCGAGATTATAGACTTATGTTTAATTGGATATGAGAGCTCCTGATATAACGCAAGAATTGGTAATAAGTTGCAGATGATAATATTGTTTGACTACAGTTAAAATGGTCGAGTTAATTTATTAGTATTAATCATTAGTATTTATTATCATATTAAACAGATGTAATTGAGATTTGAGCAAACAAGATCTGATATATAATGATGTAACTTGTTTATTGAATTTATTCACTGAGCTGAGGTATAATATAGAAGGAGAAGATAGCACAAGATTTCTTGCTAGATTTTTGGCACATATCGGATAACATGTCAAGTGGGTCACTATTTGACTTTTAATCTTGATAAAAAACTTTGTAATTTAGATTTTGTTGTAGCCTATAATAGCTGTAGCTGCTGTAGAGATCAACAACTTGAACATAGATTTTGGCCCGTTCATCACGACTTTCCGATCCCTCTAGATTCTATTTAAGCAATTAACTGATTAGCTAATTCTCCTGATTACAATTATTGTAGTAAGACAAGTTGTTAATTAAAATTAATTACCTGTGAGATAACTGACTCCTCTGACAAAGTCCTTCTTGACGGGCATCTCCTCGATATCAATAGTGTGGTTCATAATCATATGATCATCTCCAAAAATACCTGAAAGTGAAAGTGAAAGTAGTTGATTTGCATATGATGTTAGATATTAGAGACAAGAGAAACACCATTGTTGCACGTGAGGAGAGTGAGGACTCCTCGAACTACATTAAATTAATTCCTTCTGTAACGTCCTGAATAAATATACAAATACACTTACGAAAGCAAAATTTACTAAACATTTTAAAACATTACATAATTTTCCATATGGAAAAATGTTAAAGCAAGATAGATGCAACAAGAAAGATAAATGTTAGAATTAAATTGACAAAAAGGCAAAGTGTAAAGTGAAATAGAAATTGTGAACTGACCCCATGAACGCTGGTTAACGAAATCTCTGTTTTTCAAAGGTCGAGGACATCTAAGAGAGTAGTACCCAATATCGTTAAAATCATCAATCTTGTAAATATCGAGACCTGAACAGTAAGACTAGTATAACATGATTAAGTTGGTAACAGACATTGGTTACTTAGAGAATTGCATTGAAAATTAAATATAAATTGTTCAACATTTTATTATATTGTGAGGGAATATTTAATTCAAACTCCAATTTTGAAGTTTCTGATCATTTTTTCTCAGATTATTAATGTCAAATGGTTCCGAAACCCCATGCAACATTATGTACACTTAAACTTAAATGATTCTACTAAAGTCTCGACTCATACAGTCAAACAAATTGTTCATCTAATTTACATTTAATTTACATTTAATTTACATCTAATTTACATCTAATACAACGTTTTCCAAATTATAGATGAGCAGTGTTACAGCAGATACACACCTTCGATCATGCTTTCATCCCAAACTGGTCTAAAATCTGGGTCGTGAAGCACATCGTACAATGTCAGTGCTGTCATATCGTCAAAGTCTACTGCTAACTGGGGATATCGCCTTGTTAAGCCTTCTCGTTTTAAAAACTTCGATCACAACTATTCTTCGCTCTGTAGACAACCTTCCTAGTAACGGTTATCAAAACGTGCATTAAACTTAGCTTGGATGACTCTACTTCAATTCTCAACTCATACAGTCATGTTTACAGTGTTCCAAAAATTTTTAATAGTAATTTATAGAATTATTGATCGAAACCTTTATCATCTTGACCGGAGATGAGGGCATCGACTTCGTCCATACTTTAACACCAGCTGAAATATTTGCATACTTTAGAGATAAAACATTAAGCAATGATTCATACAGTAGTACAGTGCAGAATCAATTGCAGATCTGTTGTTATTATAGTCCAAATATGATATTATATTATTTAGGAAATTACCTTTATCTGGCTTAGATTCCCAGCCTTCATGACTGAAAACAATATCTAGTAATTGTTTGAAGTCATCTACAGTAGCCGGTCTTATTTCACCAACCTGAAATTGTTTCTGTAGCTAAAGAAGCATGCATGGAAAAATATTTAAACGAGCTCTGATCTAAGATTTATTAGTTGTGAAGTACTATTTCTAGTAGTATATTAAATAAATATTAATAGACAAAGATACACAAGTTAATCTTACTGCTTCACACATAATTTGATACTTATTGTATGCATTAATTTTGGTACCTGCATATTTGGTGATAAGATACATTGGTGGCTTCAACACTCATGTTATCATTGCTGCAACCACTAGGAATGAAATGTAATAAGAATAATCACTTCATTTGTGTTATGAATACTCCTCATTTAAAATACAGTAATGAGACATTATATAAATATTTAAACAGTAAGGATAGATTATAAATTCACAGACTATAGGGCTACATTTAAAGAGAACTACAGCTAAACCCTGTGGTAGAGTAGTCTCCTCGATCACCCCTCCATCCTCCAGCTCACTTATTTT
Source organism: Bolinopsis microptera (assembly GCF_026151205.1). Lineage (NCBI taxonomy): Eukaryota > Metazoa > Ctenophora > Tentaculata > Lobata > Bolinopsidae > Bolinopsis > Bolinopsis microptera. The sequence goes on along the minus strand of NC_087081.1, from coordinate 7,136,657 downwards.
CAACTTTTCAAAGTATTTTGGGGAATGAACGTCACTCCTTTTTCAATGTTCCAGTGTTCTTTGAACTCCTTGCGACCCTTAAGCCGTAGAACATACATATTACATTACACTGGAGCTTACACAGTGTAATTTCCTCCAGTCTGCGCCGCATACGTTTATATAGGCGCGCGGCGCAGACTGAAGGAAATTACACTGTGTAAGCCGATCCAGTGTAATGTAATATGTATGTACTACTGCTTTAGCAGGTGCCCACGCTACATAAATAGCGCGAGCGCACAAAAATTATTCCTTTTAAGGCTAAAATTTGGGTATATTTTCTTTTCCCATGGAGCCATGGCCTTTATGACACTGCATTCAAACAACTGAGCAAACTATGATGAAAAAATAAATAAATAAATAAATAAATTCTAACATTTATTACACGCTTCGACATTAAAATATACCCAACAAAGATGTACATTAAAGTCATTCAAGCGAGACTTAGTGTTGAAATAGCAAGATTATGGACTTTTTAAACAGTTCAGATTTTATGAACAAATATTTGTATGAAGTTACCAAAATTATGCACTTTCATGTCAGTTCAGACATTATGGACAAATATTAGAAATATTATCAAAAGCTAGTTGGAAATAAAACGTCTTTAGGGCATTTTTAAAACATTCTACAGATGATAATGATCTCACTGAGTAGGGTAGTTCATTCCAAATTTTTGGTCCACAAAACATAAATGCAGCATCTGTTCGTCTGAAATGAGGAGCAGGAGGAACTTTCAACAAATAAAAGTCATCATCTAGTCTGGAACTTTGTCTTCTTACTTCCCTTAGATTGACGTGTCCTTGTAAGTACTGAGGGGCTATGTTATTAAGACACTTGAAGACCAGAAGTGATATTTTGAACTTAATTCTGAACCGAACAGGCAGAAAGTGGAGCTTTTTGAGGTAAGGCATGATAGGTTCACGTATCTTTTTTCCGTAAAGACCAAAAATAAATCTAGCAGCATTGTTCTGTATCTTTTGTAGCTTATGAAGATTCTTTTCTGTTATTCCATAATAGACTGAGTTGCAGTAGTCTATGAAACAGAGGATATTGGAGTGAACTAACTGAACTTTTAGGTCATGGGAAAGCTTCGAACCGATTCTTGCTAAGTCCCTTTGATTCAAATAACATACTTTGGAGACAGCATTTATTTGAGAGTCCAGATTCATTTGGTGATCGAAAAGGAATCCCAGGTTCTTGGCCTTGCTAACAGGGCAGATTGAGAGGTCTCCTAAATCCATTGTCTGGATTGGGCTGACATATGGTCCTATATCAATGAACTCTGTTTTTTCATCATTCAGTTTTAGGAAGTTAACTGTCATCCATTGCTTTATCTCCAGAAAGCAATTTTTCACAGCTGTTAAATCAGGATTAGAACTGTGAACATCAAAAGTAAAGTACACCTGTGTGTCATCTGCATACAAATGTATCGAGAAACCATATTTTGTGACAATTTCTTCAAGATCTCTGGTATACAATATGAACAGTAGTGGTCCTAAAATGGATCCTTGAGGTACACCAATATCCAGATAGCCTTCAGAAGATGTGGCTTTTTTTACTTTAACCTTGAATGTGCGATTATTAAGGTAACATTGTAACCAGCTGAGTGCTAGTTCTGTAATACCATACGCATTCTTGAGTTTTGTAAGAAGGAGGTTATGGTTTATGGTGTCGAAAGCAGCTGATAGATCTAAGAGTAGAAGCACAACATTCGATTTGCTGTCAATCATCATTAGAATATCATTATGTATTTTGGTAACTGCAGACTTTTCACAACTATGGAATTTTCTATAGCCTGATTGATATGGGGAAAACAGGTTGTTGACATCAGCATATTCATTTAATTGGCAATGAACTACTTTTTCTAGTATTTTGGACAGATAAGTTAGATTGCTAATCGGTCGATAGTTTTTCAGCTCATCAACATCTAAGGTAGGTTTCTTGAGACCAGGCCTAATAGATGCTTCTTTTAGGGCAGATGGAAACTTTCCGACTCTTAGTGATTCATTCACGATGTAATGGATGATTGGGAGAAGTTCGGGTAAGCAGTTCTTGAAGAGCCACATTGGTATGACATCGAGTACGCTTGATTTATTGGGAAGACTCTTAATCAAGGTTTCAAGGTCTGATAATGAGACTTCCTTAAACTGATTAAGTCTACACTTTGCATTATCTATCGAAGTAGAGTCCTTGGTACCTTGACCGTTCAGGGAAGTGTTTTGAATTTCCTTCTCAATATTAGAGTAAATGGTCTTTACTTTTTGATCGAAGAAAGTCTTGAGTTTGGCAGCCACTTCGATATCTTCACCATTTGGCAATTTGTTGGAGCCATATTCCTTATCTAAAAGTTTATTTATGACTTTATAGGTCCCTTTCGAGTCTCCTTTGCAAGAACTGAGCTGTTTATCATAGTAGCCATCCCTAGCTCGATTGATAGTGATTTCTGCGTCAACACATTTTTCAAAATGATTAGTTTTAAACTCATCATTCTCTGGATACTTTTTGGCTTTTCGTTTTGCCCTTCTCCTCTCTCTGACAGCAATTTGACATTTATTATCCCAAAAATCAGACTTTTCAGCAGTAAATCGTTTCGTAATAAGTGGGGCATGTTTGTCTAGCACCTGTTCAAGGACATTTTGATAAAGGTTCACAGCCTCGTCTAAGGATTGATATTCAGAAAGGTTAAGCTCTGAACAAAACAGATCTTCCCTGAACTTATCGATGTCAATTTTGCTTAGCTCTCTGACATCTTTTTCTTCATATGTACGAGCTTTATGAAGATCGAATGTGACTGGGACCTGAAAACTTACTAGATAGTGATCAGAGCTGGTTCCAGTGCTTGTCTCTACCATCATATCTGTTACAGACAATGAGTCACTTACACAGCCTAGAGTAAATAACAAGTCCAGTGTCCCGCCGGAGATGTGAGTAGGAGAGTCGACATGCTGAAGGAAGCCTTTGCTCTCACAAAGAGCAATAAAGTTCTGGGCAACATTATTGTATATGTCTTCAACATGGAAATTAAAGTCACCACAAATAATTGGAGATCCAGTTTTAAGCAGAAGATTGTCCAGGTATCCATCAAAGTCATCCATGAACTTAGATATTTTTGTTTCATCATATTTCGCTTTGGCCTGAGTGCTGCGATAAACTACACATAGCCTGATAATCTCACCAGCAGTTTTAATGACACATTCAAGTACTTCAAAAGATGAATATTTAGTAACATCATTGCGTACAGGCGATATCATTTTGGGGTTGAAGAGAAAACCAACACCACCTCCCCTACCTCTTCGAGGGGCACTGATAATATCGAACCCAAAATCACAGATTTCGGCAAACTTTGCCCGATCATTAGTTTTTAGCCAAGTTTCCGTGATACAACAGATAGAAATCGAGTTATCTTTAAGCATTTCTAGTACGCCACAAGTTTTGTTGCATAGAGACCTTGCGTTGAAACAACCAATAGAGAGCTGTGATTTCTGTCGATTAGCACCTAATTTCACATTACGTTTTTTGAAATAAAGTCAGTGTTAGCAGCAATACGTTTAGTTTCTCTTACCAACACAGGACAATCGTAAGCTGCTGCATTATGTGTTCTTGAATTCTCGGCATCATTAGTGTGTGTTGAAGACAAACATCGAGCACAGGCATGTTTGTCCTTCTTCTGCTTAAATTGGCATGCTGAAGACCGGTGACTTCCCATACAGTACATGCAGGTAGGATGTTTATTTGTTTTGACTTCATTACAGTCAACAGAAGTGTGTCCAATCATTTGACAATGATAACACTGTTTGATGTAGAAGCGATCAGTTACTTTGTATCTGCGACTACCTAAATAGAGAGATCCTTGTTGTTGGTTAAAGAGGACTCTATAGACAGATGGTGATAGTTTGATTCCAATAGTGAGCTCTATGCGTTCCTGCTTATCGTTGGTGAAACGTTTTATCTTATTGAGATAGACAATACTGATAGTGTGCCCTGCTTCATACAAATCTTTGATGGACGAGTTTTTCTCCACAATTTGGGCGACTAAGTGGTTCTTTTCAAGATCCCTAAGTTTATCGGCATCATTCCCTACAGCTGAAGTGTCTATATCGTCAAGAACTTCAGAAGAAACACCATAAATAGTAACTTTTGGCAGCATTTTGTTGCCATTCTTAGACTGATATCCATACGAATCTAACCGGTATTTCCATCATTGAGAAGTGAAGTAGCCTTATCACGAATTTCAGCATTAGGGAAGCCAATTGAAACTTTCTTGTTGTTTTCATTACATCTGAGAAATACTACTTGACTGCTCTTTAATTTATCAGTAGCAAATTTTTTCACATTCGTCATTGTTGCAGCATTTACCGATTGTTCTTCTTTCGGGGACAGAATTAGAATCTCGGGTGATGAAGGTTGTGTACGTGTTGAGGCAATTGGAACATGTGGTGGTTGAGCAGATGGTGTGGAACTGTTTGAGTCGGTAAACAAGCTGGAATAGAGAACGTCCTTTGTATGAGAAACAGTACCGGATTTTGTTACAACAGTGTTTACTTTATTGTCAATAACATCATTGATATTTTTCGTGAGGTCTTCTTTTAAAGATGAAAACTGTTCAGCAAATTGTTTCATAAAATCAACCTGATCTGAGGATCGCTCTTGAGCTCTCTCAGGTTTCTGGGACAGTTGTTCCTTCAGCAAGGTTTTAAGTTCAGACATCTCTTCCCTGAACTCCAAATTTATGGCATCTATTTTATTATCTAACAATCCTACCCGATCTACGGTAGTAGCAGCCTTCTTTTCCTCCTCAGCAGTACTACAATCATTACAGATAAATAGAAAGCGACCAAATCGTTTAGCATAAGATGAAGTGTTGTTCACAGCATGAGACAGGTGAGCAGTAAAAACCGTGGGCGCACTGACATTGCAAGTTTCATCACAGTTGATAGCATGAAAACTGTCCTTACACCAAAAACATTGTACAATGTCGGTACTTTTGACAACCTCATCATTCGAACAAGCTTTACATAAACCGTTGACGAGAAGATTCTTTGCAGAGTTATGAGCAGACTTTTCCATTGCAATTGTGTATTTGTACTTGTATAGATGTACAAAGGTAAAGTACAAACACCGTGCAGTAGCAGTGCAGTGGCAGTTAAAATTTCCGATTAAACAGAGATAAGGGAGCTCTGTTTTTCAACACGTAACAAAACTGCAAAACTATAGTTTTTGGTGATAGTAGAAAGGTGATAGAACATAATGATACATGTTAATTGTTAAGGGGGCCGGGGGGGGGGGGGGGGGGGGGTTTATGAAATTTCTCTCTTAAATGAATTTATAACTTTGATTCTGATATAATAGAAGAGAGTGATATCTATCTGCTGCTTTTGGTCCCATGGAAATATGTTGTTCCTAGCCGAAGTAATCGTCGGTCAAAGGTCAGCGCTCATGTGTGATTGTATTGCGTGAGCATGATATGTTCTAAGGACCATTTAGGAGATTCTGTTCTATAAGAATTTTAAGATAATAGGCCTTAGAAAAATTGTTATTTGATTTTGAAAATCTTGGACCTCGTTTTTTGACGATTTTTCTTCCAGGTCCAAGAATTTCCAAATCGAATAAAAAATGTTTTAAGGCCTATCTTAAAATTCTGATAGAATAGGTTCTCCTAAATGGTCCTTAGAACATATCCTGAAAGTTTCAAGGTGATTGCTCAAAAAATGTAGGAGTAAATAGATTTTTAGAATCGATTTTCAGTGCGGAGCCGTGCGATCCAAGATCGCTCGTGCAATACAATTTCACAAATTAGCACTGACCTTTGACCGGCAATAACTTCGGTTAGGAACAATATATTTCCATGGGACCAAAAGCAGCAGATATATATCACTCCTCTCTATCAGAAACAACTAAAAAATTAATTTCGAGAGAAGAGTAGGGATAAAATAGAAATGTTTTATAATGCTATTTTTCTATGAATAGATTTGATTTGTAGAGTTCGATCTTATTTTGAGATCCTATAGCATTAAATGCATTGACCAGTATTTAAGTGGAAATCTGGGCTCTTATAGTAGGCTTTAAATTGTTTGTTCAGAGAGAGAATTGAATGGATTGCTCTTGCTGTGGCAGTAAATTCTGTAGGGTCTAGAGTTTTATCAGATAGCAAACCGGCTAGGTCAGTAATATTTTTGGGATGAAAGTTAAATTTTTCTCTAACTGAGGAGTAGAGTAATCAGTCAGTTAAAACATGAATTTCGTCCTCAATAGGCTTAAGCCCCTTGCTGAGAAAGCAGAAAGTGCACCATCGATGTTCTCTTGGTACTGGGGGGGTTTCGTAACGGCCCCTCTCAATGTAAAGGTTGTGGCAGCTAATACGAAACCTTGTTAAGCTTTTCCGAGCATCAGGGATCTTAACCACTCCTAAGTATGTTTCTGGTTCAAAGTCATGTTTAATTTGATTATAGAATTCTAATTTAGGCGAGGATGCCTTGGCAGATCTCCAGGTATCCATAAATTCTTCCCTCATGTTGTGACTGATTTAGGTAGAGAGCTTAGATTTTGAAGAGGATGTTGAAATAAACATATAATATCCATTACTCCAGGAGTGATGACAGGATATATTTTTTTTTAATTGAAAAAAAATTTTTAAAAAAAAAAGAGGATGAGTGGGGGAAGTTATATTTGGTGAGAAGATTGGAGATGTTGGTGTACCAAGGAAGGCCCAGCATAATCTGAAAGAAGTTCATTTTTAGTGCTTTCAAGGCGACTATAGAAATCAATTGCAAGTTTGCTGGCTTCAAAGAAGAGAGGGTGGCGCCCACTTTCGCCCCAGCAGCCTATATTTGATGCTTTTGAATGGACAGACAAAGACCACTTGATAAACTTAAGGTGGAATCTTTCATAGTGGTCTTGTGAGATGTACCTGAGAGTATGCTGGGGGTTGGCTTCAGTGGCGTAACGAAGGGCCCCGCTGACCCCGCTGTGCGGGGGGGGGAAGCACCTTCTTTGGGGGGCGCCAAATCGTCCTTTGAATGTGGGACAATTTCGAAAAACTTAACTAAAGTACTAGCAAAACTGCGCGTTTTGCTCTTGAAACACACTTTTTTAGAGATTTTACCGGCGTATCCTCTAAAATCACCTAATTTGTTCAATTTTAGGGAGGGGTGCCAAAAGGGGAGGGGGGCGCCACCAGGGGGGCGCTTTTTTAGCTGGGGGGCGCCAACAGGCAAATTTACGCCACTGGTTGGCTTTGCTATCTGTTTTGGCGAGGCATCTCATGGTTTTTGAGTGGGGATTTGGCATAGGATTTGGCAGCCATAGAGCAGGATCGGTTTTATTAGAGAGTCCAATAGAATTTTTAGGGAACGCGGGTGAGAGAGGGCATCTTTAACGAAATTGCCTTCAAGGCCATAGAGAGCACGGAGAGCCTTGGCCCTCAGCTCAGTATTTGCTGCTGTAAAAGATCCATTTCTGTGGAACATTATGCCAAGATAGCAGTATTTTTCGGTGTGTTGGATGGGCTGGCCTCCCAAAAAGAATTTTTCATAGGATTGTTTTCTTTTAGGAGGGCAGAATATGAGAATCTTAGTTTTTTTAATGTTTAATTCAAGGCCCATAGAGTTACAGAAGTCGAATAGGATGTTGATATTGTCTTGCAAGGCCTTGGGACTTAGGGCAAGTAGGACAAGATCGTCAGCCCAGAGCAGATGTGATATTGTGATATTGTTGTTCAAGAAAATAACAAATTTCTAGATGATGTTCAGAATAAATTTTCCTTCTAATCTCTTGTAATAAAATTAACTTTTAAATATATCCTTTAAAAAAAAGAAAAAAAAAGTTTATCCTTGTATCCTTGTATCCTTATAGAAGGGTTCTTCACATTTACTGGTACGGTAGGGCATTCCAATAAAAGAGCATAGAAATAAAAATATTTTAAACAACATACATATAATATCAGCAATAGGCATTGTCCAGCTACAAGGTTTGATGCCCCAATAAAATGTAATCCTCTCAGGACTAAAAGCTTTCCAAAGATAATTACCTAATTTAAATCAATACACATTACTTTACATTTAGATGAGTTAAATCTAAATAACCAAAAATACTTTCCGAGATTTCTAATCACTGTAAATCTTCAATGACACTTTAATTTTACTGTCAGTAAAATTGCCAATTAATATTTGTAGGTCAGCATGAATAATTTAACTCTTTCTTTTGAACCGAGTCATAATGCATAACAAAAATAAAACTTTCATAATATAAATCACAAATAATGGTTTGCAGTAGACCCATATATGTAAAATATAACTATTAAGTTTATATTAGTCAGTGTAATAAGCGCGAGTACAGATTTTTTTCTCTGATTGTAAAAAATTGTATATCCAATATCAATGTTTAAGTCAAGATGTAAATAATTTGTAACCACCATGTAGCAATGTTAGCTTAGTCATGGGCTACATCACCGGGGGGGCAGGGGGGCAGCTGCCCCCCCTGGGATTTGGGGGACAAGTTTACAAAAACATGAAAATTTATTCTTCAACATAACATTAAACCAGACGGCTATGGTATACAGTTTTGTTTTCGCACCCACTGCTCTGTAGCCCCACTGCACTGTAGCCCCCCCCCCTACATTGTGTTATTTTTAAATACCATGCCAGTTACCACGAACGATGGATGAATTCCGTCCAGGGGGTTGAAGAGAGAGGGAGGGAGGGAGGGAGAGTGGGAGCACAGCATGGTTGCGTGTTAAGTTGATCTCGCGCTGCCTATTTTACCGTTACACAAACAAAAGATTCCAATCAGTGTCAGGGTCATCCTGACACTGATTGGCCGGGCATGTTTAAGTGTGAAAACATTAATTTGCTTTTTCTTTTAGTTGCTGCTAACGTAAACTCGTGTCCCTCAAGTACTGGAAAATGCGTCAAAATTGTCTAATTTCCTTAAAAAATTGCCGGGGGGCTTCGCCCCCCTATCCCCCCGACAAGGGGCTCCGCCCCTTGACCCCACTGGGGGCTGCGCCCCCAGACCCCTGCTATTGGGGCCCCTTGACCCCACCGGGGGCTCCGCCCCTGGACCCCGCAGGGGGCTTCGCCCCCTTGCCCCCCCTGGGTTGAAGACGTGATGTAGCCCCTGTTAGTGTTCATCGACAGGATCGCGTTTTTACGCCGCGCACTCGTCATACTTAACGGCTGATACTCGTAAAATATTTGTTTCAAATTATATTAGGACCGACAACGAGTCCAACTCGGTGCGCGTCTTGGTAGGTTATAAACCTACAATCGTCATACGCATGATCATGAAAAAATCGAATCGACGATGCGATAATTGAAACCAAACGCTATGCGAATATTATTCTTTTCTTCACTGTTCACTATTATTTTCAAATTGATTTCATAAACGTTTTCTTTGAATCTTTTGAAACCAAAGTTAACCATTATTTGACTGCAATTATTTACTGAAAGTTTCTTTTTATTTTATCATTTATCAAACAGTTCAAATGCAAAGTGGAACATTTTCTGTGCAATTGATTTTACACTGTACACATGGTAGGACTAAACTGCTCACAGGAGGACTATAGTGCAAAGAAACTGCTGCTCACTGCTGCTTACTGCTGCTCACTGCTGCTCACTGCTGCTCACTGCTGCTATAGGCGCGCGCGCGATAGCGCGCCGTTTGGATGACTTCGCCGCTTCGACACGCCGCGCAAATATTTTACAAGATTTACAAAATTTACAAGATTTACAAAATTTACAAGATTTACAAGATTTACAAGATTTACAAGATTTACACGATTTACAAGATTTACAAGATTTACAAGATTTACAAGATTTACAAGATTTACAATGTACAAGATTTACAAGATTTACAAGATTTACAAGATTTACAAGTTTTACAAGTTTTACAAGTTTTACAAGATTTACAAGATTTACAAGATTTACAAGTTTTACAAGTTTTACAAGTTTTACAAGATTTACAAGATTTACAAGATTTACAAGATTTACAAGATTTACAAGATTTACAAGATTTACAAGATTTACAAGATTTACAAGATTTACAAGATTTACAAGATTTACAAGATTTACAAGATTTACAAGATTTACAAGATTTACAAGATTTACAAGATTTACAAGATTTACAAGATTTACAAGATTTAAAAGATTTACAAGATTTACAAGATTTACAAGGTTTACAAGATTTACAAGGTTTACAAGATTTACAAGGTTTACAAGATTTACAAGGTTTACAAGATTTTACAAGATTTACAAGATTTACAAGATTTACAAGATTTACAAGATTTACAAGATTTACAAGATTTACAAGATTTACAAGATTTACAAGATTTACAAGATTTACAAGATTTACAAGATTTACAAGATTTACAAGATTTACAAGATTTACAAGATTTACAAGATTTACAAGATTTACAAGATTTACAAGATTTACAAGATTTACAAGATTTACAAGATTTACAAGATTTACAAGATTTACAAGGTTTACAAGATTTACAAGGTTTACAAGGTTTACAAGGTTTACAAGATTTACAAGGTTTACAAGATTTACAAGGTTTACAAGGTTTACAAGATTTACAAGATTTACAAGATTTACAAGATTTACAAGATTTACAAGATTTACAAGATTTACAAGATTTACAAGATTTACAAGATTTACAAGATTTACAAGATTTACAAGATTTACAAGATTTACAAGATTTACAAGATTTACAAGATTTACAAGATTTACAAGATTTACAAGATTTACAAGATTTACAAGATTTACAAGATTTACAAGATTTACAAGATTTACAAGATTTACAAGATTTACAAGATTTACAAGATTTACAAGGTTTGGGGACCTTAGGCGATAGGCTAGGCTTTTATGTTCATGATTGATAGTTCACGTTGTAGTTGTACTTGTATACCTAGTACCTACTTTGAACGTAGTTATCTTGGTTTGGCTAACTTGACTGGTCCTTAGTCCTAGATCCACCCCCAAGTATCCGACTGAGTTGTGGAACCATTTCTCCATCATTGTGGTAGCACTAGAAACCAGGCAGTAGCTAAACTAGAGCGGTATTTGGAAACCTGTTTATTTGTTAGTTATTTCTAGTGACGATTGGGTTCAGTTGTTGTTTCAAAGTTAATTAGGTAGAGTGATTGGGTTTACAATTATTTTCCCAAGCTACCCTGTCTAGGAAAAGTCCAAATTGGGTTTAGTTGTCCGGTAGCCCTCTTCTTGCGCGCGAAGTGGTATACAATTGTTGTAATATGGTATTTAGAGATATCTTTTAGAATATCTTAGTTTTAGTATAACGTTTAAGGGACGTGGAATTTAGTATGTATTTCCGGGTACATAATAACCAATGTTTTTATATGTTCGTATTTGGGAGTTACACAATTTGAGTGTTAGTCGGTTGGCTGGCAGAACTACTGTCAGACTAACTGTCTGAAACGAGCCGTCCGCTCCCTTTGCACCTGACTTACAGCCAGGCCTGTGGTTGGTCCTCGCGACCACAGCGTGACTGCTAGTGGAGTGCTCATTGGCGAGACGGCGTGTCACGTGGTACAAGCAGATGCGTTGTGCCGTCACGCAGTGAGGCGTGACGAAGTTTTGAGAGTATACCCGGAGAGCCGGATGTGGAGAACTCACTTCTTAGTTGCCCCTTAATCACTTTAAGGGATTCGAATTAACGGTAGCCAGTCTTACTGAGCACTACCAGCTGTGATTAGACACGTCGTGTGATCTATAATCACGTTAATCGATTTGAGCGGACACTTGGAAGTTTTTATCTGTTGACGTTCACTTTGTATTACTTTTCCTTTTAATTAATTATCCATTTTAATATACTCGTTTCATTTCTACCTTACGGTACGCCCTGCCGTTCGTGCTTCGTGACTAGAGCTTGACTAGCATACACTAAATACCAAGAGAACTCGGTTTTCTATATCTGGAGGCCACTTTTAGTGTTGCTATTTTTGCTCGTGATCCTTCTAGTATCACCTATATTCAGTATAGTTTCGTTTAAGATCCTAACGTTTCTCATTTGATAAGCTAAGTTCGGTATACGTCGAAGTCCAGAAGAATTACGTGGAGATTGTTCGAGATCTTTCAGTACTTCCTACTAGATTTGGTAAGTGTAGCTACCCATTTTGTGGTACCTGTATATTCCAGTTGAGTGCGATCGTTTTGACGAGCACCTAGTTTACAGCCGCTTGTAGACTTCAGTACGTTATTACCTAGATTGTTAGTGGGATTTGCGTAAGTTTAGCAACCTTACTTTCCGTACATCTACTCAGGAGTGATAGACGTAGAAGTTACAGTTCCAGTAAAGCACAGTAAAGTCTTGACTAGAAGATTTTCCAGCAACGTGAAGAGTACGCCTGTTCCAGTACTTATCTACTCTATTTGTAAGTGTATTTTTACATTTAGATTCACTTTTTAGCATGTGTGATAGTATTGCAGCTGAAATGGAGTGGGCGACGTTGATTTTAGAAAGGGGTAAGATTCGGTCTAGCATAGATGAAATAATGAAGGAGATAGATGGTTTAGATTCTGATGCAGATAGCAATAGCATTTCCGAATTAGAAGATAAGTTGAAGGACTTACGTTCAGCTTTAGAAGGCCTGCAGGATAAGATTGATAATGCACGGCCTAAACCTGTTAGCACAGTTACTAACGCCCCTCCAGCTAGTTCTAGCAGTAGATTTCAAGAGAACGTACACGTTATGAATCCTGTTATTGAAGTCCGAGCAGGTAGAGTTTAGAAAGGTGAACACCGAGGATGATTTTGATAGCAGTGTGATAACTCCGTTGAATAGCTCAGTATCTAGTCCGCATCTGACGGGTGCCAGGCCTCCCAAGCCTAATTACTTTGAAACTGGATCTAATTTCATCAGATTTGCCAGGCGATTCAAGGAGCATTTGATTCTATGTGGGCATAGTGGTGGTTCGGATGTTAGTACGTACATGTTTTCGTACATTCGTTGTGAATCCACCTGGGAAACACTGCAGAAGGTCTCTCTCAGGCCGGACGAGAAATGTAATATCGATCTTCTCATTAAGCGATACTCAGAGGAGATGTTTCCTTCTACTCAATCTTGGGCCTTTAGAACTGAGCTCATGTCATTGCGTCAGTTAGCTAGTGAGAACCTACAGCAGTTCATTGCACGCATTGAGGAGCTTGCTTTGAAGGCTGGGTATGACTGCGAGGCCAAGAAGGACGAGAGTTGTTTGCATGTTCTTGTTGTAGGAGCTCGTGACGTAGCTGTAAGGACTAAGCTTTATGAGTCCCAGTTGCATTCCTATAGAGAAGCAGTTAAACTTGCAATTCATACTGAGCGTATTACGTTAGCTGTTAGTGGGGAACCAGGGAGTTTCACTCAGGCCCAGGATACGATCTTCGCTGTTAATAATTCTGGATTAGATGGCCAGAGAGCTAGGGTTCCAGCACCTGGGCAAACACGTGACAACTTGATGACGAGCACAAGCCAGGAGAGTTATCATCCTTAATGTCCTCCTTCCCAGTCGGAAGTTAACCAGCGCACTGGCCGTTCATGGACTCCTAATCTAGTTAGCAATAGTTTTAGGGGTGGCATGAGAAATGATGATCGTAGAAACACGCCTGTTCAGCCACGTTATCAGCCAGCTCGAAATTACGTGGGTAATTCGAATAATCGGAGATCACGTAACGTTCGCCCTCAGTTAGAAGGTTGTTGGGAGTGTGGCGATAGAGGGCATTTTCAGAGAAACTGTCCGAGCAGATTTGCTGGTAATAGAGATAGATATCAAGACGGGGGGTCTTTATATCAGAGTGGTTATGGCCAACAGAGTGGGAACAGAGCGTATAGACCTAACAATCAGGCGCCTTTAAACTTCTAAAGGGCGGCCCTAGATTTAAGAGGTCGCCCGCGGTCAAAAACACACGTTACTATGAGGATTGTAACGAGATTGGTGGCAGTAAGGGAAACTGCATTTTGGTTGGAGGAAATTGTGCTGGTAGATCAGCAAATTTCTTTGTGGATACGGGATCGTCTATTTCTATAATTGCTGAATCGTTTGTCAGATTTATAGATAAATTTGAGAAGGTTGTGTCGTGTAATCTCAAGCTTAAGTCCTTTTCGGGTAATAACATAAAGACTTTCGGTCAGATTAAGCTTCCAGTGGTTATTGCCGGCAAATCTTTTGAACACACGTTTGTTGTTTCTGAATTTCATGAGGCAGAGGTTCTGATAGGCATGGATTTGATGTTTGATCAGGGGATCAATATTAATGCCAGGGATAGATTACTGTATACTAACAAGGGTTCATCGTGTTTTAGAACACCCCCTAAACCCACTAAGCGCTGCATGAAGGTAGTATGCAATGAAACAGTAATTATACCACCTCTCTCGGGCACTCATATACAGGGAAAATTGTTGCGACCTAGAAGTCAACGTGATGACGTTTATGGCCAGTTAGAACCTCATATTAACACGGTTGTAGGTACTGGCATATTCACAGCGCACTCTCTCATACGGTCTGAGGACAATATGGTCCCTGTTAGAGTCATGAATCCTACAGATAAGCCTGTGAAGATAAGTAAGAGAACGTGGCTGGGTAAGATGAAGCCTGTAGAGTTTGGTGAGCGAGTCATGAGAGTGACCTGTGAAACAGTTAATGCGGTGTCATCTGATTGTTCAGTGCCAGAGGTAAGCAAGCTAGCTGATGAGGAGCCGCTAGTTAAGGAATGGGATAGGGAGAGTCTTTTCAAGCAGTTGAAGTTAGACGAGTTGAAGATTAGCGAGGAAGACAAGAATGATCTTCGAGAGACTGTGTGGGAGTATAGAACCGTTTTCTCGAGTGGAGAGCATGATTTAGGTTGTTGTAATTTCTTTGAGGCACATCTCCAGCTCAAGGATAACTATAAACCTAGATGGGTTCCATCGAGAAGGATTCCGTTCAAGCAGCAGCCGGAAATGGATAGACAGATTAGAGGTTTGCTTAGATCTGGTGTGGTTGAGGAATGCCCTGACCATTCTAATTTTAATTCTCCCCTTTTCCTGGTGCCATCAGGAGATCGCTCTAGATTGGTTGCGGATCTAAGAATGGTAAATTTAGAGCTTCAGGATGATTTAATGGAGCTGCCGAATTTGAACCACATTTTAGACAAAGTGGGCGATAAAAATCTGTATTCAACAGTGGATTTGAGTAAATCTTTTCACCAGGTTCCGTATACCAAGGAATCCAGGCATGTCACGGCGTTCATGCACAATCAGAAGAGGTATCAGTTTGCTAGAATGGTCATGGGCCTGAAATCTAGTTCAGCTACGTTTACTAGAATGGTCATGCGGTTGATAAACGGTCTGGGTATATCAGATGCGTTAGCATTCTTCATAGATGATTTACTGATATTCACGCGTGATGTAAAATCTCACATTCAGATACTGTCAGTACTCTTTGCTCGTCTTAAGTTGGGTAAGCTCAAACTAACACCTCGTAAGTGCAGATTTTTACGTGAGGAGGTTGAATATGTCGGTATTACTCTAACTAAGGAAGGAGTCAGGATGAACGACTCTCGTATAGAGCATATTAAGAGTCTAGAACCTCCCAGTAATAGAGCTGAATTGCAATCAGTTTTAGGCATGTTGAATTATTCCAAGAAGTTCTGCAAGGGATATTCCGAGATAGCACGTCCTCTCTATGCGTTACTTCGTAAGAACAAGGTATTCGAGTGGACCGAGGATTGCCAGATTGCATTTCAGAAGTTACGTGACATGTTGATATCTAGTCCTGTCCTAGCATTTCCGGAGGTTAGTGATCCGGAAAATAGTTATGAGGTAACTTTGGATGGTTCTAAACACGCATTTGGTGGTACTTTGACTCAGTGGATCAAAGGTAAGAGGAGGGTAATTGCGTACTTTTCTCGTAAGGTTCCGGACCACAAGCGGATATGGCCGCAAACTCAGATTGAATTTGAGACTTTATATCAGACTCTGAAACATTTCTCGGTTTACTTACGTGGCGTTAAAAACTTCACTGTTATCACAGATTGTCTGCCACTCTTGAATATTACGACAATATTTTCAAAGATGTCATCTTCTGTTATCAGGAAGCTTCAGGAGCTTGCTAACTATACTTTTACTATGAAGCATATCTCGGGGAAGAGTAACCAGATGTGTGATGGACTTAGTCGTTATAAGTACCAAGTTTATGGTAAATCTCGAGAAAATGTTGCGAGCATTGGTCATAGTTCCACTTTTAGTCTTGATGCTGCGTTAGAGGGAGTAAACCGGGTGAGACGTGAACATTATAGATGTAAACACCCGATACTGTTTAAGAGGATGCAGGTACCGGTTAGCAGCGAGACTGTGGTTGATGATGATTGCAGTAATCTGGTTAAGGAATCTTGCAATGAGGTGAGTGTTGAGGACAGTATGATTCCGGGGTTCTTGTTTGATGAGAATAGTGAAGACCCTAGTGTTGTAAACATTGTTCAGATTACGCCTGAAGTTGATAGCCGACATTGCAATTGTAATCTTACTCAGGCTGATACTACAGAGGAAGCATCAGTAGTTGCGGGAGCAGTTGAAAATGTTTCAGCGGTTACTAGTGATGTAATCTCACTAGAGAGAGGAGTAAAGTTTCTTAATCCGACCCATGAGCAGATTATACAGGCTCAGAAGGAGGATGATATCTTAAACCAGGTCTATAGTTGGGTGATCAAGAAGGAGAAACCGGTGGTAATTCAGGCGGGTAGAATGCCACAGGAACTGTTAAGTTATTGGAAACAGTTTGATCTTATAAGTATCAAGGACGGGATACTTAGGAGACGTTGGACTGAAGTGAGAGATCCGGAGGGGAGTAGAGAGTTGATCATAGTCCCCGAATCCTTGCATGAATCTGTCCTGGACATGGTGCATAACCAGGAGACTGCACATGCTGGAGTAGAAAATTGTCTTGAAGTCTGTAAACGACATTTCTACTGGCCGAAAATGGGTGAATGTTTCAAATTGTGGATCGCAGCATGTTGCAAGTGTGCAGCAAGTAAGCCACCTCAGGCATACAATAAGGCACCCCTCAAGCACATATTGTTCCACTCATTTAACTCAGCAATTTGTTTCGATCATATAGTTCCTGAGAAGGTTGGGGCTACACCTAGAGGTTATAAGTATATTTTGACTATAACTGATTGTTGGTCAAATTATGTGGTAGCTATTCCTACTAAGACCCAGACAGCTAAGGAGAGCGTGTCCTTGATTCGTAGGTTTTGGATTGATCGTTTTGGCCAGCCTAGATTCATGATGGCTGATAATCATCCGGGTTTTAGAGCTAATTATTTCGAGACCATAGCTCAAGCCCTAGATTGCAAATACATTCATGGCCAACCATACGTTTCTCGAAGTACTGGAAGAGTTGAAAGAGCGAACCGTCGGTTGAATACTGCACTGAGAACCAGCTTACCACCGGGACGATACCAGGTGTTAAGAGGCGTACTCGGATTTTAGCACGACAACTTACTTAACGGCCTATTTACTGCTCCAATTTTCCATGACTTCTAGAGATTATTTATTTATTATATTTCATTAAATTGTGATGGTATTAATTTAACTACGTATAATGGGCTCCTTTTAACTAGAGTATGGATATTCAGGTTCCGATATTATGGAATACCTCCCGGCTTGAGACTCACTCAGGGCATAGTTCAAACCCAAACTCTCAGTGTACAATGGTAGATTTATGACAGGAATTTATGTTATAATTATGGACTTCGAACTTTTAGGGGAAATTATGTCTAGAGTTTTAACTTCGAACTTTTAGATGAATTTATATCTGGAAGATAACCAATTGAAACAAGTAAATACAAATTGTAAAATAATGCAAGACCAATCCAATCGTACATAAAGTAAGTGTTCAATCTCATGGTAAAGTCCGTTACCCTAAATCAGTTGGGTAGCTGGGTGATCAATGGGAACTGGTGTGTATCATAACGGGCTGGCTGACTCTCTCTCTGGACGATGGACAGGTAGCTGCTATATCATGGCTACGTTCCTTCAATGCTGCCAACGAGGGCAGAATCCGTGGGAGGGGAATGTCCTAGAAAGGGACAAATTATTAGCAAATGACGGATTAATTAAAGACAATAATATACTAACTAGGATAAAATTAAACAAGATAAAGTTAAATTAGAATGAACTGTAGAATACTAAATATGTAAGAACTTATCAATAAATGCTCAAATGACTTACGAGGTAATAATGTAGGTGCTGCTAAGGTTAGGACAAGCAACCAGGTAGGATAGGCTCACCACAATATTACCTAGGAAGGTATAAACCTATTAGAATTTAATTACTAACCAATCGGGAATGACTTTAGTATTACGAACAATGTGAATCAATAATTGGAATTAACATTGCAATGAACAACATCTAATTAATAGTTTAATAATTATAAAAGCTCTACCTCGAGGAACAAACTTCCTAGCCTATCAGGAATTCAACAGAAGCGACGGGAACCAATTACAATTATCTGGCATGACGTTAGGAAAATCTGGTGAGAATAACGGATAAGTATTTTACCCGCATATTATATACAGAACTTGAACTCGTGGATTTAATCTTAACCTAATTATGCATGATATTGATACGGTCTTAGGAACAAAATACTAAGGTCAATCATTTAAAATAAAGGATTACAAACCTATTTATGAAACTAGTGACATGGGAGAGAGCGCAGCATACTAACACCCGGGCCGTGTAGGGAAAACCAATCATAGGAGAGGCGTTCGGGAAAAGGCTAAAGGCAGACGGCAGCTACGGCAGTGAGAATCTTGTGTGTTCATCTTTTGTAGTCTAGGTGTTCTGTGGAAGAGGAGCTCCAGTGGAAGAGGCGGTCCACGCGTTATCCAGGAGAGTTGCAAACAAACAGGTTATTGCAAACAGGTTATTGCAAACAAACAGGTTTAATAATACAAATACAGGTTTTTAAAACTGGTTAAAATACCGTTCCACTAATTGATGATTCAATAACTCTATTAATCCAATAATTTCGTTATAAATAATTCTAATAACACTAGATGTCCTTTCTGACCAATGGCTGCAGTGCTCTGCAAATCTCTCCAATCAGATCTTAATCATATAAATGATCACTTAATTCATCTTAATCATATAAGTTCTCACCTAATTCATCTTTATGACACTTTATGTTACGGTGAATATTTGCAAATTTACATGGTTTATTTACCATTTTAATCCACATATTTACAAATCTAATTACTACTAACGCAGCATACTGGGGTTCAACTTAACTTCTAGTTCTGAGGTACTACACACGTCCCTAACATGTCCCCGATCGATTTTAGGACGTCCCCGTCATAACAAACCCATCTATAATTTAAGCTCTTTCTTTTAAAATAATGACCCTTTCTTTTTATCTAAAAAAATCGTACATTAAAATAACTAACTATCTTTAAAAAAAACAAATCTCTAACTCCTTGTGCATAAGGCTTCATAAAACTTAATATACTCGATAGTTACTAGAATATGAGGCAACTGGTTATTAGTTGCACTATTAACAGTTAGTGGACAATCAACCACATTGAATTTAGGTGCGTGAGTCTCGGTATTTGTAAATTTTGTGGAGTCAATCAACTCATTAACACCTCAGAAATTCAGAAATTCTAAGAAATTTAGAGCCACTAATGCCATTACCAGGAATTAAAGGATTTCCAGGAATCTGGTATAAATGTTGGTGTGTCATGCTATACAGACTTGTTGCCACAAGATTCAATAAATTTATTAAAAAAATTTTTTTTAGAGAAAAAGGTAAAGAAGTATACATACCCCTTTTACGACAGATAAACTTCCTATACCACAAAAGCTTGACCCCATCTATAATTTACTTTGACTTTGAAATTTCTTACAACCAGCGGCTATACTTCGCACTTCTGGTCTTCGACCTCCTGTTACATTACAACTGCTTCTATTCAATCATAACTTTTAATTTTTATGCACCCTTACTTACTTATTTATTCTTACTTAATCATTATGTGTAACCAGGCGCAGTCTGAGCTGACCCCATTTCCGCAGTTTAAAGAACTGCCCATTGCTTCCCAAGGTTCACTTTTTAATCCCCTTGATCACAACAGCTACATTCGCTTACTAACTGGACGATCCTAAAGACCAAGTCGCTTTTAGCTTATGTAGGCCCGACTGTACATTGAGCAGATCACGCAACCTTTTACATAAAAGGATGTTACGCATATGTGAACCTACCGGCAAGGGACCCAGTCTGTAGCGATGGATGACCAGTAAGTGGGATTGGCACTCCTAGGTTCCACCGACGGTCTGACCCATAGAGGACTTAGCTGTCACAACTATGAACTTTGACCGTTTTCTCTTGCCTTGCCTGTTCACTAGATCTTATCTTCCAAATTTTTATTTACTCCCTTTCTGGGTAATTTTCCACCTTTGTGGGGTTCAAAAAGATAAGATACTAGCTAGGTGTGGACTGTCGTCCACGTACCACCGTGTTCCACTTGCCTGGGGACGTATGTCCAGTCCTGGGGGTGACAAGCTCCAGGTACTGAACACCAGGTAGCCCGAAAACACGGCCGACTAGAGGGTACCAAGGCAGTGTGTTAATTCACACTTCGTTAGACACAGGAGCCTTCAGTTTCCTCTCCAGCACTATAGAATTGTTTAACGTGTCCCCGGATCCTCGCGGATTCGCCTCCCCCTGTTGGGCACTGGGATTATAAGGAGCTCATCCCTCTTCCCACGCTCAGGTGTTTCTCTAAGTCTGGCACTGATATTGGCACTATCGTATTATGAAATAATGATTGTACAATGTACATGTTTACGACAGATAAACTTTCTATACCACAAACCCTTGACCCAAAACTAAAATTACTTTGACTTTGAACTCTCTTACAGCTAGCGGCTATACTTCGATCAGCCGAATCTACTTATAGTTACACAATTTAAAACACAGCACAAAAGGGTTTGCTGCTAAAAAAAACAATATTCTAACTTATTTATTCTCGCTAAAACATCTGACCTTAAAGTTCTCTCAACTTTGTTCGTAACTAAAAGACAGGCGTTATTCTTCTTCACGCTCTGTATAATACTTGAATTACTGCAGCTGCTGAACCTGTCTCAGTATTCTGCGGAAACTTCAAGATAAAAAATAATAATACTGCCTGATGCAGTAAACAATCAATTTGCATTAATAACTGTGCAGCCACCAGCCAACACTCACAACTTAAAATACCCTGCATCCAATAAAATTTGTATCCCTTATCTCCCAACGTATTTCAAACTATGCCAACTTTAACCAATATACCCTTTATCAAATCTCATATTACTCGTATCATCTCGTCACATCTGAATTCATCTTCCCCATCTTCACATCCGCATACCCTATTATACTAATCATCTTTATTTCTAAACAACAAATCCTTTATCAAATCTCCCTCTGTCTCATCATAATTCAAATATCTTCTCTTCTTCACGTCCGCATACCCTATTACGCTAAATCATGTTGCCAATCTTAGTTTCAAAGTTCGAAGGGTCGTCACTGGATCTGAAGTGTTTCTAACCACCAAGCGCGCATTTGGCGGTATCACAACACCCAAATAACAGATAAGAAGCCCATCTACTTATCAAAACTAACGCCTTGTCAACAACCATTATAGCACCTCCTCCCATTAACTTCACAACATCTTCTGAACCCCGTATCCCTTTAGCCGGCTAATAGTTTATACTGCAGTTTAATATATCTCCCCATAATATACTTGTCTCACATTTCAACATCTCATAATATCCCGTAATCTTCTCAACTTTATCATACATCTCCTCTCATCATTCCCATCTTTACCTAATTATACGGCCGTATATTACCTATGGTATTTATCACCACTTTCCCTTTCACATCATCATCATATCTATGACTACTCAATATCATCACATCTTCATCTCATTTACCAAATCTCTTCCCAATTCTCATCATCATATCCCTCTTGCCCAAATATCATCATCATTATATCTACCCCACAATATCTTATAAATTCTTTTCCACTTCTACACTAAACCATTATCTCATCATCAAAACTTCTCAGTTGTGGCTTCATCATTCTATGGTGATGGCTGCAACAACTACTATCAATGTAAATAAACAAATTGCACTAACGGTGCACTAACAAGAAAAACAAGCAAACTAAAGTTTGGCGTCTCTTCCAGATTTTTGAAATTTTGCTACCAAAATTTGTACAGAGAGAGCCGCATTAGGGCTACATTGTTAAGAGGCGTACTCGGATTTTAGCACGACAACTTACTTAACGGCCTATTTACTGCTCCAATTTTCCATGACTTCTAGAGATTATTTATTTATTATATTTCATTAAATTGTGATGGTATTAATTTAACTACGTATAATGGGCTCCTTTTAACTAGAGTATGGATATTCAGGTTCCGATATTATGGAATACCTCCCGGCTTGAGACTCACTCAGGGCATAGTTCAAACCCAAACTCTCAGTGTACAATGGTAGATTTATGACAGGAATTTATGTTATAATTATGGACTTCGAACTTTTAGGGGAAATTATGTCTAGAGTTTTAACTTCGAACTTTTAGATGAATTTATATCTGGAAGATAACCAATTAAAACAAGTGAATAAGATTGTAAAATAATGCAAGACCAATCCAATCGTACATAAAATAAGTGTTCAATCTCATGGTAAAGTCCGTTACCCTAAATCAGTTGGGTAGCTGGGTGATCAATGGGAACTGGTGTGTATTATAACGGGCTGGCTGACTCTCTCTCTGGACGATGGACAGGTAGCTGCTATATCATGGCTACGTTCCTTCAATGCTGCCAACGAGGGCAGAATCCGTGGGAGGGGAATGTCCTAGAAAGGGACAAATTATTAGCAAATGACGGATTAATTAAAGACAATAATATACTAACTAGGATAAAATTAAACAAGATAAAGTTAAATTAGAGTGAACTGTAGAATACTAAATATGTAAGAACTTATCAATAAATGCTCAAATGACTTACGAGGTAATAATGTAGGTGCTGCTAAGGTTAGGACAAGCAAACAGGTAGGATAGGCTCACCACAATATTACCTAGGAATGTATAAACCTATTAGAATTTAATTACTAACCTATCGGGAATGACTTTAGTATTACGAACAATGTGAATCAATAATTGGAAATAACATTGCAATGAACAACATCTAATTAATGGTTTAATAATTATAAAAGCTCTACCTCGAGGAACAAACTTCCTAGCCTATCAGGAATTCAACAGAAGCGACGGGAACCAATTACAATGATCTGGCATGACGTTAGGAAAATCTGGTGAGAATAACGGATAAGTATTTTACCCGCATATTATATACAGAACTTGAACTCATGGATTTAATCTTAACCTAATTATGCATGATATTGATACGGTCTTAGGAACAAAATACTAAGGTCAATGATTTAAAATAAAGGACTACAAACCTATTTATGAAACTAGTGACGTGGGAGAGAGCGCAGCATACTAACATCCCGGGCCGTGTAGGGAAAACCAATCATAGGAGAGGCGTTCGGGAAAAGGCTAAAGGCAGACGGCAGTGAGAATCTTGTGTGTTCATCTTTTGTAGTCTAGGTGTTCTGTGGAAGAGGAGCTCCAGTGGAAGAGGCGGTCCACGCGTTATCCAGGAGAGTTGCAAACAAACAAGTTATTGCAAACAGGTTATTACAAACAAACAGGTTTAATAATACAAATACAGGTTTTTAAAACTGGTTAAAATACCGTTCCACTAATTGATGAATTCAATAACTCTATTAATACAATAATTTCGTTATAAATAATTCTAATAAAACTAGATGTCCTTTCTGACCAATGGCTGCAGTGCTCTGCAAATCTCTCCAATCAGATCTTAATCATATAAATGATCACTTAATTCATCTTAATCATATAAGTTCTCACCTAATTCATCTTTATGACACTTTATGTTACGGTGAATATTTGCAAATTTACATGGTTTATTTACCATTTTAATCCACATATTTACAAATCTAATTACTACTAACGCAGCATACTGGGGTTCAACTTAACTTCTAGTTCTGAGGTACTACACACGTCCCTAACACCAGGACTGGGATCTTTGGTTATCTAGAGTAGTCTTTGTACTTAACTCGTTGCGGAATCGGCACACAGGTTATTCTAGCAACAGGTTGGTATTTGGTCGTGAGTTAAACACACCTTTAAGCCTGCTAGCTGAGAATCGTAAGGATTTCGAGCTAGAGCCTATGAAGGAGAATGAGTTTGATGTTGAAGCATACGAGCTGTACAAGAATCTCAAGTTTATCACCAGGAAGGTGAGGGTCCAAGCTGAGCGTGATTTTTGCTATGCACAGAGATATCACGATAAGCACGTTAAGGGACCATTCTTTGAGGAAGGTGAGGAAGCTTTTGTTTTGATAAATTGTCCAAAGCACAAGTTCGGTCCTCGTTGGGTTGGCCCGTATAAGATCTCTAAGAAGATAAACGATCACTTGTACTGTTTAGATTTGCCTGATGGAGAG
Organism: Bolinopsis microptera; assembly: GCF_026151205.1. Classification (NCBI taxonomy): domain Eukaryota; kingdom Metazoa; phylum Ctenophora; class Tentaculata; order Lobata; family Bolinopsidae; genus Bolinopsis; species Bolinopsis microptera. Next base: position 7,112,081 of record NC_087081.1, on the reverse strand, counting down.
AAGAAGGTGTTTAACATTGGAAAGTTAAAGAGATATGTCAGGAACAAGTTTTCTGAGAAACTAGAGACTAGCTTTACATTGCCTAAAATTGTTAGCAGTGAAGCCGAGTTAAAGACGGACTCATCAAGGCGAGATGTAGTCTATTCCGATAGTGATAGTGAAGAGGAGACAGATTTTCAACTGAGAAGAGCACCAGTTGTAGCAAGGAGAAGAGAGGTTCATCCGAAGAAGTTTCGTCTGGAGAAGGATGGTGCAGCTAGCATTTATAAACAACCTAGTTTAAGTTCTACTCCTAGGGTTGTGAATAGTCCTGCACAACTAGATACGAATTCTACTAATCCTAGTTTTAGTACTGTAACACCTCTCACACATAACATTCCCTCAGGCGATAGTGTAGAAACAGTTGATAATTCTGCAGAATTCTTCACTCCAGCTAGAGAGAGATCGGCCGATAGAAGATCATCGAGTCCGGTTGTTGGTGAAGGAACGATGGGTCATAGCAGTTCTATGTCATATGATTCAGTGGGGCACGACATTGACACAACAGGATCGCTTTCTCCTGTGGATCTAAGAAGACAGAGCCCTCCGAGGGAGGAGCGTAGATATAACACTAGGAGACCTGAGGAGCGGAGACAACCCGACCGTTTGGGGTACGAGAAAGTTAGTGTGGTCAAGGATCTCTTGAGGTATTTGAGCCAGTAGAAGACGGGAAGAAGCCCTGACAGGGAGTACACTTACTTTGGAATCTAGTCTCAGTACAGTAATATCTTACGCACTTAGCTAGAACTTTCCATTTAGTACTTAGCAGTGATTTAGTACCTTACTTAGGTATAACACGTGTATCTTTCAGAACAGTACTGATAGGGATATTAGGATCTTTACTCGCAACACGACTCGCTCAGGGCTGCTTTAGTGGTGGAAACGTAGATACTTTCGAATTTATTTTGACTTCTTTGTTTGCTTGTCAAGGACGTTTTAGAGATTCAGATATCAGATACATCTCTATCAATTGATGAAGACTCAACACCAAGGACTATACAACTTGGTGCGAAAAGGAAGTATTGGAAAGTTTTGAAAGATTTTTGGAAGTCAATTTTAGTTTTAATTTTAGTATTTTGAGGATTTAAATTTAATGCACAGGGTTAGGGCCGTGTTTTATATTTTGAAACTTGACCTATTTTTAAGTTTTGGACTTTTGATGCGTGGAAGCATTGAAATTTAAATTTTGAAAAGGGCGATTATTTTATTGTTTTAAAATATTCGAAAAAAATGTTTGGGTAGAGATGTTGTAATATGGTATTTAGAGATATCTTTTAGAATATCTTAGTTCTAGTATAACGTTTAAGGGACGTAGAATTTAGTATGTATTTCCGGGTATATAATAACCAATGTTTTTATATGTTCGTATTTGGGAGTTACACATTTTGAGTGTAAGTCGGTTGGCTGGCAGAACTACTGTCAGACTAACTGTCTGAAACGAGCCGTCCGCTCCCTTTGCACCTGACTTACAGCCAGGCCTGTGGTTGGTCCTCGCGACCACAGCGTGACTGCTAGTGGAGTGCTCATTGGCGAGACGGCGTGTCACGTGGTACAAGCAGATGCGTTGTGCCGTCACGCAGTGAGGCGTGACGAAGTTTTGAGAGTATACCCGGAGAGCCGGATGTGGAGAACTCACTTCTTAGTTGCCCCTTAATCACTTTAAGGGATTCGAATTAACGGTAGCCAGTCTTACTGAGCACTACCAGCTGTGATTAGACACGTCGTGTGATCTATAATCACGTTAATCGATTTGAGCGAACACTTGGAAGTTTTTATCTGTTGACGTTCACTTTGTATTACTTTTCCTTTTAATTAATTATCCATTTTAATATACTCGTTTCATTTCTACCTTACGGTACGCCCTGCCGTTCGTGCTTCGTGACTAGAGCTTGACTAGCATACACTAAATACCAAGAGAACTCGGTTTTCTATACAATTACAACGTGTATATTAAGTTTATGAACAGTAATACTAATGGATCTGAAGATGCATTCCCGTCTAATATAATAACTTCTTATTTTATTTAATATGACGAAACCTCAAACCACTTTATCTAGAATTATAAATTTGAGTTGCAACTTAAACATCACACTATCATAAATAAATAAAAAATATACTATATTGGCAGAGAAGCCACGCTTCGAAGCTGCTCGAATTGGAAATAAAGCTGCTGAAAAACATAAAGCTGTCATGTCAAAGTATCATTTGGAAGCTTTAGCACCGTCCATCAGATACTGATCAAAGCTAAAGAACTCAGACTGTCTCAGTGTTTCAAAACTGTCTTAATTTCACCAGATCGATCACACTAGATCCTCATTATTATCATAGTCCTGTTGGATTTTAGAAACGATATCTCGCATCAAGAAAGGCTCTTCTTGTCCTTTGATAGGAATGGTATAGTCTTGGGAAAGCTGAAGCTGTGTAATGATTTTAGTCATTACTAAAGGTTTATTCTGTAAAAATGTGCAGGCCACATTTATGTTACTACCGTACTCTGTTATCTCCCATCTGAGTGATGCATTGGGATTATTAATATTCTTATCTTTGTTTAAACATTTGTTTTCAAAAGATTCCCTCATCTTTACAAACTCATTGACTTGAGATGCTACTTTTTCTCTGCCTACCCTATGGAGGTGCAGCTCGAATGATTTGTTAAAATGATCAAATATTTGAGCATCTATAACTTGATATTTCAATATTCTGGCTTTAGTTTCCTCTGACAGTGTCACTTTTGGCTTTGAACTGACATTACGATTTAGATACAAAATGTCAGTCATATTCCAGCCAAGATATTCTTTAAGAATGATAAGACTTTCGTCCATTCTGTCGGTTATCATAACAAAGTCCATCTCTTGGTCCAGATGTTCTATAAAGGCGTTTATCTTCTCTTGAAGTGTTGATTCCAACATTCTGCAATACAATGAAAATATTAAATATCAATTTCACATTACCACCTTTTTCTTCAAAAATAAAGATGTTTCATAAATTCTGGACCAACTTTTACATAAATACAAGGCCTTTTTCCAGCAATCGGTGTTTTTAATGATTGGTTACAGATTTCAGAAGTCTGGTTACCAAATGTACTGATTATTCAGTAAACATCATTGGTTTCAGATTTTAGAAATCTGGCTAAAAATAAAATGTATTTACCTGCGCTTAAAAGCGTCCCATCCCAAGTCTTTAGCCACACTGTTGATACACCCGCTTATAACAGGGGCAGTGTATTCTGTAGGTTCGGATATTTTGTCCAAGTAGTGTCCAATCAACGCGTCTATTGATAGGTCACCGTACTTCTAAAGGAGAGTTAGCAGTGAACATCTTTTTGTACATATTTAAACATCTTCATTTAAATGTACACCAAATTGTTGTTTGAATGTGGGACAATTTTGAAAAACTTAACTGAGGTACTAGCAAAACTGCGCGTTTTACTCTAGAAAGTAGAAACACACTTTTTTAGAGATTTTACCGGCGTATCTTTTAATTCTTAAATCACCTAATTTGTTCAGTTATAGGGAGGAGCGCCAAAAGGGGAGAGGGCGTCAACAGGGGGCGCATTTTCGGCGTTACGCCACTGACTAGTCTTTTTGGTCCAAAGTTCCAATGAAACGAATTGTTCTGAGACAAATGGAGTCGTCCAACCCCCTTGTGGCTTGTTCATAAATATATTGACTCGCTTGTTTTGTTAGGGCAAATTTATATCAGCTATTCGATTACTTATATTCTGTAACCTAACTTGGTACGAATAGAGAATTTGGATGAACGGGATTAAAAATCTGGACTAAAAAAAGAAGCTTTTACATTCGATGACATACCATTCGCATTTTGTCCTCGTTCCTAAAAAAGCTAAAAGCAGACTTAAACTGGGACACTGGAGATCTGACAATAGTAGAGTAAAGAGAGGTTTCTTTGGGCATTATCGTGTGTTCAGCGTCTGGTTGGAAAATTCCGTGTACACACTGCATGTTGTACACTGATCCAGGTCTTGGAGGTAGCAGGTGCCTGAAAAAAGGAATTAAAATATAAGGTATTATCGTTTATGTCATGACCAAAATTATTCCAACTTAATTTTAACCTTTTGTCAAGTACGACGTAGCAAATCAAACTTTTTTGATTGTTTAATGTATTCAAATTGAGGGTAGGTAAAGATCGAGTAAGCGTTGATCTCCTGAACTTTAGATACGTATTAAATTCCAAAAGGTAGAAGACGAGTATCATTATTTTAACCTTAGCTGAACAACAAAGTTCAGTAAGCGCCGAACTCTCAACAGTGTTGGTGCTATACAGTATTGAGTATACGGTATTGAGTATACGAATACATGTGAGGGCATGTGGTTTCACGCCAAGAGGCACATGCTACGAGGACACGGCAGGACGCGAAGAGACTCCTCAGCCCTCGTTGAATTCATCTGGCTGAGTAGGAACCACCTGACCCGCTCCGGCCCTTCCGTCAGAAGATATTTTAACCAGGAGCTCCCGCAGTTGATGCGTAGAATTTTTGATTAGAATGTGTTTAATAGTTTTGTAAATATACCGATTGATTATGTAATATATTGCTTACAGTTTAATGAAATTATTATGTACAGTTATGTACAGTTCAATCGTGTTTTTCACTTGTTCGTTAATCAATAGATATTATAACCAAAGTTAAAATTGTGTATCTGAAAATTATATTGCTCTGGCTCATATATATTATATTGCGATAGTATAATACTATCGCAAATATAAGTAGGTAATAAATGATATCATTGTGAGGTTAGTAGCCCAGCCATAATTCATATTGCCCGAATGACCGTGCCTCAGGTGGTTTTGCCCGAGTTGTGCTTTTTGCCCGATATATACCCGAGGTGTGCCCCGGGTGTGCCCAGGTTCTTTTCCCAAGGTTTCCCAATTACCATGCCCGACTTTTGCCCGAGATGTGCCCGAGGTGTGCCCGAGGTGTGCCCCAGGTGGTTCTGCCCGAGGTGTGCCCGAGGTGTGCTTTCTGCCCGAGATGTGCCCCAGGTGTGCCCGAGTTTGTGCCCGAGGTGTGCCCGAGTTTGTGCCCGAGGTGTGCCTGAGGTGTGCCCCAGATGTGCATCGGCAGATTACCGAATTGCCGAGTATACAACTCTCAGTACATTATGGGAAATGTGGACTAAGACTCTTCAACGTGGTCTAGTGAATAAATGGGCAATTTTGCAGGTTTGCTGAGTGATGCTGCTAATGATCTTGGTTGTTGTTGTTGGATCTTTTCCTAAAAGCGATAACAAAAATAGAGGAAATGAAAAATGACATGATTAATTCTCAGAAATCAGAAATCAGTAATTCAGTTACAACATGCAATTGAACTTTTGCACATTAAGACTAAAGAGCTAGGTTCAGTCCAGCTAGAACTGTTAAAACCGCTGTAGAGAATACTGTTCAAGCTTAAGTCAAAACATTCCCCCAGTTCTGCCTCCATTTTCACGGCAGAAAACTTGAAGAAAGTCGTTCAGAACGTTGTATCGGAAGAAGATCGCAGTAGGAATGTGCTAATTTTTGGTTCTAAGGAGAAACTTTAAGACAGGCGTAAAGATTCTTTTTTAGTCGCAAGTCATTTGTTGGCCTATCTGACCGTCAACAAATGAAGTAAGAAGCTGTCTCAGCAGCTATTGTGAAATGCAAGTCAAACAAATCATGTCACATGTAGTAACGTATACTAGGCAAAAAGGAACAGATATTTCTCCTTTTTCCCTATCTTTCAATATTGTGAGTATCCTCTCAAGTCTCGATACCTCGAAACTTTATCAAATGACAAGAAACTCTATATGGTGGTATATAAATATGATGGTGGTATATATATATATGATATATCATAGATGAATTTGTAAAGTAATTCTACGTGATAACTGATAATGTATCACTGTTGAACACTGAACAATTAGTTCTCCTTTACATGCCTGCATGCGTTTAACTTTATAATTGTATAAACTCACCGGTAATCTACAACATGCCTGCATGTTTACATGCCTGCATGCGTTTAACTTTATAACTGGATAAACTTACCGGTAATCTACAACATGCCTGCATGTTTACATGACTGCATGCGTTTAACTTTATAACTGTATAAACTCACCGGTAATCTACAACGGTGTTTATGTCAGTTTTATAAGGAACCAACACAAAGTTGAGCCTTTTTCTGACTCCACGAAGATAAAAAACATCAGTTACGGTGGAAGTTCCACACTTGTGGGTCTTTATAAACATCAAGTTATTTTTAATTGATATCTGTTCCGAATGACTTAAACTTGGCTTTATATCTTTTGACTCGAACAGTTGATCTGAATTTGTTAATGTTGAAATCACGTTCTCTGATGTGTCTGAAACTACACCCTCACTGACAGAAATATTTATTATCGGCGAATTGACCATATAGGAGCCTATGTCAGAAATCTCCACCCTTTTTCCTTTGTCGTTTGCTAGTTCAAACATCAAGAAAACCAAACATGTAACCAATATGCACACGCCAAGTTTTAAACCAGAGTTCAGTGAAGGTACCATTTCTGATTGTTGCTGAGGATAGCAGTATTTTACTGTCAGGTTGCATAAACAAAATAAACATATGGTTACATAGAAATATACATGATTTTCAAATTCAATATGCACTATGCTGATGCAGGGTGGGCCAAAAGTCATTGGGCATACGTTGGCCTTAATAGCTCAGTCACTGAGTGTCCAATTGAAATAATTATTTCTGGTATGACTTTCTACCACCACTGGTTCGGGGAATTTGTCCAATCGAAAAATATTCGAGTTCATTTTTTTCAAATTAAGGTTCATTTTCGCATTTATTTGATATTTTGGATAGTTGTTCCAAATTACAGCCAAACCACAAACAATGTTATTAAAATTAAATTAGCGGGCCAATACACAGGATTAACACTCTTATTAGATTCAATGTAGTTCCTCCTTACAGTTACACATGTGTAGAGCATTCGCATTACTGGGCCGCGCTCAGCCTGTCATTCCGCCGAATCTCTATTGTTGTTACATAATAGCCTGAGGTGACCAGGTAACATTCGCATAGCCATGAGTCTATGCCGATGCGTACTGCGTGACGCGCTTGTTTCATAAGTAAAATAGATCCTGTGCCTTCGGCGGTCTCGCGCTACTGCAAGCGAGAGGCGGCTCTGGTTGGAGCAATGTAAAGCAAATAACAAACTTAAATTAATCTATTAAAATGAACACAACTTTGCATTTATGGGTGATGGGCAGCAAAAAGTGTAAATACTGACACGTCACCAGAAATTGAAAGTACACGTTGCTTAAGCTATGAGTATGGTCACCCCCACATTTGCTAGTAGTTGGTTGGCGACGTTACTTTATGGGTATCGAATATCGCGACTTCAACGAAGTCCTGGAGACAAGTTTTCAATAATCCATAAACTTATTAGCCCTTATCTTTTTAAGCATCGTTTACTAGTATATACTAATTACTATACGTTATATAAAAAAGTGCTATATATTATGTACTAGTACTACTAGACTACTCTTGCTTTGAAGTCAACCAAATTCCCTTCCCTCTACATATCATGACATCATGTTTAAAATATGAAAATTTACCGTAGAACAAAATAAAAGAAAACATATATATTTTATCATACATACATTTATGAATGATAAAATTATGACTCAAAATGATGAAATAATCCACTAACTCTACCTAATGTAGATAAACAATATAGGTTCAATAACGAACAAGACACTGTTACTTAGGCAGATTGAAATACAAGCTGATCGTACCTTATGCAATCATTTCAAAGGAGCAGGTGGATAGGAAGTGAATAAGAGGGAAGAGATGCAGTTAACAAATTTAGTTATACTATTACTAGGAGGTGAAATGTGAACGTATTGACTGTGATTGTGAACGTATTGATGACGTTATAACGGCAGAATTTTAACAAACATTTCAACTTTGCAATCCCTTCATTTCTATCATTGTCACTGTTAAATAAAATAAAGCTGCCGTCTTCTTATCAAATTCAGTGCACGACTTTACCTGGACTATTATATTTATGCTCATAATCATGGAGATTAGGCGGAATGACAACCTGAGCGCCGCCCAGTAAGCACGACTAAAAATCGTTTCTTGTCTTTAGGCGGAGGATCCCCAAGAGAAATCAGCGTTACGAAAATGAATGCACTATTTCATATTTACATTAGGGAGTCATAATTAAATTATTATGATACTAAATTTCGGGATTCTTTCGGTATTTTGATCCCCGGAATTAAGTCCAACAAAGATATGCAACTCCTAAGGCTAAACATCATTCAGAAATCGTCCGTACCCACTAACCTTTTCTTTGAAATCCTCTAATTGTTTAAAGCCTCATTCGAAGTGCTTCATTTTAATATGTTTATCTGTTATCCTGATATGTTTCGTCATCAAAATAGTCGCTGCAAACACGTTTGAGGACGCTGCCTTGGACACTGGATGAAAGATTTGCTGAAAAATTGAAAGTCGAAATCGAAAACGGAAAATTAAATTGAGTGTACAAGACAATCTCAAACTAAAGTCCGACAAATCGAACATATATTCAAAATTTTGATATTTATAGACTTACAAAGTCTGTACATAGTACAGTTAAAGTTTTCTATACCTTGCCTTTTTAAATCGTGATTTGGGCGGACGTCACGAGGACGCGCTAAGCACTCCAGCGTTCGACAGAAAGTTCAGCTGTTCAGATCTGACAGTGTTGTTATTACATTGTGACTGTATCCATTCCAACTTTCGTTCGTTTTCTCCCGCGAACTCTCTGAATAAAACATTTGTTCGGCGTGTACTGTGGATCCCAAGCGTTATAATTTACACTTTATAATTATGATGTAACGTTTATGCAACAAATGGTTGTGGTATTAGTATTACATTTACAAAATTAACTCGTTAAAATCTTATAGTTATATATTAGGGTCAAAATATCACAATATCTCACTCTGTGTTATATATATTTACGTCTTCAGTTTACAAATCAGTGAAACACAAACATACTATGCGGGGGGACTACAGACCCCCTCAAAGTCCTTTACAACGTTACTGCTAGGTTACATAGCACTGAAAATCAATATTATCAGAAATTCAAATTCAAAGCAATGCCGTCATAATATTACAAAGCCCCAAAACGCAACAATGCTTCAAACACTATTATAACATGAGCATGCAAATAAAATAAATCATCTAAAAACTGAAAAGGGTAAAATAAAATAAGAATATAAACTAGGTCAACTAAATAGTACTAATACAACAACTCATCTCACCAACGACACGCACGAAATATCTCAAATAAGGTGAAAATAGGAACTCAATCTAGGTTCCAGGTACAACCACACGCGGGAAGCGTGAGCCGAAGAGAAAAGGCACATTACACTCAAGATTCAAGGTCCAAATTAATAAAAACGATATATGAAGGACAAACAAATATGAACTACTCCAACATATCAACAGTCTAGTTCTACACATTCCTAATCAAATATTTTGATAACACGATCGTAAATATCTACCCCAAATTTACACCAGATATTAAGTTTAGAATTGTAAAACTTATAAAATATATTATAGGAGTAGGACACAATTGGTCAGTTTGGATAAACTCCTCAGTTTGGGGTAGAGACGCAAGGGAGGTTTCAAGCTTTTGGTCGTTCTGAATTCAATATTGACAATAAATATTTGGATTCTGACTTTTGTTTAAATAGGCTTGGAAAAGCTTTATAAATATTTCCATTTTAAAACATCGAGCTAGCAAGGCCATAGTGATAGAGGGCACAACACGGGATGTTTTCCTAAACCAGTATTCATTTATTATAAGCTATAAGTGTACTCCTGAAATGCAGCTACAAGCCAGCGAAAGCAAAATTTAGTTTTTAAATCCTACAAGACTTTTAAAAGTACATACAATTACTTAATACACGATATTTTAATGACACTTACTTGTTACTGTACAGTGTACATGGTATGTTAACTTGAGAAGACCCAAGAGAAAAACATATGAACCCGAATATAACTAGCAAGAAACATATTGTGCATCCGTAGCAGACAGATTTGTGAAATCTCATCATAAACGACTAGATTGAATGTATTAACTATCGCTATTAATTAATATAAGTTGCGTTTTAGATATTCAAATCTCGGGATATTGAAGATTGAGAAGGTTTGCTACAACGATGTTCAATGTTACAATAAAGGGTATAACTATAAAACAAGTCGGTGAATCAGTATCAAATTCAGTGGTGTAACACTTGTAATACAAGTCTATTTTGAAGTTGTAGTTTAGATGAAGGGACTTGATGAAGGGACTTGATGAAGGGACTTGATGAAGGGACTTGATGAAGGTACTTGATCTGCTTTACAATCGTAAAGGTCGTCTTCAATATGTCTCCGTATCCTAATTACTCCCAGAGCGTCACCAACTCTTTCCTAACGGTTAAAGCAGCATCAGCTAGACTCACAGCTCCGTGGTGATGCTCCAGTTCGAACATGATCCTCCGAAGTACGACACCATTCGAAGGCAGTTTGGAGAAGGGCATTTTATCTAGAAGAGTTGGAAGAAAGGGAAGTTCGCTGCGGGGGATTGTTCTTTTAGGCATGATGTTCAGTATGCAGATTGTCAAGGTTGTAGATTGTAGATTGTAAAGTGGGAAGAATCGATATGTTTCGAACAGAAGGGACTGGTTATGTGCAGCGGTACTACTAACAATAATATCAGCGATAATAGCGGCGATCATAAAAATTGAAAATAAAACTGAAAAATTTAAAATAAAACTCAACAATTCAGGTGCAATGTGCATAAACGTGCTCCAGTAAATATGCACATTTTCAAGTAAAAAACTCGAATTCTACAGAACATTAGAACTGTCTTTCATTTCTTTCCTTTGTAAAAATAAAAATCGTAAAATAGTCCCCTTCATCAATTATTTTCAGAGTTTGGCATCAAACCTTATTATATATAATGGTATAGGCACATTTCTTTATTTTGATTAATGACGTAACCTCAAACCACTTTATCTAGAATTATAAATTTGAGTTGCAACTAAAACATCACACTATTATAAATAAATAAAAAATATATTATATTGGCAGAGAAGCCACGCTTTGAAGCTGCTCGAATTGGTAATAAAGATGCTGAAAAAAATAGAGCTGTCAAAGTATGAATTTGGAAGCTGTAGCACCGTTCATCAGATACTCATCAAAGCTAAAGAACTCAGACTGTCTCAGTGTTTCAAAACTGTCTTAATTTCACCGGATCGATCACACTAGATCCTCATTATTATCATAGTCCCGTTGGATTTTAGAAACGATATCTCGCATCAAGAAAGGCTCAGCTTCTTGTCCTTTGATAGGAATGGTATAGTCTTGGGAAAGCTGAAGCTGTGTAATGACTTCAGTCAATAATAAAGATGCTGAAAAACATAGAGCTGTCAAAGTATGAATTTGGAAGCTCTAGCACCGTTCATCAGATACTGATCAAAGCTAAAGAACTCAGACTGTCTCAGTGTTTCAAAACTGTCTTAATTTCACCGGATCGATCACACTAGATCCTCATTATTATCATAGTCCCGTTGGATTTTAGAAACAATATCTTGCATCAAGAAAGGCTCAGTTTCTTGTCCTTTGATAGGAATGGTATAGTCTTGGGAAAGCTGAAGCTGTGTAATGACTTCAGTCAATAAGGAAGGTTTATTCTGTAAAAATGTGCAGGCCACATTTATGTTTTTACCGTACTCTGTTATCTCCCATTTGATTGATGCATTGGGATTACTAACAGTCTTATTTTTGTTTAGACATTTGTTTTCAAAAGATTCCCTCATTTCTACAAACTCATTGACTTGAGATGCTACTTTTTCTCTGCCTACCCTATGGAGGTGCAGCTCGAATGTTTTGTTAAAATGATCAAATATTTGAGCATCTATAACTTGATATTTCAATATTCTGGCTTTAGTTTCCTCTGACAGTGTTACTTTTGGTTTTGGGCTGACATTATAATTAAGATACATAATGTCAGTCATATTCCAGCCAAGATATTCTTTAAGAATAATTAGACTTTCGTCCATTCTGTCGGTTATCATAACAAAGTCCATCTCTTGGTCCAGATGTTCTATAAAGGCGTTTATCTTTTCTTGAAGTGTTGATTCCATCATTCTGCAATACGATGAAAATATTAAATATCAATTTCACATTACCACCTTTTTCTTCAAAAATAACGATGTTTCATAAATTCTGGACCAACTTTTACATAAATACAAGGCCTTTTTCCAGCAACCAGTGTTTTTAATGATTGGTTACAGATTTCTGAAGTCTGGTTACCAAATGTATTGATTATTCAATAAACATCATTGGTTTCAGATTTCAGAAATCTGGCTAAAAATAAAATGTATTTACCTGCGGTTAAAAGCGTCCCATCCCAAGTCTTTAGCCACACTATTGATACTCAAGCTTATAGCAGGGGCAGTGTATTCTGTTGGTTCGGATATTTTGTCCAAGTAGTGTCCAATCAACGCGTCTATTGATAGGTCACCGTACTTCTAAAAGTAAAGGAGAGTTAGCAGTGAACATCTCTTTGTACATATTTGGACATCTTCATTTTGTACACTAAAATTACACGGGGGGCGCCAACAGGCAACGTTACGTCACTGCCACTGTCCAGTCTTTATGGCCAAAAGTTTCAATTAAACGAATTGTTCTGAGACAAATGGAGTCGTCCAACCCCCTTGTGGCTTGTTTTTTAGGGCAAATCTATATAAGCCATTCGATTACTTATATTCTGTAACCTAACTTGGTACGAATAGAGAATTTGGATGAACAGGATTAAAAATCTGGAATAAAAGACGAAGCTTTTACATTCGATGACATACCAATCGCATTTTGAACTCATTCCTAAAAAAGCTAAAAGCAGACTTAAACTGGGACACTGGAGATCTGACAATAGTAGAGTAAAGAGAGGTTTCTTTGGGCATTATCGTGTGTTCAGCATCTGGTTGGAAAATGATGTGTCGACACTGCATGTTGTACACTGATCCAGGTCTTGGTGGTAGCAGGCTCCTGAAAAAGGAATTGAAATATACGGTATTATCGTTAATGTCATGACCAAAATTATTCCAACTTAATTTTAACCTTTTGTCGAGTACGACGTAGTAAATCAAACTTTTTCGATTGTTTAACGTATTCAAATTGAGGGAACGTAAAGATCGTGTTACAAAGGAAGTAAGAAACTAATCTCAGCAGCTATTGTGAAATGCAAGTCAAACAAATTGTCACATATAGTAGTGTATACTAGGCAAAAAGAAACGGATATTTCTCCTTTTTCCCTATCTTTCAATATTGTGAGTATCCTCTCAAGTATCGATACCTCGAAACTTTACCAAATGAGAAGAATTTATATACGGTGGTATATCATAGATGAATTTGTAAAGTAATTATATGTGATAATGTATCACTGTTGAATACTGAACAATTAGTTCTACTTCTCCTTTACAGTTTACATGCCTGCATGCGTTTAACTTTATAAACTCACCGGTAATCTAAAGTGTTTATGTCACGCTCATAAGGAACCATGAAAAAGTTGAGCCTTTTTCTGACTCCACGAAGATAAAAAACATCAACTAAGGTGGAAGTTCCACACTTGTGGGTCCTTATAAACATCAAGTTCTTTTTAATTGATATCTGTTCCGAATGACTTAAACTTGGCTTATCTTTTGACTCGAACAGTTGATCTGAATTTGTTAATGTTGAAATCACTTTCTCTGATGTGTCTGAAACTACACCCTCACTGACAGAAATATTTATTATCGGCGAATTGACCATATAGGAGCCTGTGTCAGAAATCTCCACCCTTTTTCCTTTGTCGTTTGCTAGTTCAAACATCAAGAAAACCAAACATGTAACCAATATGCACACGCCAAGTTTTAAACCAGAGTTCAATGAAGGTACCATTTCTGATCGTTGTTGAGGATAGTAATAGTTTAGTGTCAGGTTGCACAAACAATAAACATATGGTTACATTGAAATATACACGATTTTCAAATTCAATATACAGGGTTGGCCAAAAGTCATTAGGCATACTTTGGCCTTAATAGCTCAGTCACTGAGTTCCCGATTGAAATAATTTTGTCTGGTATGACTTATACTACCACCACTTGTTCGGGGAATTTGTCAAATCGAAAAATATTCGAGTTCATTTTTTTCAAATAAAGGTTCATTTTTGCATTTATTTCATATTTTGGATAGTCGGTCCAAATTACAGCCAAACAATGTTATTAAATTAGCGGGCCAATGCACAGGATTAACACTCTTATTAGATCGAATGTAGTTCCTCCTTACACATGCGCAGAGCATTCGCATAGCCATGAGTCTATGCGTACTGCGTGACGCGCTTGTTTCACAAGTACATTTTTTTCTGTGCCTTCAACGGTCGCAATGACCCTATATAAAAACAACCCTTCAAAAAAATCAATATATTCCCTATCTCAAATATTTGGAGAAACATTTGAAAATCACCCTTGGCCTTGTGGCTCCAAATTCAGATCTAGACTATCTATATTATAACAAAGTTCTTTCTCGCACCTCTGTCTCCCCGGAGAGAAATCACTGTTGTTCTTAGGATTTCGAAACAAAGGTGCTTCCTTATATTCCTTATATTAATCCTTATATATTCAACATCATCTGAATATCTTTGACTTGTGTGATATTCCATCTTACTAGCCAGCATCTTCACCAGTCTTACAGCTTCACCACCCATTCCACCAGACGTTGAGAAAACTAACGGCGTGAAGCTTCCTTTCTCTACTTCAAGACCCCTTACATTGTAACAATGTTTTTGCTGGGATCGATTTGCTTGCATTGGAGGGGGCTGGGGCATGGAATACCCTTACATCAAAATATGCCCTCTCTGAAGCATTCCAAATCGATCTTGCAGAAATGTCCAGCCTAGCTTGGTCTCCTAGGACTGTTCCCTTTGGCAACTCTAGACCACCACTGGAAGAAGAACTGGCTCAGTCTGCACTCTGCACACATCCTTGCATTTCACAGTTCTCATTAGTTCTGCAAAGGTGTCTCTCAGCGAGTTGTGCCGCAGTGACACATACCCACCGAGTTTGCAGATGAGCGCATGGTTTGCCGAGTATTTCTGGCCACACGTACATGTCTTAGGGATATCCTTTAAGTTCAGGTTATATCTGAGAGCTATTGCGTCTGAGAACTGTTGTTTATTCATCAGATATCCATACTCTTTTAAAGGTAGTGCTTTTAACCAAGCACTTGCCCCTTTCTCAGTAGCTAGTTGGAACATCAACTTTGCCAGTGGTGTTGACTCGAGCTCCTGACGTATTTCTGCTTGTTTTTGTAAATAGAAGAGATTTCGTTCGGTCGTTATTTCGGTTTTCACTCCTTTGCTGTGTGTCCAGTCCTCTGTGTAGTTGTCTACCTGCTTGAGAATGGCTTCTTTTAGGTGTTTTGTTGCTTTACATGAGTGATGAGAATTTTTACTCTCGATCTGCCATGTCCATCATAACTGGGATACCTAATCCTCCATTTCTTGGTGGTAGAGCCATTATGTTCCTTAGTTCATCAGTGCAGCTAAACAGCCTGTTGATTATAGCTGGGATAAACTCATCACGTGTTATTTGTTCCAAAGCCTATCTGCCACTGGTAGCTGGGGTAGTTCTGCACACATAGTTCCATGATCCATCTTTTACTAAGCCCATACAGTATACACGTATGCACTGTATGCTATTTGAGGTTCTCTTGATGCTATATCACTTAACTGTTTAAGATCACGACACCATTCTTGAACTTTTTCCTCGATGAAAGCCTCTTTTCCTTGATCCGTTCCGATGAAGCTGCCCAGATATCGTCGACCAATGCTTGTCACATTGACATCTGGGAATATGCTTCTTGCCTTCTCTTCGTGCTCAGGCTTGACAATAACCCACGTCTTAGAAGATATAGGGTTGTATCCAAAGAGTGGTCCTTTAATGCAGAGGTTATCCCACCACTTCCTCATTTCTTCCAGTTTTCCCCCAGCAGCAGAGTCATCAGCATACCAGATCTGAGTCACCTTTCTCTCAATGTTTCCTGCATCAATTGCAATGGTATTGTACCACAGGCATAAAATCCCATGACAGGTGGGTCACCTTGTGTGGTCCCTTCTTTGGCAAGTTGGTCGTTTAGCTCCGGACAGTCTATGCACGGTACCTGCACGGTCCATGCAACAACAAAAGAACACTCCATGCACGGTCCCTGCACGGTCCCTGCACAATGAACACTTGATGCACGGTCCCTGCACGGTCAGTCCCTGCACACTCCCTGCACGGTCTATGCACGGTCCCTGCACGGTCCCTGCACGGTCCCTGCACGGTCCCTGCACAGTAACATATGAACACCGGCTACTAGCCGGCTAGTAGCCACTTTTGTAATAACAGCTTCTCAACTTCACATGACCAAACCGGCTAATAACCGATCACTAGCCGGCTATTAGCTTGGCTCTAAAGCAGACCTACTTTCTCGAGGTCCCAAACCGGCTACTAGCCGGCACTTGAAAGTGGTCACTAGCCAGCTACTAGTAGCCACAAAGTGGCTACTAACCGGCACTTAAAAAGTCTGTCTATGCACGGTCCCTGCACGGTCCCTACACAGTAACATATGAACACCGGCTACTAACCGGCTACTAGCCGGCAAGTGACCACAAAGTGGCTACTAACCGGCTACTAGGCGGTCACTACTCACTAGCCGGCTAATAGCTGAGCTAATCGATTTTAAAACTTACTTTCAAATAATTTGTTTCAAATAACTTGTTTCAAATAATTTGTTCCTTTATTTGGCAATAAATTCCTTCTAGTTTCTACAAAACGAATTTAAAACTGATAGCTGGCTAACAGTAATAGCCGGTAAGTAGCCGGCTAGTGACCACTTTTTAAGTGCCGGCTAGTAGCCGGCTAGTAGCCGGTTTGGGACCTCGAGAAAGTAGGTCTGCTTCAGAGCTCAGCTAATAGCCGGCTAGTGACCGCCTAGTAGCCGGTTAGTAGCCACTTTGTGGTCACTAGCCGGCTAGTAGCCGGTTAGTAGCCGGCTAGTAGCCAGTTAGTAGCCGGCTAGTAGCCGGTTAGTAGCCGGCTAGTAGCCGGTTAGTAGCCGGCTAGTAGCCGGCTACTAACCGGCGGTCGCGCGCTACTGCAAGCGAGAGGGCTCTGGTTAGAGCAATGTAGAGCAAATAAGAAACTTACATTAACCTAATAAAATGACACAACTTTGCATTTATAGGTGATGGCCAGCAAAAATAGTAAATACTGACACGTCACCAGAAATTGTACTCATAGCTTAAGCTATATGCTCAACCCCAGCGCGTGGGGACACGTTTTTGCTAGTAGTTGGTTGCGGCGACGTTACTTTAGTACTTTAATATGAGTGTCGAATCTCGCGACTTCAACGAAGTCCTGGGGACAAGTTTTCAATAATCCATAAACTTTTCAGCCCCTATCGTTTTAAGCATCGTTTGCTAGTATATACTAATTACTATACATCAAAAAGTGCTATATATCATGTACTACTACTCTTACTATGAAGTCAACCAAATTCCCTTCCCTCTACATAATATCATGATATCATGTTTCAAATATGAAAATTTACCTTAGAACAAAAGAAAACATATATATTTTATCATACATACAGATATGAATGATAAAATTATGATTCAAAATGATGAAATAATCCACTAACTCTACCTAATGTAGATAAACAATATAGGTTCAATAACGAACAAGACACTGTTGCTTAAGCAGATTGAAATACGAGCTGATCGCACCTTATGCAATCATTTCAAAGGAGCAGGTGGATAGGAAGTGAATAAGAGGGAAGAGATGCAGTTAACAAATTTAGTTATACTATTACTAGGAGGTGAAATTTGAACGTATTGATTGCAGTGATTGTGAATGTATTGATGACGTTATAACGGCAGAATTTTAACAAAAATTTCAATATTGTATCACCGTAAATTTTTGCATAGTGCTATTTTATATATACAGGGTGGGCCAAAAGTCACTGGACATACGTTGGCCTTAATAGCTCCGCCGTGTTTTATATTTGAGAGCTATTGCTTTGCAGATAGCATAGCTGTACCTTCTGGTTCGAGGATTTTGTCATCAAAATTTGAAAATTCGAGTATTTTAGACCACGCCCATTCATTATTAAAACACCTATAATGTTCTCTCTGAACATGCTGGACGCCTAATTTTTTCAGAGACGGTAGATTATTACATGTTCCATCTGATCTGAAAAAATGGCTGCCAGACTTTGGGGCCGGAGTGATATGATCCACCATATACGTCATCAAGTAATTAACATGCAAGCTTGAAGCTTGTGGTGTATAATTAGTGATGTGATCCATGGATTGAATATAATTGAACTAGAAATGGGCTAGATCTGGGGTACAGTTCATATGACAACTCTGTACATTGGCGGATCATACCCGCCCCGGCACTATGCCGGCCCATGATTTTCCGAATCGCTTACCAGTGGAAATCTAGTCAATTCAAATATCTGCTTGCTTGGTACTCATGGTCGATACAATCACAGCCCAACCAACTACTTGATCAGACCGATTCACCTTCAATGTGCCTTCATGTCCTTCAATGTCCTTCATGTGCATACTTCATCTGGGAGCCTTCAGTTGAGCTTGCTCTCTGACTCGCGGGTTGAAAACATCGTGTACAGTACTTCGTGAGTAGTACAGTCTGTACTACTCACGAAGTACTGTACAGTACTTCACAACGATAACCCGCTTCCCCAACCAAATCTCTTAAACTCTGTACATAGAAGCTACAAATTAAGAAGTGAAACTGAACATGTTTTAAATTGAGACCTGTTGCTCCTTAATAGCACGAAAATATTCTTTGGGCGATTCACTCGGGTTTTGAAACCTCTGTGAAACCCCTCTACCATGTTAGAGGTCCGCGGGAACTCCGGATGCTGAAGAATACTGGCGAAATGATCCCAGAACTCTAAAGGATATGTGGGAGGAACCCTCACCTCACTGTCTACAATGGCTGACCCTAAGTAGGTTTTCTCGAAATAATTCACTACAACCATCAACTCAGGATAGTTCTGCAGCCTTCCTCTTGAGCGTTGTAAGGAGTTCGAGTCTCTGTGGGTAGCTGTTAGGTAGGGGTATAGTGAATTGAGGGTGAACAGGTTTGCAAATATCTCACGGCCTGTATTACTATTAGTATCTTATAAAATATTTGTACTGAGAGACGGGTAGTCGGTCGATTAATTTAAAGTCTTTATCAATTTAGAAAATATTTGGAGTCAGCGTAACAAGCTGAAAGTTGTAAGGTTTGTATGATTGAGATGTCTCACGGCGTGAAGCTGTAGTTAGTATTTTAAGCCGTTGTAAATTAGTAGTTATTTGGAATTGTGACGTTCCCGGTGGGAAAAGTAGTGGCTTGAAGATTGTTAAAGTTTCAAATTTATTAGAACTTATAGTTAAAAGAATACTTACAATTATTTTAACAGCATTGATTTTTTTTTTTTTTCAACGGCAATCGACTCCGCCGGACCTCTCCGCCAGACTTGAATCCGGCGGAGTCCGGCGGAGCTTGGACTCCGCTCGGAGTCCGCCGGACTCCAACAGAGTCCACTGACTTCCGACTTCCGACTTCCGACCCTCGGCTAAATTTGTCACGTGACATACAACATAGCCAATAGCATTTTGCGATATTGTGGTCAGATGAAAAGGTCGCTAGTGATAAACCTTAACCATTACCCTCACAATGTCAATAGTGTACAACTCTAGTCCTAACTTTGACCCTATAATGTATAAACGTTGACCCTAACCCTCCACCAAACTGCCAGCAACGAAATATCAATGTCATTGACTGGTCACGTGACCAAAACAATTTTTGTCATATTATCTCATATAGGGAAGCGTTTTTAGTTTTACCCTACACGTTGCATGTGGCGTCATTCGGCCGGATCCCAGCAAGCAAAAATACGTCGACCATCACAGGACGACGCCAGCACCATGCACTCTCTACGCTCGTCGAGCTCCGATCGTCCTGTGACGAAGTAAGGACGAAGCCTGAGGTCCTCAGGTAACATCGACCACCGATTGAAAATTCAGAGATTTTTTGACATAAAGGTCAAATGTAAAACTAAAATCTTGATGTTAATTGATTGACGACGCGACGTCAATTTTTGAGCACAGCGCGAGCGCATGCGGAAAAGGACCGCGTAGCTAGTCAAGATGTTGATAAATATTTGGCTTGTGGCGCGATGTGTTGCTCTAAGTCTAACTGTAGCCCTCTCGCTTGCAGTTAGTGTTACTGGGCCGCGCTCAGCCTGTCATTCCGGCTAATCTCTATTAACAACATTAAAGCCTGGGGTCCTCAGGTAAGCTTGCAGTAGCGCGCGACCGCCGGAGGCGGAAATAACCTGGTTAGCTAGGTAAACGCGATGTGCCTTGTAGGATGAAATCCTACTAGCTGACTCCACTCGCAGCTGTGCTGCTCGCTGTACGTCAGCGATCGAAATTTATACGCGTATCACCCGTTAAGATGTGCCACCCGACGTGCCACACAATTTTTCTCGTTGCTCGTCGCACGTCGACGAACAACGAAGCTCGTTGCGACGCGCAATGAGCTGCCAGGCTAGGACATCGTCCTGGTCCAACAAATTTTGGCGAGCGATTTTCTCCAAAAATTTAATGAGGGCGCCGACTTCCACTCTGGCTAGGTTTCTTTTTACCTAGCGCGCGTTCCTTAATGGGATGAGGTAAAATTAGGTAAAAAGAATCCACTGACTTGGCCAGTTTGCTTTCATAAAACTCTATTACTAGTTTGGCGTTGTAGGATTATATACTTTAATTTCGGATCGAGTGAAGCGAGTGATACACATTACTTGTGCGGGCGCGCTTGTTCCACAAGTCATTTCCGGCGGTCGCACGCTACTGCAAGCGAGAGGGCTATACTTAGAGCAACACATCGCGCCACAAGCCAAATATTTATCAACATCTTGACTAGCTACGCGGTCCTTTTCCGCATGCGCTCGCGCTGTGCTCAAAAATTGACGTCGTCAATCAATCAACATCAAGATTTTAGTTTTACATTTGACCTTTATGTCAAAAAATCTTTGAATTTTCAATCGGTGGTCGATGTTACCTGAGGACCTCAGGCTTCGTCCTTACTTAATTCGTCACAGGACGATCGGAGCTCGAAGAGCGTAGAGAGTGCTGGCTGGCGTCGTCCTGTGATGGTCGACGTATTTTTGCTTGCTGGGATCCGGCCGAATGACGCCACATGCAACGTGTAGGGTAAAACTAAAAACGCTTCCCTATATGAGATAATATGACAAAAATTGTTTTGGTCACGTGACCAGTCAATGACATTGATATTTCGCTGCGGACGGTTTGGTGGAGGGTTTTGGCGCCGGATTCAAGTCTGGCGGAGAGGTCCGGCGGAGTCCGCCAAGCACTCCGCCGGAGTCCGCGGCGGACCGGAGTCCGCCTAGTGGCTTAGTCCGCGGCGGACACTCCGCCGAGCCGCCGCGGAGCCGCTCGGAGTCCGCGGCGGACTTTAAAGTCCGCTCGGCTCCGCTCGGAGTCCGCCAAAATGTACTCGAGTCCAGTGTAAATACATTTTGGCGGAGCACCGCCGGAGTCCGCTCGGAGTCCGGCGGCTCCGCTGGAGTCCGCTCGGAGTCCGCTCGGAGTCCGGCGGCTCCGCCGCGGACTCTACTCCGCGACGGATAGTGCCTAAAATTGATTGGCTTATACTTTATGTTTTTTTATACTTTATGTCGATTTAAAGGGCAAAACTTGAAATGGAAGATAACAAGTGATACAATTTCATAACTTCAATAATACTAAGTTAGTCAATAATAAGTTAGGAAATTCTCACTGGTCAGAGTCAATCTCTAATTTACTTATAAAACTTAATAAAAGATCTCTGTTACGATTAATGAGCATAATGGCTTTTAAATTGTCTGATGAGATCTTTGATCTCCTCTTGTTTACAGTCAGCCCTGCTGCTTACCATGTTCTTTCCACATCAGCAGCGGATGCAGGAACCGAAAATATAGCGCATGCTAATTTTGAAAGAAGGGGCAATGTATCACTACGACATTTCCAAAATCTAAGAGTGTCTGCTGAAAATGTGTTAGCCGATCGGCTAGCCGATGGCAATCGGCTGGCTAAGCCGGCAATTTCAATCGGCTGGCTAAGCCGGCTTAGCCGGCTAGCTCACGCCTCTAATTGGGCAGCCTTAACGATTCCCATAATGTTTAACGGGGTAGTTAACGGGGTCACCTTATCACGTGATTAGGTAAGCCAATCACCTGATCACATGTGATGAATAAACTTGTTATGCTTCGTATCTCGATCATCTGAGAAGCTATAACTCTAATTTTTTCAGGACAAACGTATTTCAAATGGCAAAACACAATCCAATAAAATTTGGCTCGATCCGCCTATCCAAACTATCAAATAAATGCGAAAATGAACCTTCATTTGAAAAAAATGAACTCGAATATTTCTCGATTTGTCATTTGACAAATTCCCCGAACCAGTGGTGGTAGTAAGTCATACCAAAAAGAATTATTTCAATTGGGCACTCAGTGACTGAGCTATTAAGGCCAACGTATGTCCAGTGATTTTTGGCTCACCCTGTATTATCACAATGCTGGCAAGCATTACCGTTGCCATTATACTCACAATACTATTTACCCCCTATATATACATATCACCGGAGACTCGCGGGCGGAACAAAATATTGCACGCGCACGCGCGTGCAATATTTCATATGTCCCCGAGGGTGCTAGCCCGAGGAGGACATATTTTCGTATAGCACGGAGGGCCCATCGGGCCCGAGTGCTATACGATTTTTCCGCCCGCGGGTCGAGGTGATGTGGATTATATCCACCAGCGGGCGTTTTACAGTTAATATATAATTTTATAAATAAACAATGGAGCTTGTATAAAAGTCAACTCTAGAAAAGGTCGCCACTAATTGTTGTAACCATGGTAACACGTCACGTGTTCAATGTAAGCCAATCATAAAGGGCTGTGTCGTATATAGGGGCTGGAGATAAGAGATCCATACTGTGTACTGGCACTGCATTCCTGGGCCGTGAGAATAATGAATGTAATGTCAGTTTTTTTTTTTGTTGGGGACCGGCCCGAAGTACCAGCCAATGTTTACTCAAAAAATAATATATATAATAAGTGTTATCAATTCAAACTCAAAACTCATACAAGATTAGATCTCATTAAAACGATTAAAATGTATATAATAGAGCTTGTCGAAACAAAACATAGCTGAGCACATATAAAGTTGCCTTTAGTTGAAATTATCATATTAATATGCTTTTAGAGTTGTTAGAGTGGAAACAGGCGCATAGCTACTGCTAGCTAGCTATTCCAAAATTTTAAAAATTTAACGACTGTTATCAGTCGCATAGCGTCATGCCGTTTTTGCTGGCGAATTGATGGCAGTGTAACTGAGATGGTATGCAGTGAAATTGATTCTGTGATGGCTTGCTTATGGGACAGAGTTATTATTAGCATTACGGTTGATGTTGCGCTCTGATTTCCTTAGTCCCGTTATATTGTATAACATAAAGTTAGGCCATTCGTCTGCAATGCCCTCGTTTTGTTGATCAATGAGCATGTTTTTTATGCACCTTTTGTAGATGTTAAGGTTGAATAGACTTGGCAAGGAAGTTGCTGCGACACTATATCTGTTTATTGCTAATAGTGGACCTTTGTAGAATACTGAATTATTGTAAGGGTGTTTACCGTATTCATCTGACCATAAAGTTGTAAGACTCGAATCCGGATCGGCGACGTTAAATATTGGTGCACTGTTAGGTATTGTTTTCTTTATAGAGGGAGGCACTAGACTTGGGAAGTTTTTTAGCTTATGTGTAAAAACTAATGCGTTCTTCACGATGATACTTTGAACTGTCAATATTTTGTGTACATAGAAACCAGACTTGGTACTTGCTGGTGGTGTACCATCTTTGTACCAGTAATTAACAAAACCTGGTAGTATTGCTCTAAGATTTTCTGTTTAACAAATAGTGTTTCTATATGGGATTTGGCAGCAAAACCCCAGACGAGGGAGCAGTAATTAAGGTGAGACTGCACAAAGCTGTGATATATTTGTAAACGTGCTTCCAGAGGCAATTATCTTTTAAGTTTGTACATGACTCCAATGTATCTGGCCATTTTCATTTTCATGGCAGAAATATGTTGCGACCAGTTCAGTTTGTTATCTATTATAACACCTAAGAAACGGGCTTCTGTTTTTCTTTCGATTGTGACACCAGAAATTACTACATCGCGATAAATGAGGTTTCTTTGTCGAGAAAAGATCATATAATTCGTTTTTTTAAGATTTAGAGCTAATCCGTTGTTATCTGCCCATTTAACTAAGACATCGCTAAGAATTTTGAGCTTATCATAAACCTCGTTTATATTTTCTCCTGTTAGGAAAATGTTTGCATCATCTGCGTACATGATGAAATTAGCTATTTCTGATATTTGAGGAAGATCGTTTATGTAGATTATAAAAAGGAGAGGTCCCAAAATTGAACCTTGGGGTACACCGTAAATAATTGGATTGGCTGAGGATTCAGAGGATCCAATTGATACAAACTGGTTTCTGTTCATAAGATATGATTTAAACCAGTTTAAAGCTAGACCTCTTATGCCATAGTGCTCGAGCTTATTCAGGAGTATGGAGTGATCACAAGGTCAAAGGCTTTGCTAAAGTCAATCAAGAGGAGCAAAGTAACTTGCTTTTTAGACATTGAATTGAGGATTCTGTCTTTAGCATTAAGAAGTGCATGTTCACAAGACCTACCTGGGCGGAAGCCGTATTGATTTTCACAAAGTATATTGTAGGTATCCAAGAAATTTATGACTCGATTGTGCATAAGCTTTTCGTAGACTTTTGAGAAAGTGGCAAGTAGAGATATCGGTCTGTAATTTTTGATGTCAGTTTTAGATCCACCTTTATGTACAGGAACTACTTTTGCCGTTTTCAAGGCTTGGGGAAAGACCCCTTGTTCGAACGAGCTGTTAACAACGTGGGCCAATACAGTGGTAAAATTATGACAGCTGTTGGCAATTTTGAGTGGTTGGATTTTGGTGTCAAGAGTAGCTTTATTCTTAAATAGGTTAATAACGTCTTGTGACGATGAATATCAATAATAGAAGGATTATTATAGTGCTGATGTGTATTATGTAGTGTGTTATAATAACTTTTATATAAATCACAGTATCATGTCATCTGCTCACGAGCTGCATGAGCAGCCCTACCGGACACAAAAATAAAATATATATATCTCCGTGCTATGAAAATATTTTAGAGAACTCCGGGCTATATTGCTACTGGTCAAATTAAATGTCACTTGTTAGCGGGCTATATCATGAGCGGGC
The DNA here is from genome assembly GCF_026151205.1 of Bolinopsis microptera. Taxonomy (NCBI): domain Eukaryota; kingdom Metazoa; phylum Ctenophora; class Tentaculata; order Lobata; family Bolinopsidae; genus Bolinopsis; species Bolinopsis microptera. The sequence continues at coordinate 7,086,603 of NC_087081.1, read as the reverse complement.
TGTAGAGATATCGGGCCCTTTAACAGCGGGCTGGTGAAAGCCCGCTATGCGAAAAAGCGCACGCTGGTGGTAGGCAGTGCGCCATCGACAATAAGACGCGCGCGCTGACCATTGAATGGTTTTTTAGCTCTTATTTCGGCCAGCACATTATTTAGGAAACAATCTAAAAGTTATAATACTTCCCATATAACAATTTTGTTGAAATTTGGTCAGCTTACGTAAACACTTATGTTCTATTGAACCTAATTTAGGTTGAGCAATTTCGATGCTCGTGCTCAGAATTTGAGTTATCAACGAATTTATACCTATTTTGTCATTTTTAGACCTCTTAGTCAAGGCCAATCTCTCCCAACTAAATTAGGTTCGGTAGTTAAGTATGATTGGAAGGTTCTGACAAATTTTCAGCATGATTCATGTTCAGGAACCGAAGATATGACAGAATAATACGACAAAAATCAACGAATTTCGTCAAATTACGCGACTTTTACACCTAATTTTGCTCCAAAAGCCGCGCACCATCAAATATGGCACCTAGGCGAAACTCACTGATCATTCCAAAAAGGTATGATAAATTTGGTACTGTGAAAATTCTCACAGTCTCTAGAAAACGATGGTACAAAAATTTTGAAAATCCGAGCAAGTTTATTTTTATCGTGCACCGCCTACTAGTAGAGGCTCTTACGGGCATTGTCTGGTTGAAACGTTAGGGACCCCAGATACACCTTACTAGACGTATTTTTGACCGTAGAATCGATTAAAAGTGGTTTCAAGATGATTGGACTGATTGTTCTGGGGTAAAATTGCAAAAAACCGATTTTTGGGCCAAAAATAGGCCAAAAAACCATGTTTTTTGATATTTTGAGCAAGTTAATTTTGTTGGCATGTCGGCAAAACTTGCATGAAGATAGTTAAAAGACAGCCGCACAAGATTGTATAAAAATAAAACAAATCCCTCTATTTGTTCTGAGGTAAAAATCCAAAAAAGTGGTAAAAATGTTGACTTTTTTGCTTGAAGTTTGAATAATTTTTTGCAGTTGTATTAAATCAACCCAAAAATAGTCACATCGTGTTTGCCTAAATTTTTCCTTTCCGAGAAGTACCCACTTCATATACTTTATCGAAGTTTAAATATTGTCACTCCGCAAGCGTTTTTAACAAATTTTCGACGCGCACTACGCGCAAAAGCATTTAGTTGTTATCAATTGGCACCCGTGCGTTCGTCATAAATTTCAAACAGCTATAACTCAGCGAGATTATGTCCGTTCTAGCTCATATTTTCACACCAAATAGAAAATAATGTGATCTTATTGCTGACTAAATATGAATATAATTACTCTAGTTGCCTTAGAGTAATAGACTGTCAAAGTTAATAACGCGCATTGGTATAGCACGTGACTAATAAGGCCAAATTTATACTTCTTAACATATTATCGATCCTTAGACATCATACTATTGTGTCCAATTAGCGGTTAGGTCTCTAAACTCGTAGCAGAAAACACGTCTTTTTGCCCGTAAGAGCCTCTACTATACTGGTGGATATACTATTATATCCCCTTTATTGTTTTCCCGGCATTAAGACTCATCGAAAGTAGTTCAGCATGTATGTTTAAATTCAAAACATTCTAATTTAATGTTAAAGATGACAGGAATAAGAAATAGTTATGTGGAGGTTTTTAAGAAATTTGCGCAAAATACGGGCCAGCATGTTATACGAAATTAGGTAAAAAACCCAAAATCGCCATATTCAGGTGCCTTAAAAACCATGTTAAAAATGAGTTAGAGATCTGAAATTTTTCAGGGCGTCTAGACGTTGACCAAATCGACTGTAAAAAATTTTAAGTTCCAGGAGTATCGGGAAGTGGGTTTTCTGGAACCCCTGTTTTACAACAGATAATCGTGAAGTATAATATGTATATTATATAGACGCTTTGGCAGTCAATTGTAGCTTACATTCAAGTGTCTGTAGATTCAAAAGTATAAACGATACAGTCATCTAGAACCACAGGTTTGAAAGATAATCGTTTACAATTCAGTTTAAATTATATTAAAAAATAATTTAACGTCATTATCAACACTTGATGACGTCATCAAATTAGGTGTTTTTAAAACTTGATTTTTGACAAAATAACAACTTTTCAAATCGATTTTACACCATTAAGGATTAATTTTATTCAAAATCTGAGGGAATTTTTACCTTAGATAATTGTTCAAGCATTCTCAAAATCTACCGGGAAATTTTCCTACCTTGTAGTATGATACAAGGATAATCCTTGTATTGCTCCTTCATAAAGATATTTGCTATTGAAGTTAGTGCTTTTTTGAAGAATAATTTTATAAAAACACAAAAGTTGTGAATTAGTATTCTCTGGTGTTGGGCCATTTGTTGGGTTGTGGAGCTCGATTTTGCTTCCTAAAGGGCTAAATTGTGTTATAGGCTAGGTTTAAATTTGAAAATCGAAAAGTTGCACACGTGGGGCACACCCAAATTGATTTAAAATAGCTAAAATCACTGAAAATTGTTATTTTCACGATTTTTATCAACTTTGGAGTCCCGTTGTGATCCAAGTTCTATTTGAAATCTTTTGAAACTATTCATGCTTATCAAACTATATATAAAATACAACTATGCAAAAATTTACGGTGATTCAATATTGTATGCGCACGCAACGTCCGCTCAAAGTTTGCACGTGCGAAAGGTGAGAATTTTGCACATTCGTGATTTCGAATATATTCTGCTTTCCCACGATATTTAAATGGCATTATATATGAATTTAATGCCAACTTGAATGAGTTAAAAGTACCATATTCAGTCTGTTATCGACAGATATGCCTACCTAAACACAAGGAAACGTTTTCAAAGGTTAAAAATTTCGAAATCGTTGAAATTACCTCCTTATTAATGAAGTTTCGACTGTGTAAATTATTCTGACATTATAATCAAAAAGAGATGATATTTGACCAAAACCCATAATCATGGGTAGAGTGAACCGCTGCCAGTGTCTCTCTTTTGATATCAATTTGAGGACCCGTCCGCAAATGCAAATTGATTTGCGGACGGTTCCTCAAATTGATATTATTTCCTTTTGTTTGGAAAAGAGAGACACTGGCAGCGGTTCACTCTACCCATGATTATGGGTTTTGGTCAAATCAGATTTATACAACTATTGAGTATTGATATAATGTGTTCGCAAGAAGCAGTGTTTACCTCCACTTCCACGAGGCTTTAAATTCCTCAAAATCACAGCCAAGTTTGATATGGCAAAACTAATCCTACATTATAGTCAACATTCTGGCGGCTAATCTTTGAAAATCCTCAGAGTGGTTCCCGAAATCGACAGGTCCGCAGCACAGGGATTGAAAGAGTTCTTTACACGAGCGTTTGGATTCGTGTTAGGACCCAATTTGTTTGGAGCTATCATTGACAACTACTGCGTAGTGTGGAGAGGTGGAGGAAGCTGCTGGCTCTACGATCTGCATGAGTATGTGTTCTGAATTTCTCAAAAAGCACGCCATTATTGACTGTTTATTGTAGTGCCACTTCGTTGCAACACCCTCACCGACATGGTTGAATTATCACATTATATCCAACCCCTAATAAGGATCGAGATTTCAGCGCATCTCGATCTGAGTCTGTATACGGTCCTCTAGAAACAGATCTGAACTGGTTCCTTTATCATTTTGCCACTGATATTCATCCAATTTCAGTATGATAGTGACGTTTACGATGAGTCAGCTAGGATTCCGGGTAGCAGGAACTATCTGCATCTTTATTGCATGGAGACTGTATCCAGAATAAGCTGGTTTACACGTAGCAGGAACTATCTGCATCTTTATTGCATGGAGACTGTATCCAGAATGAGCTGGTTTACACGTAGCAGGACCTTATATTTGCATCTTTATTGCATGGAGACTGTATCCAGAATAAGCTGGTTTACACGTAGCAGGAACTATTTGCATCTTTATTGCATGGAGACTGTATCCAGAATGAGCTGGTTTACACGTAGCAGGAACTATCTGCATCTTTATTGCATGGAGACTGTATCCAGAATGAGCTGGTTTACACGTAGCAGGACCTTATATTTGCATCTTTATTGCATGGAGACTGTATCCAGAATAAGCTGGTTTACACGTAGCAGGAACTATTTGCATCTTTATTGCATGGAGACTGTATCCAGAATGAGCTGGTTTACACGTAGCAGGAACTATCTGCATCTTTATTGCATGGAGACTGTATCCAGAATAAGCTGGTTTACACGTAGCAGGAACTATCTGCATCTTTATTGCATGGAGACTGTATCCAGAATGAGCTGGTTTATGCACGTAGCAAATCAACTAAACTCTTGAATCGTATCTCATCATTAACTCTTGGTTATTATCTTATTATTTAATCTCAATTCTTAGACATATTTTGAAACACACATCGTTACATATTTTGTGTAGGAGTTGCATTCATTTTATTGTCAATGTCATGGTTTAGTTAATGGACAATTTAAGTTATCACTTCGATTATTGACGGACTTTTTATTTACATTTGGATTTTGGGGACAAAATGCTCAAATTTATCCTTTAAAGTTCAACTTGATATGATAATGACATTTGAATTTGATTCAGTTTTTACTATTATTTTGACTGACGGTATCATCTTAACATTTACAACTTTATTCTTTTCCTTGGATTCCAGCTTCAGCCACGTTTTGTATGCTTAGCAGTAGCACAATTAAGGATAAAAATAATATAGGCTTCCAGTTCCTTCCAGACAATAAAAAATGTCAATACTCAAATCACGAAATGCAGCTCAATCGAGGACAAAAAACAATATTTGTCGGAAAAGGACCTGATGATCAATGAACTCAAAGTCAGAAATTCAGTAAACTTATTTGTATCAACTTTGTGAGCGTTGTTACAGTGGTCCCATTTGCAACTGGTGTTCCCCTGTTACAGTTCACTAAATTTTCGTTGTTTTATTGATCCATTCGAAATTCATCTGACGTCATTTGAGCAGATGGTGAGCTTCAGTTAATCAACTTAGCACGAGGTGTAGCTAGTAGCCATTTTGTTTTACTCTGTCTACATAGTATATCCACCAGCAGGCTATATTTGCGCCAGCAGGCCCGCGCAGCCCGGTAGTTAGAAGACATGATATATCCCGGTCCGCTGTAACAGCCCGCTGATATAGCGGGGGCCCGCTATACCATCGGGCGATATAATAATATAGCCCGGAGATATATATATTTTATTTTTGTGTCCGGTAGGGCTGCTCATGCAGCTCGTGTGCCGATGACATGAAACTTAGAGTTAGTGTAGTATCTTAAACTGGACGTTATATTAAACACACCACAAACTATACGAACACAAAAAAACAACAAATTGAAATTCTCACACTGCTCAAATTTTTGGGGCCTAAACTATTAAACTTTAACTATTACAAGACACGTACACCATATTTATGTCACTGACACTACATCTTAATGGTTCCCACGGCTCAAGGAATGCACTATATCACTTGTCGGCCTCAGTCCCTATACCACGCAGCGCAATATGATTGGCTATACGGGGATATGTCGTCCTCGGGCTGTACGCCCTCGAGGACATATATTATATCGCCGCGCGGGCGATGCCGATATAAATTTCCGCCCGCTAGGCTGCGTGGATATATATTATATATATATATATATATATATATTCTTGTGAAGTTTGACATACTGCAGTACTGCGCTGTACTTTTAGTTAGTACTAAGATCGTTCACAATTGATTCACGTATAGAGTTAGCATATTACTTACTTGTACTTGATTAGGTCTCCTCAATCATTCGAGTGGCCTGCACCAATGAACTCCCGTTTGTGACGTATCATCTCCCTCCAAAGTTTGCGGTCACTAGCCATCTCGCTCGCTCCTTCTAACGCTGCAGCATCTTCCAGCAAACATTTCATCCAGTTCTTTCTTGGACGGCCCCTAGATCTTCTCCCTGCATGCGCAGGGGTCCAGTTAAGCAGGTACTTAGGAAGCCTAGTGTCTGGCATTCTGGTGACATGGCCAAACCAACGCAGGCGGTTTGCTCCTATGTACGTCTCTACTGGATTTATCTTTGCACGCTCCAGCACTTCAGTGTTTCTAACCCGATCGAGCCATCTTATCCTAAGTATTCTCCTCAAGCAACGCTGATGGAACACCTCAAAGCGATGTAGCTGCTTTTTGGTTGTGTTCCAAACCTCACTACCATGTAACAATAATGTCAAAACCGCTGCCTTATAAATCCTGATCTTTGTATAAGACTGGATGTTGCGGTTTTTCCATATATTACTCAGTTGATTGAAGGCTCCGGAAGCTTTCTGAATCCTAGCTGACAGCTCACGGTCGATAGTACCGTCACTGGAAATAATTGTACCTAAGTACGTAAAGTCACTAACTTGCTGCACTGGCGTGTCTTCAACAGTGATGTTCACTGTGGCTTCTTTCGTGTATGGCCGTTGAGAGGTTGCTTTACCAATGACCATAGCCTCAGTCTTTTTACCATTGATTCTGAGACCTCCCTGGGCACCATACATACACAAAAGGTTAGTTGTTTCTTGAAGACCTTCCTCGCTGTTATCCAGTACGGCCATGTCATCTGAATAGTCTGTATCTAATTAGCCTATTAGTGTTGTGTATAGTATTGTGTATTAATTTTTATTTACGACACGATAATAAAATCAAAGATATATGGTTTTCACGAGCTTCTTAATTTCAACTGCAGTTCATTCTCATCGATGCCATGTATTAAATTGAAATCACCGATCTTAGCTTATCGTCAATCGAGTGGAGTGATAGTGATGATGATCAGATCTGCAGTCCTCCTGCCATTAGCAGTTCGTTGGGGTTCTCTACCTTAGTTTGGAGTGGAGAACGAGAGGAGGAGCCCATGGTGGAGGAGGACCCAGTTTGTGCTGGTTTCAACCCATTCAACTGGATGGATGAGGAGCAACAGTTTGCCTAGGGTTATCACCCTTAATCCCGACTCCAACTGTTTCTGAACCTAGCTTCTTAATTTCAACTGCAGTTCATTCTCATCGATGCCTCAGTTCTATTATGAACCCACAGACGATCGAGAGCTCTCCTGTAAATGGAAGCTCTCTGGAGTGTTCGGCCCTAATTCGGAGTCAGGTGTACGATGCTGTGGAAGATGAGATGGAGGTGGAACACTTTTGTGATTTTGCTTGTATAATTATACAAAATAAAAGCATATCCATGAAATAATATTTAATAGAATAACATCAAAATATTTGGGTAAACTCCATCAACCGCGAAGCAAAACCACAATTGAAAGATTTTAAATCAAACTAAATTTTACTCAGTTCTTTTCTAAGTTTACGCTAAAAAACGAATAACCCGGAAATTTTTACTCTGTCAATGTTTCAAAAGAAACATGCACATTTTATTTTAATGTCCATCTAAAAGTAAATTTTCGGTTTTAAACAGAAAAATCAGAAAAATCGAAACAGCTGTTATTTTCCACACATTATCAGAGTCCTCGCTAGAAACTCTCACGAATCTCCTCGTTTTGGGAACATCAGCGTCTTTGAAGGTGACAGGGGGAGCCCTCAAGAACTTAACACTCTGACTTCCAAACCTTTTCCTGATCTTGTAAGAGCCCTCCTCCCCATCTACAGGTACGAACTCCCAACACTCCCTTTTCTGTCCCACTCCACCTATCAGTCTGGACCAGGAACTCCCCCTCAAGAAGTCTCCCCTTACGCAAGTCATTAGTTGACGTTCCGGGTGCCATGCTCTCCCCGGCGTGGTAACCGCTGGCTTTCTCTATCTTGTAACATTGGTAATCATCCTGCTTGAAGGAGATGATATTCCACAAGGCATCATCATCTATATCGGTAGGGAACACCCACTCACAAGTACCCCCACAGTAAAAACTTCTCAGATCTTCAGTCTTCACGAGTAGTAAGCTTCACCCCAGCCCCCTCTAGAGTCACAGTCGCCCTTTTACTCTCCCCAAACAGGAACACGTTCTCCTCCCTGGCCCTCTCCGTCTCAAACACCTCCAGAGCCCTCTGTTCTGCGCAGGGAGGGACCCCACACACGTCCCACCTCTTACTGGAAGTAGTGTAACACCAGGCAGCTGGTTCATTATCAGGGTTCCTGCAGTAGTTCTCCTCTAGACTGGGGTATTTCTCAACGAAACTATTAATCTTTAATTTCTGAGAAAGTGAACTGTTGATATCTAGGAAAGCACAGCTGGCATCAACTCGTCCTAAAATGCTTCTATTTCAGATAAAAACCGAAGACTTTGAGGTCATTGGAACAAATAAACACAGGGGTGTTAACAAGAATGTAGCTTGGAATGATGCCGAGGAATATATCATCAATAGTATGACTTCCTTGAATCACAATTTTAGCTAAATATACAACTTTAATGCCACAAATAAATACACCTGTGAACCCCTTGCTCAAAATAATATTTTTAGCACCACTTCATCTTTCAGAGGTCAAAGTATATCTCGGACCGGAAGGAGAACTGACGGTAAACGGTCAAAAGAAGACCCCTCCTTATGCTAAAATATGGCCTGGCACCGCTGAGGAAATGACGATCAAGATCAATGCCGGCGAAAGCGTAAGTTTTTTGGTCGAATACTAATTAAGTAATATAACTAAATATATATATATACCTAAAATACTAATACACGTATTTTAGTTGGACAACTTAAGTTCGTCAGAAATCACCCCTGTCCAACTTCGGTACGTGTCAAACTAGAGTTCAGGTAGCGTACTCTTGTTCGACGAGTGTTTTCTGCTTGTGATCCAACGGCTATTTCCGGGTCCCTATCACAAAATCACAGGTAAGGGTTCAATGGCAGGTGCACGTCATCAGAAACTTCAAAAAGTTTAGGATAATTTTTTTCCCTGCTCTTGCCGAAGGCAAAAATATCGTAGGGAATAAGTAATCGGGTTTGGATATATGAGCTATCCCGATGGACCTACGGTGACGACAAAAGTCTGCTCCTTCGCAATATAGACCACTCCCCTATAATTAAGTGTATAGGAAGCATCTGTTATGCTGCGCGCGATGCTCGGCATGTGTTAGTTAATTGCAGTATCCAACGCGAATTTCAATTGTCAAACGATGCCGTTCAAATTAAATTAGCCCAAAATTTGTGCGCGGCGTACTAAATATTCGAGTATGGAGTACATGCAATCCTGCACGCGCGCAATGACAAATTACGATGAAAATATTGCAACTTTTTAACAACAAAATAATCCAATATCTAATTTTTATTAATCGATAAAATTAACTTTTCGTTGCAAACATTAACGGTTTAAGCAGGGAAAATTAATCGTGCGTGGTTTAACCGCGGCGAAATTCTTGTTAAAACAATTTTCTGACATCTAGCAACCAGCGTTTGGAAATTTCAGAACCTTTCAGCATAATTTTAATTTTCCTGTTTGCCACTTGGTTGCGGTCTGGCAAACATGAAAATAGATTGATATAGTTTGTGCATATATCAAGAAGTGTGTGGTGCGTGGTCAATATTTATTAGCGTATGATCTATTGTCCATATTGAGTTCGCTAAGATATGGCTATGCTATGATATAGATTTCATTGTTTGGAGCTGCGCGTGCGTAACCAGTTTGCTCAACCAAGGGCTAGCCATGAATCTTACTGTAAGAAGCTGATCAATGTTATCATTGTTCCAAATCTCATGATTTAATGTCACTGAACAAATTATCTCTCTGCTTAGTCTACAATTATCAATTAAGCTAAATAACAATTGAGTCTGAGATCAGTTAGACACCAACTTGAAGTGATTGTGCATATTGTTCCATTTTTATGGTTTACATGATGTTTCCTTCTTTTGTTTGACAATTTGAATTTTTTGTTTGACAATTTGAATTTCGGTTTGCCCCACCTTGCACGGGATGGCCTACATTTAAATAACACTGGCAAATCTGTTCTCACGACATGCTGGATAAATTTGATTTTACTGAGCTTAGGATTTCGTAAAGGATCACTACCTCTAAGACGTCCATTTTTAGATATATGTAACAACTATATGAATAGTTGCGGTTTCGGCTGAGAGTTAAACACATACAACTACTATGATCAATTTGTAAAAGGACTGATCTGCAATCATATTTCAAATTAAGCCAACGTAGCATAACAATTTCAAAACACGTCGAATACTAATATTATCGCAACTCACTTACACCTGTCACAACATTTCGCCTTATCAGTAATCTCGGCTTTACACTTATCAGTCATTCTAATTACAGTCCCTTAATCGCATCGTTTAATACTCCATTTATAAAACAAAATACGAGGCCTACTGTATATTATTACATCTTATTACATTGTACACATGATACAGAAAACGACAAATCACATCGACAATCTACCCAACTACCGACTTCTGACAGACTATGACTGATCCACAGTCCGTGCGCCCCTCGCATTAGTCAATCTTTTCTGTTATTTATTATCAAATTCTTTAAGAGAACTAGTTGCAGAGCCTGTTGATTTTGAGCAGACAATAATCTGTAGTTTTTAAGTAGTAAATAGGCCCAACCGTCACGATCTTGTCTTGCACACAGAACTGAAAGTTCTTGCAAACGGATCTGACCAGCCTACTGTCTACACCCATCAGATTATTTATTAATATCAATTTTTCTTTATTCAGTTTTTATTTCATTTATTTAATCTGTTTTCAACTCTTACTTTATTCTGTCACTGAAAGTGGAGGGAAGTAATCATAGGCAACACGGCTCACAGCCCAATTGCGACAAATGCTATGTTCGTATCCCTAAAAGTTCTCCTGACCTAATTTGTGACCTATGTGCTGAACGTAAACATTTAAAATGCCAGAAACTATCAAAAAACGATGCCCGGCACATTATAAATTCTGGGAACCCATGGTTCTGCTACGAATGCATAAGCTCAATTCTCCCAATCAATGCCTCTGATGTCCCGACGAATAAAAAAAGTAGTGTTAACAAGACTAATTTTAAAACAAAGTGCATGGCCTGTAACGGGTTTTGTTATTCTAGATTAAACATTAGGTTTTGTCCATGGTGCGATGAGTACATTCATAAAAAGTGTTTTAGAGATAATTTAGGCTGCATAAAGTGCTGTGAGTCGTTAATCCCAGGTTATTATGTGACATCTTATGATCTTTTTATGGACTGTAGCAGCCGAATCACTGCTCTTTTCAATCCATACGACCGCTCACATGGTTTAGATTTGATTGGTAACGCTTTAGATCAGGATAACGATGAAAGTTACCAATACTGGAACGAAATCAGCGATATATTAACCAACTGTAAGTATCAGCAGCCATCGAACATTAAAAGTTCCTCCCCTGATGAACTGAAAGTATTTTCTCTTAATGTGCGATCATTAGTAAAGAACATCACATACTTCCGTGAAGAAATCGACAGTTATACTAAGTATGACGTTTTGTGTCTTAACGAAACCAATTTGAAGTTAGATAAATTACCAAACGGAATCTCCGACATTAAAATTGAAGGGTTTCACGAGCCTATTGTTCAGGAACCATTACGCAAATCAGGAAAAGGTGGTGGCCTTGTAATTTACATTAATAAGAGGGTTTGTGATCCCGAAAATATAGAAAATCTTAAGGCAACCACAGATCCCGATGACACGTGCGCTGAATTTCAATTAGTTAAGGTGCATAATTGCAAAGGCACAAACCAAACAAAAGTATTGATAAACTTTTACAGGTCCCCATCTAAAGGTACTCAGAACTTCTTAAATTCTTTGGATAAGGTGCTACGAGGTCTAGATAGACATTCTCGCAAGCATATCATGTTTTTTGGGGACGCGAATATTGATCTTATAAAATTCAAAACTGATATTTCTGGACAGAACCTCATAGACCTCCTTGCCAAGTATGGATTTGTTCAGACGGTTTCAAGGCCGACACGAGTCACTGATCATAGTGCTACTTTAATTGATCATGTCTACACAAATAATATAAGTAACACAATAAGCAGTAACGTTGTAACGGTGGATTTATCGGATCATCTTGCTATCGTTACCACTTTTAAACTAAGTAACTCTTCGCAACAACATCTCAGGCTACCCACTAACACACAACCTAAACTTAGTTATGAAACACGTGTCATAAATGAGGCCAACAATGCTGCTTTTAGGGAACTCATCGATGGGGAAACGTGGGACGAGATATTAAGTACAGACGACGCTAGTCTGCAATACGGAAAACTTGCAGATATATACACCAAGCACTATAACACTGCCTATCCACTAAAAATCAATCATATTCGCCGTGAGCATGAGCGTTCTAATACTAAACCCTGGATACTACCCTGGCTTGAAGAAGCATGTGCGCGGAAACAAGAAAGTTATCATAGTAAAGTACTTGAACCTACAATGAATAATATAGAGGCCTATAAAAAGCTAAAACTTTTCTGTAAAAAACATGTCAACATTGCCAAACAACGATACTATAAAAAACAATTCGAAAAATACCAGGACTGCTCCAAAAAACAATGGCAAATAATCAACGGTTTACTTGGTAGAAGCAGGAAAACTGAGCAGTTAAGACTCAAAGGTCCGGACGGGTCGATTTTGAGTTCTGAAGATACCGTGGCTGAAAGGTTTAATGACTATTTCTCGAACATTGCTACGAACATCAAAACTCAGATAAGTGCCCGTCAGACCTTTGACCCTGGAGGGTTCCAAGAATATCTGCCCACATCCTGTTCTCAATCAATCTATCTCCAGCCTGCCGAAACGATCGAAATTCAAAGAATTATTATTGGTTTGAAGAACAAAGCGACCCTTGACACAAAAATTGAACCACTAAAAGTAGCCAGTTCCAGCGATAGTTTCCTTGCTATATTAGCAAAAGTTATCAACGAATCCTTAAGTACAGGCTTATTTCCACAGGCCCTTAAAATTGCCAAAGTAACTCCCATCCATAAAGGAGGCTCTAAACTTGACGTTGAAAATTACAGACCCATCTCTCTCTTAGGTTCCTTCTCAAAAATATACGAAAAACTGATGCACCGACGTGTCTTAGAATTTCTTAACAAAAATAGTTCTTTATTCGAAAATCAGTATGGTTTCCGTCCAGGAAGGTCCTGTGAACATGCTCTTCTTAATGCACAAAGTACAATTTTACACTCTCTTAGCAAAAACCAAATTTCACTACTGCTATTACTAGATTACAGTAAAGCGTTTGACGTCCTGGATCATGCTACACTGCTAAATAAATTACAGCACTACGGCATTCGGGGAATAGCTCTAAAGTGGTTTGAGTCATACCTAAGTGATAGAAGCCAATATGTAGCAATAAACAATTCACATTCGTCCCACAAGCCTATTGTGCATGGTGTTCCACAAGGGAGCATACTAGGTCCCTTACTTTTCGTCATATACATCAACGATCTTCCCGGTATTTCTAACATGATGGTAAAATTCATACTTTATGCAGACGATGCAAATATCATTATTAACGGTTCCAATGTCCAAGAACTAATGCTAAGGGTCAACCAATTAACGGAAACATTATCACGGTGGGTTAATAGCAACGGATTAGCACTAAATCTAAAAAAGACGTGTTATATGATTTTCTCTAAAAAGCGCATAGAACCATCATTGATTAAAGTACAAATAGAAAATACAGTATTAGAACGTAAAACCGAAGCCCGGTTTCTTGGTGTAATTGTAGATGAAAAGCTTAACTGGAGTAACCACATAAAAGCACTGAGGAGCAAGATGTCAAGATTTATTGGGGTGATGTACAGGATAAAACATAAATTGCCAATGAAGGCCCGTTTACAGATTTTCCAAAGTTTTGTTCAGTCCCATTTAAACTTCTGCTCACTTGTCTGGGGATTTGCTTCAAAATCTCTTATAGAATCTCTTTTTGCTAAACAAAAACAAGGTATGAGGGCAGTTATGGCCGGAAATGTGAACTACTACTACAAGGACGGAAAACTGCCAGAGCACACAAAACTAGCATTTAAAGAACACGAGGTCTTAACCGTTCAAGGGGTTATCGTTAAAAATGCACTTATTTTACTGCACAAAGTTCGAAATATGTCTAGTTTGTTACCTAAATCGATTTCAGAACTTTTCCCTCCTAACACACCCAAACAAGGAACGACACACGAACAAAACTTAGACTGGTTATCAATTTACTCACAGACTGACCTGAGATCTAGCATCTTTTATAAAGGCCCAATGCTCGCTATTTCAGAGCATAACACTCGCATTACATGCCCATCCAGTATATTTTCTATCAACATATATAAGAATTCGTCAAAAAAAGTACTACTAGACTTGCAAAGTGCTGGCTGCAACGACGAATGGCCACCATTTTTACTCCACAACCTACCTGGATTACGTAAATCACAAAGAACATAGTCAATAATCACTCAAAACCAAACTCATACAGCTCAAATTAAACAATCTGAATCAGGACAACATTTCAAACAACCTGCCATTCTAACAGCACATTCCTTATTTCACTGCCACATAGCGCATATCTACACTGATAACACACCTAATTGCGGTGAGGCAGCATCATAAAGTTACTAATATCAAATATGTTTGCAGATCAGGGCCAGTCGACTCGACCAATAAAATTTTAATTGAATAGTTTTAATAGATAACATCACAATTATAATCTGCGTGCCCCTCGGGGATGAATATTTTAACTTATTTCAATTATATGTATATTACTTTTGAGTAAACATTGGCTGGTACTACGGACCAGTCCCCCAATCAATCAATCACTTTAAAATAAATCATTATATTTTCATTAGAACATAACTTAATTAAAGATATTCAAGTTTGTAAAAGATTGGTTTTGTTTAATTTTTAAATTCCACAGTGGCACAAAGTCAAGAAAATTTCTATAGAGAAAATGGAAAAACCTTTGGTTAAATTCCAAGGTACCGTCTTGCCCTGGGGGCAAAATTCTCGACTTAAGTAAAAAGACTTTAGTGCGAAATATAACTTAAGTTTTCGCACTTAAGTCTCATTTCGAAAATACTTTTTGCTTAACTTTTTACTTAAGTACCATTGTTGACTTAAGTACCGTTTCGGAAAGGACCCCAGGAAAGGATCTTATGCTCTACCATATTTGTAACTGATATTCCAACAAACAAAGCCGAGTTCTTTAATAATTTTCATAATAATGTAAGCAGTGAATATTTGTAGTATTATTGATGAAGATAAGTTAAGTTTTATAATATAGATATATAATCTTAGCAATTGATGGAATAATTCTGTTGGAAGCCAGCAAAGATGTGACTCAACCACCGATGCGTAATTCAATCTGACCTCTCTGACCTTTCCACCGGACCTTATATAATGTCCCGTTCCTGGTTACCTCCCTCGAGAAAGTTTTCGTCTCCAGAACCTTCCCTTACCCCAGGTGTTACTCAATTAACTCCTTGGATCAACGAGACAGTAACCATAGTAACTATCCCTCAGTAACCATAGTAACTACAACGAGCCTCACCAGAATACTACCCAGTTTATTCTTTAACGACTCATTTGTCCTGCACTTTAATCCTCACCAGAGGTCTACCAGCTTTATAAAAACTATAACTTTACTTGCACATTACCAGACAATGTTAACCAACCACCAGTAGCTTGTTACAAACCAATTCTCGACCTCCCGAGAAAAGTTCCCAGCTCTATTTCTAACTGGCATGGAGGATGGCCATGGGTTACCCATCGGAGGCTGGGTTTTCCGCAAGTTGACCGTACTATGTTGTTTTCTGATAGACAGAATTAGATCTTTGGGCGTTTTTGGGTGATATAAGTCTGGTTAATTAGGATTTAAAGTATGAGGTTGTCGAATTAGGCATTGTATTGTTTTATAGTTTAATATCTTGATACCAGAATCACTTTATTATAAGTGTAAGCTCGTTCACAATTGATTCACGTATAGTATTAGCTTATTAGTGTTGTGTATAATATTGTCACAAGGGCCTGTCGTGATATCATGGATCGCTTAGGTTCCACCAGGATCGGGTAGTCCTCATAATTCTGCGGCCTCTACGTATCGTCATCTCGCACAACTCCGTGGAAACTTCTACAATGTCCTCAAAAATATGTACTCAAACTCGTACGCTTACATAAAATTATCTGGTCATCTCAGTAAACGCTTTCAGATACGTAAAGGTACAGAACAAGGTCACCCACTCTCACCTGACCTTTTTAAAGTTTTTCTCAGTGATATGTCCTGCCTCTTAGATTTTCCAAATTGCCCCGTACTTTCAAATATTACTGTAAGCCACCTGCTGTGGGCGGATGACCTTATACTCCTTTCACTCGACCAGGAAACCACCCAAATGCAACTTAATATTCTCGGTAATTTTTGTAAGGAGTGGGGCATTGAAATCAATGAACTCAAAACTCAAGCAGTCATCTTTGGTAAGAAAGCGTTAAAACAGGACGTACAAAACATCAAATTTACACTCAACGGATCTAATCTTGAAATTGTTGACAGTTATTGTTACCTTGGATTTGAACTTCATCAATCGGGTCAAGTGCAGATCGCTCAACAAAACCTTAAAACCAAAGCAATGCGTGCATTTTTTGGCCTGAAAAGGGTTGTCATGCGTTCAAAGTTATCTTTTAAAGCACTCCTTACACTGTTCGACTCTCTCATCAAGCCCATTTTATTATATGGTGCTCCAATATGGACACCCACTAGTACGATCAACAAATCTCTCTGCAAAACGATTAACTCGACAGAAGCAACCGCTACTAACTTACTTAAAAAAATCAGCGCCTCTCTGCAAGAAAGAGTGCATATTTCATTCCTAAAATGGGCATTGGGAGTCCATCGTAAAGCATCAAATGTAGGTGTATGGGGAGAAACAGGGAGAATTCCTCTGATTTATCAATCAATTCGCTTAACATTAAATTACTTCAAAAGGCTAAATACAAAATCAAAGTCGAATTCGTTTGTTACTGCAGCCGTAAAAGAACAAAAATCACTAAACTTACCTTGGTATCGATACATAAAACCACTCCTTGAACTAGATGAAATTTACAAACTAGATCACGTAACCGCGCACCGAATTCTCAATACAAATGCAGCCAACAAAGCCAAGCCCAACCCTGTAAGTGATCACAAATTTTTAAAAGACTCCCTCAAAAATCAGTCAAATTTCAGTCAATGTATCAAACCACTATGCAGCAAAAAGTATAGAATTCCTAACATCATCGAAGCTCTAACCAATCAATTCAAAAAATGTTGGGAATATCAGAAATCTACTTCTTCTAAACTCTCATTCTATCACTCAATCAAACACACCTTTAAACGAGAGCCCTACTTACACTTATGCAAAGGCTTCTCTCGTCGTTATAGCACCACAAAACTTAGAATCAGCGCCCATGATCTCCATATTGAAAAAGGCAGATACTCCAACACACCCCGTGAGCAAAGACTATGTGCGTGGTGTCAATCAAGTATGGGCGTCGAGACAATCGAAGACGAGTCACATGTTCTTTACATATGTGACTTGTATTCAAAACAGAGGTCGAAATTAGTCAAAAATCTCTCTCAAATGCCACTCATTGAAATAAGCACTGAAATCACCGACTCAAGCAATATCAATGAAACAAATCTCAAAGTACATCTTATGGACATTTTGTCTCCTAACTCAACTGTAATTCCTCAAAATCACCAGAGCCTCCATATTCACTGCCACCGTTCACTTAATATTCGACCAAACACCCCACAGTATATTCAATTTCAAGAAAGGCGCTCCTATGCTGTCAATTGTGTGTGCACTTATTTCCTTCGCTGCTCCGAAGAGCGAAATAGCTTCACCGAAGATATGCGTCAACGTAATTCAAATGCACGAAACTTAAACAATTTTACTATCAATTTGGTGAGAACCTCGCGATTAAGTCATAATTAAGATTTAAGGATAACCCTGGCCCTGACTTCAAGGAAAGATGAATGTTTTCATTAATCTCTGTACAATTATGACGGTCCATGATAATGGATCTATAATTTAATTTTAATCCTGTGTAATCCTGTGTAATCCTGTGTAAATCCGTAAGACCCTTGTGAGTTTGGCATGTGAAAATTTGCAGCCTTCCAGACATTGATTGGGTTAACGAGGTGTCGTACGTCACCTCAATATGGCCTGACAGGGAGCTGACCAGGCCAGAACCCAATTGATTGGGTCTGAGGTCACGTGATTGTGTTATATGAGCCTGAGGTCACATGACTGTGACGTCACCAGAGCTTGTTCTCCGTTTCCCGCTCATTGGACCAGGTGAGCTTGCATGCTTGTGAATGTGGGTGTAAGTACAGCTGTACTGTAGTTTATATCTAATTATATTATCCCCTAATTATTATTACCCCCTATCTTACTATATATAAAGCGAGACGATATATATATATATATATATATCTGTGCCATTTTACTGACACCACGGCATCAACTTTAACGCAACTTTCCGCAAAAACCGTAAAAGATATACAACTGAAACTTTTTTGACTGGGTTAAATGCTTTAATGGCCTTCAAATCAGCATGAAAAAATAAAAAATTGGCCAATGAATAATAATTTTAGTGCCCAAAATTTGGACTCCCAAGTGGTGTCAAAAACGCGAATTAAATAGGTAATAATTATTTTAGTCTCTCGAGTCTTGACACCACTTTAGGGTTAGACGGGTTCCTGCTAGTTAATATAAACCGTAAATTTATTTTCTGGCAGAAAGCTAGAAATTTACCAAAATATCGACATTGTTATAAAATTATTTTGATAACTATTCCTAACCTAAAATTGCACGAGAAATCGATTAAACTTGGTTTCAGAGCTCAAAAATGCTTCCTTATGCCTTAAAATTCATGTTTTATCGATACAATCAACATTATGATCCTGTTGATTAATATAAGTAACAGGTAACAAATACGCAAAAACAACCATCACACCTACATTGCATTCTTAACAATAACGGGTCGATTTTGAGTGACCAATAATCGTCGACGTCATGTGTTCCTGATCATCATAAGCAATCAAGAGACAGTAGCGGCAAGGTCAAAAAGAAATCGCTGCACGTGCAGAATCGCGAGTTTTCCCATTCCCTGCGACAATTGCGATTATTATAGTTCTCTCATGAGGACCAAATTTGCACATTCTCCTTTAAATCCGAGGGCCAAATATCACGTTCTTTATAATTATATGGAACTAATCACATCCACAGCCTTCCGAATGTAGGTACGGACCGAAAAAGTATTTTCGGCTCATAATGAGATAATGCTCAGGGAAACATGAAACATGAACAAAAGTAGTTTCCAGAAAAACTAATCGAAAATAATTTCGATTTAGAAAATTTTCGGTCCGAGTCATTCTCGATAGGTACAAGGAAAGTGCCTCAATATGTAAGTTACTCTCCTTGTTTCTAAATAAACATAACTTTTATAATAATTCTTACGTAATAATTATAATAATTTTCTATTATCACTAGAAGCCGCACAGACCTACTATCTACACACAAACCAACTAGTTGTGGAATATTAGATCTTAACACTTAAGATTATTAATATAGATGCTATTGTTTTGCCTGACGAGCCTGTCGCTCCCTTATCTATCTATGCTAACAAGCTAGTTAACGAATATATGACATCCAACTTAGCTCTGCAAATACATTATCTTTCGCCGCAAATTCACCGCGATTTTGCCTAGTTTGACTTGTCGCGGCGCCGCGATTTTTGGCCTAAATAATTGCGATTTTATTTTGTCGTTGAGGAGCGGCGGTTGCTTTAAATTAATGGTTTACGTTATTTTTGTGAATTCGACCCCTGTTGAAACGGTTATCACACTTTGTAACTGCATATTATGTATTGATGATAGCTTTACAAATAAGAGGATCAGTAAATAAAATTGCCACAAATGTTTCTCTCACTCACTTCGATAAGAAACATTGGAAATTCTTACTTCCTTAAGATTCGGAATTTTTTTAAACGACGAAGAATATCGGAATTTTATAAAATTTAATCACACTTATCAACCTTTGAACGGTTAATCGAACACAATAATTTTCAAGCTTGTCAACGCTGAAAATTACATTTTAACTGCATGCAAAGTTGTCTAACCAATTTTGAATTTTGATCATTATCTACTATCTAAATATAACACACACATTTTCACAAAAAAATCAACGAATCGTATCAAAGTCCATCAGCAGTTAGTTACAGAGTAGGGATCAGTGCAGAACGAAGGACATAATTGCTTGTGGGAATCATTCCTGAAATATTGTCGAAAGGTTAAAATCAATGGCACTTCCGTCACTTGGGTGTGAGATATAAAGCATATGGTTGTTAAAAGCCTAAATAATACTATTCACTTAATATGGCTAATGTTTCGTTTAATCATATTTATAACCCATTAATGATGTGATCTGAAATTTAGAGCTCCTATTTGTGAGCCACTTAAGAAATAATCGGCCGGGTGGTGTAGTGGTAACACGATCGCTTCCCAAGCAGAAGCTCCGGGTTCAAATCCGGTCGGATGCAAGTCGGCCAGTTACCAAGCTGTGATTTGGTACAGCTTTGGCTGGTGATACACACTCCCTGGCTCGTAGGACTAATTCCCCTACAGCTTGTATACTAGTATAGTGCCTTGGCACAGAGTGGCGTAGGGTTAATGAAAAGGAGATAAGCACCTCAGGCCATCCCAACACCGGGAGTGACCTAGCCTTGTATCTTGTTGTAAGAAATACAGTATATCTGATTTATTGTACCTTCACTTCTTCTGCTTTTTCGTTTGCTGTCTGTGCTGAAACTGTGGGAAACTGAAACTACATACTTGAAAATGTTAGCTTTACTGTTCAAGGATATCAAAAAGTCTGATTCAGCATAGAAGGTAACGAGTTCCTCAGCTACTAAAGTAAGTATCCTGTTAATCTGCACCCTTGGGTGTTGGTCACGTCTAAGCAGTAGCAACTGCAACACTCTCCTAGTAGAAGGACTGGTCTGAGCTAACTCTAGTGGCTCTCCAACTAAGGACGAAAACTTCATTTTTTATTGAAATGTAACCAGCTAACTTATAATGACCGCGTGTAGACCGCTCCTCTATCGTTGTTTTGAGTGTCCGATCCAAAAACCAAATCCTGGGGTTACACGAGATGTGGTAGCCTGTGAACGTGTCAAACCCTGGGGTTACAGGAAACATGGTAGCCTGTGAGCGTGTAGACCACTCCTCTATCGTTGTTTTGAGTGTCCGATCCAAATCCTAGGGTACACGAGACGTGGAAGCCTGTGAGCGTGTTAGAGTCTGTTAAGTGTTAGAGTCATAGGGTTACACGAGACGTTGTAGCCTCTGAGCGTATTAAATCCTGGGGTTACACGAGACGTGGTAGCCTGTGAACGTATTTGTAAAGCTATCCTCAATACATATGCAGTTACAAAGTGTGATAACTGTTTCAACAGGGGTCGAATTCACAAAAATAACGTAAACCATTGATTTAAAGCAACCGCCGCTCCTGTCTCTTGATTGCTTATGATGATCAGGAACACATGACGTATCATCACGACGATTATTGGTCACTCAAAATCGATCCGTTAAGAATGCAATGTAGGTGTGATGGTTGTCTCTGCGTATTTGTTACCTGTTACTAATTAATCAACAGGATCATAATGTTGATTGTATCGATAAAACATGGATTTTAAGGCATAAGGAAGCATTGTTGAGCTCTTATAACAATGTCGATATTTTGGTAAATTTCTAGCTTTCTGTCAGAAAATAAATTTACGGTTTCTATAATAGGGGGTAATTAGATATAAACTACAGTACAGCTGTACTTACACCCACAAGTCCCATATTCACAAGTATGCAAGCTCACCTGGTCCAATGAGCGGGAAACGGAGAACAAGCTCTGGTGACGTCACAGTCACGTGACCTCAGGCTCATAATAACGTTACCTCAGACCAAATCAATTGGGTTCTGGCCTGGTCAGCCCACTGTCACCCGATATTGAGGTGACGTACGACACCTCGTTCAATGAAACAATAAGTTTTCAATGAAACAATAAGTTTTATTTTACATTCCTTTCATAAATAAAATAAGAGCTTAAACCACGAATTAGTTAACTAAAAACTTTATTTGTTAGTATTTTATTATGGAAAGTGGTTGAATTTAGTGAGACGAGGTCAGTTTCTCTATTGTCTCAGAAAAATTTCTACTTTGCAGTAGGCAATGCTGAGTGGCAGGAATGACGGACCAAAACGCTTGGGGGCTAACAATGCCCATTTACAAACCACTTCAGACATGGCAATGATGTCATTTATGCTTAATTCGTCTGAAACTGACCCTACTGCACTTTTAACATTCTATAAAAATCTCTTCTTAAATAGGTATAAAAATGCATAACACAAAACACCCAAAAAAAAGTTTTATAATCCTTATATAATAAATTTCTATAGAACTTTTAAATTTCTATAAAACTAATAAACCTATATATATATATTCATTTTGCACCCAGAGAAAGATGTGATCACAGAGGTAGTTTCGATATTATGTTCATGACAAGGTATGGGGCTGCTGCAAGTTATATTTTGCTAAGATATTACCGCTTTTTCAAGCTTAAGTAATCTAGGCAAGGTCAATTTTAAAGTTTTTGAATTTTGTCGAACGCTGTTTAAGGCTAAGTTCCAATCATTTGGTTCTCCTTCCTTTTGAGTATGAGTGATGGTGATTCTTATGGATGATTTGAGGTGATTGGGCTTATAACAGGTGAATGTAGTTAGCATGAGATTTTGTCGTACTGTATTCCATATTGTCCCTGCTCTGTATATGTAGCTGTCTGATGGTTTAGGTGTAAGAATGAGTGTCTCTTTGCCAAGTCTGCCAGATGTTTCAAAAAGGGAGTATAGTGATATAGGGGTTCTATATTTCAAGACCTTGAAGATATCATTAATACAATGGTAGAAGTACAGATTATGTACATTCATGATTTCATGAGTGTTGAAGAGGGGTTTTGTATGCTCCTTTCTGTAGAATTCGTTGCCCAGGATTTGTTCCCCGTGGGGTCTGCATCGCGCACTAGTTTTAAATTTATCCAAGTATGCTTCTTTATCTCCAAACATTATGCGGGCACACATTTTCTGTGCTTTGAACAGAGGTTCAAGTTTTTTGTTAGATGCTCCTCCCCAGACAGTTATACCATATGCAAGATAGCTTTCAAACAGAGTGTGATACAGATCTTTATCATTATGGAGTGATGTGGGAATGTTATCTTTAATTCTATTTAGCATGCCACAGCAGCTGGCTAGTTTTTTTGCTAAATTCCTTCTGTGTGCGTTCCAGTTTAGGTCTTCATCGATTGTTACACCTAAGAATTTAGTTTCATGTACACTCTTCAAAGGTATGCCATTGATATTGATTTCTTGATCAGAGGGTGTATCTTTATCTTTGTTGGATCGAGAGTTTGAGAATTCAAGGTAACAGCTCTTGCCAGTGTTAACCCAATCAATTTCTGGAAGGCTGAAAATGTTCACATGCCAAACTCACAAGGGTCTTACGGAGTTGTGCGAGATGACAATACATAGAGGCCGCAGAATTATGAGGACTACCAGATCCTGGTGAAACCTAAGCGATCCATGATATCATGACAGGCCCTAAATTTATATTGTGTATTATATTATGTTTATATTATCGTTATTTTCATCCTATTAAACTAACTGATGTCTTATGATTTTTTTAGACAAAACAGGTGCCAACATGAAAGTTGAAATGAATAGTCCACGAGTAACAAATTGCGGGCTATGGGGTTGGAGACCATCTTTTTTAAAGGTTTGGACAACATTCCAACTGGGTTCATTTGGCATTGATGACCTGTTGTTAATATTTACTTCTCCAGAAAATGACAGATATAACACTGATCAATTATTTTGCGACTATAAACTTAGGAGGGTGTGCAAAAGTTGTAAAATCGTTTTGTTTCAGATATACAACACTCCTAATATGTACCTGGTCCTCTTCTCCATATCCACTTTCGCTATAGCCACAACTCTGGGTATGAACCAAGTGCTGATACCAACCCTTCAGGAACTGTTCAACTTGAATTCAAAGCAAATTGGTAAGCAATTGATAATTCAGGATATTGACAAAAGACGATTTTAATATTTTACATTTACAATAGATTATAGATGGTTACAATACCAAGTGGGTACTTTATAAGTCGAACAGGATTTAAAATTCAAGCAAGTTTGAACACGCTCTTAAAATTGAATAAAATTAGCAACTTTATTTGAATTCCACATAGGTTTGATACTAATCGCAAATGACTTGTCTGGTCTTGTTGTGGCGTTCATATTCGGGCATTTTGCCAGCAAAGGAAAGATGAGGTGGCTACTTTTCGGGGTGATAGTCAGCTTTATAGCAAATCTGTTGCAAAGTGGTACACAGCTCTTTGTCAAGGTATGATAAAATCATGTGGAACTAGACAGTTAAATGTATGGTCGGTATAGTGAGTTGGATCTTAAGTCAATCTAATGGTCGTAACAAGTCGCTCGATCGATGCCAACTGCTGATATTTGATAAAATTGAAAATAGTATCATAATCTGAACAGGAATCTCATATGAGCATCTAATCATTTTAGCTTCCTGAACTGACAAGCGACGTGACGGGATCTAACGTACGAAAAGAAGATAAGATGTGTACACTTGATGATGAAGATAATACAAACTCAGTGATAGAGTCGATGTTTTATGCTGTTCAGAATAACAAATTGTTCTGGATCCTTTTCTTGGCCGGAATATTACAGGTAAAAATACTGAAAGATATTAAAGAAAATTGTCTTAAGAATCTGAATATAATAAGAAGCAAAGCATGGTAGTTGCATGACAGATTTTTCCTTCCAACTTATCAAAAAACACAAGTACACGAAACCTATAATATGCATTTTCTATATATGGAAAATTAAATATAGATACATATATATATATATATATATATATACATATTTATATAATATATGTGAAAAGTATTAATTCCAAATTAGGGTATAGGAACATCTCAAGCAATTTGTGGCATAACGTATCTAGACGAAGTGATGACGAAGAAGAAGCTTGGTCCCTCTATTGCTGTTGTTAGCATTATAGGTCTGCTGGGGTATACAGCCTCCTATCTGTTTGGAGCATATCTCCTGACACAGTATGTCACCCTGGGTACACCCCCAGATGGAGTGACACTAGGGAGCAGTCATTGGGTGGGGGCATGGTGGATGGGGTACCTAGCACCTGGACTCTTGCTTGCTCTTTCTGGGATACCCATGATACTGTTCCCTACACAGATGCCAGCAGCTAAGGTTTGATTAATCAACATAGTCTAATTTCTAGGGATGGCATAAATGATATATGATTTAAGAGCAGATATGTTCTAAGAGCAAACGGAAACACTAAAGAAAGCTTAGTTACATTGAAGGTAGTTCTACGAAAGAAGATAGATATCGGGAAGGCAAGTCAGCAAGAAAAGGACTCTGAACTGAACCGGTCACTGAAGGACCTTATGAATGACTTGTTACCTACTCTGAAACGTCTCATGAAAAACAAGGCTCTGTTATTCATTCTTGCAGGACAAGCTCTTAACAACATATACGTCTCTTCCATGGCATATGATACCAAATTATTGTCGCAACTGTTCAAGTAAGTCGGGGGAAAAGTATCGATAAGTGAAACTTATTAGTGTAATGAAATTGTATATTATTATCATTATATTTTGATATCTCCCACTATGGTTAACCAGTACATTGAAATGTGATTTAAATGTGAATTACCTTCTAACTTCTGATAGTTATAACCTCTAGCATGTATCAGATGTATAAGATAAGTTTTTAGATTAATATACATACATTTATAGGTGCGGTGATTCTTTGTAAATAGTGCGATTTTCAGCTTATTTGTTACCTCGGGTGATATATAGAAAAATAAGAGATCTAGAACTATGTCTTTACAGGATATCAGTTACAGAGACAGGATCGCTTATCGGGATTATGAAAATAGTTGGGAGTCTTCTAGGACTAGCCCTAGGTGGGGCTTTCATGGGCAAATTCACTCCATCGGGTAACTACTAACTGATAGTTATTGAGTCGTCTTGGATGCATCATGCAAGTAGATACTTGCACCAAAAAAGTTGGTATATCGGCCTCTCTTATTGTATCTCTCTTGTATCGATTACAGTTGTCGAGATCAGTCATGACCACATCACTCAGGAAAAACGTGTTTGCTGTTCGTAGTAGTGACACAGTTTCTGGCACTGCCTGCACCACCGATGTCACTTCATCACTGTGAAACTGACAATGTTGCTGGTATATCAGTTTCCTACCCGACCGACCTTTCCCTGGATTGGAAGTAAAAGCAAAATCAATTCTCAATTTTAATGTGTTAAGACACGGCTTTTGAGCTTTTTAGTTCCTCTTGTTAATTCTTATACTCATATTCGCTATATCGTTGAGAATCTTAAGCAGCAGTAGAGGTCGACTAAATGTAAAACTATAATCTCAGCAAGGGAAGCAGGAACTTGACAGACAAGTGTAACGGTGAATGTAGTTGCTCAACAGATTTCTACGAGCCCGTTTGTGATCTGGAGAGTAAGATAACCTACTTCTCCCCCTGCCATGCTGGCTGTTCTTCATATAACGTAATTTTTAGCTCTTTATTGGCGGTTACACAAAATATTCTTGGTCATAATGTTTAAGAGGTTTAATTCTAGCCTACTCATATAAGCGATTGTTTGATGGTACAGAGGATTGTTTCTGATAATTCCTATTTTATTGCAGGAAGAAAAGAAGGTCTATGAGAATTGTGAGTGCAGTAAGGCAGATTTAGTCCCGGGAGCATGTCCAGCAGAAGATTCCTGTTCGACGAGGAAGTGGATAGTTTTTGTAATTCAGCAATTCTTCGGAGCCCTCTTTTTCTTCAGTCACTACCCTGCCATAAGTGTGGCTTACCTCAGGTGAGCAGAATTTTGTTCAACAAAACTGAAATATGTATGAAAATCAAAGCTTGGAAGCTCGGTGGTTAAAATCTTGTTTTAGGTTACTCACATGGTTTTTCCTAATCACAAATTGCAAATCAGATTTATACAACTATTGATTATTGATATAATGTGTTCGCAAGAAGCAGTGTTTACCTCCACTTCCACGAGGCTTTAAATTCCTCAAAATCACAGCCAAGTTTGATATGGCAAAACTAATCCTACATTATAGTCAAAATTCTGGCGGCTAATCTTTGAAAATTCTCAGAGTGGTTCCCGAAATCGACAGGTCCGCAGCACAGGGATTGAAAGAGTTCTTTACACGAGCGTTTGGATTCGTGTTAGGACCCATTCTGTTTGGAGCTATCATTGACAACTACTGCGTAGTGTGGAGAGGTGGAGGAAGCTGCTGGCTCTACGATCTGCATGAGTATGTGTTCTGAATTTCTCAAAAAGCACGCCATTATTGACTGTTTATTGTAGTGCCACTTCGTTGCAACACACTCACCGACATGGTTGAATTATCACATTATATCCAATCCCTATTAAGGATCGAGATTTTAGCGCATCTCGATCTGAGTCTGTATACGGTCCTCTAGAAACAGATCTGAACTGGTTCCTTTATGCATTTTGCCACTGATATTCATCCAATTTCAGTATGATAGTGACGTTTACGATGAGTCAGCTAGGATTCCGAGTAGCAGGAACTATCTGCATCTTTATTGCATGGAGACTGTATCCAGAATGAGCTGGTTTATGCACGTAGCAAATCAACTAAACTCTTGAATCGTATCTTATTATTAACTCTTGGCTATTATCTTATTATTTAATCTCAATTCTTAAACATATTTTGAAACACACATCGTTACATATTTTGTGTAGGAGTTGCATTCATTTTAATTTCAATGTCATGGTTCAGTTAATGGACAATTTAAGTTGTCACTTCGAATATTGACGGACTTTTTATTTACATTTGGATTTTGGGGACGAAATGCTCAAATTTATCCTTTAAACCTTTAAAGGCCAACTTGATATGATAATGATATTTGAATATGATTCAGTTTTTACTATTATTTTGACTGACGGTATCATCTTAACATTTACAACTTTATTCTTTTCCTCGGATTCCAGCTTCAGCCACGTTTTGTATGCTTAGTAGTAGCACAATTAAGGATACAAATAATATAGGCTTCCACCCAGACGATAAACAACGTCAATACTCAAATCACGAAATGCAGCTCAATCGAGGACAAAAAACAATATTTGTCGGAAAAGGACCTGATGATCAATGAACTCAAAGTCAGAAATTCAGTAAACTTATTTGTATCAACTTTGTGAGCGTTGTTACAGTGGTCCTATTTGCAACTGGTGTTCCCCTGTTACAGTTGACTAAATTTTCGTTGTTTTATTCATCCATTCGAAATTCATCTGACGTCATTTGAGCAGATGGTGAGCTTCAGTTAATCAACTTAGCACGAGGTGTAGCTAGTGGCCATTTTGTTTTACTCTGTCTACATAGTATATCCACCAGCAGGCTATATTTGCGCCAGCAGGCCCGCGCAGCCCGCTAGTTAGAAGACATGATATATCCCGGTCCGCTGTAACAGCCCGCTGATATAGCGGGAGCCCGCTATACCATCGGGCGATATAATAATATAGCCCGGAGATATATATATACATATCACCGGAGACTCGCGGGCGGAACAAAATATTGCACGCGCACGCGCGTGCAATATTTCATATGTCCCCGAGGGCGCTAGCCCGAGGAGGACATATTTTCGTATAGCACGGAGGGCCCATCGGGCCCGAGTGCTATACGATTTTTCCGCCCGCGGGTCGAGGTGATGTGGATTATATCCACCAGCGGGCGTATTACAGTTAATATATAATTTTATAAATAAACAATGGAGCTTGTATAAAAGTCAACTATAGAAAAAGGTCGCCACTAATTGTAGTAACCATGGTAACACGTCACGTGTTCAATGTAAGCCAATCATAAAGGGCTGTGTCGTATATAGGGGCTGGAGATGCACTGCATTCCTGGGCCGTGGGAATAATGAATGTATTATGTCAGTGACGATGAATATCAATAATATAGGGGGATTATAGTGCTGATGTGTATTATCATGTAGTGTGTTATAATAACTTTGATATATATCAAAGTATCATGTCATCTGCTCACGAGCTGCATGAGCAGCCCTACCGGACACAAAAATAAAATGTATATAATATAGTCAGTGTAATAAGGAATTTCACATGGAGACGATACAGAAACTGAAAATATTTTAGAGAACTCCGGGCTATATTGCTACTGGTCAAATTAAATGTCACTTGTTAGCGGGCTATATCATGAGCGGGCTGTAGAGATATCGGGCCCTTTGACAGCGGGCTGGTGAGAGCCCGCTATGCGAAAAAGCGCACGCTGGTGGATATATATACATATCACCGGAGACTCGTGGGCGGAACAAAATATTGCACGCGCACGCGCGTGCAATATTTCATATGTCCCCGAGGGCGCTAGCCCGAGGAGGACATATTTTCGTATAGCACGGAGGGCCCATCGGGCCCGAGTGCTATACGATTTTTCCGCCCGCGGGTCGAGGTGATGTGGATTATATCCACCAGCGGGCGTATTACAGTTAATATATAATTTTATAAATAAACAATGGAGCTTGTATAAAAGTCAACTATAGAAAAAGGTCGCCACTAATTTTAGTAACCATGGTAACACGTCACGTGTTCAATGTAAGCCAATCATAAAGGGCTGTGTCGTATATAGGGGCTGGAGATGCACTGCATTCCTGGGCCGTGGGAATAATGAATGTATTATGTCAGTGACGATGAATATCAATAATATAGGGGGATTATAGTGCTGATGTGTATTATCATGTAGTGTGTTATAATAACTTTGATATATATCAAAGTATCATGTCGTCTGCTCACGAGCTGCATGAGCAGCCCTACCGGACACAAAAATAAAATGTATATAATATAGTCAGTGTAATAAGGAATTTCACATGGAGACGATACAGAAACTGAAAATATTTTAGAGAACTCCGGGCTATATTGCTACTGGTCAAATTAAATGTCACTTGTTAGCGGGCTATATCATGAGCGGGCTGTAGAGATATCGGGCCCTTTGACAGCGGGCTGGTGAGAGCCCGCTATGCGAAAAAGCGCACGCTGGTGGATATATATTTTATTTTTGTGTCCGGTAGGGCTGCTCATGCAGCTCGTGTGCCGATGACATGAAACTTAGTGTAGTATCTTAAACTGACGTTATATTAAACACACCACAAACTATACGAACACAAAAAAACAAAAATTGAAATTCTCACACTGCTCAAATTTTTGAGGCCTAAACTATTAAACTTTAACTATTACAAGACACGTGCACCATATTTATGTCACTGACACTACATCTTAATGGTTCCCACGGCTCAAGGAATGCACTACATCACTGACAAAATAATAACACTAACAGGAACACTTGAAATGGCGCTACGGGCACCTAAACTTATTATGTCGCCGCATTCTTATTTCCATCATTAGACTGTATGACTGTACAGTGTACGTACTCCTATTGAGTATAATTGCAGTTATTAAAATTTATTTATTGACTTGAAAATTGTTTAATTCGACTTTAGCATTCACTGGCACCAAAATCGTGGTTCGAAAATTGCATACATACCTGCCAATTTTACAACAATATAGTTATACAAATAAGGTAAAAAGCGGACACCGTTTTTTTCAGAAAAATGTCGTACTTTAAAGTGGTTGTACGGTACGTACTGATAAAAAACCTTGTACCGTATTACGTACTTTAAGCCGGAAACGGTACGTACTTCTCATCTTAGGCGCATACAACGTTTTCCCATGCATATTGATCAGTGTTGTAACTTCGTGGCTTTCCCTCAACCTTTTACAATAACATAAAATAGTTTATTACAGATGGAAGAAATCACAAAACTGCAAGATAAGGTCCACGACTGCACAAGTTTACGGGAACATATTATTACTCCAGCTTCATTGACCCACTCAGCACAACCATTATGTTCTCTCTCGTGTATGAAAGTGTCACGATATTTCGAGATAAATTTGTCGATTCAAATATAATTAATTCCCAAATTCCTAAATATTGTAAAAGAAAACTTAGAAAGATATTGTTTTTGTGGTGTGACGCCAAATCCTTGGTAATTTGTATATATCTTCATCTCCATCCATGTTATCATGTTTGATCGCGTAAAAATACTCAGAAAAAGTTGCAAACGATATCCAATAATGTTTTCTATTGCAATGTAATTATAAAATTAGCCAAATTGAACGGACATTTTTAAAGGATTATCAATGTTTTGACACTAATTATAGTAAGTCAGTAATCTATCAGCTTAGATTATTACTAACTTTCATCTGCAGCCATCACTTCCCCAATCCCCAGGCTTTACTGATATATCTCAACTTCTCAAGATGCGCGCATTGTCGTAATCAGATGGCAATTTCGTCAATTCACTATTACTTCAAGTTAACTAACAGCTGTTAATTGAGCAATGATGATCGGCTGGTTTTGTACGTGTCAGAGTTTGATAGTTTGATATATTATTTTCAATCTTGCAGCTGCCGTTTCTGCTCTTCGTGGAGAAATGCGGGACGCCTTCTAATAACATGCAATGTAGTCGGGGTTTGCTCTTTGGTATAATATGGTAAAATATTTTCATCATTCGGGTGGTGTACGTGATGTACGATGGCCCTGACATTCTGGCTAAACCTCATTACAGTATCAAAGTAAGTATATTTGGCTCATTTAAGTTTATTATCCAATGTCCAAGACCAAAGTCCCAACTGTGCCGTAGTTGTTGCTTCTTAGTTCTTATTCTTAGAATATCGGAGCCCTATCCTGTTGTTAACATTAACATTTTACTTTTACTAACTCCCACTCTGTATTTGAACTTGCAGGAACCCGTCTAACCATAAAGTGGTGTCGAGACTCAAGAGACTAAAATAATTATTACCTATTTGATTCGCGTTTCAATTTGTATATATCTTTATATATCGTCTTGCTTTATATATAGTAAGATGTTTCGGAAGTAGTAAAATTTAACTTTGTGAACAATCCTTTTTGTGCTTCTCACTTCTTACTAACTTCCACTCTTTATTTGAATGTTTCGGAAGCAGCAAAATGAAACTTTGTGAACCATCCTTTTTGTGCTTCTCACTTCTTACTAATTTCCACTTTTTATTTGAATGTTTCGGAAGCAGCAAAATGAAACTTTATGTGAACCATCCTTTTTGTACTTCTCACTTCTTACTAACTTCCACTCTTTTTTTGAATGTTTCGGAAGCAGCAAAATGAAACTTTGTGAACCATCCTTTTTGTGAGTAATTTATCAGCTTGGATTATTACTAACTTGCAACTGCATCAGCCATCACTTCCCCAATCTGTCGGGGGTAGGTATATATCAACAAAGGATGCCGAAACATTTTACTGCTTTACTATTATAGCATTAACTATGCCATCCACAATTAGTGTCAAGTTAAGTGTGTGTTGTACTTTAGTTCCGTTAATTTAGTTCCAATGGTAAGATGGTTACACCTATGAAGATTGTGAAGTCAGAGCGTCGTATGCTCTTGTACCTTTTTCTCTTCTTGTAAATCTGAATCGATGATTATGAATACGTGTGCTTCGCTTAATCTATTTACGCTGACGGAAGAATTTTCTTTTAATCTTTGATTAAGTCTTAACAGACGAACTAAGCTTACACTTTTTTCAGTGCTTATCATTTGTTCCTTGTTCGCCATTTTCACTGATCTAAATCTATTTTGTTTAACTTGTAACGTTTTATATTTCATAACAACCATATGATCCATATTACGATTATATTAAATCACTATTTTAGATAGACGGAATTATGCTTCCACCCAATTAACTAAACGTTCCTAGCTCTTTTATTGGTCGATCAGTAAATTAATTAGTTAATTTAACCAGATTTAATTATGTCTATAATTTTCGTGGTGGTGATGCTCATAGTACCTGCTTGGTCATGTGATCAGAAAATCAAGGTAAGTTAACAAGTTACACATTTCATAAATTTAAAATGCATCTGAAAATCAAATGACCAAAAATAACCTGGCTAAAAGTTGGCTAAACATTTCAACTGAAAATGGTAACCATGGTAACTCGTACAAAACATATAATTGTCCACACATTACCAACGTGTTCACTGTTCACTGTTCAGGGAGCCTGCTGTTGCTCAATGAAGCACTATGGGGAGGTGATGACTGCTCTGAGAAGGAACCCAGTACAGAGGACTAAAGGGATAGCATTCTGGCCATCGGAGCCATGCACTAAAGAAAGTGGTAAGATTTACGAGAATACGGGTCAATCATGGCACCTGGTAGATCAACATAATGTTCCATGATTTTGGCTTGCAATCGATAATTATCTTTAATTGGACAACAAACGTAAGTTTTGTTAAAAGTATCTGATATTCCAAATTGATCCCTTTTGGATTGTGTTAATTTAAAGTAATTTACATAAGAGGCTATTTGTGGTTATATGCGGTTATTGGCGGTTATAGGCGGTTAAAGGCGGTTATTTCCGTATAATTATATGAAACTAAGCTCATACATACATAGTACATACATGTTACATGGTAAGGTCTCCTCCTAGTCGTTGGAGTGGCCTGCATCACACACATTGTGTTGGCGGCGTAACATATGTCTCCACTGTACTCGGTTGGTAGCCAAAGCGTCTGTTGTGTTGTTGTCGATGTTTTCAACACCTGTAAACTTAGCAGCATCTTTGAGTACGCAGGTCTTCCAATTCTTTCGGGGTCTGCCCTTTGACCTCTTTCCATGATTTGGCTTCCAGTTCAACAGAAACCTCGGTAGTCTATAGTCTGGCATTCTAACTACATGTCCATACCAACGTAGCCTGGCAGCACTGATGAAAGTCTGACTGACTTGATGCCAGCCCTCCTAAGAACTTTTTCGTTGGACACATGAAAGAACCATTTAATCCTAAGGATCCTTCTTAAGGAGGTCTGATGGAAAACCTCAGGGCGTTTCATCTGCTTTTTGGTGGTGTTCCAGACTTCAGCTCCATACAACAAGATGGTGAGGACAGCAGCCTTATAGATCCTGATCTTGATTGGAGTCTTTATAGTTCTGCTATTTCAAATGTTCCAGAGCTGGCCATTAGCCTTCTGGATACGGACACCCAGGTCTCTGTCGATTGTCCCATCCCCACTGATAGTTGCACCCAGGTAGACAAAGTTGCTAACCTGCTCAACGGGTTCACCCTCAACCGACAGCTCAATACAGTCATCCTTAATGAAAGGTCGCTGGGAGGCGCACTTGCTTACAGCCATGCGTTGGGTCTTCTTTGCATTTATTCTGAGCCCAGCGTAGGAGCTTTAATGAACTAATAGATCAGTTGACTCCTGTAGGGCCGTAGGCCTTCCCCTGAGTTGTCCATAATAGCCATGTCATCAGCATAATCGGTGTCCAGAATGACCTTTTCCTCGACCTCTTCATCTCCATCTGCAGCACTGCGCCTCGACTGATGGTCTTGTTGGTCTCAGCCAGAAATGCAGAAAAGTTTAGGCAGAAATTAAAGACAGGAGGTGCTTGAATGTCACTCTGACCTGTGCCTGAGTTAACATCAAACCAGTCTGTCAGCTCCCCATTAACCCTCACTGCACTCATTGTACCCCTCAAAAAATGACTGAAATATTCTGATATATTTTTCAGGCAGCCCATAGTGTCTCATACTGCACCAAATAAAGTCCCTTCTGATAGAATCAAACGCTGCCTTAATCGACAAAATTAATGTAAAGAGGAATGTTAAACTCAAGACAGTTATGAATAATAGTTCGGGGAGAATAAATCTGATCAATACATGAGCGGTTCTGTCTAAATCCGCACTGATTCTCCCTGAGAAGACACTCCATACCAGCATGTAACCGAGAATCATCTGAAAAAGCTTGGATGCTGTAGACCTTAAAGTGATCCCTCTGTTGTTCCCGCAGACTGAATTGTCCCCTTTCTTCCCAATAACAATGATCACACCCTTAAACCAATCTTCAGGAACAGTCTCTTCTTCCCACACTTTCTTGAGTAGACACTCTAGTTAGTCAACTAGAGCACTCGCACCATACTTCAGTTGCTCGTAGTTATCCCGTCCACGCCTGGTCTTTTGTGGTTCTTAAGCTTTGTCAGGGAATAATTAATCTCGTCTCTGGTGGGTGGTCCATCCGAACAAGAGATAGAGAGTCAAAGTGGGGTTGGGGTGGTACTGTATCAAGGTCGGCTAGGTCGACA
This sequence comes from Bolinopsis microptera, assembly GCF_026151205.1. Classification (NCBI taxonomy): domain Eukaryota; kingdom Metazoa; phylum Ctenophora; class Tentaculata; order Lobata; family Bolinopsidae; genus Bolinopsis; species Bolinopsis microptera. The sequence goes on along the minus strand of NC_087081.1, from coordinate 7,051,298 downwards.
CTTGATAATGGAGGATTCAGATGTTCAGTAAAGTGCTCCTTCCACCTATCCCTCTGCTGTTGGGGATCCGTGATCTTCCTACCGTCCTTGTCCCGGACATAAGATGCTTGAGGCGTCTTGTTCCTACCAGAGATCTTCTTGATCTGCCCATACCTCACGCTGCTGACCTTTGCTCGCTGCTTCCTCAAGATAAGTAGCTACTCTAACTGCCCAGTTATTGTCGTCTAGCTTGCTGCTTTTCTTGACTAACTTATTAAGTTTATAATACTCTCACCTGTTAGCGTCCGAGTTTGGGTCTCTGCGCTTAAACTGTGCCCGCTGAATCAATAGATCCTTGGTCTTCGTCGCACAGAAATCCACAAGTCTTGTCCCGTTGTCATTTGATGAGCTATGGAGTGATTCCCCACCGATGACCGCTTCACTTCCATATCTGCCTGATGTTACTTTAGCATTAAAATCGCCGAGCAGTAACATGATATCGTGACGTGGTAGCCCATCAAATGTGTCTGTGAGTGTCCTATAAAACTTATCTTTCTCACTCTCCTCTGCACCCTCAGTTGCAGAGCATAGGCCACAACAACAGAAATGTTGATTTGCTTACTATGCAGCCTATCAGTTAAAACCCTCTCCGATGTGGGAGTGAACGATATCAGGGAGTTTCTGATTCGTTTTGAAAGACTGAGGCCGACTCCCTGTATCTTGATCCTGTCGACTCTACTGGAATGGATGAGTAGACTGCCATTGTCCAGTAGAGTGGCGCCAGATCCAGGCATGTGAGTCTCGGTAATCCCCAAAAGATCCAATCTGTACTGATCAATGTTTTGACTAAGTTAGTAAGTTGGTAAAGCTGTGTAAATGAACTGACAAGAGATAGAACGTTCCTTGTTCCAAAACGTAAAAACTGTTTGCAATAATTGACTGGATTGGACTTGTTGGAAGCAGGGTCAACATGGATGATCTGTTGACTAATAAATCTGGTCGGATGACGAGTACCCCCTCTTCTCATCAGGCGACTGGGGTCCCGTAGGCTTTGCCCAGCCTCCGTCATGCTGGAACCATCCGTCCTTGAATTGGAAGTAGCACTCCGTCCAAACTAAGCTCATGGTTTCTAAATTTTTAAAAATATCATTTCTTGAAGAGTTGACCTAAAATGTTAGTATAGACCTAAGCAATATTAAATACGTTCTCGCTGTAATGCTCTAAATTCCTAATCCGGTTTGAGTAAACTGGACAATTTATAAATTACCTTTTATCAAAGCCGCGTAGTCGTGGTAATGAAACCGCAGACCAACCATGGGGTGAATAGAATACCTTCTTCGGTTTTCGTTATTATAACTTCGTTATTACGTTTTGTTATATACTGTATTTTTCAAGTTATCTGAAATACTAATAAAATAATAAAAGTACCTTGCCATTAATCATAATTTTTGTTAACTTAGTTTTAACTTTGAACAGTTTGATTTTGAATATAGACGGCATGGACTCCTCTGAAACAGACGTCAATAAACAACTATTCAATAAAACAACTATTTGTTTTTTACGGCAAAATCTAACAATATAATAATAAATAAATAAGTGGAGGCTTGAGGAGGTTTCAAGTGCCGAAGGTCACACATGCTTATCGTTGGATCGACCTGAGCTTGACACCAGCTCTACCAACCACATTCCAGTAGGTCAATGTACAAATATAAAAATATAACAATATAACAATCTAAAAATACTTCAAAGAGCAAAGTTTCATCCTCAAAAACTTCTTGGTGTTATTTGGTGACACAGGAGAACCCAGTTGAGTTTTAGTTTAGAATTTAAGCAATTGTGGGACTATTGTATTTTGGTTTAATCTGTAATCTCAAGAAAATATTTTGCTCACATGAACTATGCATTTTCAAATTTGGAATATTTCTGTTTTAATCATAATCCCCGGTCCTCGCTATCCATCCATAATTAATTAAAATATTGTATTTGACAAATATGATCAGGTCTATAATTTATCAACTTGATGCTTTACAGTGATATTTTTTTTAGGACGTCACTACGTCTCTACTGTGGCAGTGGTTGAAGATAATCACATCTCCACCTTTAACCATTTCGTTTTGGATCAAAGGTGCGTACTGCGTAAATTGACGGCTGAGTGATGCATTAATATTTGAAAAGTTAAGATTGGGAGTCGGGAGATGATATCAAAGTTTCAATACCATATACAAAACTAAATGTCCCATAGGATGAAGGTACGTGGTTGCAGGTTAAGCTACACTTGGGATACACAGTGGACACAGTGCCCCCCTAAAAACTGCACCGTCACTCATATACCCCCGGGTTAGTGGCTCACACTTAATTTCCTTTTTTACAGCAGTCAATTAATAATGTACGTTATATTTGTTTAATTATTAAAGTAAATCAGTTAGGCAGTACCCAAATCAAGCTGCCAGCATGCACATTGCACAAGCATTGCATCCAAAATATATTGACCTGGTAACCAGTAAACAGAAACCATTGAAGCATCTTTTCAGAATCAAGATCCACGATTAAGATCAAAGTGGAATGTAGGACGTCCGCTCAGCTTAGTCAAATAGATGTGTGTCCTATCGTCATCGGATTCAACGACCCGGTTAGTTTCCAATGCATACAAAGAAGATTATATATAATTATTATATATTATTATGTATTATTATATATTATTATGTATTATTATATATTCATTACAGATTTTTCTGCGTACTGAGTGAGAATTTGCGCTATTACTCGGGTTATCAAACAAAATTAAAAACCGCAGGGTCTATCCGAATAAATACTTTTGCATGCCGTGTCTCTTTTTTTACATTTCGGTGCTTGAGATTGATTTCTCAGAATGTGGATTACCAGCCAGGGAACCATTTGCTAAGGTATCCTGACCAGGGATATGAGATTCAAGATCTGGCTGTGCAGGAAGAAAAGGTAACGACTGTAACAGTTTATCACAACATTCTTCTTACTACTACCTTAGCAGTATAGCACGTGTGACGTGATTGGAACTATTTTGCTGAGTTATTATCGTCAATAACTTCAAATGTGCATCTTGATAAAAACTCACACACTATTCCAATCAGGAAAGCTCGGATTGCAGTTTGGTTTCGAGGTGGATCCCGGAAAGTGCTCGTTCTTCCATCGCGTCCGGACAACTGGGGCTTTATAACCGCCGTCGACACACCGTTAACAGGTGATCTATGTTATACTTATAATAATACACATAATTTAATAGATGTGGATACTTGTGGAATGATCATTTGTTTTGACACGTCACACAGTTAAGCAATCAGCTTGCTTTATTATTGATTAACTAAAACCCAAAGTCACTGGCACGTGTCGAAACAAATATGTTTCACTTCCCTCGCCACTATTGGCATTTATTCAGTAGTAATTTATTTTCGGGAGGAGCCTGACTGACAATTTTCTCGACTGACTGACAATGTTTCTTCTTTTCCCCATTTAGAATACAAAGGTTAGTACATTTTAGCTTATGATTAATATTATATTTTTACCTATAGTTTACCTAGATTTCAGACAATGGTTATTTTTAAAGAAATATATAAATATTATATATAATGAATATTTCTAGTTGAAAAACAGAAACAAGCTCACAGTAGTGACATATTTCAGATGCTCCAGATATGCTGGACCCAAGAAGGGGTGTCATTGTTTTCCGACAAAAACGACGGATATCCCACTAACTGTTAACAAAGACGAGGTATTGTTACAAACTGAAAACTGTGCACAGGAGGACTATAGTGCAAAGAAACTGCTGCTCACTGCTGCTCACTGCTGCTCACTGCTGCTCACTGCTGCTCACCCATAGCAGCAGTTAGCAGCAGTGAGCAGCAGTTAGCAGCAGTGAGCAGCAGTGAGCAGCAGTTTCTTTGCACTATAGTCCTCCTGTGTGTGGAGTATACTGTATGATAACATAAAATCAAACCGCTTTAAAATCATTTACAACTGGACTTCATGTTTTTTCACATATCGAGGAATTTAAGTGTTATCGATAGTATCAAATATTACAAGATTTGTGTCCTTCGTTCGATAAAAACTGTACATCTCAGGTCAGGACAGCCCACGATTTCGACTTTGAAGAACATCTGAAGTGTGGTGTCTTTTGTTTTGATAATGCTAGGAGGACAAGGAGGAAAAAGAAAAAGAAAAAAAGTACTAATACTAATTACAAATATTAGTACTAATGTTATGATCAAAACAAAATGGAAGACTTTTATTTGTTTTCAAATACACTTAACTCTATTTTATATACAATTGAGCTAGTAATTTCAAATTTTCTAGAAAATGCCATTTACAATTTAGACCATAAATGATATATGTTAACAAATCATATCAAAAGGATCGGTCTAGCATCTAGGGAATTTATGAAAAAGCATTTAAAGACTAAACACAGGACACAGGCAAAAGGAGGACTATAGTGCAAAGAAACTGCTGCTAACTGCTGCTAATTGTAGGTTTACAACCTTGAACCTACCAGGACGCGCGCCGAGTCGGACCGTCGACGGTCCTAATATATGGAACAGATATTCATATTTTTAATTTTATTTTTACGAGTTTCACACGTTAAGGGCCCCGGCCCCAGATAATGAATGATCATTCATCGCCACACGTGCTTTTAATTGTTATGTTACGTTGCGAGTGTTTTAACGGGTGATACCCAGCAAACCCTACCAGCTGGGGTGTATCTCCAAAAGTAAAATAAATAGAACCTTCCGGTTTTCAACAAAATTTCTGTCTCGTGAATTTACAGTTGGCTCCCCAGGAGCCAAATTTGGGACGACGTAGATTCTGAATTAAACCGAAAAGTTTGATTTTGGGCTAAATAAAAGATCACAGCTTTTAAACTTTGCAAAAAAATGTCGTTGTCATGACTACTAGGCTCAATGCAGCGAGCGAAAGGTAAACTTGACGTGACGCGCGACACCAAACGTGCTGTTGAAAATCTATCACCTCTAGCAAGCCCAGCAGGCGGTAAGGTTTTCTGGGAATAGAAAAACGTAATTTTTGGGCTGAGATATTCGTGGAGACAATCGCGATATGTCGCGGCAACCGCGAAAAATCGTGATTCGAATAGAAAACGCGTTTACGGAAGATAACGTCTACGGTAAAGGTTCGCGGACACTCTCGTTCTCATTTTATGCCAAAATTTAGAGTTAAAGTAATATAGCACTTCTTTTTCAATAATGTGCTCATCTAAGTGAGGATTTTTCTTTTTTAAACTTGGCGCAAGACGTTGTAACTACCAGATTAATGAGTTAAACTTGCTCCGGTAGTCAGTGCTTTCAAATTAGGACTTCAATGCGTTGTGTACTTTTAGTTGGTTTGGACTCGGAAATGAAACTCGGGAAATTTAGGAAACAATGTTAAAACGAAACTAGCGGTGTTGGTTGACTATTTAAATATAACTTTAACGATTCGACAAAAAGAGACAGTTTTCTCAAGGCGCCGGGCGTTTTTATAGTCCCCTTAATTGTCGGCACTCCCTAGGCGTGTCGGCCGATGAGCTTTCTCGTGTAAACAAACGTGACGCATTTCCGGTGGTGGTTTTAGCTAGATGGTGTAGTCACTGATCTAGCCCTTCAGGAATCACTATTTGATATCCATGGTTACTCATAGATGATCTTAGTTCATTTAATGAAACCATAGTGTGACGTCCTTCTGGCAGTAATTATCAAACCACAACTCCCTACCGAAAACCACCGAACGTATAATTATGGAGTAAAGTCAGAACTCTAGAGCTTGCGGTGATGCTCATCGATTAATTGCAAACGAAATTACTAATTTAGACCGTGGCCTTCTAGGTCAATAGTAATATCCGGTCGTAATGATTAATGGACGCAGACTGTCTAATTTATGGTTGCCAGGCAGGTGCAAACAATAACAGTAGTTGATATGATGGGACTATAATTGTAGGGTTGGGGCCCTACAAACTCCACCCTCCTTTAGAAAACTGTTGTGATTAAATATACGTTTTTAAAATACTGATCTTTTCCAGTTTGAATTACAACTAATACATAAAATAATGCAATTTTTCTCGGTCTTTTGAAAATAAAATCTCGTACTAAAATTTAAAAATGATGCTGTTGATTTGATTGTGGGAGTAATTTACTCTACAATCTATAGTAATTAGTTTCAAAAATACACATAACATTTAAATAACATACACATTTATTTTTTTTAACTTTAATCCTTTTATCACAATATTTATAATACACTCTGTTATATGATTGTATATTACTTTCATAATATAGTATAATGTTTCATATACATTTCACACTTACACATAATCTATATTTTTTTTATAACTCATTAAATGATGTTTTCTTTAGACATATATTTTTATTTGGTATTTACGAAAATAATAACCTACGTTTACATAATAATCTGTTTTCACACAAATTTTAATTTCCCTAAAATTTAAATATACACACCTTAAAAAACGAATTTAGATTACACTATATTTACTTAATTATTTACATAATACTATAATATCCTACGTTTATGTAATAATCTGCTAATTTTACATAAACTAAATTGCACTAAAATTATTATACTTATTAAAATCACTTTAACTAATTTACATTAAACTTAGAATACTATGAACAAATTAGTTTGTATAACTGTAATGACATCTTACATCATATGGTCGGACGAGCTATTGTTTGTAAAAGTCCTCATCTTCCTGGTCATTGTCACACCGTGAGGGGTGACTGTTGTTCTTTGGGTCGTGAATCCGCAAAACTGACAACAGGAGAGTGAGGTGACAATCCAGCTTTTTGAGAAGTTGATACCGTCTGTGTCGTCATCTTTTGGAGAGTACATAGTCACGTTTTACCGCGACGTCGCTCGCATGTGTACAAAGTACACGGACTCTAAGGTCTTTATTTGCTACAGGTACCAAATTGTTATGCCATGACTACAGTGTGATCGTGAATGATGTATGACTGAGCAAATGAGTGCAGTTTAAACTCGTTTGCATTTGGAACCTGAGCTCTGACTGACATAAACTTCTTCTTCTGTTCATTTAATGGGGAAACTGGTTGTCTTCTAATATTCCAATAGCATCGTGATGGACCTTCATGGAGCCAAGAGAATGCTTCTAATAATTTGTAAGATGAACGTTTCATCTTCCTATGCTCCTGAATTAACTTCGTATTGTCTACAAACTTCAGTATCTTCTCTTTTCAATGATATGTACTTTTGACTGGGTTATGGTATGACTTCTCACAGAAACCTACATGAACCTACATGATAAGTTTGCAATGACATCCACTTGATTGGACAATTGAACTATAAATCCAATATTGGTACAATCTGCACAAATTTCGGTGTGCGATTTCACAGCTATCATTATGATCAGGTTACTTCAATAATGTTAAATCTTTCAATGATTGTTCGTTTCATCAATCATGGCAGTGTAACAATCCATTGCCATGATAATAATCATGCTTGAGACGGTCCCGTAGGACAATGTGGTCTATCTTCGTTGGAATCATCAACGTAACAGCCTCTTCATCAGGCTCATGTGTGGGGTCTTAAATTAAATTGGTCGACCGCCGACCCGCATTTGTTATTGCGATGTGATAATGTGGCAACTTCGGCTCCTGGGTAGTTGCTGTACCCAACTCTGCTTTGCGCATGTCCGAAACATTATCTAGTAGATGCATCTACTGGTCGGCCCAGCTTAATGTAGCTGAAATATTTAATTCGGCATACTGCAGTACCCATTTTTCCTTCTTTAGACCTGATCAGGTGTGATTTTACCCTAGATTCATTAAGCACATAATGATAGCCTAGCACACGTACCCTTAGTTCTAAATTCTCTGATTTATATCAGTCTGTTTCTCCAATTGCCATTACTTTCGGGGAGTTTGATTGCTCAGATCAGAACTCCTAGCTGGCTCCGACTTAGCCCGACTTTTACTTTTAACTGATTTGCTGATCCGCTTTAGAATATCAGATGAGCTCCATGGCCCGTTTTTAAAAATTGTAACGTCCACAATAAAATGAACACTAACTGGCACAACTATCTCAGCTCTCACAGAGTTGGAACTAACGCATTATCTGCTGTCGTGATTCCATGAATAATCTTTCAGGAACGGCCAATGCTCCGGATGTTCCTGTGAGCCTGTTGTCTGTTTTGGCCAAACTCATGCAAACTATCTAGGGTATTGCGGGATCCGGGCAATTTACCATTATAAGATTATATGCTCTTTCTCCTCGACTAATGAGATCGAATATGGAGAACGAAAGCAAAGTTGCAATGATGTTAACCAATTATTAACCACAAGCACACATGGAGCTCTGACAGTGACGGGCAATTAGTTGTTCCAGACTGTGCGGAAGTTCTGTTGTTTTGTAAAGGAGTTGTGCCATAAGTTTTGTAACATGGTGATATCAAGAATTACATTGGAGCACATTGGCAGCTTGGTGACGTGGCAACTTACGTATATAGCTTCAAAGGTCAAGATACCATAATATGGCAAGCGTCTAGTAAAATATGTGTACTTTCGCTTTCCACTAGCGAGTACACGTTGTGGTTCAATGGCAACACAACCTGCACGTATACTTTCGCGTGCTGTGGTTGACCGGTGTGAACCTGTTTTCACATCATGATTTTCCTTGGAGGTGCTTAGTAGTTTTCCAACCTGGCCTCTTCTTCAATAAACTCTTCATCGTCAGTCAGAAAAACCTGCCTTTCATCAAAGTATGGTGAGTAATTCATGGCATGCTCTTCCACTTCGTCTAGAACTGTACTAACAGGTTCCGGAGGTTGGTTAAATCTTACACGCTTTCCTCTATCGATGGCCTGACTTCTTGACACAGCACAAGACGTGTGTCCAGTATCTTCTGATGGACTCCGATTACAAATAACTGGTTCTTCGTCAAATTCGTTGGAGCGTGGTTGGTTGTAATAACGATCCTGTTCCTTGTCGTCTCTCTCTTTCTTAAAACAGTTTTTTATCGTGTGGTTGTTGCCCTGACAATAAGTGCAACCTTCTATTGGGAATCTGCAGTCCTTTATCAGATGACCAGGCATACCACAATTGTGACACTTCCGATGGTCCGGTTCCGGCCAGTCTTTCTTAACCCGGCCTACTTCACGACAAGCCCAGCACTTATTTTGAAATGGCTGAAAATGAGGGGTTTCCTTCTCCTCGATTGTTAAGAGTCCCGCTGCATCATTTAATGAATCTAAGTTGGTTACTTTCGCTTTGATCTTTCCTAGGATTTTTTCTAGTTTAGAGCTCTCCAGCAAAGCTGTGTCATATGTGAGCTTGCTTTTCTGCAACAGGCAAAACATCATTTGTTGGGACTTAAGACCGTTTATAAAAGCGTCCTTCATCAACTTATCCGTAGTTTCACCAGCCATGAACTTGCAAGCCGATATCATTTGTGCTGTTTTCTCCAGCCGGTCTGCAAAGTCCTGAGTCGTCTCCGACCCAGTTTGCTTCACGGCAAACAGCTCATCTATAGAGCTTTCCGTGTCGTATGTTGGATCCAGTTTCTGGATGACCTTCTCCTTGACAGACTCCCAATCTGCAAGCTGTTTACCTGTTAGCTTGAGAGACAGGACTCTGTTCAGACTTCGGTTGTCTAAAAACGTGCAAAAGACCTGAAATGCCTGTTCACTTTGTAATCCGGTGATCATCTTATAGTTATCGAAACTCTTTAAGTAATCGTGAATGTCATCACCGTAACTATATTCATTAGGCTTCCTACCCCTGAACATACTGTTAGGGGTCCTTGCTGGCAGAGCATTCAGTGATTGAGGTTGTTGGTGCCGACGGTTGTACTCGGCTGTCCAAGATAGGTATCCCTTTTCGCCTAATGGTTGCTGATACATGCCGGGACGCCTATCCCCCTCATTCAGTTGGTCGACCTGTTCTGTATTTGAGAACATTTTCAGTCGAAGAGCTGGTCGATTGGTTGCCTCAGCTGTGTTGGTATTATGGTCCTGTTCCGTCTCTAATGGATTTTGAATGGGAGAATCCACATCAAGCGAGTGGTGTGACGAATGATGTGACATGGCTATACAATTTGGTATGTAACAAAATTAATGCTCAACTGGAGAAAGGTGCTTTGGTACCTGTGTGTTGGTTGTTGCAGTAAAGGTTCTTCGGTCGCAGCACCACTTTGTAACTACCAGATTAATGAGTTAAACTTGCTCCGGTAGTCAGTGCTTTCAAATTAGGACTTCAATGCGTTGTGTACTTTTAGTTGGTTTGGACTCGGAAATGAAACTCGGGAAATTTAGGAAACAATGTTAAAACGAAACTAGCGGTGTTGGTTGACTATTTAAATATAACTTTAACGATTCGACAAAAAGAGACAGTTTTCTCAAGGCGCCGGGCGTTTTTATAGTCCCCTTAATTGTCGGCACTCCCTAGGCGTGTCGGCCGATGAGCTTTCTCGTGTAAACAAACGTGACGCATTTCCGGTGGTGGTTTTAGCTAGATGGTGTAGTCACTGATCTAGCCCTTCAGGAATCACTATTTGATATCCATGGTTACTCATAGATGATCTTAGTTCATTTAATGAAACCATAGTGTGACGTCCTTCTGGCAGTAATTATCAAACCACAACTCCCTACCGAAAACCACCGAACGTATAATTATGGAGTAAAGTCAGAACTCTAGAGCTTGCGGTGATGCTCATCGATTAATTGCAAACGAAATTACTAATTTAGACCGTGGCCTTCTAGGTCAATAGTAATATCCGGTCGTAATGATTAATGGACGCAGACTGTCTAATTTATGGTTGCCAGGCAGGTGCAAACAATAACAGTAGTTGATATGATGGGACTATAATTGTAGGGTTGGGGCCCTACAACGTAGGGGCTAGGTGGCCTATTGGTTAGAGCATCCGCCTTCTGCGCAGAAGGTTCAGGGTTCGAATCCCAGTGTCACCTAGTCTGGGGAGTAGCTAAGGATCCATTGGATCTATGTAATCTCCTCGGTCGACTCAGCCGAATAATAGGAAACTTAATCGAGGGACGAGGGTTAAATGAGGAGGGGTACCTGTTAAAAGTTCAAGAAAGTTCCTAGGATACCCCTTCAGTGCATACTGTAAACATATTACTATTAACTATTATTATCAACTATTAGGTATAAAGATTGATAAAAGTTTGACTTTTATAGACTCGGCTACTAATGGGATTTAACATAAAGTTTCTAACGGCAGGCTTCCTGGGAAACAAAGCTAGCTGATAACTGTAATCTTGCGAAACAGTTCTGTTCTTGCCTTGCAATCGATACAATCTTTTATAAGATTACATGATCACGCACTATTTTCTGATATCTTAATCTCTATGAATACAATACCGCTCAATAGTCCTACAGCCACAATAATCTATTGTGTGGCACCGAACTAAATGAATGCCAGTAAAGTAGCTGGGGATCAAGGGTATTGTGTAATTCTCTCAAATTAGCGTATAAAAGGTCAAATTCTAACAGCAACCGTCGTCCTCAGTTCTCTCAAGGAACCCACCTGCACCCTTTATGACACTTGAATGCACTATTTTCTAATATTTTGATCTCTATGAATACAATAATCTATTGTGTGGCACCGAACTAAATGAATGCCAGTAAAGTAGCTGGGGACCAAGAGTATTGTGTAATTCTCTCAAATTAGCGTATAAAAGGTCAAACCCTAGCAGCAACAGTAACACTCTTCCTCAGTCATTGTCAGTTCACTCAAGGAACACAGCTCGTATTTCAATACACTTGAATAGAGGGTAAATGAGGGATATTCCATCTTGGGGTGTCTTCTTGCTGCTTCTTCTGTCGCTCTTTCCATTTCAAGTCCCGGGCACTGGTCCTCAGGGGAGAAAGTTTACAGTTGATTTTGCGAAGTATAACGGACAGCATCCCTATTTGCCCATGAGCGACACAGAGATAATAACAAAATGCTTCCAATATTCTCGAATGCTGTTCATGTTTCCTGGATATTATGATAATCATAAACCGGCCAAAGAACTAGGGAATAGTTCTACAATATGTCGGTTCAACTTCGACCCTTACCAAGGCCACGTCCGAGAGATTGACCCCACAGATTATGTCGATGAGATTTCAAGTGATTTCCGAGAGATTGACCCCACAGATTATGTCGATGAGATTGCAAGTGATGAAGATGCAGTATGGACCTGTTCTCTGCCTGATAAGAATCTCTGTGATGGTGTGTCCCAGTGTCTCACTGATGAGTGTGGCTGCAAAAATAACTTGACTGAAGTTTTCTACTGCTTTGACGGCTCAGGCTGCATCTCGTTCGACGGTCTATGTGATGGTACCCAGGACTGCATTGATGGGTCTGATGAATGTTACTGTGAAGATTCTGTGAAGATATCTTGCCCGCTAATCAGCAGCACTCCCATTTGTTTGCCTGCTGTATTGTGCCTGGGTAGCCTGTCAACTAATTTGAATTGTACTATTCCAGATAAGAGTGACGCTGATAAATGTGAGGAGGCTTTTCGGGATCCTGATAAAATGTCTCCCTTGTACTCGTGTCTTAGACAATACCGACATAACTACCAGTCATTTATGTCATCAATGCGTGAGGATCCAATAAATTTCGTGTCATCTTATTGCAAATATAACTGCACTAACGAAACAGACTTCGTGGTGGAAAATTGGGTACAATTTTGTGATCACGTATTTAGTGATTCATGGTCAGAGAGCGACTTCGTTTTTGACTGTGAGAAAGATCCGTTTAGATCTGGAACAGAGTCTTTCCACGTAACAGCATTGTGTGATGAAAAGCAAGACTGTAAAAATGGGGCAGATGAAATTGGATGTCCGGGCAGGTTCTATTGCAGCCCAAACTCAACAGCAGAGTGGGTTGATCCTGACAAAGTATGTGATCATGTGAAGGATTGTGCTGACGGTAGTGATGAATGTGGGACATGTGACCTGGGAAGTTTGTCCTCCTCAAAGTTCCTTATTCGATCCATACCGGTTCTAGTAGTCACAATTTTTATGGGCCTCTTCATCGTCATCATCAACTCTGTAGAGGGATACAAATGCTATCGCTCCCAAAAGGATTCAAAGACCGGTCGAATTGACAGAACTTTCCGTCTCCAAATATTCTTCTACGATCTGCTGATGGGATTATATCTGTGCTGTATCGTTATAGCCGATACAGTGCTCCGATTCAAAGGCGACTACTGCTTGTTGGAGAGAAAGTGGCGAGCCAGCATATCGTGCTCTAGTCTTGGTGTGCTCTTCTCTGTATCCTCCCATGGCTCCTTGTTAACTGTCGCATCTGTTAGTGTGATCAGATGGCTGAATTGCACCAGTATGGTTTGGGAAATAAAAACAAGGATGGTCGTCTTAGGATCCGCTTTAGGTCTTCTCCTAAATGTAGCTCATGCTATTTTTCCGCTCCTATCTATTTCTGCTGTACAGGATATTTTTAGGACGGAAATATTTTTCACTCATCTTGATGAAAATCCATTTTTTAGCAAGAATCCTATCGACCTACCTAAAATTAAAATAATGTACGAGGGTGCATTTTCTACGGAAACTAACACAAACGCCATGCTGGAAAAGCTCCGAAACACGACTTCCAAGGGAAGCATATTCGATAGTGAAGAGATAGGTTACTACGGTAACACCGGATTATGTGTCCACAACATCTTCAAACTCCAGGAATCTTATCAGATCTACAAACTTCTATACTGCACAACTCTGGCAGTACTGTTGGTCACAGTACTTGTAACATACACCAAAATATTGCTGGAAGATAGAAAGAGTAAAGCACGTGTTGCGGTTCTACAAGAAGCACAAAAGGTGGACATTACACGATCTCTAGCACTAAAAGTAGCTCTTATGATCGGAAGTCAACTCATAGCATGGATACCCTTCATCATAGCAACAGTCTATTACCAGCTCATTTCCAAACAACCAGTACCACCTTCAGTCTTTGAGGTGTTCGCTCTGGTGGTCATCCCAGGCAACAGTTTTCTGAATCCCTTATTCTATAGCGACCTATACAAAAAGGCTGTTGGTTACCTATTGGCAGGGTGGATATGGTCGGTGAACATGATCGCGGTCAGGAACATGGAGACTGTGCAGTGTGCACCTGGTGACGAGGTCAGGAACATGGAGACTGTGCAGTGTGCACCTGGAGACGAGGTCAGGAACATGGAGACTGTGCAGTGTGAACCTAGAGACGAGGTCATAAACATGGAGACTTGGAAGTGTGAACCTAGAGACGAGGTCAGGAACATGGAGACTGTGCATTGTGAACCTGGTGACGAGGTCAGGAACATGGAGACTGTGCAGTGTGCACCTAGAGACGAGGTCAGGAACATGGAGACTGTGCAGTGTGAACCTGGAGACGAGGTTATGAACATGGAGACTGTGCAGTGTGAACCTGGAGACGAGGTCAGGAACATGGAGACTGTGCAGTGTGAACCTGGAGACGAGGTCAGGAACATGGAGACTGTGCAGTGTGAACCTGGAGACGAGGTCAAGAACATGGAGACTGTGCAGTGTGAACCTGGAGACGAGGTCAGGAACATGGAGACTGTGCAGTGTGCACTTGGAGACTAGGTCAGGAACATGGAGACTGTGCAGTGTGAACTGGAGACGAGATCAGGAACATGGAGACTGTGCAGTATCACCTGGTGACGAGGTCAGGAACATGGAGACTGTGCATTGTGAACCTGGTGACGAGGTCAGGAACATGGAGACTGTGCAGTGTGAACCTGGAGACGAGGTCAGGAACATGGAGACTGTGCAGTGTGAACCTGGAGACGAGGTCAAGAACATAGAGACTGTGCAGTGTGAACCTGGAGACGAGGTCAGGAACATGGAGACTGTGCAGTGTGCACTTGGAGACTAGGTCAGGAACATGGAGACTGTGCAGTGTGAACTGGAGACGAGATCAGGAACATGGAGACTGTGCAGTATCACCTGGTGACGAGGTCAGGAACATGGAGACTGTTCAGTGTGCACCTGGAGACGAGGTCAGGAACATGGTAACTGTGCAGTGTGCACCTGGAGACGAGGTCAGGAACATGGTAACTGTGCAGTGTGAACCTGGTGCATATTTGAAGTTATAACTAATAATAAGACGTACTTATTGCAGCTGTGATGACAAGTATTTTTGCCGATGCAGTTTACAAATAGTTTGTTAGTGTGTATATTGTTATTTGCTTTTTGGATTAAGTTACAAATTCCAGCGTCTTCTTTGTGTAGTGATAAAACTTGATTACAACAGATGTTTACTATAAGTATTATATACATGCAAACAACCAATTAATGGCCAATGGGAATAACAACATAATAAGAGGTATCTTGTTTGAGCGGTACATAACTCTAAAGTGTAAAGAACCGGTTCCAAATAAGTTTACCCGACAGAGGGAGCAGAAAAATTTTACATCTCAAAAATTGTAATCAATAAATTGTAATCTCAAGGTCTGAATATAAGATTAACCCAGCCCACCCTACCGGCTGGGGTCTATCTCTAAAAGTAAAATAAATAGAACCTTCCGGTTTTCAAGAAGATTTCCGTCTCGTAAATTTAAAGTTAGCTCCCCAGGAGCACAATTTGGGTCAATTTAGATTTTGAATTAAACCAAAATGTTTGATTTTCCCAGAAACCCTTACTGGATGGGGCCTAACTTTGAAAATAAAAGAGTTAGAGATTTCCAGTTTTTTGCATCATGTTCGTCTTGTAAAAGTAACGTTTCCCCCAGGGGGAACATTTAAAACAACGTAAATTTGGAGTTATCTACAAATCTCCAGAAAAGTGTCATTTTGGGCCGCTCAAAAGTTTGCAACTTTAACTTTGCAGATTCCTGTACTCTGATTGGCTGAATTGTGTCACGTGCTGGCTGCTTGAAGATTGGAATGCGCCACGCGTGCAAATCATGCTTAATCATTAATGTCGCGCGCGAGGTCTAGCCGTCTGTTTAAATTAAACCACTTCTTACCTGGGGACCCCAGGCTATTATGTTCATTAACATAAAATAGAGATTAGGCGGAATGACAGGCTGAGCGCGGCCCAGTAAACCACCTCTAGTACCACCACCAGCCAGTAACTTTTGCTGGGTATCATAACTGATGACGAAGTACCCAATTAAGGCTACTACATGCCAAACACAAGGATACTTCGTATTTCGGATCATATGCCTGCTGTCTATGGTCGCAAGACATGGTCGCTTCAACTGAGCGATAAATGATGTTTGAGAAAAAGTGAGCCGTGGAGCCCCACTTCTTGTCAAATTGGCTTTTGAATTACGACCCAATCATGAAGTAAAACAGTATACGCTGTATTTTAACGGCAAAATACGGCCAATTCTAGCTCTTAAAAGTTGTAGGTTTGGAGGATCAATACGGCTATGCTTTAATTCTTAAAAGTCTTAAGTTAGAACGGCCAAAATACCCTACTTGGCGTCAGTCAACTGCACCCAGAAACCCTTACTAGATGGGGCCTAACTTTGAAAGTAAAAGAGTTAGAGATTTCCGGTTTTTGCAACATGTTCGTCTTGTAAAAGTAACGTTTCCCCAGGGGGAACATTTAAAACAACGTAAATTTAGAGTTATCTACAAATCTCCAGAAAAGTGTCATTTTGGGCCGCTCAAAAGTTTGCAACTTTAACTTTGCAGATTCCTGTACTCTGATTGGCTTAATTGTGTCACGTGCTGGCTGCTTGATTATTGGAATGCGCCACGCGTGCAAATCATGTTTAATGTCGCGCGCGAGGTCTAGCCGTCTGTTTAAATTAAACCACCTCTAGTACCACCACCAGCCAGTAACTTTTGCTGGGTACTCGTAAAATATTTGTTCCATATATATATATATATATATATATATATTATATATACAGGACCGTCGACGAGTCCAACTCGGCGCGCGTCCTGGTAGGTTGTAAACCTACAACATACAACGAGTGTTGTACTGTTATAAAATATGCGTGCATCTAGCAGCTTGCATGCTGCCTGATCTGCAAATTGGCGTCATAAGTTAACGGGTGATACTCGTAAAATATTTGTTTCAAATATTTATTAGGACCGTCGACGAGTCCAACTCGGCGCGCGTCCTGGTTTACTTGGGGACCCAGGCTATTAATTATGTTCATAAACAAATATAATAGAGATTCGGCGGAATGACAGGCTGAGCGCCGCCCAGTAAGTCTTGGTAAGTTATTTAATTGACGATGTCAATTCATCTCAGCTCGGCGCGGCACAGTAGCGCATCGCGCTACAAGTAAGTTATAAACTTACTTGATTGTTGACATACGTTGCATGACACTTTTCGCGCCGCCGAAGGTTTACAACCTACCAGGACGTGCGCGGCGGGTCATACGCCGTATGACAAGGTGATAGTGGGAATAGAAGTGTAGTTGTGCAATATAATTCGACTACTACGGGTTTCATAAAAGTGTACTTGAAGCAGTATAAAGATTAAAGCTTAAGTGTCAATTACAATTTTGATTATAATTTGTAATTAGAATCATATAAGATTAGTTAAAAACTTTCAGTTTATCCATTCAAATTAAGGAGATAAAGAAGATACAATAAAAACATCAATATCAAATTGTCATACGTTGTATGACCCGCCGCGCACGAGTGCGCGGCTCCCCCTGTATCGTCGAAACTCTACTCTATAGTGAAGCGACAGTGGGGGTCACCACGTGATACAACTATCACCAATTGATTCAGAGGCCAAAAATACGTATTTCATATTTTAAGACATGTCTGACGACTCTAGTGTATATAGCAGAAAATCCCCGTAATTCAGCTTCTAGTATAACTGCTTTATCAGTTAATTTGACATACGTTGCATGCCACTTTTCGCCGCCGAATATCTCTGATATTTTTGATACGTAACATGTATCAACAGTTAATCAAATTGATCAAATTTTTAGGCACCCCTAATATCTCCGGCCGCAAGCCCTGTTGAAAATTAAAGTAATGGTGACTTTGCAAAACCTTAGCGTTAACTTTATACTCACCCAGAATTAAAGATGATGTAGAGCAGATTTGAAGCCACAATGATAACGAACTAGACTGCTATAGCATATATACTAGACTACTAGACTACTATTGGGGTCGTTCACATATTACGTAATCATTTTTTGGAACATTTTTACCACCCCCCTCCGTAATCAGTTTTCAGTTTTACACATGGCTATTGTGTCAAAATTACACTAGCGTAATCATTCGGAACCCCCCCCCCCCCCTCAGCTGATTACGTAATATGTGAACGACCCCATTATTGATTATATCGGCTATCAGCGTGGGTACCGGCGGGCTACCGCCTATACACCGTCTGCCATGCAGCTCCCTGATCTTACGCGCGAGAATAAACACAAAAGTGGGTGCTCCACAACGCTATTGCATCCGCGCGTTCCATTCAGTCAGTCACGTGTATTATTGTGCCCGAATGTTTGTAATAAATATGGTGGTAACTTAACTGGATACATTGACTTGCCTAAAATGAAATTTACATAATATTTGATGTCCAGGAGGATAAACATAGGGGTGGGATTAAAATGTATAGATCACAAGAGCAGTGATTGGCGCTTTCCTCCCAATTATGGTATTTTTAAACGAAAAACATTCCAATTTTGCAGCTTAATGTACCATATCCCGGCCAACTAAAAATATCTGGGGATACAAAATATATTTAAGGACATAAGAAAATTATTGTAGGGGCACCAAAAAAACTGGTAACATTGATAAGTATGGTAACCATGGTAACCCTGATAGGCCCTCTTACTCTGGTAACAACTGTAGTTCTCTCTTTTTCCTTTTCCCCGACAATATTTAGTAGACAAGGACGGATGCCTGTGGTAAATATTTGCAGACCAGCATTCTGCAGCACTAATTGGGAAATAATTGAACAGCTGTTACAAACTGCAATCAATGTGAGCAGACATGCGTTAAAAAACGCAGGTGCAAATAGTGCCCTACACGCACGCACGTGCAAGTGCAAGTATTTCCCAATTTTGTCGTTTTGTTCAACCTTCGAGTTTCATTGTCAGACTTTAAAACTGGAGGAACAGCGAGCAAACCAATCCCCCGCCTCTGTTCACACCACGTGATACAAATTAACCAATCAGAGCACAGTTTCCAAACCAAGACACAAATGTGACCAATGAGACAGCGTCAACAGAAAGGACCCGCTGTGAAGTAAAACAGGCAGTTTAGTAGATTGAGGGAGTAACCACTAACCAGGTTCATCTGAATCACGTGTCACGAAACAACCAATCAGAAAAGAGTATCTGCACGTATAGTGAATATTTTTGCTTTTTAATTGTACTTTCTTAACGGAAATTCGAGAGGACAGTAAATATCGTTCAAGAAGAATTTATAATGGTCCTGTTTTTGAATTTGAGGAGAGATTAATGTCCAGTTATAATTATAAGGGGTCGTTCACATATTATTACGTAATCACCCCCATCTCCCTGACCCCTTCGTAATCAGTTGTACACATAGCTATTGTATTATAGACTTATTATTGACCACAAAGTAACCCTCGTAACAAAGAAATGAAACACTGATTAAATCTTTGAAAAAGATTACATATTAGCGTATTATTGATAAAAATAAGTTACAGAGACACGCCACTCTATTTTATTATTTGTGTCCAGTAAAATATTTATCTTCCCACCGGACTTATCACTTGTCTAGTAAATTAGTTATATCACCACTAGACCAACCCCCTTAGTTTTATTGCAAGTTTGAATTGGGAGATTTGCCAAAAAGATTTTAATAATTACCAATTTATTACTTAATTGTTAGTTGTATTGCTGGTAAGTGGTAGTATATTTCATTATAATTGATTTACAAATCAAACGTTTTCCACACGTTACCATGTTTGTCTCAACAAAGTGTCTTGTTTACTAAATTAGTTATAAAATTATTAACTAATAAGTTATAAAGTTAAATTAACTAATTAACACTTGTGCGCAACACAAGTACACTTGTGCGCAACACAAGTACACTTGTGCGCAACACAAGTACACTTGTGCGCACCACAAGTACACTTGTGCGACACTTTCTGTCAGTATAATCATGATAAATCTGAGCAACAATAAGTCAGAATGTCGGATTCGTGTAGCTTCAGCAGTACTCCATGGTTAAGCACAATCTTTACAATCAACATCTGATGGTAACAAATTTACTTAGTGCCTAGCTCACAAAAACTTGCGCTAAAACAACATGCACATCTGCGCTTGACGCGCACATATGCGCTTCTTGCAAAACGTTTGGAGTATTGGTGACGCGCAAGGTATTGTGAAGGAAAATGCAGAGTATCGTGTCTTGTAACGTCTCACGTATTGTATTACGTGGAGTCGTGTGGTAGAAATTTTTAAAAAACTATAATAACAACACTTCAAAGAAAGACATTATAATATTATACTTACTAATTAAGTATTTACTAATCAAGTAACCATAGTTACCATGCACTTCATTATTGTATATATTAATATAGTTATATAATTGTATAACTAACTTTCAAGGTTTGAAAGTTTTTAGCTTGCCGAACTGTCTTCAGACTGCGTTATAATTATTATACACCGCAGAAAGCGAAATTTAAAAGGAAAAACACAGTTAATATATTTAATATTGTATAAGATTATTTTAAGTTTCGACACAACACATTTTACTTTCATAAAGAAAGTTATATATTACTGAATATTTAGTCCTTTAAAAAGCGCGAAATAACGTCACAATTACATTTCATAGTTAATCCAGTACAAATCTGAGGGCCCCTCCTCGCTACTACAGTATTCAAGTTACCATCACCAGAAATAGACAACAAACGTCACGTGTAACTCCTTTATCAAGCTCTGCAAATCCCTTGTGCTAAATTATTTACAGATCAGGAGAAAATGTGGTGAATATCCCAGTTGGAGTGTAACCTTATTACACTGTTACATTAGTGTAACTAATAACTGATATCATAATATCCCCATATTATGCAGGATAATGTTATATACTGGTTAAATACTGGACCCCACGTGATGCCCATATATGGGGCTAACTGTAGTACAGTGGAAGGAAGGCCTGCTGAAATCTTACTGTGCATCTCAGATCTTAGTACAAAAAGCTTAGTAGTTTTGCAGATATTGTATGTGCTTTATATTCCGACACTTACAATTATTTCACAGTCAAATAATAAAAACCTTTGCAATAACGGCGTTTGTCAAAGAGGCTTTACTTAGAACTACAAACTTTACATTAATCTGTATTAAAAGACACGGATGTAAGTCCCACGTGCCATGCATTCTTTCTCGTAAACCACGCGGTATGACGTCATAATCACGTGGTGTGACGTCACACATCACGTGGCATGGCGTCACACATCACGTGTTTAAATGTCTCTTCATGTGGAGAGCTAGGTGGTCACTCCTGCTGAAGCACCGGTCGCAGTGTGAACACTTGAACGGTTTTTGACCCGTGTGTTTTCTGTAGTGCCTAGTGAGCTCGTCACTGCGCGCAAATCTCCACGTGCAGCCTTCCCACGTGCATTTATAAGGCTTCTCCCCTGTGTGGGTCCTCTGGTGCGCCTTCAAGTGCGAACTCTTTGTGTAAACCTTGGTACACCCGATGTGGTCGCACTTGTGTACGCGCTTGCGCGTGTTGTCGACGGGCGTGCGCCTCATGCCCAGCCCGTAGTTAGACTCAGTAGCAGGTAGGTGAGTAAGTGGGTGCGAGTTAATCATACTGAGTCCGGGATTGTTGAGCTGAGAGTTGGGGATATTAGCGCTTCTGATCAGCATGGAGAGGATATCAGAGGTCTTGATGTCCTGGTGGATAGAGCTGGGAGCAGCGCCGCCGCTCTGCAGGCTGTTCTGTGAAGCACTGTCTAGACTAGCCTGGTAGCTAGGTAAGGTCTGATCTGGCAGCGTCATGGCGGGGCGCAGGGTGTCAGCTATTGCTCCTGTCTCTGGCAGACTTATAACCGGTCTCATGGGGTTAACTTGGGGTGCCATGGTAACAGGGTAACTCTCAAAAGTGGTGAACTGTTCCTGCTTTATAGGCGGGTGTGAAGCGGGGGGAGGCGGCGGAGGGGGACCTTGTGATAAGTGCCCCATGGGGGGCCCCATTGGTTGGAGGGGCTGCAGATTGTTCATAAAAAGGGGCGGGGCAGGCCGCATGAAATCTATCCTCTCCTCCTTGATGTTTGGTAGAGACGAGGGGGGGTTGAAGGTGGCAGGGTCCACAGGTCCATCTCCGGAACCTTTAGCTGCTTCATTGTTGAAGAAATCGTCTACCACCTGCGGGAAAATAGGATGGTTATTAATGAGACTTTTTCCTTTTGTTACCTACTAAATGTTAAAATTGATAGGTTGGTGATTAAAAATTTAGTTACTTTTGTGTGCAGTGGTTTTGCTTTCGCATTTCTAAACTTCTTTTCCAGATCGTATCCAATAGTTTACTAGTCTAGTGTGACAGTAATTAAAGAACTAAAACTAGACATCTTAGTAAGAATCCACTGTGAAGTGTATAAACTAAAGTCTCTACTCTCTATACTATGATGATCTAGACAGAGCCACTCTGAATCAAACCTCATCTTGGACCAAAACCAAAATATCAGTAATTAGTTAGACTCTAAAGTAATATTGTAAAAATAGTACAGTTCCCCCGTCCCCATATTGTAACCTAAGTAATATTGTAAAAATAATCTCCCCCTCCTCGAAATCTCGCACAGTTTCCCCCCTCTCGCTCCCTATATATAAGACGAGTATAAGACTACCAGGCAGCCTCAGTAACACGTGTTATCACGTGCTATGACGTAGTTAACACGTGCTATCACGTGGTTAACACGTGCTATCTCACCCCAGCAACCTGTCTCCAGTCATTGTTGCAAGGTACCACCATTAGTTGATTTTATATCACATGTCCTATTGTCTTACTGCTTCCCCACAATACAACACAGCCAGTTGTCACCCTCATGTGACACTCAAGATACAGATTTATTTAGAAGAAAAGGATTTATAAAGGAGTATTTATCTCGTATCCGTCATGTTGTCTGATTATCTCTTTTGTAACGAGATATTCAGGAAATGTTTTTAGGTGATGTTGTGACGTACAAGACGAATGAATCAGGCACTGCATTTTGTATGGTTAAAAACTATTCAACGGATAGGAGGGATGTAAAAGCGGGCACCTTTAACCTCCATTATATTATACATGTTTGCCTCATTATTGAAATACTTAAATTTAGAAAATTGTAACTAAAATAACCACCTTAAGGCGGGTTGTATTACGTAGGGTAGTGGTAGTAACGTGCAACTAACTAACAATAACTAAGAGACTCTACAGATAACAACTAATATCATTATGATTTATGATATCTAGTTAACCCTGCACTGTATCTTATTTGTAATATTATAATACATGATAATATTATAGTTATAGTGGAGTATTATAAGCCCGCATTGCCATTACATACTAACTTACTATTATACTAACTTACTAATTACTGACGTACACATATATCCTAGTAGTGTAGCGAGCTTATAGTGGTGTGATTTTACTGCTAATTGTGACTTAATTTCCGCACTAATTAATGTGTTGGCAGCTTAACTAAATTTGTGTGACATTTATCGTTACAAAATTGATCATCTTTAGAGTGCAATTAGTGATAATTACTAATTAGGGTAATTAGGGATAATTAACAGATTACCAAAGTTTGATAGCTAACCTTGGCAGATTCTCTCCGATAGTTTATTTTCTTAGCGGGCCGGTAAAGGAGAGGAGGAGCTTGTCTTGGTAAGTACTGTTCCATCTCATCTCGTGTCTGAAGTAATGAATAATTAACATAAATTAACATAATTAACATAATTACATACCATCAGTTTAATTAACAGTATCTACTGTAATTAGTATAATTAACACAGTTAGTTTGGACAATTAAATTTATTAACCGTGACACTTCGTATATTAAAGTTTGGTTAGAATTCTGGTAAAAATATTCGATTTGTAAGCCAAATTCTCCGTTAAAAGTGGGTAATTTAACAGTTGCAGTTTCAGTTTCAGTTTCAGTTTTAGTTTCAGTTTCAGTTTCAGTTTCAGTGACGTAGCACCACATTGCATGTTAAATCCTGTAAGGAAACAACCCCACCCGAGAAGAAACAACACGATTTCAACATTTCAACAGCTCATAAGTACTCAAAGTCCCAGTTACCACAAGTAGAGACGAGTCTAGCTGCCCTGAAGTGGTGGGGTGGGGTCCCTGAATATAATATCGGGGGCGAATTAAATATAATCACCACATATTTGCAATTCTAACACAGATAAGAACATGTGACCGGATGTAAGGATCCGAATTATTAGGCTTCTGAAGACAAACTTAATTCCGAGCAGAGTTGGTTGTCAAGAAAACAGATTTAATTTCGACATCCAAATTCCTGGCAAACACTGAAGCGGAATATGAACGTGTTTCTGATCCAAATATTCTAAATTCCTGATAACGTAAAGGAATTTCCTTCGTACGTAATGGTCCCGGTAAATATAATAAATCCAGGGTCCGTGCTCCGTGTGTATATTTCACATACTTATATTAGTTCCCTCTCAGCGGCCACGCCCTTTAAATCATGCTTTAGTGCTCTCTCTCTCTCTCTCTCTCTCTCTCTCTCTCTCTCTCTCACAGAATACTAATTATAGCATAACCTAACACTGAAGCAAACCAGTTTAGTGTGAACAACCAATGAGGGGGTCGAGGTAGTGTCACATGACAGTGAGGGTCCAATCAGGGGAGGGGTATTTTCTAATAAAGTGGGGATGATCAGGAGAGGTAGACTGCTGATAATTAATTTATTGGACATACCATTAGTGGTAGCCGTTTCGGAGCAAACCATTGTTTACTGGGGGTAGAGGGATTTCTGAATTGTTATATTACTGAACTGGTATATTCAAGTGTGAAGAGGGGATAAGGGAGGGGGCCGGGGGCTCAACTCAGATATTTGTTATTGGGATACTTAGAGTTAGAGGGGAATAGGTCCTTTTATTCGCACTATTTGAGCTTAAACAGTGAAACATTTTGGGAAACATTTTGGAATCTTGTGTTTAAGTTGAAATCAGGCACCATTATTGAAATGATTAAACACACCACTCCTTGGGTATTTATCTAGGATATTTTCACACCTCGAATAATATAAAATCACCTACAGTGCACAGTGCCAACTTCCGGAATGTAGCAAACGCATTTAAGTGAACAATTATTGAACAAAAGGTGACTCAGCTGATAACCCGCCATGACCAGTTTGTTAGACTAAACATGTAATATGTTGGATAGCCAGTAAATCAACACCATTAGGATTACGTCTTCCTATTTGTAGTACATTATTATACATTATACATTATACATTACTAGTCCTCAATTGTTTGTTACATAGAAGTGTTGAAAGTAGAAATACCAGGATTTACCAGATTGGTCAGGTTTTATAACAGGACATAATATTACTTGCTCCTTCATAAATATATTACTTTTAACTTACCATGCGCCTCGTCTTCATGTATCTTCACAGCAGCTTGATAGCTACACTGATGTAACGGATTTATAATATATAACGTAATGAATTATAACTTTAAATTACATTATTATTATGATATTGATATCTAAGAGTGACTAAATATCCACGATTCAATCTAATGGGCCTTCAGCGAGCCATCGATGCAAGATCGAAAATATCATAGACACAATTTAATACGAAACGAAACGAACATATAAGAACTTTATATATAAGAACTTTATATATTATTAGAATTTTACATTATATTATGGATATTTCAATCTAATATTGGCTCTCTAAACATCGCTTTATACAACAGAATATTATGATGTTATCATACCAGTCTTAGAATGACGAGTAGTAGAGAGCTTGAGGCTTATGTACCAGGCTAGGCTTATTTAAAAAATTCTATATTCAGTAAATCTTTGATAAATATAATACTTTTATTATTGCTACATTCTTATTCAAGAAAACCATGGACAAAATCTATCATATTCGTAAGAAGCAAATTCCAAGTGTATCATCATTGATCATAAGTAGAATGATCTCAAATAACTGTGACATAAGAAAACAATTAAGCAGCAGGTGATCATTATTATTATTCTAGGTGTCAGACCATTGTTGGTTACGCCGTGCTACAATACACACAATTACGGAATTTATATTGGACCAATCACAGCCACGTATTTAAGTCACGTGACTTCGTTTTTAACCACGAATTTAATTAAAGCTCGCATAAACTCAAAAAAAGCGAAATAACAGAGCAAACTTAACAGGAATGAAATCAATAAGAATTCGAGAGCACAAGAAATATAAGTAGCAAGCTAGCATTGCTTGCGGAGTAGCTAGTATTGGTTGCGGAGTATCTGATTTACATAGCAAATAATAAATAATACGTGATTTAATGCATAATCATGACGGAGGTGAAGCACGTCGCAGTTGAAGTATTCAAACGGAATCCAGAGAAAGAGTCTGAGATTCTAACTAGAAATATTTGGAGACACAAAAAACATATTCCAGACATATAAGTGAAAGATTGAATCCAAAGAAAGAGTTATTCCAAAGTAACAGGGTTGAGCAACTAAAGAGAGCTACAGTATATTTATATACTAGTGTAAGAGTGGGACACTACGTCACAACACGACTTTATATAGGTCTGTGGAATGTTGGGAATGGTGTGAAGTATATTACACAGTAATACTCCTTCATAAACTTACATACGCAGAGGGAGTATATAACTTGTTTTAAGAAGGTAAGTTTATGAGGGAGTAAGAAGAATGTAAGTAGGTGTAAAATAAGCTTGTGCATCTACTGAAATCTTGAAACACTTTGGGATAATACCAGAAATAAACTAAAAATGTACAGCAAGAATTTATCAATTTATTCGTGCACACGGGGCTATGTTTTCCGGACACTTCGATTACTCGATAAATGTTACTTTCCAACGCTAACATATTTAACAGATACTGCTCTTAAAACTAAAAGTACAAAAGTATAAAATCAACTGATCCAGGCTATTACACTGTGTTATAAGGTTATACACTGTGTTATACACTGTGTTATACACGTGTTATACACGTGTTATACACGTGTTATACACTGTGTATTACACGTGTTATACACGTGTTATACACGTGTTATACACTATTACACTGTGTTATACACGTGTTATACACGTGTTATACACGTGTTATTACACTGTGTTATACACGTGTTATTACACTGTGTTATACACGTGTTGTTATACACGTGTTATACAATATTACACTGTGTTACACTGTGTTACACACTATATACACGTGGGAAGAACCTGATAACATTGCACAAAAACACTACAAATATCAAAGATGAAAAATGTGTACAAAATGATTCTGACGGAATGTTGGAGATATTTAGAATGATCAATTTACCGGCGTCCTGTCAATACTAACAGCTAATGACTGACTCAGTGACTCACTAGTCACTGCTATTCCTCCTTATATATATATATTATATTATATTCAAACAGACTAAATTACCATCTTACCTTCATTTTGGAAGATTACTCTTGGTTTTTCATGCAGCAGACAATTAGCAGACACTGTCCAAACAATTATCAACCGATTATCAATCAATTAGTGTGAATTGAAGTTTCCGTGTAAATAACAATATAATATCATGATTCTCAAAACTCAAAACAAATGTTCACACTGGTATGTTACTCTCAAATTTCAAAGAGTTTTTTCAATTTGTGATGTCAAAAAAGTGCATTCTTGAATCTCTGCCCGGGGCTAGCTCAACTAAAAGTAAGTATTTAATCATACGTCATGGTGTACGGAACGAATTTAACAACTCAACAGTAATTACAAACTAACGTTAACATTTAAAGGACTACTCCAAATCGTAAAATGAACTGACGGCTGATACCCAAATGCCAGACGATACGCGGCTTGTCAAAAATTGAACAGGATTATGTACAAATAAGGAACCAGGAACAGCTAAGCAAACAGTCACGTGACGTCACCATGGAAATAGTCACGTGACGTCACCATGGAAACAGTCACCAAGCATCGCCAGTTCCGTTCTGTAGAATGATATCACGTGATACACACAGAGTTTAACTCAAGAATGTGATATAACTCATAAGACACAACACAAATACAGCTACTGCGCTTCAGTACAAGCAAAATTAGAAATCTATTATGAGTTTGTCGCATAATTAGTGTTAGCCAGTAACTCCTTATTTGGGCATGCCATTATGATGACGTTAGTCAGTATGCCCTTATCTGGGCAGGAGGTTATGATTAAAACTGCTCGACTCGACAAATAATAGTAATTTAAGAGGAAGAGCACCTCTGTTCAACGCTGGTGACAGATCAGATCTGAGGGTGGTCAAGTGGTTAAGAGGGATCTTAATTGAAATACGTCCAGATAAACGAATCTTTAATTTAGGGATTAAGAAGATTCGTAACGATAAAATGCAACAGAATAAAATATCTGGATAACCGGTATGGTTAAGTGTAATTATGAAATATACCCACGCAAATCTCAGCTAACTTGATTTGTGATTTGATCAGTGTCAGACTGAAGTGATACCTTTATCATTTTACCTATAACTCTATATATTATTATAATAATAGCATTTGACCTGTATAATGACTCTATTATATTTCATGTTTCTATAGAAGTTGTGGGGGCAGGTAATTTAAGTTTGATGTCGAGATGCAATCTTATTTTAATATAGAATGCGAAATCATGACAGGGATCGAGGGAGTTATTGAATAAAAATAAGATGATATTTAAAAATAAGTGTATGGATTAGATTGACGAATTTAACATACTAAACATATTCTTATATATTATTTTTAAAGGAGCTTTAAAATATTCCAGCGATTGAGCCGATGAGATGGTAACATGAAGATGATTGTACATCTTTGGAGCCACTACAGAGAAGCTCTCTCTCTCTCTCTCTCTAGAGCTATAGAGAAGCTACGCTTATCAAACTTAGAATTGAAAGAAGGGTAATATAATAAGTTTCAACGAGTGGCCATGATACGATGTGAGTCTCTCTGAACATGTCTTGTAGATAAGTTAGAGCCAATCCTAGCAAGGCCTTGTGAGATAGCAGTAAGAATTTGAATGCAATCCTTTTCTTTTTATCCAGTCAATGAAGATTGATAAGGTCATCCTCAAGATGGAAGATGGGCGTGGTGATATGACCATATATGGTCGTGACTCGTGGTGACCACTAATACACTAAACTACACTTAAAACAGGAGAAAACTCTGAAACCACACGAGTATTATTACATCATGTAACATTTTATAATATTATATACTATGTTATAATATGTTATTACTTATTGTTACGATATGTCAGCAACATATTGTGTTGAATCCAGTTCAAATACTACAGAACTGGTTATCAACATCAGAGCTAGCTGGTTAAAATGGTAAATCGTTAAATTACACTGTAATAACAACGTCTCCATCCTCCAGACCTGTACACGCATGTGTACAAACCATGGCACAGTATTAATGATCAACCATTAGATAATCACATCAATAACCTACAACTACAAATATTCGGTCTCGTTGATTTCACCGACCACGCCTATAAGCACATGACCTGTGCAGTGAGCAGCACTGTTTGACACTGTTTACATGTGAGAGAGGAAACACATGTTTTAAATTCCTTGTTTTGAGCAAAACCAATCCTGCATAACATGTTATCAAAAACTGATATCGTAACCAAATACTGAACCTACGCACCTGTTTTTAACTTGTTGAATAGAATATTTAGCTATTTACAAAATTCTCAAACACTACGCAAGAGCAGGTGAGCACGTGACTTTTACTAACGTCAACTACATTCCTGGCCTGCATCAACAAGTATAAATAGTAACTAGCTACGTGGGAGAAAGACAACATGCTGCCTTCTATGGGCATACACCAAAGAATGCTAAGCACGTTCTGCCCAAATAAGGGCATGTTTGTTGGAATGTAATGTCGGTTTTACCCAAACAAGGGCATATAGGCAGGAATTTAAAACCGGTATTGCCCAAATAAGGGCATGTTGGCTGGAATGTTTGACACGTGTCAAGTATGTGTGATGTAAGCTATGCTGATGTGATGTTACTGTTTCTCTGTTGACGACAGTTACCGTGTCCTGCTACATTTTAACTAAAATATGTAATAACTTAACGAAGAATAACTACTCTCCTTTTTCGAATGTCTTCATTGGACTCAACTACATGGCTACAGGGAAGGAGATAGAAATTAATTATTTTAGCATGAATAAAGGATCAAGACTCCAGACTCAAGAACGTAGTCCCCAGAAAGTAGCCTCTCAGTCAATCAAGATCTCTGAATCATACCGATTGTAAAATCCTGAATAGCGCAAATACCTTACAGCCCTCTTTACAGCCCTCTTTACAGCCGGTGTTTTGTTATGGCTATTAGACAGCTAATAGCCCTTTAATAGTCTGTATTTTCTATTTCTTCATAAATATTTTTCAAGTTGTAATAAGGGGTAACGTTTTCAATTGTTGTCTGTTACAGTATATTGCAATTACAGTATATTACAATTACATATCATTATAATTCCCTCTTAACTTTTCATAACTGTTTATGTACGTTCTGGTTCTGTACTCTTCTAAAATGAATCTTCCCTCTCTTGGTATTATAACGTGAATACATTGCGGAAGGTTTACTGTGGATGTGCTGTTAGAATTGCTCTTGTGCTGGCAACCAGGCAACTAGGTTACAAGGTTACCAGGTTACAAGGTTACCAGGCAACCAGGTTACCAGGTTACAAGGTTACAAGGTTACCAGGTTACCAGGTTACCAGGTTACCAGGTTACAAGGTTATCAGGTTATCAGGTTACAAGGTTATCAGGTTATCAGGTTACAAGGTTATCAGGTTATCAGGTTACAAGGTTACCAGGCAACCAGGTTACCAGGTTACCAAGTTACAAGGTTATCAGGTTATCAGGTTACAAGGTTATCAGGTTATCAGGTTACAAGGTTACCAGGCAACCAGGTTACCAGGTTACCAGGTTATCAGGCAACCAGGTTACCAGGTTACAAGGTTACAAGGATACCAGGCAACCAGGTTACAAGGATACAAGGTTACCAGGTCACAAGGTTACCAGGTTAAGGTGTTTTCTACCCATAAGATAGGGGGTCTACTAGAGTACTCTTTAGTTATACGAGTAGTAACATATTATATCACTGAGCGTGGACGGTGGAACCCTGTATAGTTACTAAACGTATATTAATGGCTTCATTGCTACACACAAAATATAAAATACAGCAGATGAAATGAAATCTTTCTTTCAGACGTAATCTTAAATTATATAAGCTGGTAAAATAGTGAAACCTCTGGGAATCCTTACCTTGAGTCAAATCAGTTTTAAGTATTGCATGGTGTTATAGCGGTGAGTTACATCACAGTTGTGATCACTGATCACTGATGATGTTGCATTGTCACGTTCAATTGATGAAACACATTGCAGAATGAAGTTTGCTAAGAATTACGCAATGTCAAACACAGCACTACAACACAATATATTATGGGAATTGGGAAATCCCGCGAATTTTACGATTTTCAAATCACATCTGATCAAATCTACATTCATTTCAACATTTTTGTGGAGTATATGACTAATATTCTATACAGTACCCAGAACACATTGTTAGCAGAACACCGGGTATAACTAAACTTGGCAAGGTGCGACGGTCCGTACCTACAGGAATTAGAGGACAGTAGTTTAACACACTTTAACACACTTTGCTAAGTTTGCAATGTGTCCCGTACCTCTTACTCCACTGAAGCAGACCACTTACCAGCAGGGACAAAAGGAAATCGCGGCATGTACGGAATCGCGATTTTTCCCATTATTTGCGACAAATTTTATGTATAGTTTAATGTATAGTCTGTTAAAATTCGCGGTATCGCGATTTTTGGCCAAAATAATCGCGAAATCCTTTTGTCCCTGCTTACCAGTCCCAACTGTGTCACCCCCCCCCCCCCTTACAGTGTACTACTGTACAGAGAGATATTTTCTTGTTGAGAGATATTCCCTTGTTTTTTAAACTGGGTCTACTACCATGGAGAGTGGCACTTCAAACGCAAATATTGGGGGATTATTAGAGTGTTAGTAGAGTGGTATAGTATTTACAGTCTGCATCATCTATATTTTGGGTAGGGAGCTGTTGAAAGCAGTTTTAGTGCTCGCTGTATGAACTGTGTTGCAAGTAGTAGTTAGGTAGTTAGTTAGTGGTTTGCAGAGTTCGGAAGTGTGCTTCAAGTTGGCTGTCTTGTAGTGTAATAGTACAGTGTTTTAAGTGTATTAGTACAGTGTTTTTAGTGTATTAGTACAGTGTTTTTATTGTATTAGTACAGTGTTTTTAGTTTATTAGTACAGTGTTTTTAGTTTATTAGTACAGTGTTTTTAGTGTATTAGTACAGTGTTTTTAGTGTATTAGTACAGTGGTTTTAGTGTATTAGTACAGTGTTTTTAGTGTATTAGTACAGTGTTTTTAGTGTATTAGTACAGTGTTATTAGTGTATTAGTACAGTGTTTGTAGCTAAGTGGTAGTAGTGGTGATTATTGCTATGGATTAACTGTAAAACTGTGGCGATTACAGCTGCAGTTAAAGGTGTTACAGCTGCAGTTAAAGGTGTTACAGCTGCAGTTAAAGGTGTTACAGCTGCACAGTTAAAGGTATTACAGCTGCAGTTAAAGGTGTTCTTGGCAGTATAGATTGATGCAAGGTATCTTGTCATGAAGAAATATAATATGTAGAATGTGAGTAATTAGAACAATATAATGCTTTGTAAAAAATACAAAATATTTATAAGGACTTGAATAAAATATGAGGAGGATTTTGTTTTGTACAAGCTTTTAAAAAGTACAAAAAAGACAATAATCCCAGTAATAAAACTACGATCTCTCTTTACTCCGTCCATCCTGAAGAGCACTCAATAACAGATACTCAGTGTAGAACAGTTTTAACCTCTACACTGCTATCATGCAATACAGTGTACTGCTTCTTGGAGAACTGTTACTCGTAATATTATTCCGGAGTTATGTTGGATAGTGGACTGTTCGCCATAATAGTACTGCTTGATAGGTTACGTAATGCACTATTACTGTTACTCTACCAGTATTGTTATAGGTCTGACCTAGGTTGCATAATAGCCATGTTATAGGTCTGACCTAGGTTGCATAATATCCATGTTTAATGAGTATGCAGGTTTTATTGAACCTAGAACTTTCCATTAGACATTTAGATTTTAACAGTTTATTTAGATTTTAACAGTTTATCCCACTCAGACCTTCCTTAACATAGTGGTTTACTTAAATAGGTTTACCGTAACATATCACAGTGGTGTTACCTAATGAGTTATAAGTAGTGTACAAAACAGTATAAACTGCAGGTAAAACGTGATGTAGTACAGTGAAAGGTGTGGTGTTGAGTGAACTATGGTGGATGTAAAGGTGGAGTTGCTGGAGGTGGGGGGCACTGGGCAGCTACTCTAGGTCCAGTTACAACAACTACTACGGATAAACAACCACTGTGTAACAGTGAACTAGTAGCGAACACGTCCACTACTACATAATACATGTGAACTGTTTAGCAACACAACACGTAGGAACTACCAAAGGCATCATGTAGCCTCCAGGCTCGACAAACCCCGACAAACCCCGACGTGTCGAGATATGTCGTATCATGTCGGGCCCAACGGCAACATGAGGCCTTCAGTGGGTGTCGCGACAAAAAAAAAGAAATAAATAAATTAATTAATTAATTTTAAAAAAAGAAAAAAAGAAAAAAAAAGAAGAATAAGCTAATTAGCTAGCTGAGCCATCTCGACCTCTGAGCCTAATCACTTTTCATCCATTATTAACGAATCCCGACAGACCCTGACAAACCCCGACAAACCCTGACAAACCCGACAAACCCTGACAAACCCCGACAAACCCCGTCGTGTCGAGATATGTCGTTTTATGTCGGGCCCACCGGCTACATGTTGCCTTACCAAACAAAATACTCCCTGTCCAGCACAACTAACTACTGTACAGCAACTAACACACAAATCAACTTCCTAGTAACACTTTTATATAGTTCACCGCATCGTGGGAATTAACACGCACAACTGATCACCTGACCACGTAAAAAGGTACATGTACACTGTACATTGTACATTGTACATGTACCATGTACATTGTACATTGTGTAAAGGTCTGATGATCCAGGTCTCTGGCAGTTTCACCCACAATACCACACGCTATGAATAGACTTAAATAATGTGAATTAAATAATATAACGTGAATCGAATTCAATAATGTGAATTGAATTAAATAATGTGAATTGAATTAAATAACGCAAATTGAATTAAATAATATAACGTGAATCGAATTAAATAATTTGAATTGAATTAAATAATGTGAATTGAATTAAGGGGGGGGGTGTCATGTCCGTCTATGTCCGCCTATGTCCTGTCCTTTTTGGATTCTATGAGACAACGGACGTGTTTTTTGGGACATTGGCGGACACGGACGGACATTGGCGGACTCGGACGGACATTGGCGGACTCGGACGGACATTGGCGGACTCGGACGGACATTGGCGGACCCGGACGGACATTGGCGGACCTGGAGGGACATTGGTGGACATTAGCGGACATTGGTGGACATTAGCGGACAAACATTTTGAGGACTGAAGAGTACTGAAGAGTACCGAGGAGGATGGCTGAGAAGGATGGCTGAGGAGGATGGCTGAGGAGGATGACTGAGGAGGATGACTGAGAGGGAGGAGAAGGATCAGGAAGACCCAGGAGGAGGAGGAGGAGGAGGACCCAGAAGGAGGACCTAGGAGGAGGAGGAGGAGAACTGAGGAGGATGACTCAGGAGGAGGAGGACTCAGGAGGAGGACTGAGGAGGACTGAGAAAGAGGAGGACTGAGGAGGATGGCTGAGGAGGATGGCTGAGGAGGATGACTGAGAGGGAGGAGGAGGAGGAAGAGGAGGAAGAGGACTGAGGAGGAGAAGGACTGAGGAGGAGAAGGAGGACCCAGGAGGAGGAGGACCCAGGAGGAGGACCCAGGAAAAGGCCCCAGGAGGAGGAGGAGGACTGGGGAGGAGGAGAACTATTGAGGACTGATGAGGAGGACTGAGGACGAGGAGGAAGAGTAGGAGGAGGACTGAGGAGGGGAGGAGGAAGAGGACTGGGGAGGATCAGGAAGACCCAGGAGGACCCAGGAGGAGGAGGAGGAGGAGGAGGACCCAGGAGGAGGAGGAGGACTGAGGAGGACTGAGGAGGAGGACTGACGATGACTGAGAAGGAGGAGGACTGAGGAGTACTGAGGAGGATGGCTGAGGAGGATGGCTGGGGAGGATGGCTGAGGAGGATGACTGAGGAGGATGACTGAGCGGGAGGAGGAGGAGGACTCAGGAGGAGGACTCAGAAGGAAGAGGAGGAGGACTCCGGAGGAGGACTTAGGAGAAATGAGAAGGAGAACTGAGGAGAACTGAGGAGGACTGAGGAGGAGGACTGACGATGACTGAGAAGGAGGAGGACTGAGGAGTACTGAGGAGGATGGCTGAGGAGGATGGCTGGGGAGGATGGCTGAGGAGGATGACTGAGGAGGATGACTGAGAGGGAGGAGGAGGAGGACTCAGGAGGAGGACTCAGAAGGAAGAGGAGGAGGACTCAGGAGGAGGACTCAGGAGGAGGACTTAGGAGAAATGAGAAGGAGGACTGAGGAGAACTGAGGAGGAGGAGGAGGAGGAGGACTGGGGAGGAGGAGAACTGTTGAGGACTGATGAGGAGGACTGAGGACGAGGAGGAAGAGTAGGAGGAGGACTGAGGAGGGGAGGAGGAAGAGGACTGGGGAGGATCAGGAAGACCCAGGAGGACCCAGGAGGAGGAGGAGGAGGAGGACCCAGGAGGAGGAGGAGGACTGAGGAGGACTGAGGAGGAGGACTGACGATGACTGAGAAGGAGGAGGACAGAGGAGTACTGAGGAGGATGGCTGAGGAGGATCGGATGGCTGGGGAGGATGGCTGAGGAGGATGACTGAGAGGGAGGAGGAGGAGGACTCAGGAGGAGGACTCAGAAGGAAGAGGAGGAGGACTCAGGAGGAGGACTCAAGAGGAGGACTTAGGAGAAATGAGAAGGAGGACTGAGGAGAACTGAGGAGGAGGAGGAGGAGGACTGGGGAGGAGGAGAACTGTTGAGGACTGATGAGGAGGACTGAGGACGAGGAGGAAGAGTAGGAGGAAGACTGAGGAGGGGAGGAGGAAGAGGACTGGGGAGGATCAGGAAGACCCAGGAGGACCCAGGAGGAGGAGGAGGAGGAGGAGGACCCAGGAGGAGGAGGAGGACTGAGGAGGAGGACTGACGATGACTGAAAAGGAGGAGGACTGAGGAGTACTGAGGAGGATGGCTGAGGAGGATGGCTGGGGAGGATGGCTGAGGAGGATGACTGAGGAGGATGACTGAGAGGGAGGAGGAGGAGGACTCAGGAGGAGGACTCAGAAGGAAGAGGAGGAGGACTCAGGAGGAGGACTCAGGAGGAGGACTTAGGAGAAATGAGAAGGAGGACTCAGGAGAACTGAGGAGGAGGAGGAGGAGGAGGACTGGGGAGGAGGAGAACTGTTGAGGACTGATGAGGAGGACTGAGGACGAGGAGGAAGAGTAGGAGGAGGACTGAGGAGGGGAGGAGGAAGAGGACTGGGGAGGATCAGGAAGACCCAGGAGGACCCAGGAGGAGGAGGAGGAGGAGGACCCAGGAGGAGGAGGAGGACTGAGGAGGACTGAGGAGGAGGACTGACGATGACTGAGAAGGAGGAGGACTGAGGAGTACTGAGGAGGATGGCTGAGGAGGATGGCTGGGGAGGATGGCTGAGGAGGATGACTGAGGAGGATGACTGAGAGGGAGGAGGAGGAGGACTCAGGAGGAGGACTCAGAAGGAAGAGGAGGAGGACTCAGGAGGAGGACTCAGGAGAAATGAGAAGGAGGACTGAGGAGAACTGAGGAGGAGGAGGAGGAGGAGGAGGACTGGGAGGAGGAGGAGGACTGAGGAGGAGGACTGACGATGACTGAAAAGGAGGAGGACTGAGGAGTACTGAGGAGGATGGCTGAGGAGGATGGCTGGGGAGGATGGCTGAGGAGGATGACTGAGGAGGATGACTGAGAGGGAGGAGGAGGAGGACTCAGGAGGAGGACTCAGAAGGAAGAGGAGGAGGACTCAGGAGGAGGACTCAGGAGGAGGACTTAGGAGAAATGAGAAGGAGGACTCAGGAGAACTGAGGAGGAGGAGGAGGAGGAGGACTGGGGAGGAGGAGAACTGTTGAGGACTGATGAGGAGGACTGAGGACGAGGAGGAAGAGTAGGAGGAGGACTGAGGAGGGGAGGAGGAAGAGGACTGGGGAGGATCAGGAAGACCCAGGAGGATCAGGACCCAGGAGGAGGAGGAGGAGGAGGACCCAGGAGGAGGAGGAGGACTGAGGAGGACTGAGGAGGAGGACTGACGATGACTGAGAAGGAGGAGGACTGAGGAGTACTGAGGAGGATGGCTGAGGAGGAAGGCTGGGGAGGATGGCTGAGGAGGATGACTGAGGAGGATGACTGAGAGGGAGGAGGAGGAGGACTCAGGAGGAGGACTCAGAAGGAAGAGGAGGAGGACTCAGGAGGAGGACTCAGGAGAAATGAGAAGGAGGACTGAGGAGAACTGAGGAGGAGGAGGAGGAGGAGGAGGACTGGGAGAGGACTGGGGAGGAGGAGGACTGATGAGAAGGATGAGGAGGAGGACCCAGGAGGAGGAGGACTGAGGACCGAGGAGGAAGAGGATGAAGAGGAGGAGGAGGAGGACTGAGGAGGAGGACTGAGGAGGACTGAGGAGGATGGCTGAGGAGGATGACTGAGAGGGAAGAGGAGGAGGAGGAGGAGAAGGACTGAGGAGGACTGAGAAGGAGGAGGAGGAGGAGGACTGAATAGGAGGAGGAGGAGGAGGGGGACTGGGGGAGGACTGAGGAGGAGGATGGAGGACTGAGGAGAAGGATGAGGAGGAGGACTGATGAGGACTGAGGACTTAGGAGGAAGAGGAGGAGGATGAAGAGGAGGAGGAGGACCCAGGAGGAGGACCCAGGAGTAGGACTCAGGAGGAGGAGGAGGACTGGGGAGGAGGAGGACTGTTGAGGACTGATGAGGAGGACTGAGGACGAGGAGGAGGAGTAGGAGGAGGACTGAGGAGGGGAGGAGGAAGAGGACTGAGGAAGATCAGGAAGACCCAGGGGGAGGAGGAGGAAGAGTAGGAGGCGGAAGCATCTAAATGTTATTTCCATTTTTGTCCGTTTTTGTCCATTTTTGTCCGTTTTTGTCCGCTCTATTTTTTGTCCGTTTTGAAAATATAGGGTACCGAACGGACAAAAAACATGATCCCCCCTATAACAGCAAAAATTGAACATTTTATTTAGCAATTTAGGTGTCCATTAATGTCCGCCTATGTCCGCCTATGTCCGTCTATGTCCGTCTATGTCCGCCTATGTCCTGTCCTTTTTGGATTCTATGAGACAAGCGGACATAGACGGACGTGACACCCCCCCCAATTAAATAATATAGCGTGAATCGAATTAAATAACGTGAATTAAATAATATAACGTGAATCGAATTAAATAACGTGAATCGAATTATATAACGTGAATTGAATTAAATAACGTGCATCGAATTAAATAACGTGAATTGAATTAAATAACGTGAATTGAATTAAATAACGTGAATTGCAATTATTATTAAACATAATATTGTGGTCATACATCCGGATCCCGACGGCACTGTCCCGGCACTCTCGTGGCATTGTCACGGCACTCTTGTGGCACTATGGCAATTATGATTATATATAAATACTGTTTCGCCGGAACTAAGGGTAGTTAAGAAGATGCATGGTAACGAAGCCTGCTAAAGCCCGCATATTCCTCATGAGCTGACTAAAGTACTACTGCAACATAAATTATAGTATTATAAAGTAACAGTGTAACATAAAGTAACACTTAACTGATAATCCCTGTACATGCACAAGCTGGCTCTCTAGAGGGGTTCTCAGGAGACAACCAGTATAACTAAGCTGGCTCTCTAGAGAGGTTCTCAGGAGACAACCAGTACAACTAAGCTGGCTCTCTAGAGAGGTTCTCAGGAGACAACCAGTATAACTAAGCTGGCTCTCTAGAGAGGTTCTCAGGAGACAACCAGTACAACTAAGCTGGCTCTCTAGAGAGGTTCTCAGGAGACAACCAGTACAACTAAGCTGGCTCTCTAGAGGGGTTCTCAGGAGACAACCAGTATAACTAAGCTGGCTCTCTAGAGGGGTTCTCAGGAGACAACCAGTATAACTAAGCTGGCTCTCTAGAGAGGTTCTCAGGAGACAACCAGTATAACTAAGCTGGCTCTCTAGAGAGGTTCTCAGGAGACAACCAGTATAACTAAGCTGGCTCTCTAGAGGGGTTCTCAGGAGACAACCAGTATAACTAAGCTGGCTCTCTAGAGGGGTTCTCAGGAGACAACCAGTATAATTAAGCTGGCTCTCTAGAGAGGTTCTCAGGAGACAACCAGTACAACTAAGCTGGCTCTCTAGAGAGGTTCTCAGGAGACAACCAGTACAACTAAGCTGGCTCTCTAGAGAGGTTCTCAGGAGACAACCAGTACAACTAAGCTGGCTCTCTAGAGAGGTTCTCAGGAGACAACCAGTACAACTAAGCTGGCTCTCTAGAGAGGTTCTCAGGAGACAACCAGTACAACTAAGCTGGCTCTCTAGAGAGGTTCTCAGGAGACAACCAGTACAACTAAGCTGGCTATCAAGAGAGGTTCTCAGGAGACAACCAGTACAACTAAGCTGGCTCTCTAGAGAGGTTCTCAGGAGACAACCAGTACAACTAAGCTGGCTCTCTAGAGGGGTTCTCAGGAGACAACCAGTATAACTAAGCTGGCTCTCTAGAGGGGTTCTCAGGAGACAACCAGTACAACTAAGCTGGCTCTCTAGAGAGGTTCTCAGGAGACAACCAGTACAACTAAGCTGGCTATCAAGAGAGGTTCTCAGGAGACAACCAGTACAACTAAGCTGGCTCTCTAGAGAGGTTCTCAGGAGACAACCAGTACAACTAAGCTGGCTCTCTAGAGAGGTTCTCAGGAGACAACCAGTATAACTAAGCTGGCTCTCTAGAGAGGTTCTCAGGAGACAACCAGTATAACTAAGCTGGCTCTCTAGAGAGGTTCTCAGGAGACAACCAGTACAACTAAGCTGGCTCTCTAGAGAGGTTCTCAGGAGACAACCAGTACAACTAAGCTGGCTCTCTAGAGAGGTTCTCAGGAGACAACCAGTATAACTAAGCTGGCTCTCTAGAGAGGTTCTCAGGAGACAACCAGTATAACTAAGCTGGCTCTCTAGAGAGGTTCTCAGGAGACAACCAGTATAACTAAGCTGGCTCTCTAGAGGGGTTCTCAGGAGACAACCAGTATAACTAAGCTGGCTCTCTAGAGAGGTTCTCAGGAGACAACCAGTATAACTAAGCTGGCTCTCTAGAGAGGTTCTCAGGAGACAACCAGTATAACTAAGCTGGCTCTCTAGAGAGGTTCTCAGGAGACAACCAGTATAACTAAGCTGGCTCTCTAGAGGGGTTCTCAGGAGACAACCAGTATAACTAAGCTGGCTCTCTAGAGAGGTTCTCAGGAGACAACCAGTACAACTAAGCTGGCTCTCTAGAGAGGTTCTCAGGAGACAACCAGTACAACTAAGCTGGCTCTCTAGAGAGGTTCTCAGGAGACAACCAGTATAACTAAGCTGGCTCTCTAGAGGGGTTCTCAGGAGACAACCAGTATAACTAAGCTGGCTCTCTTGAGGGGTTCTCAGGAGACAACCAGTACAACTAAGCTGGCTCTCTTGAGAGGTTCTCAGGAGACAACCAGTACAACTAAGCTGGCTCTCTAGAGAGGTTCTCAGGAGACAACCAGTACAACTAAGCTGGCTCTCTTGAGAGCTAGAGGGGTTCACACTCTGTTGAAATTTCTTTGGGAGATTTTTTGACTCCCTACCTTACTTAGGATATTTTTAGATACGTTGCTGCAAGAACGAATATCACGTGACCAATCCCCGATAATAATTCTAATTCTAAGAGCACGTCACGTGATATATCAAGCAGTGCCCTACGGTCTGCATATTTACTAGATGCAGCAGGCAGGCACTTTAGTGAACAAAACTCTTCTTTTGCAAACTCTTTTTAGATGATGTATTTTTAGATGATGTATTTTTAGGTGCACTTATTACAGTGGGCAGGAAATTTATTATAGCCAGGACTGCTTTTTTTGCTGATTGATAATGTATTTTTAGATTTTTGTTTTTGGATTTTATAATGATCCTAAGAAAGTTATGCCGTATTGCAGCACCAAAACAGTAGCCAGAACACCTTTTGACTACGGAGACTACTTACTAATACTATTTACTGACTAATCACTGACTACTGAGACTGATGAGACTGCTGAGACTACTTATTGACTATTGAGACTGCTGAGACTATTATATAATATTGACTTCTGAGACTGCTGAGACTATTTATTGACTACTTATTGACTGCTGAGACTGCTGAGACTATTATATATTGACTGCTGAGGACATATTTTAGTTTGGTATCTTATCACACTATGTATTGTTATGTTCCCTATAATATTTTGATATATCTAGCTGGTTTTGTATGTGCTCCCTGAAAGGTATAATCTAGATATATGTTTCCTGTGTACTCTACTACCTTATCTGTGATAACAGCAGGTCCGGCAATATGTTTAGACACGTACTGGATCATAAACAATAACACGTGACTAACAGCACAATCCTACCATCTAATGCGACAAAGTGTAAAGGATTTTGGTCCTATAAAAATTCGTTTATCTCAAGGACTCAGTGGACTAGGATACTTATCGATGCATGTCACCTACCTAAACCTCTGTATGGTTGCTCAAGATATTAAGATCGAGGGGATGATCTAAATGAAATATATCGACTATTTACGGGGTTTATGGACGTTGTTTACAGTGGGGTGTAAGTTACTGACATTCTAACGATCTGATGTACTGGATCCTTTGCAGCATCATCTATAGAGTATAGTTATTCCTTATAACTATATAATAACTGACTCAAATATTTACTGATAAAGTGCTGTATAGAATTTGACTTTATTTATTTATTAACTACTATGAGGTTAAATATGTAGTTATACAGACAGTGAACTACCATTATACATATTTATATAATTAGAGCGGTAATATTAGCATTAATAATAATAGTATTAGTAGTATTAGTAGTAAGAGTAGTATTAGTAGTAGGAGGCTTATTATTTATTAATGATAGTGTTTTATAGGCCTTAGAAAAGTGGCCACCCAGGCCCAGCCTCTCTGTAAAACATTTAAAAATAAATAAATTATTAAAAAAAGGAAGAAAAAAAGTGATGTTTAAGAGGCCTTGTAGTCATGTTTAGAAGTAGAAGATGTTAAAGAACTAAGAGAGGTGTTTCCCTGAAAAGAGTTAGCCAGGTTGTCTCTCTCCCCAGCCAGTGAGTCGCCAATAAGCATTGTTCTACTTCTACTGACCGTGACACTTAACTACAGGTCATAGTGCTAACCTTTTATATTCCTTAGTTCAGGCTTACAAAGGTGATAATATTATGTATATATAACAATAAAACATGTTTTGTTTTGTATAATAACAACAGAAACACGTACAACTTCTGGGTATATAACAATGGAAACACATAAAACTTCCAATGATGATATACTCAGTTGTAAGGGAGTGGTAAACTGAGGCTTAGTAGTTGAAAAATGTCTTTTTACGAAAACGCAAGGAATTAAGAACAAAAACAAAGACAAAAAACAAAAATGTAAAGAACAAAGAAACGTTAAGAATGATCATTGAAAGCCCCGTCAAGTTAACGAGAGCTCTCTTCAGTCTCACATCAAGAACACTGAAGAATATAACGGGCATAATATTAGGGAGTCATGTTACCAGGAGTTACCAGGAGTTACCAGGAGTTACCAGGAGTCGTGTTACCAGGAGGACAATCCCACACACACAGAGTTAGAACAATCACTGTATATCACAGCATCAAATGGATGGTTCTGGCTCAGCAGCAGCTTTATATAATATTACCTATTATAATAAGAATATTATATATATAACTATATAGAATATAACTATATATTATTATATAATATAATATATATAACTATCGTATGTGACCGATCAGAAGCGCATGTATTCAGTGCAAGAAGAGAAGTGCAAGAAGAGAAGAGAAGTGCAAGAAGAGAAGAGAAGTGCAAGAACTGAAGTGCAGTGAAGAGTAAGAAGTAAACGCAGAGAGCAGCTAATGGCAGTGATATCAGCTGATTGAGAGACTTTAAGAGAGCATGGTGGTCAGTGAGTGAGTATGTAATTTAAATCGTGCTATTTATGGTTAAAATTGTTGGCATATCGTTTAAGGAGTTACTCAGTTACAAGGTATTCGATACTATATTTCAGGTGGGTTGAGGGGGTTGATGGGGGGGGGGTTGAGGGGGTTGATGGGGGGGGGGTTGAGGGGGTTGATGGGGGGGGGTTGAGGGGGTTGATGGGGGGGGGGGGTTGAGGGGGTTGATGGGGGGGGGGGGTTGATGGGGGGGTTGATGGGGGGGTTGATGGGGGGAGGGTTGATGGGGGGAGGGTTGATGGGGGGGGGGTTGATGGGGGGGTTGAGGGGGTTGATGGGGGGTTGATGGGGGGTTGATGGGGGGGTTGATGGGGGGAGGGTTGATGGGGGGGTTGATGGGGGGGGGTTGATGGGGGGGGTTGATGGGGGGGGGGTTGAGGGGGTTGATGGGGGGTTGATGGGGGGTTGATGGGGGGGTTGATGGGGGGAGGGTTGATGGGGGGTTGATGGGGGGGGGGGGGGGTTGATGGGGGGGTTGATGGGGTTGATGGGGGGGGGGTTGTAAAGACCGTTACTAGAGATGTCAATCAGTCAATATTTAACAACTATACATTTAAGGAGTGTAACAGTTTCACGACAGAGCGAAATTCTCTAAACTTTCAGTATTTTAGATAATAATAGTTATATAATATATATGGGCAATTTCATGAAACATGAACAAGGAGGGAAAAAAATAAATTTCAGTTATGGCACTAGCTTTGATTGGAGTCTGAAAGAGAAGATTATAAACTGTTAGACACAAAAAACCGCTTATAAATATCTCACTTCGTTTCTGTGTTATCGCGTTTTCAAAATACCCATAAATTGTCATGTTTTACAGGCTAAAACTACTCTATAATAAAAGCTGTTTACTAAAAAGAGATTGTTGTAATATTCATTAATTCTTGATCTGTAAAGGTGCATACCACTTCACTGAAGCTGTATGCAAAATTTGGGACTCAAAATTTAAGCAGATTCGGAGCAATGCTATTCTACTTTCTCCTGTTTTTAGTGTAAATTACTATACATAAAAAACAAAAAAGTTTTCTGCTGGCCACATTTCATGTTATTTCTTGCTGAAATCTTGCTAAAACAAGCTAACTCTGATGTCAAGACATAATGTACTTGTTTATTTAGATCCATAGATATCAGATCATGTCAATACCAGCGTCAAGTAAGTTACATGTCAAGTAATTTACGT
Source organism: Bolinopsis microptera (assembly GCF_026151205.1). Lineage (NCBI taxonomy): Eukaryota > Metazoa > Ctenophora > Tentaculata > Lobata > Bolinopsidae > Bolinopsis > Bolinopsis microptera. The sequence goes on along the minus strand of NC_087081.1, from coordinate 7,006,622 downwards.
GTCAAGTAATTTACACATATGCTTTTTATTCAGTAATAGTAGTAAAACACAACAAGTAACGATTGTCAAACAGAATAAAAGTTATTTAAAAGTGATAATAGATTGGTTCTGGTCAGAATTTCATTAAAGAAATCTATAAAAATGGTTTAAAATGGTTAAAAATTGACTTTTCGAAAATATAATATAAATAATACTTTACTTTACAGAAAATCCAGTGGCCTGCTTGAACACAAATTTTTGAGCTGGGAAACATTCGTACATTTACGCCCACCTACCTACTCTGTATAACTGGGCTAACTGTGGACCCAATCAGTGGATCAATCAACCAATTAAGGGGGCCGGGGGGTCTTCATCAAAATTCCCTCGAAATTGACTTTTTAATTGTTTCTGATAGAAGGGAGTGATATTTATCAGATGCTTTTGGTCCCATGGAAAAATATTATTCCTAGCCGAAATTATTGTCGGTCAAAGATCAGCACTTATGTGTAATTGTATTGCGCGAGCGATTTTCAATCACGTGTCCTGAAAATCGAGTCTAAAAATCTATTTTCTCCTACATGTTTTGAGCAATCACCCTGAAACTTTCAGGATATGTTCTAGAGATAATTTAAAAGAGATGAGCCAAACAGAATTTTGATATAGGCCTTTAAACATATTTTATTCGATTTTGAAAATCTTGAACCTCGTTTTTTGACGATTTTTTGAGGTCCAAGATTTTCAAAAATTGAAAATCGCTCGCGCAATACAATTACACATAAGCGCTGACATTTGACCGATAATAATTTCGTCTAGGAACAATATTTTTCCATGGGACCAAAAGCATCTGATAGATATCACTCCCCTCTATTAGAAACAACTATAAAGTCAATTTCGAGAAAATTTTGATGAAGGCCCCCCCGGCCCCCTTAATTGGCTAATGATAAACTGATATATCATTATTAATCATATATTACATAGTTCATACACTTAGCAAACGAATTAAAGACAAAGGGGCAGCTTTAAACAGTTAAAATCAAAGGATTGTGTAACAGTGTAAACTACTTGACACAAAAGAGTAACTTACTTTACAAGGAACAAAGGCTTCTACAGAACACAGCTATTAACCATTTACCAAAACAAACCCTTTCCAGTACAGGCAAGACATTTGCCAGTGTGCATGAAAAATATTTAAATGTTTACTCTCACACCTGGGCACGAAATGAGATTTCAATACACGTTGGTCAGGAATGTCAATTTGTGCCCTGTAATTTACTTTACATTTTCAAACGTGCCTCACTCAAAAGCCATAGCAGTTGGAGTAAAAATCTTAATATAGCTGTGTGTGGAGTACATAAGAGATGTTTCATGCAATTTATCATGATTCTGTTATGTTTGTGTAATGCTTGAGAGTCAGAATAAGGCCAAATTTTTGTGCAAAGTGTAATTTACTTTACGTGAAATTGCCCATATAGTAAGAAAGTTTGAGTGTTTTCGTTACTTTATAACTAGGAAGCCCGTGGTGACAGGGAGGAAGCTAATAGTATTCTTTTGTAGTCAGTTTTTATAGCATCAACAAATATCCGTCACAACCGAAGATACAGCCGTATAAAAGGTAGCTTGCACTAAACACAACGTAATTGCCACAAAACCGATCAAAATGCCCCTCTCAAATCCTTGCACGTGCAAGTGCACTTTTAACACCGTTACCATGGTTATTATGCAACTACCTATTTCTTATCTATTTGCACGTGGGCGGTCGTACAGTGTACGTACAGAAAGGATTTTCTGAATTATAAGTAAGACTAGAAAACCCGTGGTCACAGGGAGGAACCTAACAGTATTCTTTGGAAGTCAAAAAGTATTCATCCCACCGAAGATACAGCCAAATAAAATGTTGCTGGTACTAAACACAGCGTAATATCAACAAAACCGATTAAAATGACGTTAAAACAATCATTTCACGTGCATGTGTGCGTTTCAACCCTCGTTACTATGGTTACTATGCAACTACCTATTTCTCGTTTAATTTGCAAGTGGGCGGTCGTACAAAGATTCTACAGAAAGAATTCTCTGAATTACAAGTAAGACTAGAAAGCCCGTGGTTCACTGGTTACAGGGAGGAAGGTAATAGTATTCTTTGGTAGTCAGTTTTTATAGCATCAACAAATATCCGTCACAACCGAAGATTCAGCCGATTAAAATGTAGCTCGCACTGAACACAACGTACTTACTACAAAACCGATCAAAATATCGCTCGCAAATATGCATATCTTACTATATATAAAGCGAGACGATATATATATATGTGTATATATCCGTGCCATTTAACTGACACCACGGCATCAACTTTAACGCGACTTTCCGCAAAAACCGTAAAACATATACAACTGAAACTTTTTTGACTGGGTCAAATGCTTTAATGGCCTTCAAATCAGCATGAAAAAATAAAAAATTGGCCAAGGAATAATAATTTTAGTGCCCAAAATTTGGACTCTCAAGTGGTGTCAAAAACGCGAATTAAATAGGTAATAATTATTTTAGTCTCTCGAGTCTTGACACCACTTTAGGGTTAGACGGGTTCCTGCTAGTTATATTAAATGATACGGGTTAGACCGTCAACGGGTGGTCGATCTGTCATTGCAAAAACATTTATTTTAGCAAAAACATTCATTTTAGCAAGAGCGGTTATCTTAGTACGATTAATATTAGTTGGATTTTATCATATCAGTACGTGTAATAATATTATATTACCTCCAAGAATCAGTTGTAATCTTTGATCATGATCATGATGTCTTACTATTTAGTTCAATTATAATCTGACCAATGAAATTGGAGATTTTTTCATTGAAATCTTTCAATTATTATCATCAGAATTTATTACAATATCAATGTTGTATCGAATTTCTAAAAATGGATTAGAGAAACCAAGAAATGTACACTTGCAGCGATGATAACAATCAGGGGACACCAATACACCCAAATAACCAAACAAAAGGCCTCGAGAGACCTGATGAAAAGTCGAGCAATTACATTGGACCCCATAGGAGAAAAATGGGCAAATAAAAAGAGCTGTGACCTTAGGAGGCATTTTTAGGTTTTAAAGAATAATGGCCACAACCAAGAAATTCTCAATTACAATTGGCTGATTTGTAATATTTCCGATGGAATGAAGTTTTAACGATAAAATATAATTAATTGAATATAAAAGACTAAATCAAAATTGTATCTGAATTCAAAGCAAAAATGTGTGATGAGTACCTCAAAAAAATAGTAGCAATAGATGAGTACCTCAAAAAAAATAGTTCGGAGATTTCAAATGAAAGTTTGTTTTGCCTGGGCAGTGGGCATGCTCATATTATAATATTTAATATCAATTTATTTATAGGAACATGATGTTTACCCCCGATCAATTTGATTTCATAGTACATAATGTAATATTAGACTCGAGATTAAAATTAGAGAGGGATCATTTCGCCGCGCAATATGTTTCTCGGTATCAACTATAATTTGTTAAAAGACGTACAGATGTTCAAAATTCTCGCCTCTTTTCCTTTACAATTGTTCTTACTTTCTTATGATTATTGATTTTAACCAAATGGTACAAAGTGCATAATAATATTTACAGATATAAACATTAAACATGGAATAAGTTTTATACCCCCTCTTCCATAATTCCACACTCTCAGGTTTATTTAAAGACTAAAGTGTTGTGTAATACCATTAGAGTGATACATGTCTTAGAAATTGTTTTAATATATCATGTATCCGTATTAATTTTATTTAGGCTACTTATCAGATCTTTAAGATGTTCATTTCTGTTCCTTTTTTTATTTAAATAAAGTTATATAATAATATTATGTGCTATTATGGAAGGATAACAATATAATATGATCTCAACTCATAGTAATGTGACATATTGTAAGTCGTAGCTTCCCTAGCTTCTGCGTGTGTTGTTCTTCTAGACATATGAGACAATGTAATCAACATTGTACAACACTGTAGTAATTATATACAATACAGGGATATTATATTAATGTATCCTCAAAGGGACATGAGCTGAGGTGGGGGGGGGGGACAGGAGGGGGGGTTTGCCATGATCACTGAACTATTTCTAAACATCTGTCTCTATACAGCCAGGAAACAGAACTCAGAAGTTTTATAATTATTTATAATTCTTTTGTCTAGTACAGTCTACAAGCAGACACAAACATGTAAACATTTGTGTACTGAACTCCTGAGTACATTGACCTAATTCTGTGTGTAATAATCTCTTGATTTCAGCTGATTTTAGTTGTGTGTTGGATAGTATAATAGCGCGAGCAGTGAACACGGACTCATTTTACTTGTGAAATTATGTATACTGGACTACTTATACTGAAGATTACAATATCGCGACCACGTGCACTAGTTGCAACAATGTCTCTGCATTAAAGTGCACGTGCACAATTCTCTCATCTTCATGTTAGATTATAACCACGTTACACATAATAATACAACCATAATAATAATACAACCTTCATATTGGTTCAAAGCACTGGCATTATCTTTATAGAACCTATACCTCCTCAATTAGAGTAACTACCTAGTTATTAACCAGTAACCATAGTAACCAGTACGTTCTTAACATAGTTACTAACTACGGAGACCTTAGAAAACTATTTTTCACAAAATCCCATACAATCAGATATCCGCAGCATAATCAATACTCTAACCATAGTAACTACTAACTATATCCACAGCAACCTATATCAACAGCAACCGTACTATATTGTACATAAACAAGAAACTACACATTTTATTGTATTATCACTGTCTATTGTCTAACTAATGTTTTTCAAATTTACATGAGTTTTAAATGAGTTCATTTAATAGTTGAAACGTACAAGGGCTCTAAAAACGAAACAATAAAAAATAAATAATTATGGCATAGCATCTACAAGTCACCGGCCACACTCTATTTTACAATAATTTCATGGTATTGCATTCTAATTCTTAGTATTCATCCAATGCGAAATCCTAAGGTGCAGTGCCGATATATAGACTCTATATCATTCGATACCACTTCACATGGGAGTGAATTGTTCCCTGTTTTAATTGATACTGCTACAATTGTTCGGCACTGCACCTTAGGATTTCGCATTGGATGAATACTAAGAATTAGAATGCAATACCATGAAATTATTGTAAAGCACTGAGACCACCTTGACAAATTACAAAGTACAAAACGTATCTACAGTTACTAACCTGAGCTATCAAACATCTCTCTCTATTTACTACACTGTATAATATCACTGTATCTACTACAGTGTAATTAGACTGTAGACTGACCGCAGACACCACATTCTGTAGCGGAAGTGCTCGCTGCTTATACACACACACACGCAGTAGTCAGTACCTACAGCTGCACAGTTACTATTATATAACACATAATTTATAATATAACACATAATTTAAGGCTCTGATGATGTTGTTTTTTACGAAGATTTGGCGCCTCATATTGCATGTGTTTCCCTTAGTCACACTACTACACAAATACAGTAGTCACTACACACGGATTAGTATTATAAGTGTGTCGATTAGTCTTTACATACACGCAGACAGGATGCCATGTAATCATTATGTAATTAACTCATTATGTAATTAGGAAATTATCTGAAATTATATGATTTAAGAGTAGATATTATGTGTGTTGTATATTTCCGTTGATGTGGAGTTTGAAGTGGTTTGTGGCTATGTAAAATACATGTTAAAATACAATATAAAGTGCTGTGCGTTGTAAAGGAAATACCAAAAATAGTACAACAATTAAAGGAGACGAGATCATAAACCAGTGTTATTACTTAAAATGGGATAATTTAATGTAATGTTATTGCACAATATCCTGTTTATTCCGGTACTTTTAAATGCACTATAAAATCAAGGAGGACAGCTACTACAATTCAATTATTAAATTTCAATTAATCTAATCTACTTCAATTTCTCGGCTACATGTCGTGAAAGGTCATATTCTTAAATAGAAAGATAAATTAAATGTTCACTTAACGACTTTACGTGGACTAAAAACATTATATTCCCTTTGGATAGGTTTGTATAGGTTAAAGTAAAATTACATTATATAACTTTATTACATAACCGTATTTAATTTAACAACTCTATCTTACAGACAACATATTATAATAACGCACATAATATAGCACGGTGAGGATACGACGTGACCTAATATAGAGCTTTATTGTAGTTTACATAATTGATATCCCCGCACTCTACTCAGTTAATTGATATCCCCGCACTCTACTCAGTTAATTGATATCCCCGCACTCTACTCAGTTAATTGATATCCCCGCACTCTACTCAGTTAATTGATATCCCCGCACTCTACTCAGTTAATTGATATCCCCGCACTCTACTCAGTTAATTGATATCCCCGCACTCTACTCAGTTAATTGATATCCCCGCACTCTACTCAGTTAATTGATATCCCCGCACTCTACTCAGTTAATTGATATCCCCGCACTCTACTCAGTTAATTGATATCCCCGCACTCTACTCAGTTAATTGATATCCCCGCACTCTACTCAGTTAATTGATATCCCCGCACTCTACTCAGTTAATTGATATCCCCGCACTCTACTCAGTTAATTGATATCCCCGCACTCTACTCAGTTAATTGATATCCCCGCACTCTACTCAGTTAATTGATATCCCCGCACTCTACTCAGTTAATTGATATCCCCGCACTCTACTCAGTTAATTGATATCCCCGCACTCTACTCAGTTAATTGATATCCCCGCACTCTACTCAGTTAATTGATATCCCCGCACTCTACTCAGTTAATTGATATCCCCGCACTCTACTCAGTTAATTGATATCCCCGCACTCTACTCAGTTAATTGATATCCCCGCACTCTACTCAGTTAATTGATATCCCCGCACTCTACTCAGTTAATTGATATCCCCGCACTCTACTCAGTTAATTGATATCCCCGCACTCTACTCAGTTAATTGATATCCCCGCACTCTACTCAGTTAATTGATATCCCCGCACTCTACTCAGTTAATTGAGTGGGTGGTATTTGTTTACTCTGACAATATTACCAGTTACCAGGTAAATTCAGTAATCTAAGTAATCTAAGTAAACATAGTTGATAGTAACCATAGTAAACACTAAACATAGTAGTTCCATAGTAACCATAGTAACCTTAGTAACAATGTAATAGTTTAACCATAGTAACCATTAAATCATAGTATCTTTTAAACCATAGTAACGTTATCGTAGCAATATTATCGTAGTAATTAGTAAAGTTAGCAAGACTTATCTATTAACGTTAACTATTAACGTTACCATAGCACAGTAAAGTAACAATAACTTTAAGTAACCATAGTAGGGTCCCAGTAGGATTACATAATATTTACTTCTTATCAGTCACAAGGTATGGTCTGGTGTTAACTTTTAGGCCACACAGTGGGTCGTATGGTCTTGTGTTAACTTCTAGGCCACCCAGTGGGTCGTATGGTCTAATGGTCTGGTGTTAACTTCTAGGCCACCCAGTGGGTCGTATGTAATAAAGTTACACGTGTAATATGCAATAAGGTAACGTACTACACAGCAATATCTACTAGAATAAGGTTACATGCTATTATAATATCTACTAGAAATATGTAATATAAGAGTATCTCAGTATCTGTTAGAACTAGGCTACTCCCAGAAAATAAGAGAAAGAGAGAGAGAGAAGCTGTCAGATCTCATAAAAGTAATAGTAGTTAAAACTTTAAAGGTTTCTTATTCGTATCTTAACTACCTGAGCAACAAGCCCCAACGTATGTGTACTGACTTACTAGGGTAAGGTAACAACATGGGTCTGGGACTCTGCGGCGTGAGACTCTACGGCGTGAGACTCTAACCCTAACCATAACCCTAACCCTAACCCTAACCCTAACCCTAACCCTAACCCTAGCCCTAACCCTAACCCGCCGTAGAGTCTTACGCCGTAGAGTCCGGACACCCTTTAAACTGTTTCCCACGGTGTGTTTATAAATCAAGTGTTTATAAACAAAGTATTAATGTATCTTCACAGAGTGTTTTTAATATATTGTCTCAGCATGAACTTGAAAACCTTTATTATTGACTGATTTTGGCCTATATTTACATATTTAGTGTTAGTTCTTTGGTTTCACTCATATGAACGATATATTTTCAAGTATTTGATAGCAAATCATCATGATAGTTTCTGGGGTGACTACGGGTATATGGCCCCCAGAATATAGGTCGTTTTTTGAGCACTTAGAAACAGGTGTTAAAACTACTTCTAAGCATGTTTAGGGCTGTAAATATGTACATAATAACCCTTTAAATGTTTCTTGGGTAGTTGAAAATAATTATTAGGTTTTTAAGTGTACTTTTTTTTCACCTGTAAAAATACCATTTTTTAACAGGGCCCCCAGAATATAGGTCCAAACATCTGTTCCTAAGTTGTTCTAAAATTGTCACAGACAGTTATATGCAGTCAGAATATGTTGCTGAGACTGTATTGATGATGCCAATGGCTCCAGATACTAAATTGAATTGGTTTAGAGTATACTTAATAGCAAAAAATCAAAAACTACGGCCCCCAGAATATAGGTATGCAAAAATCGTCCTCAAATACTCCACCTTCATACATTTTGATGATGCCATCTCTTCAGCATATGTTCTTTAACTGTTTCTCATCACTACCCCACATTCCTTAATGCTCAGGGTGACAGAGAAAATGCAGAATCTTGGTCGCTATTTTTTTTTTTAAACCTATATTCTGGGGGCCATATACCCGTAATGAGTAAAATCTTTAATTTTACTTGTTAAAAAGCTTTCATGCACTCATTTAGTAGGGATCTTAACTAAATACTTAAATAAGATTGAAGGAGTGTCCCTAGATATGATTGAGGGGGGCTGTTTTTATCTGTATCAATACAATGTGCACCTCAATGACTGTAAATCAGACATTTTTGGCCGCCAAATTTTTTTAAAGGCCTAACTCAAAATTCTGTCCCAAAACTTAAGGTCATGAGACAATTCTACGTTGATTCTGAAAATTTCATGTGAAAATATTGAAACCCTATTGAGTTCTATTGTTTTGAGCGAAGTCAGTTTGAGATATGGGCGATTTTGTTCATTTTTTGCGATTATTTGAACACAGAATCCACAGTTAGGTAGATATTGAGCTGATAATCATAGAGAATGTGTAATATATGCTTACCTTCCATATAAAGTTGGTTTCATTCAAAAATATTGATATTTGACCAATTTATGGACCAAAATCGATCAAATTTGGTGCGTATGCCCAAATATGGGCATATGGTTTTTGTTTTTATCCCATAACTCGGCCAATTTTTATCCAATTTTGATAAAACTTGATATGTGGGTTCAGGAGACTAGTAGCTACAAGTAGAGCATCCCAAAGCATGGTTTTGGGCATGTTCAGGGTTTTTGACCAACCTATATTCTGGGGGTCGTATAGACCTATATTCTGGGGGCCCGTAAAATTGTGGTGGCCATAACTTTTTTCCAAATTGTCAGTTTGCAGATGTCTCGATGAAAAGATAGCTTAAAATAATACTTATACTCATACCAGTAGTCTTAATGGCATGTGTTGGACAGATTTTTGTCATGACAATTTTTCGCCATATTTACCCCTCTAGAAAATGACAACATCGTTTAAATCTTTCGCTGTCATGACCAAATATACCAAAATACCTCATGTAGGTCCAAAATTTTTATCCAGAAACATAAGTTACATGTTTTACTCGAACCTAGCAGTAACATATCCCATTAGTATCGCTTATCTTGGTTAGAACTGTATCCACTAACATGACCTATATTTTGGGGGCCACCTATATTCTGGGGGCCATATACCCGTAGATTAAACACTGCTGAGTATAAGTTTATCTTAATAGTGGTGTTCTTAAACTTCAATTTATTATTATTATATATCTTTACAGTGTACACCAGTTCTATTGTGCTGCTACAGCTCTACTGTCACATTACCTTATTGTTATGATAAGAGCATGACGTGCAACACTATAGTATCAGGATTTAAACATACATCATCATTCATCATAGTTGCTACATACAGTTGCAGTACAAAACAGAACTTTATTTGTTGTAAAATATTTATTACAGAAAAAAAAGCAGCTTACAATAGGTAAAGGTTTAAACAATAGGTCAGTGTGTGAACTGTAAGGAATACTGGGGACAAGGACTGACCTGTTAAACATGCTATGTGTACTGTGTAAAGTAGCACTCCTTTACTGTTACCACTATTACCACTGTTACCAACGCCCCAAAAGGCCCCGATTTCTAGGGCCTTTTTGGATTTTCGATATGTGTAGGGCCTTTTGGTGCCCTAGAATTAACTTTAATTTCATCAAGTTTGATATATGCTAAGTGCTTTAATGATATTATCTGACTACTTGCACAGTACTTTTATGTTTATTTGAGTGTATTTACATGGAGATTATGGTCCACAAACACTATCAAATAGTGGTCAGGGTCAAAAGGCCCCAAAAGGCCCCGATTTCTAGGGCCCTTTTCGGATTTTCGATATGTGTGGGGCCTTTTGGGGCGTTGCCCCCCCCCCCCCCCCTACCATAGCAACTATCTCTGCAGTAACCATAGCAACTATCTCTGCAGTAACCTTAGCAACTATCTCTGCAGTTACTATAGCAACTATCTCTGCAGTTACTATAGCAACTATCTCTGCAGTAACCATAGTAACAAATCTCTGCAGTTACCATAGCAACTATATCTGCACTCTGCAGTTACCATAGCAACTATCTGTGCAGTTACCATAGCAACTATCTCTGCAGTTACCATAGCAACTATCTGTGCAGTTAACACAGCAACTATCTGTGCAGTTACCATAGCAACTATCTCTGCAGTTACCATAGCAACTATCTCTGCAGTTAACATAGCAACTATCTGTGCAGTTAACATAGCAACTATCTGTGCAGTTAACATATCAACTATCTCTGCAGTTAACATAGCAACTATCTGTGCAGTTAACACAGCAACTATCTGTGCAGTTAACATAGCAACTATCTCTGCAGTTAACATAGCAACTATCTGTGCAGTTAACATAGCAACTATCTGTGCAGTTAACATAGCAACTATCTGTGCAGTTAACATAGCAACTATCTCTGCAGTTAACATAGCAACTATCTGTGCAGTTTACATAGCAACTATCTGTGCAGTAACCATAGCAACTATCTGTGCAGTTAACATAGCAATTATCTGTGCAGTTAACACAGCAACTATCTCTGCAGTTAACATAGCAACTATCTGTGCAGTTTACATAGCAACTATCTGTGCAGTAACCATAGCAACTATCTGTGCAGTTAACATAGCAACTATCTCTGCAGTTAACACAGCAACTATCTCTGCAGTTAACATAGCAACTATCTCTGCAGTTACCATAGCAACTATCTGTGCAGTTAACATAGCAACTATCTGTGCAGTTAACATAGCAACTATCTGTGCAGTTAACATGGCAACTATCTGTGCAGTTAACATAGCAACTATCTGTGCAGTTAACATAGCAACTATCTCTGCAGTTAACATAGCAACTATCTCTGCAGTTAACATAGCAACTATCTCTGCAGTTAACATAGCAACTATCTCTGCAGTTAACATAGCAACTATCTCTGCAGTTACCATAGCAACTATCTGTGCAGTTAACATAGCAACTATCTCTGCAGTTACTATAGCAACTATCTGTGCAGTTAACATAGCAACTATCTCTGCAGTTACTATAGCAACTATCTCTGCAGTTAACATAGCAATACGTGCAGTTAACATAGCAACTATCTCTGCAGTTACTATAGCAACTATCTGTGCAGTTTTCATAGCAATACGTGCAGGAGCGCTGCAGGGAGTCCAATGAGACTAAGGATATATAACTATATAATAAACAGTACCATATGGTGCAGGGAGCTATATTTACACTGTAGTAATGATACCACTGTATAAGAGCTACCTTTGGAGGCTGGCTATATAATATGATCCAGGTTGTCTCTGATCCAGTTTACAAGAGAGGAGCTTATTAATTTATCATTACGTATGGCTGTATCTAGAGAGGTATTTAGTGTGGTAATGGAATGTACTCATTTACATGTGATACATGGATTTAGGCCATTAAAAGTAGTGAACATTCAGAGAGAGGGTGGTAATTTAATGAAGCTTTTAAGTAATAAACACTGACATGATACACTAGTGGTGGAGTGAACCACGCTTTGTGCACATACAATTTAATTTAATTTAAACATCGCACTACAATTTGAGCAATAAAATTATACATTAAACAGGTTGCAAAACATTAACCACACAATTAATTTCAATATGATTATTACTTGATCCAGGTCGTGTTTGTGTATACTGTATTCCAGGTAGTATGGTGGGTGGTAGTTGTAGTGAAGTGGGTCTAACTCCATGAGGTGGAAATTACAGTAACTAACGGAATAGTTTAGTAACTCTGTAGTAAATCTGCGGTAACTACATTAGTAACTTCACTTGTAACTCTGTAGTAAATACATTAGTAACCACAATCTACATTAGTAACTCCGTAGTAACACTTCACGCCACCACACAATGTCAAATAACACGGTTTACAAGGAGCGCTATTGTTTCGTAATAATAGGACGAGTAAAGAGTTATATCGGAGGAATATGATACGTTTAACCAGTAAACGACCGGGATCATGTCCCGGTCGTTTACTGCGTTTAACGGAAGGAAAAGAGCAAATATTTCTTAAAGATAGATACGAACGACACGCCAACTCGGTGGTTATATCAAATTATATATCACGAAGGTTCGCTCCGTAGTCAGCAATTCAGATTACTGCAATAATATGGGGGGGGGGGGGGCCGGGGGGGTCTTCATCAAAATGACGATCATCTTAATAGGACATGTCAAGAACAAGAGCCTGGTCACACACTGTACCGAGTACCGTGTACCATGGTCCATGTACCGTGTACCATGTACCGAGTACCATGTACCATGTACCGTGTACCATGTACCGTGTACCATGTACCGTGTACCATGTACCGAGTACCGTGTACCGTGTACCATGTACCGTGTACCATGTACCGTGTACCATGTACCGTGTACCATGTACCGAGTACCGTGTACCGTGTACCGTGTACCGTGTACCGTGTACCATGTACCGAGTACCGTGTACCATGTACCGAGTACCGTGTACCGAGTACCGTGTACCATGTTCCGAGTACCGTGTACCGTGTACCGTGTACCATGTACCGAGTACCGTGTACCGAGTACCGTGTACCATGTTCCGAGTACCGTGTACCGTTTACCATGTACCGAGTACCATGTACCATGTACCGTGTACCATGTACCGTGTCCCATGTACCGAGTACCGTGTACCGTGTACCATGTACCATGTACCGAGTACCGTGTACCGTGTACCGTGTACCATGTACCGAGTACCGTGTACCATGTACCGTGTACCATGTACCATGTACCGTGTACCATGTACCGAGTACCATGTTACCGAGTTCCTTTGTACCGTGTACCGAGTACCGAGTACCATGTACCGTGTACCATGTACCGAGTACCGTGTACCGTTTACCGTGATCCGTTTTACCGATTTACCATGTACCGTGTACCGTGTACGTAGTACCATGTACCGAGTACCGTTTACCGTGTACGTACGTGTACCGTGTAGTTACCGAGTACCGTGTACCGTGTACCGAGTAGCCGTGTGTACCGGTAGGTACCGTGTACCGTGTTCCGTGAACGGTCCGAGTGCCGTTTACCATGTACCGAGTACCATGTACCGTGTCCATGTACGGTACCGAGTGGTACCTGTAGGTTCTGCGGTATTGTCGGTACGTGGTTGATTGACGTAGATCTCATTAGATCAGAGTCTACTGTTAGCAGCATTTTAACATTTACCAGAAGAATACTGAATGAATATTCCAGACTTAATCGTGATCCAACTCTCTAATTCGCAGCTGTATTTAATAAAGTTGTACATTAATAACATTTAAATAATAATATAACCATTGGTCGCGACTGCCAATATTTTAGCCGGGAAGTAACTAGCATAGTTAGAGATGGTTTCTTTGGTAACAGGAGAGATTGTTGCTATGGTTACTGCAGAGATAGTTACATAGTTCAGTATTACATCAGGTTATATAATAACTTGTACAAGTACATCATTATTAATTTTACAGTTTCTCACTCCTAAGTGCACCATGGTTGTGTGGTAGTGGAGTAGTGACCTTAGCTTTGGGAGATGTTGCAGTAAAATTAATTAGTGTGATTTAATTTTAAAGAGTGACTTATAATTGATTTATAATTGAGGAAGACAAAAATCACGAAGCAATTTATAAATTTAATGTAATATTCTGTCGTTAAAAGCTTTATATGAATCTGGTATTAAATTAAAATGAATTACAGAATACAGTGACTCTGGAATGTTTTGAACGTGCTAAAGAATTTTAATTGATATTACTGTTTTAAAATCTGCGGCCCAGAGCAGTGGATACAGATGATATATTTAATAAAGTTCATGATATTTATTAAGATTCTTAACATTCATTAGATGTCTGATCAAGAAAACTGGTACTTTTGCCGCTTTCTTTCTTTGAAGTCTTAAAATCCTTTGAAAATTTCGAATTCTTGACAATTTCAACTCCAAAAGCGGCAGGAACGAACTAAAAAATATATTACAATAAAAGCCGAAAGGTCAAAAATAAACTTATTTTTATTGCAAAGTTACAGAAAAAGCGCCTCCTATATATCTAATGGATAATATATTTAATATTTCCAATATTTTTGGAATGGGAACCCGGATGCAGTACCATAAATAATGGATATTTGTTACACTGAGTGGTAATATTCAAATTAATAAAATGAAAGTTAACTATAGGAATGCCACACAAAAGGCACAATGAACCTACATAATCACAATAAACTAAACCTAGTCCTTACAACAAATAAAGTTAACTACACCACCCATTGCAAACAACTAATTAATATAACTTTAATTGGAGCTAATTAACGCTATGACTTGAGGCCTAAAATAAACTCTTGTCACAACTTAAATGACGTGCAATAAACTGCATAATTATTCTGCATAATTATCCTACATGCTGTATTACTGGGATAATATTCGAATATCTTCTAAGTAATTTACAACTTTACACGTTTTACAACGATATGTAAAAACAAATACGTTTTACATTACTTACCTTACTCGGAAATATTATAGCGGGTTAATTTATGACTGGGAAAATTAATGACCGGGAAAAATATGGCGGACTTTCCCAAAACCCGCCAAATTATCCCGGAAAAACTCCCTCTTTCTTTAGTCTACTCGCTGCACACGAGAAGCGATCAATCTTTAGCGACTCAGCTGATGTCTCTCGCTCCACTGTTTTTATAACGAAATTATGGTAGCAACAGCCAATAAAGTTACAGCCCTCCATCCACTGCTTCAAAAGTCTTCTCTAGCACATATGAGACTTCAGGTAAAGTATGATGACCACCACCCCCTTTACTTGGAACCCCATAATCTGACTCGGCGGGTTTTATTATGACTGGTAAAACTTTTGACCGGGAAAAATATGGCGGAATTTTCCAAAACCCACCACTTTATCCCAGTCATAATATTCCCGAGTAAGTTAATTACATCTAAATTTGCCTACTAACAAAGTTAGAAGTATTCAAGCAATCCCAAACATAATAATAATAATAATAAAATTTGGTAGCTTAAACACAAACTCTAAGCCCAGTGGATAAACCACAAAACTTATGCTCTATTGTGTGAAACAAAGATACTAGATCAAGATAACTATCCAGGAGTGTATGCATAGGACATAAAAAGTTTTGGAAAGAAGATGATATGCTTATGAAGCGAGCTAACAGTCTAATTGCTAATAAGTTCAAAAAGATCATGACATTAGGTTGCATCCTAAACAGTTTAAGCAAATAACATAAAGTTATATTGTCAATTAATCGCTCAAGCCATAACTTTTCTTAAACAGGTGAGTTTTTAATAATGTTTTGAACAGATCAACATCAGAACAAGTCTTAATTTCAATTGGTAGTTGGTTCCAGATTTTCGGAGCAACAGTCTGAAACGCTCTTGGGTGCGATCTTGTAGATCCGACAGGTAGGTGTAAGGAGGAAGTTCTTCTGCTACTCGAACTGACAAATGTTACTAGATCACACAGATATGCAGGAGCAACACCATTGACTGCTATGAAAATCAGTAAACATAGCTTAAACTCAATCCTTTCCTTCACCTTGAGCCAATGAAGGGATTTGAGCTTCTCCTCGACTGAGTCTCTCTTCTTTAATCCAAAAACCAGACGGCATGCTCGGTTCTGAATGTTCTGCAGCTGCGTAATTGAGGCTTGACTACAACAGAGGCACATATTAGGTGCGGTAAAAAAATCGAAATTATGCGGTACCGCACCCGACTATAAAGGTAAAATGTGCGGTAAATTTTTACCAATTGTGCGGCAAATGTGCGACGATTTTTCGAAATTTTTGCGGGAATTGTGCGGTTTTCTTTTGCATTTTCTGAAGGACTTTGTAAATTCTAAACGTATAACCGCCGCTCTTATCAAAAATAGGTCTGTTTATGTGTTACTGAGGGTGTAGTTCTTTACTAAGACCATGATTGAACCTATATTGAGATTCAGTTATCTGAGAGCAGTGACTTGATCTGGTAGAGATCAGGAGACAGTTATTTGAAGACGCCTCTTGATAGAGTCGATCAGATCCCATGCGTGATCGCAAATATGTGACACGCTTGTTGGCATTGATCGTCAGTACTTGTAAACCATTTGATCCAAGATCCATTAAGCCCACTATAAAGCCAACGCTACAACGATTAGAGCTCATTACCCGATAAAAAGGGCTGCAGGTATGATCGAAGTACGGTAAAGACGAGGGTTCCATAACGGCCTGGGTCACGGTCCCGAAAGGGCCTGGGTCACGGTCCCGAAAGGGCCTGGGTAACGGTCCCGAAAGGGCCTGGGTCATGGTCCCGAAAGGGCCTGGGTCACGTGGTAACCGAGTCACGTGGCCTAGGCATGAGTTCCAAAAGGGCCTGGGTCACGGTCCCGAAAGGGCCTGGGTCAGGGTCCCGAAAGGGCCTGGGTCACGTGGTAACTGGGTCACGTGGCCTAGGTATGAGTCCCAAAAGGGCCTGGGTCACGGTCCCGAAAGGGCCTGAGTCAGGGTCCTAAAAGGGCCTGAGTCACGGTCCTAAAAGGGCTTGAGTCACGGTCCTAAAAGGGCCCGACTTATAACAAATTTTGGTTTTTACACTCGAAAATCTTAACGCGAAAATTTCAAAATTATGCGAAATTACGCAGAAAATGCTAGATTATGCGAAAATATGCAAAAAATTACAAAATGTGCGGAAAACGATAAATTATGCGGAAATGTGCGGAAAACGGTAAATTGTGCGATCCCGCACCCATCGCACCTAATATGTGCCTCTGGACTACAACCATAGTAAAGCGCATTGCAGTAGTCAAGCGATGAGATTACAATTGCTTGAGTCAGTGTTCCCATCTGTTTGGTTGTGAGGAATGTTTTCATCTTAGCAAGGTCTCTTAGTTTCAGAAAACACGATGTTTTAAGTTGCTTGATTTGCTCACCAAAGTTTAGTTGAGAGTCGAGACGAAATCCGAGGTTCTTTGCAACAGGTGACAGCCTGACACACGTACATGGCACATTTACATTTAATATCCAGACAAACCACTAATAAAATTAAAACTTATCACTATGTAAATAAAATACGAATAATATAAAGATTATAAAGCACACATCGAATTAAAAATAAAGCATTTGAATATGAAATGAAATAATATACTACATCAACCCCGCCCGTACGCGACAATGTTTCTGTTTAAAGTTATATTATATTAACCAGTTAAAGATAAACGAAACGGCACGCATGTCAGAGCGGCTCTCCAAAAAATAGAAAATTTAAAGCAAAAAATAGAAAAATCTAAAGCAGAAATAAGATAAAGCACAGAGTAATACATACTAGAGCTAAGTGTTCAATATGAGAATACAGGATAGTGAATATAACACTAAGAGTACGATTAAGCAGCCCAGAGAGTATGATGATAACATTTTAACACTCTTCTAGCAGGTAGCTGAAGGTAGCATGCTCGAGAATCATAATAATAGCGTGTTGAGTACCGTGTGAGCCAATGTTATTATCTGACATTACGTAATCTCGCAGTAGCATTAATGCTTTAAGTCTAGACAACACACTCTCTAAAGTGGGTGCTTGAACTTCAAAATTGACCACTATGGTCTACAAAATATACTAAGTTTCACTAAAAATTATAGTAAACACTTTTACACTTCCGGTAAAAGTCGAATCTATTTATATAATAACTCTTACATCAATATTATTATAATATGTATTTCTTAAACCCTATCATGAAAAAAGCTACTAAATCGAACTCTTGACAGTTCAAGGAATTAAACGCATTTAACCATAAACCGTAAAATTATAAATGTGAAATAAAACTTGTTTTTGTGAATTTTAAAAATCTGTGACGTCATGACCCTCCTGACAACAAAAGTAAGCTTAATAAAAACTCGGATCTAAGGAGTTTCTAAAACACCGAAAATTACTCTTGCTGCTTAGTCGACCGATACGAAACGTTCTGGAACTTTTTGGAAGCGAATACCGATTCTTGGAAAATGAGAAAAATACCTTCTAGTTCATGACAAAATTTTCTGGAGAACTCTATACAGTTATTTCAAACGGATTTCAAAGTAGGTAGAACGTGCTCTTTAAGAACTGCCATTTTGCTCGCATTATTTTAGACGATTCTAGAAGAAAAAGTCAGCTTTAAAACTACCATTAACCATACCGACCATATACTACCTTAAGACAGAAATTCGGTACAGAGCTACTCTCCTTGAAGTTTAACCTTAGTATTTAATCTATTTATTGTTACTACAATCACAATAATGCTGGAAGTAATCAATCCCAATTAAATCTCCATCTTAGAAGCTTAGTTAATAGTTAATTTAATAGCCTCCCATTTTTTATGAAATCTTCCTTACGTCAATGTTGACGCACTCAATAGGAAGTAGTTACCAGTAGTTACAAGTAGTTACCAGTAGTTACCAGTAGTTACACAGTGAACTCTATGTAACTATACCATGTGGGCTGCAATCCACATCACAACTACTAAATAGATTAAATTATGTAGTTGGACTAGCAATCCACATCACAACTACTAAATAGATTACATTATGTAGTTGGATACCAGGGCAACTGCAGACTCACAAAGTTCAGACATGATTCAAACACTTCCTCTAGGAAAATTAAGAGGATACAAAATTTAGAACCATGAAAAACGAAATGTTTAAAACTAATTAACACTGCAAACATACTGAGCTCTCGTAGGAAGAACAAAATAAATAATCTGAATTCATACACACAACACAGTAACGCATTATATCTGAGCGTCTGATCGAATCACAGAAAATACAGAAATATAATATCAGAGCGGGGACGAAGGCATAGAGAACGTACAGATGGATCACAGGGAGAAGAAAGAGAAGAGAGAAGACAGTAACACTTGACAGCACACATACACGTAAAATAGAGTTATAAACTGGTACACTGCGAGGTTGTGTGTGTGAGAGAGGGAGAGAGGGAGAGTGTGTTAATTTAATAGAGTTCGTAATGTAATTAGATAACTAGTATATAATATTGTATTACTTGTTCGGGGAGCAATTTTAGAGGACAGGGGAGGGAGTTTACAGGACTAGTTCGTGAGTTTTAGAGGACAGGGGAGGGAGTTTACAGGACTAGTTCGTGAGTTTTAGAGGACAGGGGAGGGAGTTTACAGGACTAGTTCGTGAGTTTTAGAGGACAGGGGAGGGAGTTTACAGGACTAGTTCGTGAGTTTTAGAGGACAGGGAAGGGAGTTTACAGGACTAGTTCGTGAGTTTTAGAGGACAGGGGAGGGAGTTTACAGGACTAGTTCGTGAGTTTTAGAGGTCAGGGGAGGGAAGTTGAATTTGGCAAAATGCTGGTACTGAACAAAAATCAGAGTTGCTGAAATCCTATCACATGGTCGCAGAAAAGAAACGCCCTAAACCACACCCTCCTTGTATTGATACACAATAGAACGTGAACATATAATAGCAATACAAATAAACTCCTAATATAATAATATGTTAAGTCACAAGTCTTATCGGGTCATTTCAAAATGACGCACACGATAAGAGTCCAGTGTTCAGTTTCAGCCCGTCAGTAATGCTGCCAAGTGTTCAGTTTCAGCCCGTCAGTAATGCTGCCAAGAAAAACACTCAGACATGAGGATTTACAGTGAGATTATCTTAACGATTCTGTACTGCCACGTACTGTTTGGTGTTCATCGCATGTTAACATATTTCTACAAATATTCAACCCACAAAAATTTAGCTAAATATTTGTCAAAGTCTCCACGTTTGAATTTACGCGGCCTTTACTACTTGAGATTTGGATACTTTTAACAAACTTTTACCTCGCTTTATAATACCCTTCGTATGATAAAAGTACAGTTTATAGACATGACCTAAATACCTCTCAACTGCAACCCAGAGTCACGTGACAAGGGAGACAACTTCATCCCCTCTCAAACTTACATCAGTGTTACTTAGCAACCAATAGACAGCAAGTCACGTGATATTTGTAAGTCACGTGACTTCTGACAAGGGAGACAACTTCGCCCCCTCTCAAACTTACACCAGTGTTACTTACCAACCAATAGACAGCAAGTCACGTGATATTTGTAAGTCACGTGGCTTGCGTCAACAAGTGTGTCAACCACCTCTCTCTGAGCACGATTACAATCAGTAACTGCTAAAGTGAGGTAAGATGTATAAATAAATGAGGAAATCATAATAATATTATTCGTGTGAGATTATATTATGTTTAAATGCACTACTTGTGTAAGTTGTAAAATCATTGAAGCGTGGTTTTGATATCAGGTATACATTACAAACAAGACCAGATTATAACATAAACCAAAATCAGACATATTATGTGGTATTAACATTTTGTGCTTTACAACAATTTCTATCTTTAACTCCAACTGTACAGGCAGTTATACTACAAGTTGAACATTACATAATGTTTTACACGCGCAATACTTAGTCACTTAGTGTCTTATTAAGTCACCTCTGCTATCATCCGGGAGGAGAAACCACTCAAATCCGGGAGTTAAAATACATAATATACAGTGCAACCAGCAGCTAACATGAACACCTTGTCTTATACAGTGCAACCAGCAACTAACATGAACACCTTGTCTTATACAGTGCAACCAGCAACTAACATGAACACCTTGTCTTATACAGTGCAACCAGCAGCTAACATGAACACCTTGTCTTATACAGTGCAACCAGCAACTAACATGAACACCTTGTCTTATACAGTGCAACCAGTGCAGCAACCAACATGAACACCTTGTCTTATACAGTGCAACCAGTGCAGCAACTAACATGAACACCTTGTCTTATACAGTGCAACCAGTGCAGCAACTAACATGAACATGAACACCTTGTCTTATACAGTGCAACCAGAAACCAACATGAACACCTTGTCTTATACAGTGCAACCAGCAACTAACATGAACACCTTGTCTTATACAGTGCAACCAGCAACTAACATGAACACCTTGTCTTATACAGTGCAACCAGCAACTAACATGAACACCTTGTCTTATACAGTGCAACCAGTGCAGCAACTAACATGAACACCTTGTCTTATACAGTGCAACCAGTGCAGCAACTAACATGAACACCTTGTCTTATACAGTGCAACCAGTGCAGCAACTAACATGAACATGAACACCTTGTCTTATACAGTGCAACCAGAAACCAACATGAACACCTTGTCTTATACAGTGCAACCAGCAACTAACATGAACACCTTGTCTTATACAGTGCAACCAGCAACTAACATGAACACCTTGTCTTATACAGTGCAACCAGCAACTAACATGAACACCTTGTCTTATACAGTGCAACCAGCAACCAACATGAACACCTTGTCTTATACAGTGCAACCAGCAACTAACATGAACACCTTGTCTTATACAGTGCAACCAGCAACCAACATGAACACCTTGTCTTATACAGTGCAACCAGTGCAGCAACTAACATGAACACCTTGTCTTATACAGTGCAACCAGCAACCAACATGAACTCCTTGTCTTATACAGTGCAACCAGCAACTAACATGAACACCTTGTCTTCTGTGCAATTTGTAACATATTATCTAATGCAAATGAAACAATCTACATTATAACTTGCAACATATCTAATTTATATTGATAAATCTATATTGTAACTAGTATATCTAGATTATCTACCAGTATGTCTTGTTTTACTATATATCTAACAAATGTAATCTACCAGTATGTATCTACTGTATCTATTATAATTGATGCTGTAACTGTAACTTCTCCACCCCGACTTCTATCATAAACATTTAGAAAGATCTAAAGTTCGATCGATTAGAGTTATACGACCTGCTTCTCTTACGATATAAAATACTGAGATTGCAATGACTTGTTTATAAATATCTTACATCCTATTTTATATTATTGTGTACTCAGTAGCTGATACACCGTTAATTTTACAACATATTAAAGATGTGTGGTAGGAGGAACAGTACAGTAGATTTACAGTATTATAAACTTCGGCAAGTTCCAACTCTTCGCTGGGCAAGACTCTTGTATGTGCACATAACTATGTTTAATAGTCGTGTATGTGCACATAACTATGTTTAATAGTCGTGTATGTGCACACTTGTATGTTTTCTCAGAGTAAAAAAACAGGACTGGTATTTTTTAAGGAATGCGAGAGTTTAATGGACACGTACAGTTATCAAACATAACTCAGTTAATGAATTAAGCAATATTCTCTCATGATCAGTGTGTAACTGTCCATAATGTAAAAGTTGTTATCTCACTCTTGTTTACGATAATATAATGCATTAAATAGGGTTGCAATAACTGGGAGGGCAATAACTATTGTGTAAAACCATGCTCTACAAACCGTGGCTTTATTAACGCGGCTATTATTAGCCAATAGCTATAGTAAGATGGTATGTGATTTTAGAATTCTCAGAACTCTCAGCTCAACCAAGCCGCCACTGAGTCTCTAAAATCACACACTAAGCGCCTTTGTTCCAGCCAAATACAGCCAACAATACTCAACTACACTTTGCTACTGAGCTATGATAAAAGCTTTAAAATTTACGGATGAGATCTCTGATAATAATATTAAATTAAAGGGCTTCACGGTATTTCTACTCGAAACGATAGGAACTTTGGACACCAATAAATCACCATAAATTACGTATTTTTGATCGTACGATCGATTAAAACTGGTCCTGTGATGGTTGGATTGATTTGTACGTGTATTTTGATCGGCTGAACTTATTGACAATTTTTAACAATCCGCCAATTCTAAAATCGTGCACTAATCACTTCTAATCACTACTAATCACTACTAATCACTTAATCACTACTAATCACTACCGAATGAAAGGGAAAATACTGACGCCACATGCTCAGATCATACCAATCCCACCTTTTATTCGAATCTTTCAACTTTCTCAGCTATAATAATATAATATCATACATGAAGAATTCGTTGTAACTTTGTTTGAAAAGCATTACGGTACTAATATAATATAAATATGTAGATAAATCAATATAAATAGTGGTCACGACCAGTAGTAGCACAGTGCTCAAGGTTCATATTGTATCATACACAATGCAAGTAGCTGATACCTGGGGGGGCCGGGGGGGGGCCAAGTGGATATTTGTAGATATTTGTAGATATTTGTAGATTAATGTAGAGTGGATAATCCACGAAAAAAGTGGATGACATTCTACAAATTTATACATTTATCTCCAAAAATTCAGTAGAATTTCTGGGCACATATTTGAGATTACATTTTTTGTAGATAAATGTAGATATTTGTAGATTATTGTCAATGGATAATTCACGAAAATTCTACAAATTCTACAAATTTATACATTTATCTCCAAAAATTCAGTAGAATTTCTGTGCACATATTTGAGATATACATTTTTTGTAGATAAATGTAGATATTTGTAGATTATTGTAATGGATAATTCACGAAAAAAGTGGATGACATTATCCAAATATCTACAAATATCCACTTGGCTCCCCCCCCCCCCCCCCCCCCCCCCATACCTTCTTAATTTCAACTATCAATATTACAGTTCACAGTAAAAGTATTTCCTGTAGTTCCCACCATGTTAACCAATCTGCACTGATCACGTGACTTTTTCACCCTATCCTGAGGGAGGGCCCCCAATTATAGGGTAGATTAGGGGCCTTACCCTAACCCTTACCCTAACCCTTACCTGCCCTGCCCTTTTGTAATTAGATAATGAGATAATAGGATCACATTAAGAGTTCACTTTTTGTTAGTATAAACGCAATGAAATGTTATTCTCTTAAATATCTTTGTACTTATTATTTACTTACTCTAGTTCCCTCCCAATATACAGGTTACTCAGGGTAACTTCAAGGAGAACACCAGGACTAACAGAGGAGGATTAGAGAAGAAGAACATTTAACATTGGACAGAAAACATCTCAAATACAACGATATTCGTAATAGATACGTTCAGTGCAAAGTGCTCCACTTACAGACTTACACAAAGACAAGCTAAATTCAACACGAATATTGTTAATAGTTAATAGTACTATGTTTACAGTATGCACTGAAGGGGTATCCTACTATCCTAGGAAGTTTCTTGAACTTTTAACAGGTACCCCTCCTCATCTAACCCTCAATTAAGTTTCCTATCATTCGGCTGAATCGACCGAGGAGATCGCATAGATCCAATGGATCCTTAGCTACTCCCTAGACTAGGTGACACTGAATATAATCGATCATCAGCGTTTATGATATTTATAATTTAACGGAATGGATCTATTTTATTTGCATACCTTACAAGACTTTTTTGTGGCGGACCAATTTGCGACGACCGAAATTTTGGCGGTCCGAAAATATGGCGAAATTGAACAAAAACCGTCAAATTTCGGACGTCACAGAAAATAAGGGTATTTTTCATCATTTTTTGTGACAGTAAGCAGTAAGGAAATTTCTGAAATTCGGTAAAATCATGTTCAAACTTAGTCTGTATTAAGACTGTAAGACTTTCATGTTAGCACATACATGTATTTTAATGCAAATTTAAACTGTATTGCTTGACATTCAATTCGTCATTGGTGTGGTGATAATTTGTCCCAAGATGCCAGAATTTATTTATTTATTTTACTTGATATTACTTTTTAGAAACAAAATAAAGCAGTGAAGGCACAGTCATTGAAATAAGCTAAAAGATAATGCGACGGATTCTATTACGACGACCGAAATTTTGGCGGTCCGAAAATATGGCGAAATTTTCGGAAAACCGCCACATTTCGTACGTTATAAATATGTCTTGTAAGGTATCATACGTAACTGGAAGTAATCCATGTTTATTACTACATTATATAATATATACTACATTATTCTCTAAAATAATAAGAATATCTACACGTATTGAGTTACGTGATTAATATGTTGACGACAAAGATTCAGAAAATTTGACCATGAAGCCTCGAACAACTCGCTAAGTCACTGAAAGATCAGCCAGAATTTCGTCACGTGACGTAACAGTCACGTGACGTAACAGTCCGTTATTTCGTTATAAAAACTATGACAATATGTTGATTACTGGGGATGTCACCTGTCAGAGTAGGGATTGATCTTAACTTAAAGTGGAACATGTTCAGTAATATACATTATATATAATTTGAGTTAAATCAGTGCATAAAATGTAACATTAGCAACTCATTCGACCAGCAATATACCGTAAAAGATGTTCACTTTGAACCAAAGACATCTTGCAAACTGCAAAGTGATCATGTCAATAATTCAATATGTTCCTTTTCAAATGAGTGGGGACCTATTATTATAATGAAACTGGTGTCAAGGTGTCCGCAGAGCTGAGGGAAAGCAATTATACAGTTACAAGTTTACAAGATCAAAGGAGCATGCTGAAACTTGTAGATTTATAATTAAATATTTTCCTCTATATTCAAATTCTAAGATTTTAATGTCTCTGTGCAGTGAGGAGTTTATTTAAACTTACAGGGGAAAGTAATTTACAACGAATATTGACCCGTACAAATCTTAAATTTTTTGGATTATTTTCAGGACCATAGAGCGTGAATAATTGAGAGCGGGTGATGGTGCCAGAAAATGTTGAATAAATTTGGTGAATAATTGAATATTTAAATAATTATAGTGGCAAAACAGGGAGATTTTGACCATTTGGAAACAATAAAATTTACAATTCTTTGACCATTTTTTGTCACCTCTAGCCCTAATTCACCATCTCTACAACACTGCAACAACCTGTGATCTCTGAATCACATTGAAGATTTGGAGACAAAGATATTTTGTAACTTTGTATCACTGAGGGAAATTAATTAACCGCATCTCAAATATCCTGTTCTAATATTTGAATAACAGATTCTCAGTAAATCTAATTAACTAAATCGTAATTAAATAAAATAACCGAAAAGGAAACCGCCTTACCCGGTCCAAGGTTGGAGTCCAAAGAATGGATGATCTAAATTAACATATATTTATAAAATATGATTAGGTTACTTTATGATTTATCATTGAAAACGATCGACGACCTGCACACAAACGACTGCTCTGAAACTAAAAATAGAAACCAAGTCCCATGAACGATCTGGCTTACTACAACACAGTACCCTGCGCTCAATCAATACCAGAAATAACCTATGACATGATACGAACAAATACCGACATTATAATATATGTTAATTATCAACCCTGACCACACCCTCAATCCTAGAGTCTCCTCGATGTAACTTGACACTGGAATTATAATCCTCGTTGGGAGATCAGATAATGGCAGCCATCATTAGACTAATATTACAGATAAATTATAACAGACTTGATAGCACGTGCTGATGAAGCGAGAATTTCTTTGAAAATTGGAGTGAAAATTTTTAACTTAAGGTTATCCAGAGTGAGAATTTCTTCGAACATGACCTTATTTTACCAGAATTCTAACCATTAAAATACAGATCATAGTGCACTGAAATGAGTACAGAGCTATTATTGAATTGAATGAAAATATAGAACTTACAAGTGATATTGAAATGTCCATAGCTACATCTTCTCCTGAACCACCTTCAACCTTTTCCCCTGAAAATTCACACATGAAAATAGTTATATGATGTTATTAGGAAATCCTTTAAAATATATAAGGAGCAACTATTTAACTATCCAGATAATCAACAAAGCATTTACATTTCCTCATCCAAATAGGGAAAGTTATGATAAAACGCTCTTAAAACCAAAAGATCAATGTTTTCAGGTTACTTTAAACAATCTGGCTTCCCATCAGAGCATCTGATGTAAATCAAAAATTTGGATCTCCAATGATTTATATATTTGGAAATTTGATTAATTATTATATTAAATATGAGAATGAAACGTTCGATTTCAGTCATGCAAAATTACACTGACATTATTTTGATCATATAAATCTAATGGAAACAAAAGTATTGCATCATGAGTTGCATACTGTGTGGCCAGATGACAACTAACTAAACTAGAAATTAGCTTGACTATAAAATAATTAATTTAGCTGAACCAACACATGGCAGTGGCAGTGGCAAAACAACCCACTACACGGCATTTTCCAAGTTTTAGGACAAGTTAAGGTGGGCAGAAAAAAATTAGCAATGATGGCATGTTTCACCACTGCATACATTTCTCCACTGCGTTGGGACTGTCTAAAGCATAAGTAATATAAGGGGTTTAGTAGTTTTCTACCCAGTATTTGTTGGGCTGAAGTGGATAAAGACATAATTTAAAATCTTTAAATATAATACCCATATTAATAATAAATTTCTTAATTGAAGCAAAGCCAAACCTTTGGGGACAAGTGGCGGACTGGGCTCAATGGTTTCTTGTTTTATAATAGGGTGACCGGATATAGTGTTTTGTCCGAGAATTTTGCTGTTTTGCTCAAGTTTACAAGGGGCCAGCATCGTCATAGCACTCATTAGTTGTACATTATCCTAGAAGGTGTGTTTATGTTAGTCAAATCGAAATTCAATATATAACACCAAAATAATAGAACAAATATTTTAACTCAAGATCAAAAATATAGTTTTTTTTCATGCCCATCCTACTGAGCTAGACCACCAGAATCGGGAGCAAGGTTCTGGGTCAACAGGATGATTCAAAAATATATAGTAAAAGAAGTAAAAGTTATTCTAAAAATATTTCATTAACTGACTTGTATTCTAAATGTTTAAATTTAATAAATCGATATGATAGTCCATAATGCCTTGTTTCACATTGTGGCCCTACCGCATACGAGTGCGCGGCTTCGTTATTTGTGGCTTTGCCACAAAACCACTTCGTGCAATGACAGGGGGTCACTGCACGACATGATAAAAATAATTCCAGGCCATGTTGGCATTATAAGACAATTTTAGTTGCGCTGTTCTGAGACCAGAAATTGGACAGTACTTGGACTAAAAACGGCTGGCAAAAGGAACCAGTTGCCTGTAAGAGCTTTACTAGTACCCAAAATACCGCTTCTAAAGCACCACCCCAAGCCTGATATCAGCTGAGCACAAACATATAAATTGTTTCAGGATTTTCACAACAAATCAGCTTGTACATACTATTGAATATTGCATATTAGGATGTAAAAGTTTTAATACATAATATATAAGATTAGCACAGCATTGTCTCATTATTTTGGTGCGGTAAATCACGATGGATAATGAAATGATAATATTGTACAGAGTTTAACTTTCGCGTGCTATTTTTACAAAATATATAATTTGTGAGTCCGTCCCACGCTGATAGGGGGCGATTTTTTTCGGAGGGGCGCCAACATGGAATGTTATGCCACTGAACATACACCTAAAAGAATAATTATATGACAGTTAAGAATATGAAGCAACTGAATCATTATCAAATTTCAAACTAGTCTGAACAGTGCGACAACACTGGTGGTCACCAGGGTACGGTCACACAAAAGGGAAATCAAGATTTTGGGGCAATTAATGTGAAACAAGAATGAGAAAAAGAACCAGTACATGAACCGAGTGCTACAATTTAAGAAAGGGTCATTCGTCCCCCTTGCATTTACCACTACAGGAGGAATAGCACCTGAGGTCAAGCATTTCATGGAGGGGAGACTTGCAGTTTTGATAGCCACCAAGACCAAGGAGGACTACAGCCAGGTGATGTGTAACATCAGGACACACCTGAGCATGAATATAATGAGGAGTGTGCTAGTAGCAGTTAGAGGTGCATGTGGGAAGGCAACGAAGGCATGGACCGCCCCTATTATATCCAAGGTCTCCTTCAACCTGATACCTGAGGAGAAGAGCTACGAGGACCAGGGATAGATTATGTTTATTGCTCCTGATTTACCAATTGCATCACTTGATTTAATTTACTGTGTATATACTATCTAATATCAACAACAACAATAATAGATTTTGGGTCAATTAATGTGCATTATTTCCTGGACTTGTTTATGCCTTACAATCAGTACAATTATACTTACTAAACAGCTATGTAGTTGTATAACTGTAGCAGCTGGGCTGCTCCTGAAACCGTAATGGCATCTGTCGACGTTCTTCAAAGGAAGCATCTGAGACAGATAATCAACACCTATTGGCCTACGGTTATCAGTAACGAGAACTTATATAAGAGATGTAATGTCAGTCCCCTTACTGAAAGGATCAAGAAAGCACAATGGAAGATGCTTGGGCACGTTCTCAGAAGCGGTGATGACACTCCCGCTTTCTTATCTTTTAGATTTGCATGTTTAGGATGTCTTGACTACAAAGGAAGGAGGGGCAGACCTCGTTCAAATTTATTTGATTTATTATTAAAAGACATTATGACGAAGAATATTATTGTGATTGTAAATACAAGATTTAGTTTAAGTAATTTCAACGATTTAGTGTACAAAGCTCATGATAGACGTTTATGGAGAAGCTATGGGTGAGTCGAGACTACTCGGCCACTCGATTTTATGATTTATTTCCTATTACACACTGTTAGGCTCATAGTCCCTTATCGTTCAACCAAGGGTTTTGGTGATCGTAGTTTTAGTGTGGTTGGTCCACGAGTTTTTAATGCACTACCAGACTCAGTTAAACAATGTTATTCTGTTGAGGCGTTTAAGTCCGCACTGAAGACTTATTTGTTTACTTTATCTGACACTGAGGTAGCAAAAATGTTTTATTAATAATTTTAACCCTCTCTTTGACTTATCTAAATTATATTAGCTTTTTGGAAGTTTTATGAACGAATTTATACATAGAACTTTATTTTGCTTTTGATATATAGTTTTAAAAGTATTTTTGTAAACTAGTTGTAGTGACACTGCTGAGTAAAAGTGT
The DNA here is from genome assembly GCF_026151205.1 of Bolinopsis microptera. Taxonomy (NCBI): domain Eukaryota; kingdom Metazoa; phylum Ctenophora; class Tentaculata; order Lobata; family Bolinopsidae; genus Bolinopsis; species Bolinopsis microptera. Next base: position 6,976,099 of record NC_087081.1, on the reverse strand, counting down.
ACGCTTAATAGTGGTGTTTTTAAATTTCAATTTTAATTAATTAATAATCTTGTGTTTGCTGTATATAGTTGATTAATAATAATAAACAGCTAAAGAGAACAAAGCAAGAATATGTTTTCTTAAACTAAATATTATAGTAGGAAAGATTAGACTGATCACTACAATACTTTTTTTTAGTAATGTCATAATTTATAAAATGTTTCAAACAGTATACACATAATGTCACAATGACCCTATATAAAATAAACCCTTCAAAAACTCAATATTTTGAAAATCACCCTTGGCCTTGCGGCTCCAAGTTCAAATCTAAACTGTCTATATTGACAAAGTTCTTTCTCGCCCCTCTGTCTCCCCGGAGAGAAATTACCGTCGTTCTTAAGTTTTCGAAACGAAGGCGCTTCCTAATGTACCCCACAGCATCTGAGTACCTCTGCCCTGTGTGGTATTCCATCTTACTAGCCAGCTTCTTTACTAGTCTTTCAGCTTCACCACCCATTCCACCAGACGTTGAGAAAACGAACGGCGTGAAGCTTCCTTTCTCTACTTCCAGGAACCTACCGTTTTCACATTTTCATGGGACTGGTACATTGCTGGGATCGATTTCACTACAATACTTTGAATATTGATAACAAAAACAAATATTTGATGTGATCCTCCCTGGACGGCATCAGGCATTTATTTCCTCCTACACTACTTCTAGGGATGCCACACCCTAGAGATATGCAAAGCATTTTCATGCTATTAGCTAATCAACATAACCACGCCCTGCTTGATTGGACCGTAAAAGATTTCGACTGCACAAATGTTATTTTCCAAACATTATAACTGGCTGGTCACACACATCTCAATTAAATCCCCCTCAATATGTGTGAGAATTTGTTAATAAAATAAATGTACATTTTTGAATTTTTTAAATTTAATTTGAGAATTAAGTACAACAATTTTTAATTAGCACTGTATAGTTTAGGATATTTATAGCTTATTATAACCATTGATACAAAGGCCATAATCGTTCGCCAGAACTCCAATATCCACTTTGAAGCTGCATTTTATATTCTTGAACTACACAATATAAACTAAAACATGTTTTAGAGTAGACTTTTTTGTCACAACTAGACCTAACCTATAGCTATATAAGTAACAGTTATAAACAGAACCGGCCCCAATTAAAATGTATGCTAATAATTTTCTTCTAGTCCTAATATGAGCCTTGTCTCACACGTTGTATGACCCGCCACGCACGAGTGCGCGGCTCCCTCTGTATCGTGAACATGATAGTGAAACGATTGTAGCGCGATGCACTACCGGGTCGCGCGCGCATCAAATAATGCTTCTCGCAACCTTGAGGTGACGTACAACACCTCGTTTACGCAATCAATGTCTGAAAGGCTACACACGTTGCATATGAGGACAAAAGCGAGGGAAATTTTGGCACTCTACATAAGTGGTGCCAAAATCGTTGGGTGGGTTGGTGGCTAGAGCCTTTTTACCGCCGTGAGGCGGGCGCGCGCTACTGCAAGCGTAAGGGCTCTGGATATAAAGCAAGTTGCTCTCGTCCAATGAAATCGCTGCATTATGTAACATGTAAGCCAAGCTTCGCATACGAATATATGTAATTCAATTATGCATAATGCCTTGCAAAATGTATCGATTTCATTGGACGAGAGCAAAGCTGTTGGAGACGTTTGACTACAAATGGTAGCGTTTGATCGAAAACCTAGTTTCAATTTCAGCCCCCCTTGTGGATACAGTAAAACATAACTGAACTAATTGGAGAACTTAGCCGCTTCAACGCGCTGCGTAAATTAGCATTCTTGCTTCGCAGAGCAACGATCTGGAAGGGTTGACAACGTCAATCAAAACTGAATTAGCGTTTCGGTGTGTAAAAGCTTTCAGGCACGCGCATTCCTTGCCCCGTTAGTTACCTATCGGCCTTTTAATTGACGATGTCAATTGATCTTCGCAGCTCGGCGAGGCCCACTAGCGCATTTTCCCGATCTAGCGAAGTGGTTGCGAAAAGCATAATTAAGTGCGCGGCGCGGCATAGTAACGCATTGCGATCACAAATGTGAGTGTTTCCGGTTCCGTCAGTTATTTACCTGGGGACCTCAGCTGCTATCATGTTCATAAACATAAAGATTAGGCGGAATGACAGGCTGAGCGCGGCCCAGTAATCAGTTATCTGTGGCTCTCAGGCTCAGCTTAACTTGTCATTCCGCCATATCTAGTCTGGATGATGATTAACTACCTTACTATTTACACTCGACTAGACTGCATGTCACGTAATTTTTTAACCGGCCGTTCTCTACACTCTAGCTGACCCTGAACGATGCAATTCGAAACCCTAACCAACCCTAACCAACCCAACCCTAGTCCTTGTAGCGTGATTCGCTGACGGAACCGGGAACATGCACTCACATCTGTGATTTGACGTAGCCCAGCTAGCTGAGGGGCTAAAGTGGATTAAGTTTAAAATGTTTCTTATGTCAACTGTTTATCATTTATGAATCGTCAATAGTGTATGTGATAGTACAGTCTTATGTATGATCTTACCTGGGGACCTCAGGCTATCATGTTCATCATGTTCATTCGAATAAAGATTTGGCGGAATGACAGGCTGAGCGCGGCCCAGTAAGTATGATCCTACCGTGGATGCGATGCTATCGTATTCATATCATGAAGCGATCAAAGTAGGATTTTATCCAAATTCTTTCTGCTTATTCATATCCAGCAGCTCTATCAAAATGTATGTATACCTTTCCCCTCTCCCTCCAATCCTCCTCTTTTTTGCCTTAATATGTACCAATTCTCTTCCTCACAAACTATTAGTTGAGAAGCTTCTAAATCCTTTTTATATAACAGTGATGCACGCCGCCGCCGGACGCCGCCGCGCCTTGTCATACGTTGTATGACCCGCCGCGCACGAAGTGCGCGGCTCCCGGCTTGTATCCCGGTGAAGCGACCGTGGGGGTCACCACGTGATACAAGCCGCGCCGGCACATTTTCACACGCCGCCACGCCGATACTTTTCAAGTCGGCGTGGCGTGAACAGTGAAAATTTAAAAAAAATTTCAAAGCAAATTTTTTGGACGATACAATTTAGAAAAATATAATTTTATGTGGCTACTCGCTGCTATGAGGCCACTTCGTTACGTTCATCATCACATTCAGCCAACGTTAATGCTGTAAATACCACACTTATTACATCATTATTTCATGCGCGCACGTACGCCACAAGTTTTGTGGGCCTGAAAATTCAAACCTAAATTTTGACAAAATTATGTTCCACGCCGCCGAACGCCGCCACGCCGGGCCATTTTGGGCACGCCGTTTTGGGCACGCCGCCGCCCGCCGCCGGTTGGCGAAAAATGAACCGGCGTGCATCACTGTTAAGTTATTATATTATATAACTTTATTCAAATCAAAAATAGAACATAAAGAACATCTTGATGACCTGATAAGTCACCAAGAGAAAAATAACACAGAATAAACTAAATCATGCTTAACTCTCTCCATGCTTTTCTATCTGTTGCAAAATGTCTTAAATGGTATAAATCGTCTGTATTTACAAGTCTAAAGTTTCTGTCACTTAAATCGTTCAAAATAGTTTTTAACAAGTTTGACTGGTGTCGTCCGACTCTACCTCTCATCAAACTCTGACTCTCTACAGCAAAATGTAAGGCAAGCTGGGCAGGTGAGTTATTATCACTGCGGAGGATGTGACCGAGCATTCTCCACCGTGCACGAGCAACACGCTCACTTAGTGGAACAACTTCGCAGCGTTTGTATAGAGTCACATTTCGTATGACAATAGGGTAGGTCATGCCGATGATCGTACGGAGATGATTCCTGTGGCAGACATCAAGTTTTTGAAGGAGTTGTTTAGATGTTGCCCAACTGCTGCAATTATACATCAGTATTGAAACAACTTGTGCTTCATATATCTTGAGTCGAATCTTCAAGGGTATACGTCTACCTTGTTCCCAGACTTTTTTGTAGTTCTGAAAAGCAATGTTAGCGAGTATACATCGTCTCTTGACATCTTCGATGCTGCACAACTTAGAGCCTAAAGAGATAGATGACCTCCAAGGTTCTCTACCTCTGAGTGTCTCTCCTTTGTCATCAACCTCGTTCTTGCCGGCCAGATAGAAGTGGGTGAACTCGGTTTTTGACTCATTGACAAAAAGATTCCACTCTTCCAATATCTCTTTACATATTGGCAACAAAGACTCCAAGTTACTTTTATCCTCATCAGTAAAATCAGCGTCATCTGCATACTCCCACTCGAGGGGTAACAGATTCTCAGCTATGGGAGGGTTAGGTCTTAGATAGGACATAACAGCACGCAGTCGGTAAAGTGCTGCTGCCAGATATAGAGTGAACAAGTTTCCAGACAAACTGTCGCCTTGAAAAGCTCCAATCGTGACAATAAACTCTCCCGATATTGTTGAGTTCACTTTGATCTTCAGTTTAGTATTTGCGAGCAAATACCTTACCAGTCGAATGTCGTCCTCACTACAACCAGCATCAGCTAAAATGTCAAGTAATACCGACCTCTTTATGGTATCAAAAGCAGAGGACATGTCAATGCCCATCTTATGAAGAGACCAGCGTTTTTCTTTGACAACTGACACTAGTATTCGCTGGGTCCAAACGATATTTGCACAACTATGGCCAGGTTTATAGGCATTCTGCCAAGGACCAGTGTATTGAGATACTTGCCTTTGGATGCGCTTTAAGACTATCATGGACAATATCTTTCTAGTACCGTTTAGTAGGCAAAGTGGGCGCAAACTCTTAGGGGGGCCTAGTGGCTTTCCAGGTTTTTGGAGCGGAGTAAGGTATCCCTCTGTGAAAGAAGGTACATGTTCATGGAGCTCAAAGGATCGATTAGTAAGTTGTGCAAATGTGGAAAAAAAGATTTCAGGAGAGTGTTTGAGAAATTCGTTTGGGATCCCATCTGGTCCAACAGCTTTACCGTTCTTGAGTTTCTTGGCCGCAAGCTCAACTTCAAACGCTGTAATGGGGTTTTGAAGGGGCCTAGGGTTACCTGTGAACGGTTCTAGTGGTGGTTCACTGTCAGGTCCAGTGTAGTGTTCTTCGAAGTACTGGCGAATGATTTCAGCCTTGTCTCGTTCATTATCTACCATTTGGTTGTCAGTGTTGAAAACAGACACAGAGCCTGCACCCGTTTTCTGTTTGCCTGATAGTTGACGAGCGGCTTCAAACATTCTCCGTCCTTCGTCTATGGTGGCTATAGAGTTAGCTAGGCTGTTTGCTAACTCAACTCTCAATGTTTTCAACCGTTTAGTAATGTCGTTTGAGAGCCTGTTGATTTTAGCTCTGAGAGCTGTCCTGTCTCTGTATTCGTTGTTGTTCAGTTGTTGTAAAAGTTGTTTCCTTTCTTCAGACATGCTAACAACTTGACTGTCAGAGGAATGATTCCTCTTTCGCTGTGGCTCGCGAAAACCCACAGTGGAAACAGCAGCTTCTTTAACTTCACGAAAAAGCATATCAAATTGCTGTTCCGTGTTGTTGGAAGTAAAGTCAGGATCTGATACAGTTTGCTCAAGTTTCTGACGAAGTTCTTGCTGATATTGTTGTTGAGCCTGTTTGCTTCCAATCAAGGTTGTTGTGTTATAAGTCTTCTGAAATGCTCTGCTCTCCCTGTACAAAATGAAGCGCTGCGAAAAATCTGCCTTGGCAACAACAAGTTTGTGGTCACTGCGGTGCTTTGTACCTGCATATGACCTGGCATCAGTTAGCAGTGCCTTGCTTCTGGACTTGCAGAGTATGAAGTCAATCTGTTGGAAATAAGGTTTACTTTTCCTGGTTGCTCGATCCCGAATCCAACCAGTCCGTGTGGTAATGTGTCTGCTGCTATGGGAGAATGAAGTGTTGGCAGCAAACAGGCCATTAGCAGTGAGAAAGTGTAGCAACCTTTCACCGTTTTCATTCCTCCTCCCAACACCATGTCTACCAATATTCACATGTAAACCATTTTCTACATCAACAGGGCTTCTTTTGCCAAGTTTGGCATTAAAGTCGCCTAACATCCATACTTCAAATCTAGCAGGTACACTGATAGCCTCGAGTAGCTCATCGTAAAATTGGGTTGCTAAACGGGGATTCTGAACTGACTTGGGATTCGTAGGGCTGTAACAATTAACAATTCTGATATGACAAGGTGGTTGATCCACCCTTTTAGCACTTAATTTAAAGTCCATATAAACAACTCTGTCACTGATCTGATGATGGGATACTATACATTCCAAAAAACGCTTGTTAACAATAAACCCAAGTCCACCGTGTCTATCGTGTCTCTGATCAAACAAAAACAATCGATGATGTCCAGGGAGTGTTGTTTCCAAGTATTCACGTGTCTTGGTCTCCTGAAGTGCTAAAATGTCTAAGTTATATCTGTCAATGTCCTCTGCAACGAAGTGTTGCCTGTATGTGGTCGATAGACCGCAAACATTCCATGTCCCAAAATTGAGTGTCGTAGCCATGATGAAAAGAGTAGCGTAGACTAGGAATCCTGCGATCTTCCTCGAGGCGTTAAACGTACTGACTTTTACAGTCATGCGGACCCGTTACAGTCACACACCATCCTAAAATCACTGTTAAGTAATATAATAATATATATATATATATATATATAATATACAATAATATTTGTCATACGTTGTATGACCCGCCGCGCACGAAGTTGGAAGTGCGCGGCTCCCCCTTCACTATAGTGAAGCGACCGTGGGGGTCACCACGTGATACAACAATAATATAATAAAGATTACTGATACCTGGACCTGAATAAATGATACATGATACTACCGATTTTGGTTCCTCGTATATTGCCTTTACTTTTCCTGGCCTACTCAACTGCAGTTTTTGTCTATACTTTGCAAATACGTATTACGTGGTAACATAAAAATTGTGCACGGAATTTTTAGAATTTTTTTGTTTGCTTTTGTCAAAAACTACCTGCAGCTTCTCAATCGAATGGCAATGTAAATGTTCGAAAACTGGTACTGACCAAATGCATGTTTTTTAGCTTATAGCTCTTAATTCTATTACCTATCTAATAGCTGTATATATTACGGACGACTGAGAAATGGCTGATCAGTTATCTTAATAATTCACAGTGTAACTTGTCTATTCTAAGAACTAATCATTACTTACAAAACTATCTCCTCAGTTTGAAAATATAAATGAATCAATCGGGTCTACACAGCATCGCCATCGGTGATGAAGATGTACTGTTCATGTTCAAAGGAATGTTCCGAGATCTCGCGCCCATACAAATACCTCTGTCCATCATAGTGCTGATTCAAAACACCGTAATCTTCATGGACTATTATCGGGACAGAGCTAAGTTTGTGTCAAGGCTCTTCATGGGGATAGCACTGTTTGACATTCTCAAAGCACAAGGTGAAATAGTTTTATCTGTGACCAGTCTTTTAACTTACGCAGGCTATTTTGAGATAGATATCCTGTATAAAACATTGTTTTACTACATGATGACAGCACTTCCCGGAATCAACTGTTCAAAGCTCTGTAACCTTGTTATGACCATCACTTTAACTCTAAAAGTGGTGAACCCCTTTCGTAGGATAAACACGGAGGCCTTGAAAAAAGTTGTTCGAGTTCTCTGTTTGATCGTCACACTGCTTCACATCTCTGATGCTCTAACTGCTATTATCCTTCTGAGTGTAGATAAGGAGCTGGCATCCGATGGACCGGGAAAATATTTAGTTTTACTTACAATTCTATTTTTTGATATCCCAGGTATTATTCTTGTAGCTGCAGTACTCTGTCACAGAGACACCACCGGTTACTCAAAGTGCACGGAACAACCTCTGAGAGCCCAAATTGTTGGGGGTTTTCTCGCATTCCTCTACTTCCTCGTAATACCTCTCACCGTTTTTATCTGTATGATGATACAGATAAAGTATTTGAGACGATCTCTCAAAAATGACGAGGAAACAGCTCCACATGTCCCCAACACTGCTCGACATGTCTCAAGAACCGTCTTCCTGGTGTCAACTCTATTCTTTGTCTGTAATGCCACCTTTTTTTTCTTCTGCCTGTCCTGGCTCATGTATCATCGGAGTACCGTTTACGAGAAACACGGCGAGAAATATTTTCTGAATTTGGGCGTAGAGGTAAAACTAAGTGAAGCAATAATCCCCGTTTGCTACTCAAATTTGACTTTTTTTCCGTTGCAAATCATATTTTAACGGTGTTAAGTTTTTTATTATTTATTGAAATTATTGATTGTGATGATAACAATGTAATCCTTTACAGATCGGATTCGCTGAGTTCACGTTGCCACTAATCTACGCTGCAGTCTACCCAGCCATCATCATATCCCGGAAACAGGAATTGAGGGAGAGGTATTTGGGGTATTTAAGAAGAGTTGCTGCCTGGTTCAGTTGTGCTTACCGAGCAAATAGTGACGGGGAAGCTGTCTTGATCGAGGAGTAATTACTTAAAACTAATTAGGTGGAACTATAACTTTTAATCGTTTTTGAAATATCATTTCTAAAAAGTTGCACAAGGTTTTCGAAAAAAATCGGATTGAAACAATTATTATTACCCGACTTATCATTATTAGTCCGTCATTTTGTAAACAAGTTGTCTAGTTTTATTGTTTATCTCTAAATTATAACTCTTACTAAAAGTTATAATTTAGAGATAAAGAGTTATAATTATACTAAGAGTCTTAGTATAATTATAACTCTTAGTATAATTATAATTCTTAGTCAATTATACTAATTGATACTGATAGTGATTAACTGCGACTTAAATACTGTGATCATTTCCCGAGATTGTACGTTTATGAAACATTATTCAATTTTATACCCAAACTTAAAGTAAGTTTTTTTGTAAGATTGTGATTTCAAACATCTAAAAGTGTTGGGCGGCAAAAAACATCACGTGACTTGCTACATAACTATTGACTAACTGCAGGCGGTATTGACTTTGTAATTCGGTAATTCTGCCAAGACTTGAGAACGCATCACAGAGCTGGCAAGCACAACCGTCGCCCTTACAGTTACACCCCCTTTACTAGTAGTAGTATACCCCTTTACTGTTTTTCCAGGCATTTATAAGACTCATCGGAACTTGGAAGTCGTTCAGCACGTTTATTTTTAGTTCAAAACATTCTAATTCAATATCAAATATGACAGGAATAAGAAATAGAGATGTCACAATTAAATTACATAAACAGGTTCAAGATGATCACGGTGAACCTATATGTCCGTTAATTAACTTTAACTTTAAGTAACATCGTGTGCTATCAATGCCTTAGCCGTATTTTAGGGCTAATGAAATAATTTCTACCGGTATTTTGTCGAGCTGAACATCCTACACCCTTTCAATTTGAACATCCTCGATTTGCTCGAATCTAAAAAATGGCGAGCCGGAGGCGCCAGTCTTACAGATTCTAATCTGATGTATCATAGCTTTTTCAGCTAGTGAGTTATGTCCAATTTAAGGTTAAGACTGGATCTAAATGAGTCATTCTACGGCCTACGAAATAATTTCCACCAGTATTTTGTCGACCTGAACATCTTACACCCTTTGAACATCCTCGATTTGCTTGAATTTAAAAAATAACGAGCTGGAGGCCAGTCCACAGTCTTACAGGTTATACTCCGACGTATCAGAGCTATTTCAGCTATAGTGAGTTAAGAGTCATTCTACGGCCTACGAAATATTTTCCACCGGTATTTTGTCGACCTGAACTTCCTGCACCCTTTGAAAATCCTCGATTTGCTTGAATCTCAAAAATTGCGAGCTTTAAGGCCAGTCTTACAAGTTTTAATCAAACGTATCAAAGCTACTTCAGCTAGTGAGTTCTGTCTAATTCAAGGTTAAGACTGAATCTATGGGGGAGTCATTTTAGGGCCTACGAAATATTTTCCACCGGTATTTTGTCGAGCTGAACCTCCTGCACCCTTTGAAAATCCTCGATTTGCTTGAATCTCAAAAATTGCGAGCTTTAAGGCCAGTCTTACAAGTTTTAATCAGACGTATCAAAGCTACTTCAGCTAGTGAGTTATTTCCAATTTAATGGGACATACACCAAACATTTTTTTGATGTTTGGAAATCGGTATTACAACGACAAACGTGACCAAATGTTAACAAAAGCTTAATAACGATAAATAAAAAGTGAATTTTTCCGAATGAGGGAATTATTTTTAAAAACTGTTTACGTACCTTATATAGTTATATGTGCCTAAACGTATTGTTTCTTTCCATACTTTTATAATATGAAGTCAAATTGGGGGTGGCATCAAAAACAGTTTAAGTGTATGCCCCCTTAAGTAATCATCGATTATCGAATTGCCTCAGTTAAAAAAAATTGATGTCATCAACACAACATATGCTTCAAATTCTTTTTCCGATTCAGCAACCGATCCTTGTTAAATGTTAAACAATTAAAAGCTATCAATGTAAAATCAAATTGTTAAAAGAATTGCTGTTCAATACCACTTACATTTGCCATACAATTTGATATTAAAAGTGGTTGTCAAATAAAGTTACATAGCAATTTGGTGCCTTTCGTGTATAAAATGTTGCAAAATTATACAACTGGAAGCCTTCTTTCATGGAATCACGACTTCTTATAATTCAGAATGAACCAGTTTCAATCCTCTTCCAACAAGAGTATATTTGATCATCCAATACCAGAACTTCTGAAAATGACATCCACTAATCCCCAGCACATGTAGTATCACGTGTAGTATCACAACTGCACTTGTAGCATCACAACTGCATGTGTAGCATCACAACTGCACGTGTAGCATCACAACTGCACGTGTAGCATCACAACTGCACGTGTAGCATCACAACTGCACGTGTAGCATCACAACTGCACGTGTAGCATCACAACTGCACGTGTAGCATCACAACTGCACGTGTAGCATCACAACTGCACGTGTAGCATCACAACTGCACGTGTAGCATCACAACTGTACGTGTAGCATCACAACTGCACGTGTAGCATCACAACTGCACGTGTAGCATCACAACTGCACGTGGAGCATCACTACTGCATGTGTAGCATCACAACTGCACGTGTAGCATCACAACTGCACGTGTAGCATCACAACTGCACGTGTAGCATCACAACTGCACGTGTAGCATCACAACTGCACGTGTAGCACGCGTAGCAACTGAGCTTCGTTCTTGACATGATTGTTTCCATCTCTTATAAACATCTGATTATATACACACTTAACCCACTGACAGAGTGTTCCACATACCCGCATTCCGCATCACGTGACAAAAGTAACAATACCACGTGACAAGAGTAACAATACCACGTGACAAAAGTAATAATACCACGTGACAAAAGTAACAATGTCACATGACAAAGTAGCAATGTCACGTGACCAAGTTACAATGTCACTTGACAAAGTAGCAATGTCACGTGACCAAGTTACAATACCACGTGACCAAGTTACAATGTCACGTGACAATTATGACGGTCGTTTTGTCCTCTTTTCGTCGTCTTGATTGGCTCGTCTTGTTCTGTCACACATTCTCCGTAATCTCTGTGACACGTTCTGTTACATCCACTTATATGATGAATGTGACACGATTTATATTCATCCGGTTTTACTTGAGCTGATAAGATTATCTGATTGGACAAACGATGACAAAATCACTCCGCAAGCGTTTGAGAGCACTGTTGTTGCAAGTGAGCTGTTCAGTCAGCACTTGTTCACTCTGCAAGCGTTTTATTCTGTGCTGTACTTTTGCATACTTCTGAGGTATTCCACAAACTCTTCATAGTTGATTACCTGGTGGAAGAATGAAGGTTAATCTATCAAATCAACATTAATAAAGTAATAACCATGTTTAGAGTAGAACCCCTGAAATTAACCCCCGAGGAACCCCAAACTTTCAAAGTAACCTTCAAAGAAACCTGGACCCTGATTTGTTTTGACATGACGTGATGAGTTCACATTGTGACATAGTTTCTGGTTTTTGATTGGCTAATGTTAGAAACTGATAACCCGCGGTCACGTGTGACGTGTACAAAAAAGTACTGTTAACCTCCCAGTATCTAGATCTATAAAAACACGATTTATATTGAAAAGCAGACATTGGTTCTACTACCTTGGTTCTAAACAGTTCGTTCTACTCCGGAGCTGCTACTTAACTAACAAGTTAAATGATTAGCTAAAAGGTGAAATGAGGTGAAGTGAGGTGAAATGAGGTGAAATGAGGTGAAATAGCGTTCAGAACGTGTCTGATTGGTAAGTGAACTGTTTAGATGGTTGTTACAGGTCTAAATAACAAGGATACGGAGTAGTAAGGATTCTAGTAAGTGTTGTTACAGCGTGTCTCTCCCTCGTAACAACGACTTAAACTATATATTTGTTATACTTATATTACATATTTATACATTAGTTAGCCAAATAAGTCACTAAAACATGCAACTGATCTTCTCAACTGTCGGTCATGTAAACCTTTACAATCAATGATTGTATCATGATATACAGTGTCATACCCAGTATCGTAGAAACTCTACAGTACTATAGTGCAACGACGATGGGGGGTCACGGCGTGATACAAAATATACTTAAATTATTTGTTATTCATGATTTGTAATATATAGTAGCGTTGTAAGTATTAAAGTAAAGTAAAGTATAAATATACATAAACTATAATATAATAATATCATATTCTATGTATACTGATAGTAATTGGATAATATCCAGTTGAAAGAGACAAGGACAAATGAAACAGGAAGTTAGGAATGTAGGCAAATTTTCGGCGTTAAACGCCATCTTCAGGCTCAAATTAATTGTTATATAGTTATGTTGAAAGTGTTAAAACTGTCCTTGTCTCTTCCAACCGGATATTATCCAACTATCAGTATTTCAATCATGAGACTAATAAGTAATAAACAGCGAACTACTCCATCAACTGAATTTTCGAGTAAATAGATAAGCTATGCTTGTCAGTAAACCAATAAACTGACTTTTCAAGTAAAATAATAAACTAACTTAGTTAGTAAACTAGTAGAATAACTTAGTAAGTCAACTAGTAGAATAACCTAGTAAGTTAACTAATAGCTTAATAAAATAGCTTACCCCGTCACCATCTGTGTCCATCATATTGAAGAACTCGTTAGCTTCGTCCTCCGTAAACTGCTCACCGTACCTTGAAGATAATACGTCATAAACAAGGCATAATGACGTCATAATGACTTCATAATAACGTCATTGCAATGTCTTATGACGTCATCAACATTTCATTTAGAACAAATAGCACCAGCTTGTTAATCATAATCGCACAGTGTCTCTGACATGTAGGACCCAGCCCACTTATGATTGACATTGAGAACGGGAGGACAGATTTAGCACGTGTGAGGACAGATTTAGCACGTGTGAGGACAGATTTAGCACGTGTGAGGACAGATTTAGCACGTGTGAGGACAGATTTAGCACGTGTGAGGACAGATTTAGCACGTGTGAGGACAGATTTAGCACGTGTGAGGACAGATTTAGCACGTATGATGACAAATTTAGCACGTTTGAGGACAGATTGAGCACGTGTGAGGACAGATTTAGCATAGAGTACTATTATTGTATTGGATTTACAGGGAATATCATATTAAACTGGAGTAAATTGCTTACTGTGTTAAAGCCCTTTTCAGTTCTTGTGCTGACACAAAACCGTCTCCGTCTCTGTCAAAAACCTGAAGCGATAGAACTATAAATATGCTGGATACCAATAAAACTAATTAGTAATTAGTTGAGCTTCAAGGGTCTGATAATTTGAATACCGATGTAAATTGATTAGATTCTCCAGCCAAATATAAATATTTATCAGTAAGTGAATCACTGAACAATGAACACGTTATTGCCAATGAGCAAATGAATAATAATTGATATTTCAATAATCGCCAAAACAGAGAATTACCTTAATTAGGCAATTAAATAATTACCTTAAAAGCTTCGTATATCTGTTCCTCGTCCTGCTCTATCCAATGTTGTATTAAAACCAAGTACTCGTCAAAATCAATCGTCCCCGAGTTATCCTGGTCAAACCGGTCTGAAGTAATTAGCATAGTTAGATCATCAGATATTAGTATAATCAAATTGTTACTTAGTATAATTTGTAATTGTGCGGCATAACTGCCTCAAACTTTGTGTACAAAATTCACCAAATTCGAACGGTTTAATAAATTAACAAAACCATTTCCCCAGCAACTAACAAATCCATCAATTTATTAATCAATAAATTATCTAATTAACAAATAATTAACTAATTACCCCGCTAATTGCCCCGCTAATTACCTAAAATAGTTTTCACTTCTTCAGGAGAAGGAGAGTAGCCCAATATTTCTAAAATCCCCCTCAGCTCCTCCACGTTTATAACATTGTCTCCATTTTTATCGTACATGTCGAATATCTGCCTGTAAAAAACATTGTTTAAATTCATGTAGCTAAATAAATTATGCTCCTAATTAAGGCACCTGTTTAGGTTATTATTTTATTATTAGCGGTGATGTCGACGACATCTCAATTCGTACACTGAAAAGTAAGATCAAGTCTAGAGTCCACTCTCAATGGACAGACTGAGAAACTCTTTTAAAGTCAGCGTAGCAACCACTAAATTGTTATAAATAATCATTTTTGGGATTTTTACATCTTTTATTTAGAAAATTTGCTGTCAATTTTATATCGAACAGCTGTTTTTCTTGGTTGTTATACGACTACCGATCATAAATTTTCAAATTTCAAGTTTACTCGAAAAACGTCGCGCGATCCAACACAAAACTTACATCATTTAGATTTAATGAAAGAATCATAATAAAGACTCCTGATAAGGCTAAAAATTATAAAACATTTCCGTTTTTTCCAGTATCTATTTCTCATTATTAGAATTGGTCATTGGTCACCCGGGAACCGTCCCGGTGTACAATCAATACAATCGATCAGTGAAGTACTGATAGCGATATTCGAGTAGACCGTGTTGTTTGTCGCACACTGATAAAAGCCGCACCTAGCGATATCCGAGTAGATACTGTTATCAGTAGAAAAGAAACATCCCCTCCTCAACTTCTCCACATCAATCCTCATCTCCGTCATCTCTTTAATAGACTTATTCTTGAAACCTCCAGCTCCCCCATAGCTCAAAGACACCTGAATCTGTCTCCTCAGCCTCTTCAGTCTTAACTCTTTCTTTTCCTCTGCCGCGTCCTTTTCTGGTTGTACTTTCTGTACTGGTTTGCTGTATTTGGGTGGCTTCCAAAACCCGAAGAAGCTAAAAGTCATGGTAAATATATGTGCACGTCAATGTCAAACAAATGAAGACAACGGGGCAAGTATAAACGATGATGCAGATGAGCCGTGGGGAGAAGAGTTAACATCACGTGATGCCCGAATAAGGAGTTAATTGGTCCAACCATTATGTGATCAGTGACATTGTCCACCAATTACTTGTCTTCTCTACAATGGCTGCGTCGTAACGTTAAATACAATGTCAGTCCAATTAGAGTATTACCCAGTTATAGAACCACTTAACGCCCAGTATAACACAGCTATCAGACAATGCAGACCAGGAAATGCCGGGAAACCGCCAGATATAGATTTACGTTTCGCGGTTTCGGAGGAACAGTAGAAACCTCGGCAAGTACTGCTCCTTTTAGGCTTTAACCAGTCCTTGTAAACCAGCTCTGGGTTACCAAGGATACTAAGGTTTTAGTCCCCTTTAATGGCTCTCCAACCACTGTTACCATGCGAGAAAGAGGAAGAGAGGAGCATTTTAGTACAGTTTCCTAGTCTGAGGTCTGGTGATTTGATGGTAGGTAGTAACCGTAAGTGAAGTCCAGGACGGACGTTTATATGTACTGCTGTTAACCAGTATGATCTAGCCACTAAGTACCACTCCCTGTGGTATGTTATAAAGTACCTACTTTAAAGTTTAATCCGTCGTTATCAAACAATTAACTGAACAACTGAAAACAGCTCTGAAATTCCCACGTACGTGTAATTAAGATTACTGTGGCTAATGATCTGCTTACATTTGCGAATTTTCAGTAATAGGTTTTAAATTAAATGTTTCGAATTTCTATTTTTGAGTACGAGTTTCAGAAGGTGTTGATTGATATCACCTAAACACAATAACACCTTTCACAAAATCAAAAATCTCCAATCGTTTCAATAATCTGTAAAGGTGAACCGTCATCCTCCGCCTATATTGGTGGGAAAAGGTCCTATTTCGCGCTTGCAATTAATAAGCTGCAGAATGCAGTTAATAATATTTTGCACTAAAAAGGGACGGCACCAATATTGGGACATTTCTTAAATTTAAGGGGAAACGATGACATTTATTTTTATTTGAACATTACTGCAAAGAAAAAAATAACATATTTTCAAATAATAATAATACACATTGCTCGCACAAATACCTAAATACTGGGTCGAACTGGATCTTCTCAACATCGTATCTCTGGACCTCAGAGAACTCGGGTAACTTATACTTCATAAAGACAGAAATCTCTGGGTTCCCAGATGCCAGCCCAGATGCCAGCTCCTTGATCTCCAGTTCCATGTCCCGGTGGTTACCATGCTTACCATGCTTACCATGCTTACGATCACTGCTGGCCCTCCCTACCTTCCTACGTTTAGTGAATACCCTGGGGTTTGTGTTGGGAGTGGGAGGAAGTTCCTTGCTGGAGCCTTTTAGAAGTTTCCAGAAGTTGGGAATATGCATTAACCGGTAGTGCTGGTTCTTCTGAGCAGACTGGTTCTTCTCATAACAGGTGGCAGAGATATAGGGAGCTAGTGGAGATAGTAAATGAGCTAGAAATATATAAGATATTCACAACTATGTACAGAACGTGAAAAAAAAGGAATCCAAGATGGCCCAAACGATGGAAATAAGTAAAAGTATGAAAAAGGTTTTAAAAGAATGTTAAGAACAGCTTAAAACTTTAAAATATATTTTTGATGCTTAAAATCGACGACTAAATTGTTTTTTACTTGAAAAAGGTGGCAAATATTTACTTATGGAAAATGTATTCTAAAACTAAAAATATTCAAGCAAGAAATGTGGGGAACATATTTTTGTAACAACTTCAAGAATTAGCTGACAAATATGCGCCATGCGATCGGGACTCTAAACAGACCCTGAAATATAACACTTTTCAGTTTTCTCATTACTGCGGCTTCAATTAAATATATATTATATATCAATCAACAAAAGTTGGATATTAACTGGCTCTAGTACACAACGTGAACAATAACAGGAAAATAAGCAAATACCCAAGTATAATACTATAATAGAATGTAAATTGTAAGTAAGCACCAAAGTTGGGCATCCCAATATCCCAGTAAAAAGTAAAGAAGTAGGCTGTACTATGTGAAGTGTGTACTATCCGAGTATGATGCTAACAGAGACTAGAGAGTAAAGTAGTAACCAAGCTTATCTGCTCCTTTATTAAATTGTACCTGTCAGTGCGTCTACTGCAAGCGCCAAGTATAGTTACAGGATAACCTTGTAGAGCACGTACTGGGAGTAGAAACAGTAGACGTAATGGAACAAGTATTTCAGCTCATACGAAAACTCATTTGAAAGTGTCACTTTAAGCACTAAATCACTATAAACGTATTTTGTGGAAACCGCTTACTCCTAACTTGTCTATTGTGTCTAACAAAGAGCACAGATCAAAGAATCTGCCGGAATTAGTTTTAAATAATTTAAAGATATGAGGGAATTATAAACAAGTTGGAAATAAATTGTTAAAAGTAATTTCTGCAGACGCTGTCCAAAATATCGCACCATAATAATGTAGTAAATTAAAAGGAGTGTCACTATGATTTAAAATAATTAAATACCTGAAATAATATAAAATACTGGAAAGGTAAAAATAAAAACACTGTCTAAAACACTTTCTATAAATGTATCGCATGATAATAATATGATATGTGGTACATCTGGCACCATATTACTTCTCAGTCTCTGCTTGCGGCATAATAACTAGACAATACAACCGCTTTATTAAATTAGCACTTTAAACAGAGACGGTCATTTCTTAAAAAATACATGGTTGTCGAATGTCGGTAGTGGCGAGAAAATTATAACCACTCTGGGAAAAACGCAGGGAAAATTATGAGATCAATGACTGTGACCGCGTGAAAATAAAAGAAGGTGGTTGCTGTGGAGATGATGGTGGTTGCTGTGGAGAGTATGGTGGTTGCTGAGGAGAGGATGGTGATTGCTGTGGAGAGGATGGTGGTTGCTGTGGAGAGGATGGTGATTGCTGTGGAGATGATGGTGATTGCTGTGGAGAGGATGGTGGTTGCTGTGGAGATGATGGTGATTGCTGTGGAGATGATGGTGATTGCTGTGGAGAGGATGGTGGTTGCTGTGGAGATGATGGTGGTTGCTGTGGAGATGATGGTGGTTGCTGTGGAGATGATGGTGGTTGCTGTGGAGAGGATGATGGTTGTTGTGGAGAGGATAGTGATTGCTGTGGAGAGGATGGTGATTGCTGTGGAGAGGATGGTGGTTGCTGTGGAGATGATGGTGATTGCTGTGGAGAGGATGGTGGTTGCTGTGGAGATGATGGTGGTTGCTGTGGAGAGGATGGTGGTTGTTGTGGAGAGGATGGTGGTTGCTGTGGAGAGGATGGTGGTTGCTGTGGAGACGATGGTGGTTGCTGTGGAGAGGATGGTGGTTGCTGTGGAGAGGATGCTGGTTGCTGTGGAGAGGATGGTGGTTGTTGTGGAGAGGATGCTGGTTGCTGTGGAGATGATGGTGGTTGCTGTGAAGATGATGGTGGTTGTTGTGGAGAGGTTGGTGGTTGTTGTGGAGATGATGGTGGTTGCTGTGGAGATGATGGTGGTTGCTGTGGAGATGATGGTGGTTGCTGTGGAGAGGATGGTGGTTGTTGTGGAGAGGATGGTGGTTGCTGTGGAGATGATGGTGGTTGTTGTGGAGAGGATGGTGGTTGTTGTGAGAGGATGGTGGTTGCTGTGGAGATGATGGTGGTTGTTGTGGAGAGGATGGTGGTTGTTGTGAGAGGATGGTGGTTGCTGTGAGATGATGGTGGTTGCTGTGGAGAGGATGGTGGTTGCTCTGAGTTTGAAAGTTTGAGTAACGTTATCACCCTTACCACATCTATCACTCTGACTCACTGTCTGGTTGAAACATTCCAGAAGGCTGGAATAACTGTTCAATGACCAAACAAGTACTGTAAAGCTAAAATGAAAATCCTGATTTACTCGGCTCAAAGACCACTCGTCAACCAATGTGAAACACACTTTGAACTAAAACAGCAACCAAAAGACTGGTTGAAAGGTTGGTTAAGTTACCAGACCGCCAACTGTCAAGGTATCATCACTCATCACTCGGTATGAATACTTCACAGGGCGGCCATTAGTATTAGTTCAGGTCAAGTGTGGATTTATTATTATTTATTATGCGAGGTACTACTAGCTCAAGTGTGGGTTTTATTGGATAGAGTAAACTGAGCTATGAGGGGCGGCAGCGGTCCTGACACCGTCTCTAACAGCGGTTCAGTTAGTGGGGTTACCATCCTGTTGTAGTGTGTAGATACGTGTGTGGATAAGTGTGGCGGTGTTAGTTGTTTGGATCTGCTAGAGTTGTCACAACCTTCTCAGAAAAGTGGTAGCTTCAAAATGTCCTGAATAGTTTGGAGATAGAGAATTCAATGTTTAGTAAGAATACCAGTCTACTATACTGATACATTTAGCTCTCGTTAAAGCAAAGATCCAGCCGTATAGTAAAACTGCGTCTAGTAGTAACACTGCTACCAGTAACAGAGTTTATGAATAATAACAACAGTTTAAGTCTTGAAACTTGAGCAGTGATCAGGATCAACCTTATAAAACGTTTCCAAAGAAGTCGGAGAAACAGAGTTTACTGTGCAGTTTAGTGAGGCCTCTAGAAAATGTAATTTCAGTGATATCTCAATAGAAAGATGACAAGAACAAGGTGACAGGGAACTATCAGGTTAATTAAGAAAATGCAAGGTTGTAGTAAAACTATGCCTCACTAGTTTCAAAGTAACACTATCCCAGTCGCGTAACGTTGCCTGTTGGCGCCCACCGCTGAAAAAGCGCCCCCTTTCATTTTGGCGCCCCTCCCTAAAATTGGACAAATTAGATTATTTTAGAGGATACGCCTGTAAAATCTCTAAAAAAGTAGGTTTCTAGAGCAAAACGCGCAGTTTTGTTAGTACTGTAGTTAAGTTTTTTCAAAATTGGCCCACATTCAAACGACGATTTTGCGCCCCCCCTCCCCCCCCCCCCCCCCCCCCCCCCAGTAACTTGGCTAGTTATAGCACCAGACAAAGGAACTTCTAATACAGATCTGGTAAATTAATAACAGCTAAATAACCCAGTGTACCTATAAATCAGGAGCTGGAATGCTAAAAGGAATGCTGCACCAGGGACAAACAGTCTTTACAGATACCTCTTCAGGTCTCAATCGGGGAAGCCACATTGAAAATTAGTCGGTGAACTATTGTATGATCTTTGAATATAAACTATTTGGTCAGAACTTTAAAACTATAAAATTCTGAGCTGAGACCTAACAGTAAATCGGATAAAATAAATTAAAAGACCTCCGCAAACAATTGGGATTAATGATTTATGAGCGGGCGAGATACTCTAACCGTGTTTATACTCTCACAAAACTTCCATAGGGTTGACAAATCCGCTGAACAGGTGTTTAAACTACAGTGTAATTTGTAAGTTTCTGTATCCGACAGCTGTTGTTGTCAGAATAATTCTCTGAAGCAGACTTGAACCCAGCCCTTGACTCCCAGGAGGCCGAAAATAGAGTTACTTTACTATAAAAGCTCTTACGAAACAAGTCGGAATAGTAAGTAGGAATAGAGGGTAAATGTGCACGGCGGAAAGTTCTTGACGTGAAACAGTCGCTGAGTAAAGCCAAACAGAAGCACGCCATCAAGAAACAACCGAGAACTACTATATATACACTTATATGGAAAGTTAATACTTTACTTTTAGAAACTTTCCGGAACAATTATAAACTTATTTAGAAAGTTAATACTTTACTCAGTTTTACCTAGCTGCTATTTGTTGATATATACAACAAGGAGATATAAAACGAGATGTTACAAATCAAGATAAAGCGAGATACCTGATACGGAATGTTACAAATCAAGTCACCGGATTGAGTTATCGCAAGGCTTCTTAAATCGTACCGGGCAATTAGTGGGGAGGGATTACTTTTCTACGAATTACTAAAATCAAAATTAGGATTTTTGGTACCATCCTGATTACCCTGCTCCGGGTCGTCTCCTGGCTCTTGTTTATATATAAGAACAAAGTTGTTTTTGGCCGTTGCATCACGCAAGATACTATGGAACAAGCCTCGTTGTATATCTGACTACACAAAGTAAGAGAAGGAGAATATAATTACCTTAACTCGTTACAAAACTTTACCCGAGGAAACTTGTTTTGTCACGGATGATTAATGAAAACAAGGCCTGGTACAAATCTACAAGAGTATAGGCCAGACAACACGACCATGACCGTTAATTAATGATCAATATCATGTGTTGTCCGTATTGCTTGCGGAGTAGGTGATAATTTACAGGAACAGTGCTCTCAGTCAGGCGTTTATAAACGAAGAAGTGAATAAAAAAGACGATTGGTTTTGAAAATGACAGTTAAGTGAGGCTACGAGCGATGATCTCAGTTCAATGTCTGCAAAGAAAGCAATGAGCTGTGAGCGCCTACTCCGCAAGCAATACCTACAACTGTGTTTTATATTCAGACCAGACGCACGTTCAATATTTCAAATTAATATTTGGGATTGAATGAGGGATACTTAAGCCTACTCTCTACTGATTAATTTGAGGCTCAAGAGAAATTACATGGAATTACAGAAGGGTGGGTGGTCTGGAGATGAAATTATTATTATTTTGATGAATTTTCAGCTACAGCAAAATGCGAGATTCATCATAAAATAAGATTGAAAATAATGATAAGAATAGAAAGTATAATCTAAAACTGATGCCCAAGCCACGCACAATTTGAGACTACAAATAAACAATTTGGGGTTCAACTTAATTGTGTCAAAATTGTTTCAAAATGGAGCTTAATTGTGTCAAAATTATGTCAAATACTAGTTTAACATTCCAAGGCCGTCACCACAAACACTGACAGTATCCTCCTGAACAAGGAGGGTACTGTCAACATACCAGTCATGTTCCATCAATATACCTGGATATCGAACACTAAGAGTTCTTGTAATTCCTTACTTTAATTATCACACTAATTATCACGCTATTAGAGTTTGCTGCGTGGTACCCCTGGCGGTATACATTACCAGGGGTGATATCGCGTCAACAACTACGGAAATATAGTTCTTAGAGAGCTGCAGATAGTTAGAAAAAAAATAATAATCGGAGAGGAGATGAAACGATGGTTGGAGAAGAGATGAAAGTGGGTCGGACAAGAGATGAAGAGATAATCGGAGAAGAGATGAAATGAGGCCGACATTATCAAGATTTGTGATTGAAACACATTGTCCGTCTTTCACAATTCTTTAGTAATTATTCTTTAGTAATGAAATAAAGTCTGAGTGCAGATAGTATTGCAGACTATTGATAATGATAGTAGCGCTCCACTTACACTAAGACTTACAACAAAACAGAGGGCTATAGAAATCACCACCCCATAATAACACCAGAACAATTGAAGGTAGTATTGGATACTTGCAGAGGCAGCATATTGGATACTGATGGTATACTGAATACTACTCTACTAGTACTATTACCAAGAAACGTGTGCCCCATATTAAACGTGCCCCATTCATCGTGACCCTGTCTTAACACAACATTGATCTTATGATGATACGATTAAATACTGTACAGTATACGTATGTGTGTCACACACTGCAGTGTTTCTATACGAGGAGTACCTGATATCTTACTATAGTGCAAGTACGATTTAGAATTGGCGGTTGAGACATCTGGTAATCATAGGTAGTAGGTAGGTAGTAGGTAGAGGGCAGGGGGTGATGCAACGTCAATTAATGTCAATTAATGTCAATTAATGTCAATTAATGTCAATTAATGTCAATTAATGTCAATGTCAGTTTTGCAAAATTTTGGAATACTGACATTAATTGACACGATATTTTTCGACCAGAGATTATGTAGTTCTACCATATTTTTAGCACTTTAGAACGTTTATATCATCATTTTATTCACTACTATCACATATGGAAATGTGAAATGTGAAAAAAATTAAGATCATTAAACAATAAAACTAAAATAATACGGTTTTCCGAAATTTAATTTTCTTAAATGGGCGTGGCCATCCAAGGGCGTGGTTCTCAACATCATCAGAACTTAAAACCCACATTAAACGAAATGCCTTCATGACATTTATATTTGAATAACGAATCTTAAACAGCTAACATTACTCCTTCATACTAAAAAAGCCGATTCTATATATTTTACCTGTATAAGAAACCAATAAAATATGGGCGTGGCCGGTGGGGACCGAAGATGGAAGAGTTGGAAGCTGAAATTTTTTTTGGTGGTCTTAGAACCTAAGGATCAACAGATAAGAACATACTCATAATTATTCAAGGACATTTTGTTTTTTTGAACCGGTCTAACTTACATAGACGTGAATATCTTGAATATTTATCGAATAATGATAATCTCAAATTTCAAGACATATTAATGTCAATTAATGTCAATTAATGTCAATTAATGTCAATTAATGTCAATGTCAGTTTGGGGTTTTTATGGAATACTGACATTAATTGACGTTGCATTCCCCCCAGAGGGCATCGCGGTAGTTCTGCGTGAAATCTGAACATACTTTGACTGTACATTTAATTTAAATTGGAGGGTTATTTTGAGAATTGAGAACCTCTAAAAACCGCGAGTTGAAGTAAGGGGTGTATGGGGTACAAAAGAAACTAGTGGTGAAAATAGGAGAATAAAATTATCAAGAGTAATACAGTAAGACAATCCGTACCAAAGTAAGAGTCCCCGACAGTCTCTCTCACTGCCTCTAAATACTACATACTATTCACGTGACACATATGCCGGTCACGTGATAAGATCTTAAACTAATATCATCCAAATAGGGTACAACTAAACATGTCAATCTGTAGAGTAAACAAAAGAGGTGACAAATAAGCCTAATTAAGGAAATTGAGGTGGAAACAGCTTGCTAACCGTGTGTAATGAGGTTAATAACAAAAGGCCAATTACCACATAGGAAGAAGAACTCAAGAACTAGTAGTCTAAAATGACGTGTACACTCGTGAAAGGAGAGTACAACACAATTTTAAATCGGTTAAAGGGGTTTTAAGTAACAGTCAATACAAATATAAGATATCCCCTCGCCTAATTTGCCAGCAAGTAATTTTTCTATCATCGCAAATTGAGGCGTCAGTTTAAAAACTTATATGTGTAACATAAAAAGGCCTGCTGCATGCCGATTAACGTTTTGGTTACATCTGCAGAGATTGAAGTTTCCACCTAGCTATACCAGGATGCCTAGACGACTCAAAATGTAATATCTATATTCTCTATTTTACTATACTAGAAAGTAGGAAACAATCCACTTATCCACTTATCGAGTTTTATCAAAATAACGAAATTTGGATTGAGAATTAAAATAAAATCGTGAGGTTCGTTTTAAGTTTAACAAAGTGCTGTGTAACGTTACGAACGATGGACAGAGCTCTAAATACAGGGGGCGGTAGAGAGATATTAGATATTAAGGGGAGATACACCAAAACCGTTTTTGCTCCGAACATCGATTTTATTTTATATTATTTTTAAATAGACAAAAATAATAAGATTGTACACCTTCAAACATTTTTAAAAATATTCCCTCATCGAGAAAAAAAATATTTTTCTTTTTCGAAAATTTTTAAAATTTGGAGAAGTCTGTCACTGTAATACCGATAGTTCGGCCATTTAAAAAGTTTTTTAGCTGATTTTTTTACTGAACATTACTTACACTCCGTACTAGAAGCCATTGAAAGGATTATATAATTGAACAATAAATGACCAAGTTACAGACCGAACAAGGTGAAAAAAGAAAAATTGGGATTTTTGCCTACCACCAAAGTTGTACATTTCACCACCCACCCAGGTCATCAGATATCGCTTCAAAAATTCTTGTGAGTGTAGTTGATGATCATGGCAAGCTTTTTGGAACCGGATTTCTCTCAATTTTGAGTTTTAAGCTATGCAATGTGGCCTCAAACGACTTAGTAAAATTCATCGTAAAAAAGGGCAAAAAAGGCAGATTTAAGGCTTAAAATGCCTATAACTCAAAAAGTGTCAGTTTTTTTGAAATAATTTTTACAGAATCGTAATCAGCTTGGTAAGACGAATCTTTTAGTACCAAATAGGTGCTTTTAGAAGACAAATTGTCTTAAATAATTTTCTAGCTCGAACACAAGGGTCCCCCCTTGTATAAATTCTGTACAAATTGTACACATTTTTTTACAAATTTTGTGGCTTTGAATATTATAAATGTCGTACTAAAAGATTCGTCTTACCAAGCTGATTACGATCCTGTAAAAATTATTTCAAAAAAACTGACACTTTTTGAGTTATAGGCATTTTAAGCCTTAAATCTGCCTTTTTTGCCCTTTTTTACGATGAATTTTACTAAGTCGTTTGAGGCCACATTGCATAGCTTAAAACTCAAAATTGAGAGAAATCCGGTTCCAAAAAGCTTGCCATGATCATCAACTACACTCACAAGAATTTTTGAAGCGATATCTGATGACCTGGGTGGGTGGTGAAATGTACAACTTTGGTGGTAGGCAAAAATCCCAATTTTTCTTTTTTCACCTTGTTCGGTCTGTAACTTGGTCATTTATTGTTCAATTATATAATCCTTTCAATGGCTTCTAGTACGGAGTGTAAGTAATGTTCAGTAAAAAAATCAGCTAAAAAACTTTTTAAATGGCCGAACTATCGGTATTACAGTGACAGACTTCTCCAAATTTTAAAAATTTTCGAAAAAGAAAAATATTTTTTTTCTCGATGAGGGAATATTTTTAAAAATGTTTGAAGGTGTACAATCTTATTATTTTTGTCTATTTAAAAATAATATAAAATAAAATCGATGTTCGGAGCAAAAACGGTTTTGGTGTATCTCCCCTTAATAGTCCCCTTATCGATAATAAATCACATTCAATTTAACTGGAAATTAAACTGAAGCTCCGAGAAAAAACTGTGTCATTGTTCGTGAGACGGAGAGAAATATTCGTTAGACAGGAATGAGCTGATATGGAGATTTTAAACCAGGCAAATAAAATAAACTCGAAAGTAGAAAACGATCTACTGATTTGATTAAGCCGTGTAGTGTTATTTGATGATTCTTTTAAGAAAATTTCTGATTTTTCTGAATATACTCAATGATGACAATGTTCTATTTCTATTCCAGAACTTATACCTTCATTAGAATATTTTCATCACTGAGTCTATTCAGAAAAAAAATCTGAAAATGTCTTGAAACGATCTACTATCGACAGACAAATATATCGACAAAGGCTTGAATAATCATCACGGTTCTAAATACAAGCAGTAGAATAGAAAGAGCGAAGGATGTTACACTTTCGAAGGATGTTACACTTTCCATTTATGAACATATTTACATTCTGAAAAAAATCCTATATTTGAGTTAACATGAAATCAAATTTCTCAGAATAACTGAGTTACTGATTTTAATTTAGGACCAAATGTCGTAAAGAACCGGTAAAGATGACTTTAATGACGATATAGTTTATAAAGGAGTTGGTCCAGTTAATACCGAATATCGTTTAACTGTAAGCGGTGCTATCTATTCATCTATTCACAGCTTTTCTAATGTTGAACAATGGACATTGGACAAGGGTTTAACTGCAGGCAGCGGGCCTTGCAACATTCATAGCTTTTCAACATATAAAAGCTACCGAACACGAGCTTCATCATTGAAACAATGGGTAAATGGTGCGAAATGTCGTTTTCATGTGACAAATATGTAAGTTATAAGAGTATACTTTTAGTTATAACTATCTATTGTGACTCCGTAAACTACAAGAAACTAATAGTTTGTCATTGATACCGATTGTTTTATTCGTACGAGGGAGGATGATTAAACGGAGTATGCACGTGAAGTCAATATATTAGACATAATGATACTGGTAATACTAATAATACTATAAGATGGGGATTTATAGAAAATTTAACTCCTTTTCTTCAGAAATCTATTGACGAATCCTCGATCCCCATTAGTCATTAGTCATTAACATTTATCACGAGAACAAAAGATGACAGGACTTTTCACCCCTCTAAACCTTCACCACCTGCCGTTTAGTATTCAGTTTCTATAGGTCAATAATATCTGGGTCAATGTTAAGATTACAGCAGGAGTACAACTACATACATGGCTCCAAATCAGGGTTTACTATTTAGCTGAAATAAAATGGAGAGGGTGGCAGGTAGAGGAGGGGTTTACTATTTAGCTGGAATAAAATGGAGAGGGGCGGCAGGTAGAGGATGTAAATATCGAACAAAATATTGACAAGGGCTCAAATAATGGTCTTGACTCTAACTGCAAGCTGTAACTGTCTGTCAAGCCAAGGAATTGCGAGAATTTGACAAGTTGTTAATACTTTAATAGGAGGACACTTCAACGAGTCTATTAATATAAATGATTCCTTGGTTCAAGACAAAATGAGGTATTAATGACTGAAAGGTTTTACACAGAATTAGGTATTAATGACTGAAAGGTTTTACACAGAATGAGGTATTAATGACTGAAAGGTTTTACACAAAATGAGGTATTAATGACTGAAAAGTTTTACACAGAATGAGGTATTAATGACTGAAAGGTTTTACACAGAATGTGGTATTAATGACTGAAAGGTTTTACACAAAATGAGGTATTAATGACTGAAAGGTTTTACACAGAATGAGGTATTAATGACTGAAAGGTTTTACACAGAATGAGGTATTAATGACTGAAAGGTTTTACACAAAATGAGGTATTAATGACTGAAAGGTTTTACACAAAATGAGGTATTAATGACTGAAAGGTTTTACACAGAATGAGGTATTAATAACTGAAAGGTTTTACACAAAATGAGGTATTAATGACTGAAAGGTTTTACACAGAATGAGGTATTAATAACTGAAAGGTTTTACACAAAATGAGGTATTAATGATTGAATGGTTTTACACAGAATGAGGTATTAATAACTGAAAGGTTTTACACAAAATGAGGTATTAATGACTGAAAGGTTTTACACAAAATGAGGTATTAATGACTGAAAGGTTTTACACAAAATGAGGTATTAATGACTGAAAGGTTTTACACAGAATGAGGTATTAATGACTGAAAGGTTTTACACAGAATGAGGTATTAATGACTGAAAGGTTTTACACAGAATGAGGTATTAATGACTGAAAGGTTTTACACAAAATGAGGTATTAATAACTGAAAGGTTTTACACAAAATGAGGTATTAATGACTGAAAGGTTTTACACAGAATGAGGTATTAATGACTGAAAGGTTTTACACAAAATGAGGTATTAATGACTGAAAGGTTTTACACAGAATGAGGTATTAATGACTGAAAGGTTTTACACAGAATGAGGTATTAATGATTGAAAGGTTTTACACAAAATGAGGTATTAATGATTGAAAGGTTTTACACAGAATGAGGTATTAATAACTGAAAGGTTTTACACAAAATGAGGTATTAATGACTGAAAGGTTTTACACAGAATGAGGTATTAATGACTGAAAGGTTTTACACAAAATGAGGTATTAATGACTGAAAGGTTTTACACAGAATGAGGTATTAATGACTGAAAGGTTTTACACAGAATGAGGTATTAATGACTGAAAAGTTTTACACAGAATGAGGTATTAATGACTGAAAGGTTTTACACAAAATGAGGTATTAATGACTGAAAGGTTTTACACAAAATGATGTATTAATGACTGAAAGGTTTTACACAGAATGAGGTATTAATGACTGAAAGGTTTTACACAAAATGAGGTATTAATGACTGAATGGTTTTACACAAAATGAGGTATTAATGACTGACAGGTTTTACACAGAATGAGGTATTAATGACTGACAGGTTTTACACAAAATGAGGTATTAATGACTGACAGGTTTTACACAAAATGAGGTATTAATGACTGACAGGTTTTACACAAAATGAGGTATTAATGACTGACAGGTTTTACACAAAATGAGGTATTAATGACTGGAAGGTTTTACACAGACTGAGGTATTAATGACTGAAAGGTTTTACACAAAATGAGGTATTAATGACTGAAAGGTTTTACACAAAATGAGGTATTAATGACTGAAAGGTTTTACACAAAATGAGGTATTAATGACTGAAAGGTTTTACACAGAATGAGGTATTAATGACTGAAAGGTTTTACACATAATGAGGTATTAATGACTGAAAGGTTTTACACAGAATGAGGTATTAATGACTGGAAGGTTTTACACAAAATGAGGTATTAATGACTGAAAGGTTTTACACAGAATGAGGTATTAATGACTAAAGGTTTTACACAAAATGAGGTATTAATGACTGAAAGGTTTTACACAGAATGAGGTATTAATTACGTTCCGAGGGGAACAGAAGTAACTGGTTAATTGGGAGAGAGCCTACAACTTAGAGACTAGAGTTAGAGCCTACAAAACAGAATATCACTATACCAAGCGCTTTATTTCAATTTGTCGAGAAAACATCTCACACTACTTTGACAAACCCATTACTTTGATGATCGAGACTTTGATCATTACTTTGATCTTGAGTTTGATTAAGCACAGAACTGGGCTAAGAGTAACAAAAATCCAACTTCACGGATCAGTAATCCGCGTGCATTAAACATGGAGCAATGCCAATATGCCCAGCAGAAGGTACCGTCTGTACCTAAATATTGGCTATTTTTGTTACTTTGCTATTGTTTTATTTGTCATTAGTTCCTTTAGTCGCAGTGTCATTGGTGTACAGAAAATTCGAGAGAATATGAAATCAACAACGTCAAAATGTTCGTCGAGAGTATGCCTCCACACCATATTCAATAATATGTGATAAAACAAAAATAGGATTTAGGTTAAAGCTTCTAAAGATAGCAAACGAAGGAAAATGAAAAACGTTCCATAATTATCATGCCTCCTCCACAGGTGAGAATTAGTTGCTAGAATAGCTGATACAATTGCAACTTAATCGTATCAGTATTACGAAAACTAAATTACTACGTACTAAATTATCGAACAATATGTCATGGTGACAAGTCGCGTCATTAATTAATTAATTAGTTATCGCCACTGGAAGTGGGAGGAAGGAAAGTAAGAATATGCGCATAATATGAACATGTGAATCATGTCAACCGAACAGGCTTATTTAGCACATTATTAGCAGCATTCTTTCCAGAAAAAGACATGCCTGGAAAACGAGAAGGAATGCTACGCAAATCTGATCCTGTTCAGGAAATGGGTTTAAAAAAACCTAATACCTTTCAACAGATGGGAATGTTCCGACGATATAGTTTGTAAACAAATATTTATATAGTTTATAAAGGAGTATTGGGACCGTACAAGCTTAAGGAAAATTTCCTATAGGATGCAAGATTCTTGTAAAAAAACTAGGCCGTCTGGGATGAGTGCTCGTACATTATCAAACATTGCAATACAAGTTGTAGGTTACAGCGAAAAGGTTGGCAGTCAGCAATACAACACGGTCTATTGTCCACACTCTTAAAAGTGCAGGGAAGTCCAGCATAAGTGAAGGGAATTTTCCCTACCTTCAATGCAATTATAATTGTTTTCATTTATTAAAGCACCGTCATTTGTCATTATAAATTCGGGCGGAATTATCAGAAATATTGCTTGGCACAATTTTACGGTCTGTTCTGACGAATAGTTTTAGGCTAATGAAGTAAGGAAAAACATAAGCTAAAGTTAGATTGGCGTATAACACGTACTATACTACTATAGTTCGATACGTATCCTAGTTCGATACGTACCCTAGTTCAATACGTACCCTAGTTTGATACGTACCCTAGTTCTATACGTACCCTAGTTCGATACGTACCCTTAGTTCGATACGTACCCTAGTTCGATACGTACCCTAGTTCGACAAACCCTAAAGTTCGACTCTGTCGAATTTTGGTATGACTAAATGTAGCGTATGATTAAATTATCTGCCATGTCGTTGTATCTGAAAACTAAAACAGGTCGAATTGCTGGGACTAATTCGTCCAAATTAGTATTTTTCAGCTATACTACATCTTGATATAGATCCTTCTACACGGAGATGAAAGAAGAAAGAAACGAAATTGAGCTTGTAATTGTAGAAGATGAGTTGCAGGACGGGCATGTATTAGTAGAGACTAGAGACGAAGAGCGGGGAAACCAACAGTAGTCTGTTAACAGAAGGAAAGCAAGAGTTGTCCAGCGATACGGTAGAATTAGTAAACTCATCTGATAATTCCGCTCAACTTTTACTACACTTTTATGGTACTGTATTTGGTACTGAGAGATGAGATATATCAAGGGGTACTGTATTTGGTACTGAGAGATGAGATATATCAAGGGGTACTGTATTTGGTACTGAGAGATGAGATATATCGAGGGTTGCGTATCAAGTGATCTGATTAAACATCATGAGAGGTACAAGGTGACAAAATTAGAGATACAGGGTGATGATAATTCGAACAGACTTCTGGGGCGACCTCACTCGCAAATAGGCCTACTGGCTATTAACCAGTTATTACGGTAACAGCCGGCTAACAGCCATCTTTTAAATATATCTAATTATATTAGCCCTCTAATAGCCATAACAAAACAAGTAAGCGCCGACTTCAAATTTCTTTGTAGCATGTTAATCTATCATTAAATTGTTTAAAGACGCGTAAAATTAAGATTGGAGTTAGGCTAACTACTAACAAAACTGATATTTCGCAGTTTCGTTGTGATGTATTTTATTTTTACGAGCACTTTTTATTTTAGTTACATTTTAAAGGGTGTGACATATATATGTCACACATATTATATTTGTATGGTAAAATTGTTATTCGGAGAGTTTCTTTTTCCTGTTAAGTCGACTGGGGCCATCTATCTGGAATTCAAAAACAATGATTCAGATTCGCATGTAATAATAGTAAATTAGTATAAAAGTGCACGAGCAAAACAGTAAGACTATCGGACCATCAATACAGAATTAATCATCTGAAAAACCTGTAAATCTCAGGAATGTAATATATAATCAGGATGTTACCGCTCATTGAGACAGATGAATGGCTAAACAACCTGTTATCTGATAACAATTACTAGGAGCTGACACAGGAGATTAGGGGTGAGAAACTTGAACTTTATCAGGCACAAAACTAGGTAGACAATGTCTCTGTAAAATGAAATGAAGTAGGGTGTTCTATCCCGCTCATATAACCGACAATAGATATTGAATATCTTTATGTCAGGGCGGTTCTTCTAACTAGGATTGAATAACATTTTGTCGTTAAAATAAGAACTAAGTAATAATCTTTATTTTACAAAACTGTTTATCGATGACATCTAGACGCATGTTAAAGAATGCCTTATAATATTTCTTTATAAAGTTATTTATTACTGCCGACGTGCATATAAACTACGGTAACCAATAGTGAATCTACCGCGGAAAAGATGAAAGGAGCCAATGTGCGCTGTCGCTCAGAACCTTGTATTTTACCCTAGGCTTGTCTCAGTGCTTACCAAGGTACAACCTATAACACCTCTATAAACTGGACACGTGCCTACAGAGTGGATCTTAGAAACGTGTGATCCCAACAAACGCTCTCTGGTCTATCCTGGAGAATGGGAAATAGAAGCTCACGCCACTTAAGTAACTAACAATATGACTTATCTAACTAACAATGTAACTTAACTAACTAACAATATAACTTTAACTAACTAACTAATAATAGCGAATTCATGTTTGCTCTAGACATACCAGCTCGAGTAAAGAGAGATCTCAGTTGGACCATATCTCGCTACACAAAAGTTTGACATGCTCTCTCAGGAAGCTATCTTAACTCTCCGTATCCTGTATATCTATTTCAACCGGGAGACATTATACAGTTGATGTTCATAAGTATGTTCATAAATATTCGTGATTTACAGCTATTTAAAAATTTGTAGGATTACAATACTTGTATTGTAATTCGGCAAAGTCACGCACATTCATGAAGAATGACTATTAGGACGTATCTAAACTAGTCCTCTATATATTTTATGAAGATTGACTTTATCTAACTATCTCAACTAGAGTCCTCCATTCAAGTCCTCTATTTTAATGGATCCAAGTAATTGCGGACATATTTCACTGTGTGTTTACCGTGTTTGGGTGACATTCATATTTTACAGCTGGGGGCAATATTTCCGAACGGTTCTAATTTATTGGTGTACGTACTCTGTAAAATTTGGAAAGTATTTAATAAATAAAAAGCTCCACAAGAAAATTATGGGTATTAGCATACACTGTGTGGCAACGAAGAAGCTGATGAACTTCATTGTAAGTAAATGAAATGATTGAAAACTCAACTACTTGACGTTATCCAAACAGAAAAAAGCTACGAGTACATGCCATTTGCTACAAAGTGGTGGCTTCACAAGAGCAAGACGGTGGATGAAAAGAAACCAAAGTTCAAGAACGTAATATAATTTCCTGTGTACCTACAGGGGGCCGTATATCTAAACTTAATATCTTAAGTTAATAAACTAAAGCTCATAAGCTAAGCTGTTTTGCACGATAAAACATAATATACATGCATCTAATCAGCTTATAAGTATCCGCTATTGGCTGACAGAAAACGATATTTTTTATCGACTCAATTGTAATAAACCTTGTCGGATTCCAATAAGATGCATTTATTCAAATCATCTGCAATTCAGATTCCGGACAGACCGCGCCTGCACAAGTTAAAAAACCTCAAAAGTAAATGAACCTCAAGTCCAGTATATCTTCCTACAAAAATATCATGCATTACGAGTGGGCAAAAGTGGAAGTGTTATGAAATATATCAGTAAAATCACTGTACAGCCTCTGAGACACTAACCGACTGTCTCACCGATCCTAGACAGCCTGTAATGACCAATATACAGCGTATAATATCATAATTATTCGTTCATAATCAATCATGTATAGCTATTTATAGGGTACAACCCTTAACCGTTCATACACTTGTTGTGCTCTCAGACATGCAAGCAACATATCTCAGTATCTCCAGCGTTAAGGTTAACTTTAGGGGACGTGAAATCGGGTGAGGGAACTGAAGAAGAAAAAGAAACTATCTTTTTTCATGACAGACACCTGGACTAAATACGTTTCCACTAGACATTATTTGAAACAATGTCTATTTTCATGACAGTGTTAATCAAAAGCCAGTCATCTGCTGAACATTATTTGCTTTCTTATAGAAACTGATATTAGATGTTTGAACTGAAAAATACCTTTTGCCATGACAGACACCTGGACTAAAACAATCGAAAGAGTGTCTATTTTCATGACTTTTCCACTTAGTACAGTCAAATACGTCTTTTTGTCGGACAAAATTCGCAACAAAGCGATTTTAACGGGTATGGTCGGGACAGGTCCCAGGAATCATTCCAGAGAATTCCCAAAATTTCCGACCTGAGCAAAATCCACAATTACCTCAAGTCAGAAATTTTGGGAATTCTCTGGAATGATTCCTGAAACCTGTCCCGACCATTTCCCGTTAAAATCGCTTTGTTGCGAATTTTGTCCGCCAAAGGCTTAAATTAGGACGTATTTGACTGTACTAACTAGACAGCAGAAAGAGTGTCTATTTTCAGGACAGTGTTAATCAAAAGTCAGAAGCGTTATACTTATAGAACCCAGAAATCTGCAGAACATAATTAGCTCTCTTGTAGAAACTGATATTAAGCGAAAGTGAAGCCTTATTGGAACCGTGTTGATTGTTCTATTGGTTGGGTTCAATTTCTTCTGATTCTTCTGAAGTGGGGTAAGTTGAGACACTTTACCCACTGTGCTACCAACAAACAGATTATTATTCACAAGAAACCTGCACTTCTGCTCTGCTGTTGACTAGGTTTGTTTCTTTTCTTAATCAACGACTTAGATTCTAAAACCTACTAAACCTCGCATTAAAGAAATTTTTTGAAAGAATTTGTATCCATTTGTCTAAACTTGATTCTGTAAACAGTTATTGTAGTTGTAAGGTTTAATACAGTGCACTTTCATACACCCACAGAATGTTAAATTATTAGAAGACCCTCCCTCTCTGTAATCTGACAGAACTACCCAGTACCCAGTAGCTCATTCTAATAAGTCTCATCTCTATTTCAGTATTTCGTTAGCTGTCCTTTTATAATTGTAACTAGTGACTACAATGCTCTATCTTATAGTGGTTTTGATCTATTCCTAAGTAGTAAAGACCACTGCCCCCTACGAAGAAGAAGAAGAATACAAAGGATGTATTCGTCCAAAATTAGGTGGAAGAATCTATAAAAATGTTTATTAACACCATATTGTGCTGTCAAGTTTTATAAAATGAAATAAATAATTAATGAACTACCCCCGTACCTGGCGTCATTAATTATAAACACCAGCTGAAAGGCAAGTCCTTTATATTAAGGAGCCAGGACTTGCTACACCAGCCCACCATGTTGAAGCACTTCCGTACCAATACTCTACAAATGTAATAGATTCGTAGTGTTGTAATTAGTTTAAAACACTAGTTTATTATTAGTACAAGCACGTGCCTGAAGGGCGAGCTTTTATACAGGGGGTGACCGCTCGCGCCATTATAAACAATTGCTGTACTCCTGTCACTGCATTGTCATATTAGAGCTTCCCATTTAGAATTAAAACAAGTCCTTCATATCATGGAGCCAGGGTGTGGACTGGCTACACCTGTTTAAAGTATCATCCCATTACATTATTCAATACTGAATATGTCATAGGTTATTTTGTCACTTTTTAGGATTATTTGGTTGTTGATATTAACTGGTACTTATTATGAACTGAAAACATTGAAAACAGATAACATCAAGAAAGTATAAATAATATCAAATCGACGCAGAAAAGATCGAACTACACACTACAATACCCCCTAACAATGACTGAACATTAAGAATATGACGACTACTCAACCGTGATGTGGACAATATACATCGCATAGAAGAGTCAGTATTAGCTAGTTAGTTATCAGCAAGTCCCAAACAAAACTCACATTCAGCCCATCATCGTGTGCTGTTCAAACTTTATCACTACATTAATTGTTCCTTACCTAGTAAACTGCACACTTTCTCTAAATCATACTGATATCTTAGCACTGCAACTTGTTAAAAAAATCTCCAATAATAAATGAATAATAACGACCGTTAACTGGACTATAAAGTTGAACAAAGTGCAGATATTGATAATATAAGTAATGACTAGTTAGGGTGGCAGCTACCAAACAGATATTATAAAAGTATAAAGACCGTGCATTCTGCAATTACATGTCCCCGTGAAGCCAGACAAGGAAACAACAAAAGAATTTTGTTTTTTAAAGGATTCTACCAAATTATAAATATTATTTAAACAACTAAATTATCCCAAAACTAGTGTTCTTAGAGGGAAGCAGACTGAAAAAAAGACGGGCCTCATTTGTTGTTTAGCACACAATAAAAAATACTAATAAAACTCGGAGCATGGCACGAGAATTTCAAAAAATACAGTTTTAAAATAAAAGAATTATACCATCTTTTAACTACTAAAACAGTATTAATTCTAAAGCTCCATGCATACTGACACAAAGAGGTATAGGAGTCAATCTCAGAGCTTGGTTAGGAAAATTTTCTAAAGTATGCAGGAGACGTTTGACAATTATATGATCGGATGTGATTGACAGTAATTGACCTAGTGACACCTAGCAGCACTTATAACTCGGTAACATGTTCGCTGTGATTTGATTGTCGAACGATATGTCGAAAACATCGAAGTTAATTAATGCAAATTATCCTGAATAGCCTTCAGGATCCTGGCTCAATTAATCCAACCCAAAAGAATGTTGATGATCTTTAGATCCGACTCTAAGGAAACACATAGATAAGGTCGTCAATCTCAAAGAAGAGTTTACTAGTGGACAAAGGTATGGTGGACAAAGGTATGGTGGACAAAAAGCCAGTGTAAAGAAACCACAATTTTTTGTGGTTTCTATAAATGGTTGTACAGGAACCATTTATAGAAACCACTAGAAAACGTGATTAGGAATATTCTCAAATTAGTGCTACTCTAATTATGACGTCAACACTATATTATTCGTGTATCTCCATTAGTTGAAGATCCTTCTCTTCTTAAGATCGTGCTGCTATTAGTGTTTACACCACATGAAATTATAATTTTTAAGTAAAACGAATGAGGTACTAAAGATATAGATATTTTGGTTCCTCAATTAACGTTCGTTTATGGATCATGATTGATGATTTACTGTTATCCTGTTATCGACAACTTTACGGTTATCTTGGTGCACGAGAAATTAGTTTTATTATACAATGACGTTTATATCGCTATAACATTCGTATATCTGATAAATTACTCCTGCATAAATAATTCCATTAGTTAAAGTCTTTGGCTATTAGTCGTTAGACCACATGAAATTATATATTATTAACGGAATAAAGATAGGTCATTAGAGATCTATATCTTTAGTCTCTTTCTAGATTCAGTTAAATACTGTGATTACTTGTACGGTCAGTTAACGGCCATGTTTATGCAAAAGATTTGTAACCTTTACTGAAAACTTCAAAAATAAGACTGACAACCAAGGAAAAGGTCTCGATACTGATGGTAAGGAATATAGTTGCGATCAAAAATACTACTCTGCTACTATGCGGATAAGATATTGTATATATATATATTTTGTAGCTGTACTCCTACACATTAAAAGTCGTTGTTGATTAGATCTTCGAAATAAGTCTTTGCATCATTTTATTAAACATCGTTATCTCAAATTATTTGTTATATAGTAGTGTTGAAAGTATTAATAATGAAAGTTATTATGAAAGTAATATAATGCCCAATAATTTACACAATACGGTGCCCATTTTTGAGCGGCTCTTATCAAAAAGCTTTTTCTCCTTATCGGAGCAAAACGTTAAAAAAACACGGGTATCATAAAATCAAAAATACCAAATAGTGATATCATCAGAAAAAATATTCTAAAAACTTTCACGCGAAATAAATTAACTAACGAAGTTGATTGTATTGATAATGAAATGGATAATCAATATACTAAAGATCGGCATAAAAAACTAGACTAATTCAAGAAAATATGATGGATAAGAAGATGGCTACTGACCCGTCCAATCCTGATCACCATCAACACTACAACATAGTGTTATATTCTTAACGGAATTCTGAGGAATAATGAGAAACACATGCATCTTATCGAAACCGGTGCATGGTAGAGCACAGCAAGACAAGACGCCCTAGAAAAACTATCTGTCAATGAAGGAAGTTGGAACAAACTCTACATAGTAACTGCAAACCCTGATGCGGGACAGGAATATCATACCTAGCTCTGACTTAGTTCCGACCTAGTAGTGGTAGTAGTAGTCGTATATAAGTATATAGATCTTTAGCATCTCCCTATGATTGTTCAAGGAGTATGGTTAATGACACAGACAAGTTAACCGCTATCTTCATGGTGCATGAGATTTCTAACCTGCGCTAAAAACTTCAAAAACAAGGTTGACTGTCAAGGAGTAAAACTCGATACTCAAGGTAAGTGAGAAGTGAAAAAAACTACATAACATATTCTGAAACGATATAAGCTGGCAAATAATATTTTATTAATAATGCAATGTTTAATCGATTGAATTAGACAAAAATTGGTCACACCAGTTCCGCAGAAAAACTAGACTAATTCAGTAATTCTAGAGATCCGACCCCACTTCATCACTAGATAGTAGGTTAGTTCCGCAGAAAAACTAGACTAATTTTAGAGATCCGACCACACTTCATCACTAGATAGTAGGTTAGTTCAAAATACCGTGCAATTAATTAAGTTATAACCACAGACAATCATTGTGTGGTTAATCTATTCGGTTTGCATATCATTGTAACTATAGTTAAATTTGAAATTTATTTATTTTATTAATACTATACTGATAACCCACGGAGGATTGGCATGCAATCTTCTGGCACAATGTAGAAATATAATATAAAAATTTGTTGTTTAAAACAAAAGATTGGATTAATAGAAAAATGTCGTACGATTTTAATCAATTTTAATTAATTCACAATAACTAGCCACATAGGTAGATGTAAAATACATTTTTATTCGGATGGCGAGTGGAATGATGAAGGACTAATGTTAATATTTGAAATATAAATAAACCGCTTCGTTAATAATTTTACTTGCATACATGAGTCACGGTTTTTAAATATTCACGACCTTCGTGAAAACCCGTGCTTGAGTCTGAAAATCAGCGGGAGTTTTAGATTGGATGAAATTTAAATTGTTCAAAAACCGTTTAATAAAAAGCGCAGAATATGAAATGAAATAAATAATAATTAGCTTTTACACCTCCCATATGGATTTGCAACAGCACAGAAAAGTCAGGTACAGACCATCTCAGAGCGGATCTAAACGAGTTGTGAAAATATTCACAGCAATTACAACTAGATCATCTCAAAACAAATATGCAGCGAAATGATTTCTGGAGAATCTTTAAATTTGTACTCGTCATGGCGCGAGACAATTCGCGAAAGAAACTAATGTTAAGCAAAGGCAAATAGTTTCGCACGAGAGAGCGCTGCTACAGCAATGTTCATGTATTGGCAAGAAATTCGCCGACTTTCTTACGGTAATTAGGACACGTGGTAGTAAATCTAGCGACAACACCCCTGAATTCATCCAGGTAAGCAGCAGCTCATTAGGGACTGCTCATTACGAGGTGTCTGGAATAAAGACGATCAGCCCACGTGCAAACTGCCCACGTGCAAACTGCCCACTTTAAACTTCCCACGTGCAAACTGATGAGCTAGTATAGCTCTGACTGGTGTATTATCACTAATTGGGGTATTATCAATGAATTGTGTATCAATAATTGTTTTGTGAACTGTCTAAAAACTTTCTAAAGCTGTTTCGATGATGCGGAAATTACATGTAATGGAGCTGTCTGTGCCATTCAATGATCATGATCATCCACATTATATTTAAAATAGCGCCAATAAAAATTACATTAAACTGTCTGCTCCATTCATTGAGCATGACACACAAAGCGCATTAAATTTACGATAGAGCCAATTACACTGAAGAGATGTCTTAAAGAATGAACAAATAGAAAACATACCAGGTGTCATAACTACCAATTAATTAATTAATAAATTGGCTCAGTCTGAACTATAATGTAAAGATTATACGGAGGACACGATAATGTTAATAGAATTACTGCGTTTGTCAAATATGCTAATTGTGTACAAAAGGTGTTAAAATTTGAGGTAAAATATGGATTTTAAATTGGAGAAACCTCGTAAATACACAAAGTCGCTCACATCTCAGTAATAACGAATTTTTAAGTAACATTACTTTACGATTACATATTCACAGATTTCTGACCCAAGATCTAGTTATAGCTTGAATTTGTCATTTTCAAACGATCAAAGTGATTCGAATTTTTTATATTTCGAAAATGTGGTCGTAAGTGGCGAGGTTCAATGTTTTACGTGAAACTTTTAATCGTTAGAAATAAGTGTTAAACCGCCACTGCGTAAAGTAATAAAATTTCCATAGTCTATACGAGAATATACGGGAATAAATTCTGCGAACTAAAATAAAATCTTCACACAAAAATAAAGTTCCCCTCGTACAAAACGCAAAAGCCAATGAAATAGCACAGGCTACGCCAATGAAATATCACTTATTATACAAGCGCTATTTCCAGCCCACGAGACGGACTTTCACACGAATCAAAGAAAAACAAGTCCTTCTATAATCTATACTGTAGTCTGCTACAAAAACAACGAGTGGCGGCTTTTAGAACAGTTG
Organism: Bolinopsis microptera; assembly: GCF_026151205.1. Taxonomy (NCBI): domain Eukaryota; kingdom Metazoa; phylum Ctenophora; class Tentaculata; order Lobata; family Bolinopsidae; genus Bolinopsis; species Bolinopsis microptera. The sequence continues at coordinate 6,935,008 of NC_087081.1, read as the reverse complement.
CTTGTGTGCACTCAGCAGTAACGTACTACGACATGAATTATTGTAAGTATTCAGTGTCATGTAAAGTTAGTGAAAGAGGTATATGTTGTGTTAAGCGTGCTCAGTGCTCACATGGTACTGGTTACCATAGCATTAGCAACATGGTATAGCTGTTACCATAGCAACATCATTCTAGAAGAAAAGCGCGTAAAACTGTTTTTCTTCTTTCTTAGCACACTCTTTTTATGACTACAAATTCTTGCAAGAATGTACTAGATATTATTTTTGATAGTCTGTTAGTGTTACCTGGAGCTGTAGCTACTTTTTCTCACGTTTCAAATTTTTTTCCGTTAGACCGCAATAAGTCCGGCTTGTATATGTACAGAGAATCACGCGAGCCCACTAGAAGGTATTTGATATAAGTGCAGTTCTAGAAACATCCATTGCAGGTTCTAATATGTGGGGTATAGTTGTTAACAAGTGGAAACATTTAATTTATGAACAATCAGCTGAGATTGCTGCTAGAGGTATTATAGGTGAGGTAGTTGCTATGGTAACAGAGGTATTATAGATCGAAGAAATATCCTTTTACAATTTACCTAGACATTGCAGGAGACAAACATGAAATAATGACTCCAATTTTCTCCGAATTGGTATAAATAAAACGGTGACGTTGGCCGCCAGCCAACGAATGTCGGTTCGAGTAGATGTAGCTTGTTGCTATGGTAACGAGTGGGACAAGGTTCACTGCAGATGGTGTCCTCAGAAGTAAGCTGATCAGCTGATGTTTGACTGAAAGGCACAGCTGATGATAGCAAGCTAACTGCCAGTCTCCGTCTGAGATGTAGGAGAAACTGGCGAGGATGTAGGAGTAGGGTGAAAATATGATTGAGATGCAGATAAGGAAGTACCTGTGATTACTACTCAAACCAAAATGCGGGAAATTGACATTACAAATCTTACCTTAGCTTTGGTATCGAGAATCGGGTTAGCCTCGAAGTAAATGTTGTGACTACATACAATAACGACCCCGACATAACGTAATGAAGATATTAAAACCAATATATGGGCTCTGATATCGATGTAATTTTGATCGCGACGTCTTGGTAGTATAGTTTGTACAAATTTGTTTAATTTTTGTTAAACTTCTGTTTAATTCCCATAAACCAAGTATATGACGTCGGTGTGACTACTTCAGTTGCCAATATGCAGGCTGATTTATCAAAATTTATCAAATTAAGTTAAAAGTCGTTCAGACTTCAGATTTAATAGCAGTTTATAGTTACCCACCAGGCACCACCTAGTACTACTAGGCCATCAACTAAAAATTAAACTTTCAACAATTCAACTGTAACTACTAGTAGTAGTTACAGTTGAATTGTTGAAAGTTCAATTTTTAGTTGATGGCCAAAGTTTGATATCTAATAATTCTGAAGTTATAAGTTATGTAAGTTAATTAATCAAGTCAACTACAAATTTTAAAGTGAAACAATATATTACCAATAAATGGAAAAGAGAAACAACATGCTACCTGTACAGGGGGACACAGCGCTTGAAGATTCTAGACATCTCAGGTCTAGTGTTTGGAAGTCTCATCGCATATAGAGTGACCATCGTTACAACATTCAGATGGTGAATACCCTCTGTAAAGCCCCACTGTCACCGGAAGATACCCCAAACCTTTTCTCACAGCAAGCGTAGAAAAGAAATTTATCGAGTTTCACCTTGTATTATTAGACAGAACAACTTGTACAAGCGGGCAGAAATAACAATTGTATCTACCTTTATTATACTATAACTTTGCTTGTGAGTCGAGCAAGTATAATAGTCATGATAATGCAAAAGTGCATAGTTATCATAATGCATACTTGACTGTAATACAACACACTATCCGATGTTATGCGGAGTAAAAAGATCGTGGGAAAAGGAGAAACCAAAAATTGCTAGCAATAAGCAATTTAAACGAATTTTAAATACAATTTTTAGTATGGTTTGCAGCTATAGTTCTCAATTCTTTCTGGGAGGAGCTCCATCCTTACAATTGGAGATTCGACGTGAAATAACATGCTGCTACAATGCTAGTAGCCAATAAAGACACCACAGCAATCATTGGAATTTAGTTAAACAATAAATTATGTGAAGCTGGAATAATATGATGGTCGATCGAGGTCAGGAACTGAACATTTTATATACGTGAGCCCCAGCAATCCATCCTGTCATTCAAATTATTTATTTTATAACTTAGTGTTAGAGGTATATATGTGAAGGTGAAACAACATGCTGCACATAATTATAAATGTGAAAGTGAAAGTGAAACAACAAATTACCTGTAAACAGGGAGGCAGCTCTCAAACATTCCGCCCATGTCCGGTCTCAACTCCGGTAGTCTCAACTTAGCCAGGGTCTCAGCCCAGCTTCCTAACGGCATGTCCGACAGAGAGAGTTCAGCTACAGCAACACTATTTAATTATCCCAGCCTTTTTTTTCAGGAGACAAGCTAAACCTTGACAAGCCCCGTGTCTAGATTATGTTTCTGGATAACAGCAGTTGAGAAGTCAAGAAGTTGAGTGTGTTGCAATAATCTGCTTCTTGAGAAATACAGCAGATTCGGAAGCTTGTTACAGGTACCCCTCGTTACCAAGGTTACCACGTGCAAATACCCGTCACGTGTTCACCACGTGATGAGGGTTGATGTCTTTGTATGAGCTCTAGAAGTAGTGGAGGATGTCAGAAGTGGTACTACAATAGAACGAGATCGTAACAAAATATCAACTCAAGCACAATTATACTACATAACAAAATAACAAGCAGGGACGATTAAAGCACTAATTGAATAAATTGACAGATCTACCAACATATTACCTCATTAATTAATGAATATGTTAATGTACCTCACCCCAAAGATTAACAATAAAAAAGCAATAAAACTTTTGCACGCAATTATAAATCAATTAGGAGGTGGCAACAATTGTTATCACAACTTCCATGTTACTTCAGTGCGTGACCCAGGCTGGATTACGAGTTGTCTTGTAGCAATAAAGTCAAAATTAATTCATAAAATGACTGTAATTTAATTTAATACAGAAATTAAATTATGATTTATAAGATTCAAACATTTTATTATGAACTACGAGTACGATTTAAACTGAAAATATGCACGTGCCATTGCAAAAAGATCCTGCATTGATTTGGTCCCGGAAATTTTGTTGTCTAACTGAAATTCATTTTCTCTCGTTCGATCGCAAAACTGCAAGAAATTTTTCCGGCAAATTGAAGAGAGGTAGTTTTAGTTTGTGACCGGCTAAATTACAATTGTCTTGTAATTAAGAATAATTTTATCCATTAAATAATAAAACGACTGTAAATATGTCTTTAATTCAGATTTAAATGCCTGTTTGACTTTGAAGCAGTAAATACAGGTCATTAATGATTCACAAGGTCGTGTGTGATCCTCCAATTTTGTTCAATTAAAATTTGTTCATTTGATAAAATTCATACTGCTCAGGATTGCAAAGCTATATACAATTTGTTCGGAAAGTTAACAAAAGGTAAGGAAACTGTAAGCTGCTTGGAGTAACAGCAATGATTAGTACTCATTCAAAACGGGATACTCTCCGAAAGGTGTGATAACTATTGGTAATTTTTGTACAACAAAGCATTTGGAGGCCTCGTTGTGACTGACTATTATTATTTAAAATAGAAGGCGAAAAAGAATTTGTTTAATCATCTCAACGGATCATGCCTTTTCGGGTAATTTGTCAACTATCAAAATGAACTTGATATGTTAATTTTAAAAGAATGCAAGCACATCGGCACGTCCGTCTCATCTTAACACCAGCCGGACAACCGACCGGACAACCGTTCGGAAGAAAGGAATATTCTTATTATTTTGCCGCTAGAACCATACAGTCACACGGGTAATAACTAGGCAGATGCAGGGCAATTTCACGAACAAAAGTGTTGAAAGCTTGAAAGAAAAGCAAAAGATATCGATACGAGGAGCCAGTACAAATTTCAGATCACATTAAAGTAAATATCCCGCGGTATGAGCACAGCTAAATTGCGGTAGTAATGTAGCGTAATCTTTGGCACAATTTAGACTCCCCCAACTCGCCGGCTGGGGCGACTTTAAAATATGTAACCGGTAAACACCTGCGAAATGGCAGTACTACGGACGTCGTATTCCGGGCATGTTTGGATACTGGCGGTGTAAGAACAAGCTCACCATACTGGTAGACGGATGGAAATAGTAAGTTAAAAAGGCCGTCCAGACTTGAGAAACAGAGCTGCAGCAGCAGATATAAGCAAGCAATCAGCACTTCGCTACCTTCAATGTGGTATCAGATATATGTTACCTAATTTATTTCACAAGCATTGTGGGAGTTAAACAGGTGTTGTGTAGGTGTGGTGGTTGTAACGTACGGGACCAACAGTTGCTCGGCAACAATGGAACTGTCAGAGTTTTTCTTGGAATCTAGGTTTTGTCGGGGTGCCCTGATTTGTCTGGTTTTTATATTATTTCCGGCTGGGGTTACAGGCTGATTAGTGACTGCTACTTTCAGCGAGTAGACTATCCCTTCTGTAACACTTTTTAGATCATCAACGGTTTTGGGTTGATGGGTTTGCTGTCGTCAAACGTTTTTAGAATCAAGGGAGGGTTATGAACTCGCTTGAGTTGTACCGGGTGAAGTATACAACTTTCAGTTGCAGCCACCGCCCGGATACTTTGAGTCTTTAGTCGTTCGGTGTTGTTATCGTGTGTCTATTGCTAATTTAGTTTCACTACTGTGATTTAAAGAATCTAACTTATAAATTCGATTAAAATAAAAAATCACAGTAATCGTCCGTGATTCGCGGCAACAATCACTATGAGAAGAACAATTTAAAAATCCTATCACGGGTTTTGCTTTAATAAACGTAAATTGCTATTTAATAATAAATATTTAATAAAGTACATGAATTAACACAACGTCAAAACTTGGTACTGAACTAAACTCGACTCTGAACTTTGACTTTCAAAATGTCGATTGCTCTCTTAGTACTTTAGTAGCATGTTATTAGTAGCTAACTATAATAATCATATATAAATATAATTATGAGCGCCGTTTAACTTCCCGTCACGTACTCATTCTCTAAATTTTACCTTTCTCAGCGACTTTTATCTTGTACGAACAAGTGTTCATAGGTTTGAGACACATTATTCTTCTCTTGAGTTTTGGAACTAAGGGGGGGGGGGGGGGGGGGAGGGGGTTCAGACTTCAGCAATAAATGGGAGGACGATAAAATTGGATAGTTTACAAATATATGACATCTATCTTAGCTCTGCAAAAATATTATCTTTCACCGCGATTTTCAAGATTTTCCCTGCGATTTCCCCTACTTTGGCTTGTCGCGGCGCCACTATTTTTTGCCTAAATTATCGCGATTTTCTTTTTTCCTTGGACTGACCTCTGATTTAAAAAGATTAGTTGTCTTACCTGTAAAGGGCCTGGGAGTCCATTCCAAAGTATAATATGGGTTCTGCAGAAAAATGATTTTGACAGTGGATTATTTGAGGTACTGCGGTGGCGTATGAACTCTGACTTAAAGTAGGTAAAATTGATGACACAATAGACAAACTGTCGAGTATAAGTTTATATCAGAGAGTATTATAATCGAATGCAAGAAATAAATTTCTAATAATAAAGCATATGACACATACTTTAGTAAAAAATAATTACACAATAAATTTCATTTTAATTACCACTAATTCAATAATTCAAATTGTAATATTGAAGAATTAGTCGATACAATATGCTGAAAGTATGCCATTACACTAAAACATCACAGCCATTAAACGAAAACATCGATTAATCATCGAACCTCTATTTCTTGGAATTCTATTTTTTTGTTCATGAAAAGTCACACCTATTTTTCCGCCGAAAGTAAAATCCGCTCAATCATTTATACGATAACTAAGATTCAAGGTTTTCTTTGTGTCTATTTTTATGATGTTTTAGAATTTTTGCCAAAATTTTACTCCATTTACCGTCCGCCGCTATCTGGCCACTGGGTAAAATCCCGATTTACCGCCGTTATTTTCCTTTCCCTGAATAGAATTTAAAAATTCGATCGCTTTAAATTTACAGGATAACTAAGTAGAAAGTTAAAATAACTGTAGAACTTGAAAACTTACGTGAGATGAGTGAGAAATTGTGGTGGGAAATGTAACTGTAGAGGATCAGTCGGCATCGCAGGCTGAAGACAGAGGGAGTGGCCCGTAGTAAGTACAATTACTGACCTCTACTATCAAGATTATACAGCTAATGTTAACGAGAGTACTAAGTTGTAGAGCAGAAAGATTGAGCGAGGTGGGGTCTATACTTAGTTAATTTATGTATAACCCCTCATGAAAACCTGTTTAGCAATTTCTAAACTTTATATATTGTAACAATAAAAATAATATGATTATTAACAATAGCATAGGGTTAATAAAACAAGGTTATGAATTATGATTGTACACTTATTATGTAACAAGAAAAATTATAATAAAATGAAGCATTATAGCTCTTTTCCCCTCTGAAGTCTCATCCCAGATCAATAAAGCACGTGTATGCTGTAGCATTCACTATGTTCTTACGTATTAATGGAGCAGGGTAATCCTAGAAAAAATGCAAATTGTTGGAAGACTCGGTATCGGGCTTTTGCTACATTTGTTGTAGCACTATGTTACAGTCCATGTTACAGTGCACACTGCACATGTTACAGTTCATGTTACAGTGCACACTGCACATGTTACAGTCCATGTTACAGTGCACACTGCCCATGTTACAGTTCATGTTACAGTACACACTGCACATGTTACAGTCCATGTTACAGTGCACACAGCACATGTTACAGTCCATGTTACAGCGCACACTGCACATGTTACAGTCCATGTTACAGTGCACACTGCACATGTTACAGTCCATGTTACAGTGCACACTGCACATGTTACAGTCCATGTTATAATGCAAGGTTTCATATTCGGTGTAGGATCTCCATATTATACCTTTGAAACCTGACAATAAAAATATGATTTTAAAGAAGTATGTTATCTTACCTAACAAGTTCGTCAAAAGTTGAAGTCTCCTTTAGCTTAACAGGTAATTCCATGACACGAGATGTATCAATATTCCCGCTTTAACAGATATCTCCGCGAAATAATATAATTATAAACAAGAATCGTCAAAAAAACAGAAAATCTTGAGGAAAGTCTTTAATTACGTGTACCTATAGATGTATACAGTATACCAATAGTAAAAGATAAATCATAAAACTCATCGAATAGTACGAGGAAAGCTTCAAGAGAGTTACCAAAGTTAATCAATGTCAAATAAGATGAATGATGATATTTTAATATAATTCGTCCCCAGTAATTAATCATATAGATGAATAGAATCACTCAAGAGAGCGAAAAATGAAATATATAATTCCGGTAATATGTTGTCATTGAAACAAGCTAGTGTATAAACACGGAGGAATGTTGATACTTCATACTACAAATAAGCAGTACGTGTTTTTGAGTGTTTGAACCTCATTCCACCCTCTAGTCTCTAGACACGAGGTTAAGAACTGTCCTGTAATTTCCTTTTCTGGGAAATAATGGAGCAAATGAACAGATAAAAATATAAAGTTATACCTACACATTTTTCTGTACTATCTTATCTTACCTAGCAAATTCATCAATAGTTTGGGGGTTGATAGTCAAATCCATGCCACGAGATCTATCAATGATCTTATTCTCGCTTTAACAGAGATCTTTGTGAGAGGGTATAAACATTAAACAGGGATCTTTTAGAATATTTTTTAAATTTCCTTTAAGACAGAACGGCTTTAAGGAAGTGGTTAATGAGCATAAAGAGTATAATTACTGATTTAATGAGCATAAAGTGTATAATTACTGATTTAATGAGTTTATTTTTTCAAGTCGACTCCAGAAAAGAAACTCGTTAAATCGGTTATTATTATAATATATGCGACTCTGCAAAGTCCAGAACTATAATCGGTTGTTTTAAACAATATAGCGTACAACGAATGGTAAAATCTAAAACTCGTTCATCGAATACGAGGAACGTTATTAGAACGTTATCAAATATGACCATTAAATCAAAAATTACACAAATTTCACATAAAGATGTGGGTACCAAATTCTAATATAATTCCAGACTTTAACGATCACTTGTAATTACTCTAAATTATTATAATTTTCATGGTGACACTTCATGCGTATTTTTATTACAAAAATAACTGTAATTAAAATTTCATAAAGTTAAGAATTTTTGACTGATAAGGGATCCGACGTAAACCGTGTTGCTTCAGTTTCAATTGTGATAATCCTGTGATAGCACGAGCCACGGCGGTCTTTTCTAGATTGACATTGATTAGTCACCCGAGCAGTAAAATAGTAAGTTAACAAGTTTTATTTGGTAAGCGAAAGTTTCTGCTCACATCAACTTGAAAGATTTGTTGAAATAGCGCGGTGGTATCTTATAACGTCATATTATACAAGACTTGACAGTTGGCAGCGACGTATAACCAGTAAGATAAGTAAAGTAACCAGTAAGTTAGTAAGTAACGACACAGCTGTTGATTTGATTTGAAACTTTTACAAAATAGCAAATATACAAATGTACAGCAAATCGAACAAACATATAAAATGGGCCGAAATGTATAAATGCTATAAAGCGTGGGTCAGTGAAACAAGTACAGAGGACAACTTTTAAAACACGAGGTTTATGGCCGCCCAAAGTCTCAATAACGTCACCTCCACCTAGTAATAAAATTATGAAAAATGAAGTGTGAAACAAATTATGAAATATGAAGTGTGAAACAATCAAGAAATAGCTCGTATATAAATTATAAAATTGTCTCTCAAATACAGATAACGTCCGAAAACTATTAAGATACGTAATACTCATTCAAATACTGATCAGTGTCCGAGAGACATGAATTGCTTCACGGTGGTTTCTTATCACGGCTACAGACTTTCCCGTACCGGATATAGTGGTCGAGGTGAGTCTGTTCAACCCTCTTCTTCTTCAGGTCGGTAACCAGATGTTTCCTCGTTGCTCGTTCTTCGCTAGATCTATCTGGACAGATCCATACATTTTTGTGGGTCTCGACTAGCCTCAGTCTTCCTGTTTTCGTGTATGATTACTGATTTAATGAGTTTATTTTTTCAAGTCGACTCCAGAAAAGAAACTCGTTAAATCGGTTATTATTATAATATATGCGACTCTGCAAAGTCCAGAACTATAATCGGTTGTTTTAAACAATATAGCGTACAACGAATGGTAAAATCTAAAACTCGTTCATCGAATACGAGGAACGTTATTAGAACGTTATCAAATATGACCATTAAATCAAAAATTACACAAATTTCACATAAAGATGTGGGTACCAAATTCTAATATAATTCCAGACTTTAACGATCACTTGTAATTACTCTAAATTATTATAATTTTCATGGTGACACTTCATGCGTATTTTTATTACAAAAATAACTGTAATTAAAATTTCATAAAGTTAAGAATTTTTGACTGATAAGGGATCCGACGTAAACCGTGTTGCTTCAGTTTCAATTGTGATAATCCTGTGATAGCACGAGCCACGGCGGTCTTTTCTAGATTGACATTGATTAGTCACCCGAGCAGTAAAATAGTAAGTTAACAAGTTTTATTTGGTAAGCGAAAGTTTCTGCTCACATCAACTTGAAAGATTTGTTGAAATAGCGCGGTGGTATCTTATAACGTCATATTATACAAGACTTGACAGTTGGCAGCGACGTATAACCAGTAAGATAAGTAAAATAACCAGTAAGTTAGTAAGTAACGACACAGCTGTTGATTTGATTTGAAACTTTTACAAAATAGCAAATATACAAATGTACAGCAAATCGAACAAACATATAAAATGGGCCGAAATGTATAAATGCTATAAAGCGTGGGTCAGTGAAACAAGTACAGAGGACAACTTTTAAAACACGAGGTTTATGGCCGCCCAAAGTCTCAATAACGTCACCTCCACCTAGTAATAAAATTATGAAATATGAAGTGTGAAACAAATTATGAAATATGAAGTGTGAAACAATCAAGAAATAGCTCGTATATAAATTATAAAATTGTCTCTCAAATACAGATAACGTCCGAAAACTATTAAGATACGCAATACTCATTCAAATACTGATCAGTGTCCGAGAGACATGAATTGCTTCACGGTGGTTTCTTATCACGGCTACAGACTTTCCCGTACCGGATATAGTGGTCGAGGTGAGTCTGTTCAACCCTCTTCTTCTTCAGGTCGGTAACCAGATGTTTCCTCGTTGCTCGTTCTTCGCTAGATCTATCTGGACAGATCCATACATTTTTGTGGGTCTCAACTAGCCTCAGTCTTCCTGTTTTCGTCAGAATCTGTTGAACCGCTGTAGAGCTTGGGACAGTGATCTTTACTGGTCGGATAGTCGTACTACCTGGCCTCTTCCTGCCGACTCTAGTCGCTTCGAAGTGAGGTTTCTCCCCAATCTCCTCCAGAACTGCGGTTACTAGCGCTGGAAGCTGTTCTCCCTCTTCTTCTTTCAACCCAAACACAATCAGGTTCTTGCTCCTGTCCTCCTCTGCAGCCACACTCTTCATCACCTTCTTCAGGATGTTACTGTTGCAGACCGTACCACTTGCACTGTTCTGTTGTACAGCTGCACTGTAGCTCTTAATCCCTGACTCCACCGTTGTTTGCACTGTCTTCTTAACCGACGTCTTAAACAACTCTAGTTCTTTGTCCTTCTGCACAAGCAGCTGGCCCTGCAGCCTGATCAACTTATCCTTGTCTTCTAACGCTTCCGTCTTCAAGAAATATATGATCTCCTCCATTTTAGCCATCTGGCATTCATGCCGTTGAACGAGGTCTATTGCTTCCACAAGCCGAAGTGCCAGATGCTTTTTATAGACAGTTGGAGCCATAAATATTTCTCTGTCCATATCTCCACAAATATCTCTGTCGTCGATTTTCAGTTCTTTTCCCAGCGTATTGAACCACTTAGTAACACTGTCCTTCAATTTTGTCTGTTCATCATACTCGAATCCTTGAATTTGGTCCAGAGATTGGGTCACCTTACGATCATCCTCCATAGTGTACTTGTATAGGAATGTACAAGTACACACGCAAAGGCTAACTACACGGTAGCAGCAAACTGAACTTATCGCAATTTACAAAAGATAAGAGAGCTTGATAATTGCAACGTAAGCTACACTGACTACACACTAAAAAAAACAAGAAAATAAGCGGGAACAAATCAGTACGCCGTTTAGAGTGAGTGCATCCATAGTAAAGTAATCGTAGCTTGATTTAGGAGGCAGGTAATTATACACTCCTTCATCAAGACATCAACTTTAAGAATTAAGATCATAATTATGATTATGACGTTACGAGATCCATTTAGAAGTAGGTGGGGTCATAGTCGCGGTGAGGTTGTCTTTCTGAAGGAACCATATCATATTCATTAAAACTGCAAACTTGTTGCATATTTATATTTTTATAGAACACTTTTAAATGTTTAAAATTGTTCTAGAATTAAATATTTTCAATAAGCTGAGTACTTACCAAAGACACTGTCTTTGGAAGACAGGAGCGTTACCGTAACAACATACCAGTAGCACTTACCGTGCATTACCATGACAACATAACACTTACCGTGCATTTCGTAGGATTAGCTCGGCACTTCCGCCGTATTCCCGCCGTATGTGTTCCATATACAGGTACTTGTGAACCTTGTAAACCTTGTAAACCTTGTGTTTACAGATCAACAACAACAAAACAAATACTAGTGCGGACGAATAAGAAGAGAAAGTAAAAGTAAATATTTTAGGGCAAAGTATTTAAAACATGGACCTCAGTTGTTTGAATAATAACTCCAACAAGGATTATGTATCCTATATTATATAGCTAATAGTCAGATACAGCTCATATAATAAGATAATAGAACTACATGTTGACCAGATTGACAAGCAGCAAATATCAAGGCAAAACTGACGACTCTCTCGTTGAAGAAACGTCAAAAAAGGCGTAACTACAATTATTATACTTTTATCTAAATAAGAGACACTGCCAAATTATTTCGTGCTAGTCGTAGTGCTGTTTAACTTCGTGGCGTAACGTAACTACTTGTAACGTCCTCGCCTAGATTTAATTGTTAAACCAGAACTTTCCAGAGGGTATAGGCCATAAGGGTGTTACAAGTAATTTTATATTTATTATTTATTGTTATTGTCTATTTGAGACTGTTTAAAAAAGTCAGTTTTGAAGAGTCAGTTTATACTTTATAGCCTCTAGGAGACAGTTTAAAGTTTTTTTAAAATCGGGTTTAGCAAATTTTACATAACCAACTGAGAAAACACTAAACGATGCAATGATTGGATCCAAGAAAACCGGCATGTTCGAAAAGTTTAAAATCAAAACTTTCAACACCAGACTACACACACATATTATAACATTATGGTAACAAATATTAACTAATTCACATATCTGCATGTATCTACGAGATTAATGCACGTGGTGATAAGCACAGGAAGGTCTCCCCGTCCACTTGACTCAAGTTAAGCTCTTTATATGTACAGTTCGCAACTTTAGACTGAAGGAGAACAAGCAGGATAGACCTCGCACTGTTATAATACTATAATAAGATAATGCTAGTAATATACAGTGTTGCAATCAGTGTCTTGTTATTACTACTGTCAGCGAGGGAGTCACGTCACAGCTACGTCACAGCTACGTCACAGCTACGTCACAGCTACTTGCTAAGCAGTCAGATAGCCTAAATGACTAAATATTTGATGATATTTCTTAAAAACTCTGTTTTGTTTGTTGCACGCCGCATCTGCTGGAGTTCAGAGACGTTGCCTAGCAACAAATTATAATAATACTCAATTTAATTTTGGTGGCCTTTCAGATTTGTAAAAATTTCTCACTTTGTGTTTGAAAAACTATTTATCACGCTTAACATTTTAAGTTAATCAAGTTTAACAACAATACAAGCTTGGAATTTCTTTGAAATATTCGAAACTTTCTTCGAAAACGACGAAAAAAAGTAACGAGCACTTTGAGCTTTCTTGTTATATCAGAAATAAAGTCTAACATTTGTATAATTTTGTAAAAATTTCTCACTTTGTGTTTGAAAGGTTGAAAAACTATTTATCACGCTTAAAATTTCAAGTTGAAGTTAAACAACAATACAAGCCAAGGTGTGGACTAGCTACACCTGTTTTCCATCCCATCAGATAATAATAGTCAATAAATGTAATAGATTTGTATTGTTGGAATTAGTTGTTCTACGAAAGCGACAAAAATAAAGTATCCAGCAATTTAAGCTTTTTTGTAATATCAGGAATAAAGCCTATTAAAGTTGTTTAATATTTGTATATTAAATTTGTCACGCTTGAATTAGTAGTTTATTTGCACTTGTCTCACCTCGCATGTTTAAGTGTTGTTTTTGAGGTTATCATCACACCAATATTGCTATGGTAACACACCAGAACAGGTCTCTTCTACACCAGAACAGGTCTCTTCTACACCAGAACTAAACAGTGGATTAGTGAATGCCCTCAAGCGTCCACGTAATGTTCGTCTAAACTCTAAATAAAGTCCGATAAGATAAGTTATCTCTAATTCCGCTTCAGCAGAATCTTTAAAGCATTTCAATCTTCGTCAATGAAATTCTTCGTATCACTTCTACTAAAAGGAGGCTAGGGATTTTACAAACTGTTTCAACACCAGAACGAATAACGATATATTATGCAAATACCAAATGCCAAGATTAACGATACATCAAACCTAGATACGAGGAAAGAAAACCAGTATATTGGTAACAAGCATTGTTAGCTATTGGAAAAGGTGTTTCGAATTAAAGCAGTGTGAAATTGAACTTAATTATTGTATAATTGCTTTTAATTAGCAACTGACACGGTAACAATGCAGACTGTTACTATGGTAACACACGCCGACACATTGCTAAAGTAATACAACCAACGTATTTTCAAGCACTGTCTATTTTTAAATAAGTTTCGCCCTAATGAACAATTGCTGAATAACAGCACTCTAGGTTAAAATAAAACAGCTTCAAGGCTAGACTTGGGCAGTATGCTGCCGTAGTTTTAGTTGTGCAGGATATTCACTATATTCACTAGTGGTTTCTGTTACTATAGCAACACTGTTCACTTGTGGTTTCTGTTACTATAGCAACACTGTTCACTTGTGGTTTCTGTTACTATAGCAACACTGTTCACTTGTGGTTTCTGTTACTATAGCAACACTGTTCACTTGTGGTTTCTGTTACTATAGCAACACTTTTCACTAGTGGTTTCTGTTACTATAGCAACACTGTTCACTTGTGGTTTCTGTTACTATAGCAACACTGTTCACTAGTGGTTTCTGTTACTATAGCAACACTGTTCACTTGTGGTTTCTGTTACTATAGCAACACTGTTCACTAGTGGTTTTTGTTACTATAGCAACAAAAAGTAACATAAAATCACTGCACCGCTAAACAACAGCAATTGAGGTGATAACAATACACCCCTTTAAATATAGACATCACGTGGATGACCAGCCCTCGGCTTCAGGGAATGTTGAGGTAGAGACTATTTTACTGTGATTGGGCGACTCCGAAGTTAGGTTTTTCAATTTTCGTACAATAGTTTATGTCGGATCCTACCATACGATTTTCTTGAAACTTTCCATAAAGTATGATGGTTATAGGTGGAATAATCTGTGTAAGTTTGGGCGAATTTCTATTTGCCAACCCTGAGATATCACACAAAAAATATCTCTCAAATCGGTGGTTCAGTTCCAGTGAAAATGCAAAATGATCTAAGATACATACAGTCATCACTAGGGAGATTACTACAGTTGTTACTATGACATAATAGTTGCTAACGTTGTAAGGGCTTTATGCAGAACCATACAGGTACAAGCTTGGTATTGCAGATAGTTTGATATAGTGGGATACTATAAGGGTATGTTATAGTAGGTGGCACTGGACGTGAAGCACCTACTACTACTCAGTAACACTAAACACCTAGGTGTTATACACTCCTTATATGGGCATCACGTGGGAGAGGAGAGGGCTCATCTCTTTACTGAAAACGATCTTACTCTGAACTACGCACTAGTCCGTATACAATTTACAAGAACGAAGACATTACGAAGAAGTACTAACGGGTGCTCATGAGGGGATATTAAAGTGGAAGTATATCTATAGAAAACTGTGGGGATTTCAGGAATGTTTCAGATCATTGTTTGTCCATTAGCGTAGAGTAAATTTTGAGCTCAGATATTTAATATAATAAGGCTGCTGTCCCTCCACTGATCAAGCTCCACAAAGTTTTGATCTAGCTTCTCAAACAAAGGGGGACAACAAAGATGTTAAATTTTGGAGCTTTAACAGCAAGTGTTGTTGAACTACTCGAGTAAGGGACTGTATAGTTTCTAAGTCAATCAATTGGAATCCATGGTGCACATTATCAATTAAACTTCATTGATTGAGTGATCTGTTGACTGTATTTCTCTGCCAGACCTAACCAGAAAATAATTGAATTAGCAGGGGAAATTGAAGTTTAAAACTGAAGATACTGCAAATCCAAACCTATTTTTATTGTCAACGAAAATGATTTATGTTGGCCTTTAAAATGTGTTTAAACAATATGAATATAATTGTTTGAATCCATAGATAAAGGTCAGCCCCTTTTTTGGCCTTACACTATACTACTTCTAATAGCAAAAAGGTTAACACAGTGTACGGTTTTCTTCAGCGGCTAAAATAGTGAGCTTGTGTGATCGGTGAAAAAAAGTGCGGATATGGAAAACCGCTTTGTAAATAAGTTAATAAAAAATTCCATACAATGAGTAAAATCAAAAAATGAAACTTTACCCTTTTTAGTTTTTAATCGTGGGAGCAGCCTTACATTATTCAATTCACGAATTTTTAAATAAATTTAGACAGTAAAGTCGTATAAGCCCGTAAAGTCGTATGAGACCTCCGGTTTCTATTGAAACATGTTTAATTTTCCAGAGTTTCCATCCAGCTCAGGTCAAGTTTTACGTTTCACGCTAAAAATGTTAGTATATCATTCATCACATTATGTTGTGTTAATGAATAATGATGCTTTAACTATAACCTGAGAAATTGCAAAATAACTTAGCGTTGACTGCACTTAATCAGTATTCAAAGAACGCTAAAAACTCCTCCTTGAAAACACAAGATTAAAAATAATAAAAACCAATAGAAATATTAAAAACTAGATAAAAATAAAAACACCAACCTGCACTCCACCATCAACACCTGGTCTATTTGAAGATGACCAAACATTGAACTGTCCACCTTCAAGAAACGCTCTAAATCTTTACCCTGACTCTTCTCTCCCAGCTGACCCTTCTCCCCCAGCTCCCTCCCTAGATTCATGTCCATGAGAGAAGAAGATCCAGAACATGCCTCCTCTTTTAAACTAGAACACCGTGAACTCCTCCCCTCTTGTTGGTGGAATGAGGAACTCCTCCTTTTGTTAACTCCGTTACATTCCCCGGTATTCAGGTCCTGGACTATCTTTATCTTGCGGGAGGGTCGTCTACAGGGATGGATGGTTGAGGTGTTCTGGGGTCTGTCTTCAATAGCAGCTTTCTTTTTGGGTTCAACAGGTGATGTGACAGTAGGTGATATTTCAGTGATATTGGGTAAAGAGCCGGTGGGTGATGTTGCAACAGGTGATGTTACTACAGGTGATGTTGCTACAGGTGATGTTGCTACAGGTGATGTTGCTACAGGTGATATTGCCACAGGTGATATTGCTACGGGTGATGTTGCTACAGGTGATGTTGCTACAGGTGATGTTGCTACAGGTGATGTTGCTACAGGTGATGTTGCTACAGGTGATGTTGCTACAGGTGATATTGCCACAGGTGATATTGCTACGGGTGATGTTGCTACAGGTGATGTTGCTCCAGGTGATGTTGCTACAGGTGATATTGCTACAGGTGATGTTGCTACAGGTGATGTTGCTACAGGTGATGTTGCTAAGGATGATGTTGCTACAGGTGATGTTGCTACAGGTGATATTGCTACAGGTGATATTGCTACAGGTGATGTTGCTACAGGTGATGTTGCTACAGGTGATATTGCCACAGGTGATATTGCTACGGGTGATGTTGCTACAGGTGATGTTGCTCCAGGTGATGTTGCTACAGGTGATATTGCTACAGGTGATGTTGCTACAGGTGATGTTGCTACAGGTGATGTTGCTAAGGATGATGTTGCTACAGGTGATGTTGCTACAGGTGATGTTGCTACAGGTGATGTTGCTACAGGTGATGTTGCTACGGGTGATGTTGCTACGGGTGATATTGCTACGGGTGATGTCGGCAGAAAAACATCCTCAGCATTACCCATTGGTTTTTTCATTATGAGATCTGAGGTCTGTAGTCAAATAAAATGTTAAGTTGAGAATCCACGGCAGACGTAGTACCAGCAGAGTGTCGACACACAAGAGAACTAATGAACAACCACAATACCGGGAGCTGGTATGAGGTATCTACAACATTATTATTACAACCAATAATGTTATTAGCATGGGTGCACCGTTCGTGTGACAGGTGCATTTATCTGTTTCCCTATTGATGTTTTTATAACTGTTTTAACAAATGCGTAATATTCATTAACTTAAATACTTTTAACACAACTAAGTTTGACTTTGTTTAGAACTTTCAATTCTACTAACATGATGGGTGGCAACCGCCCCACCAAAAAATGTATCATAACCCCTCCCTCCTTTTCTGGTGGAAGAAAATTGTAATAGCTGTGGTTTGTGGCTACATTTTTCCAATTAATAATAATTCACGCTACTTAGAAATGATAAATATTGATGATATGAAATCATTGATAACACTATGAAAGGAATTAGGTGATATAACAACAAAAAGTAAGAATACGAGTTGAGAAAGCTGATAAACCAGACACTGACTAGGCTATCCAGTATCCACTCCGGTAATCGTAACAGATAATTATCTCCGATACTTTGTTTAAAAAGGTTATCTGTTTATCTAGATAAAATATACATTCATCGGTAAACAGACACTAAACAGTAAGACTAAGAGATAAAGCAGCTACACTGACCTGAACTTGTCCTTGGCAAACCCAGGGATATATCCCTCCGCCAGCACTGTGAAGTTCACCTCCCTCTTCAGGAAGTGATCTGTTGCACTTTCCTGGGTACAGGGACGACAATCACTGTCCGACTCGTCACTGTAGTCCACGTCCTGGTCCGGGTCTCGCTGGAAGTTCCCGAACCCGTTCCTACGGAGGAATGTAGTAGGACTGAAGTCCTCTGAGAGAATCTGGGCACGATTACTACTGATAGTACATGGCTCAACTACATTCTTCTTTTTCTTCAGGGGGATGGGGAGAGAGGGTAACACACGGGAGGAGGACTTGTTCTTCTTGAGGGGAGGAAGACGGTTCTTGGGCCGGGACAGAGATGTGATTCTGATCATTGTTATCTAAATAAAGTAAAGTTTATGACAATGGTTATAAATGTCGGAAGTGTGGTTGTTTAACAAAATTGTTAAATTCTTCAGAAATACTAGAAAGCCGAACGTTATTCAGCTGGAAGTGTCGGTACACTTGCGTTAAAATTGGAAAAAGAAGATGCAATGCAGACTATTACAAGCTAGTATATAATTAGAATACCACGTCCAAGTGGGTCGGATAATAAATTGCATCCAGCTCATGCATGGTACAAGATGGAGAATTCCAGCAAAAGTTTTAACCATGGAAACAAAGCACGAGTTCACTCCTTTCTCAGGCCAGGATTGAAGCACTTTCATATCTCCTCTGGCCACAAACAATGCAAGTTCAGATGTGAGATTTCTTCTAGAAGAGAGCTGGCGAAGATTTACGTAGGTATCTGTATACTATTACTAGTTTAACCCTTATCCAAATATGATAATTTGCTAATATATACTATATTTAATAGGCAGCTTTATAATATAGTGTTCC
The DNA here is from genome assembly GCF_026151205.1 of Bolinopsis microptera. Lineage (NCBI taxonomy): Eukaryota > Metazoa > Ctenophora > Tentaculata > Lobata > Bolinopsidae > Bolinopsis > Bolinopsis microptera. The sequence continues at coordinate 6,915,975 of NC_087081.1, read as the reverse complement.
AACCGCAGCCGACTACGCATGGTCATTTCCGAAACTTAGTCAATAGAAAAGATTAAAAAAGACGAGTTGGTTAGTTATTTCCGAGAGAAAGAGACAATAGAATAGATTAAAAATGAAAATCTTTCGTTAGACCTACAAAAATAGACCATATTACTACGGGCTAGTGATATAAAAAATCGGCATAATTTATTATTGCAGTAAGTAAACCAGGTGGTAAATTTATTTGGAGCAATGGTAAGATCACCATGGTGATTAGTACGATTGCCATGGTGATTTCAAGACGGTCATTGGTCTGCCGTCAAATAATCCCATCAATTATCACATTAAATTAGTGTTGATCAGATGTAGATTTATAGATGAAAGGGTGGAGGTCCTCAGATTGAATAAATATAGTTAAATGGCCAAAGACCTCATGGGATCGTAGGGCCACGCAGGGTAATGTACTCACTGATAATTATTTATAAATATAATATATTTATTATCATATGAATGGACTAGTCAAAGTATTTCTCGGATAAACATTACTGAATGAACCTACAAGTCTCAAATAAAGTAGAATTTGATGTACTTAAGTACTTAGTGGCCATTAAAGTCTGAAAATGAAGTTTATGTTATTGCAACTATTTCATTCGTTCCAGTAAAATCCGGTGTTGAAATTTCGCAATAACATGCACTGAAAACAGAAGTTTTTAAGAGTCATTGAATGAATTGATAATTTGTGCTTGAGAAAAAATTCCTACGATGATAAAACAATTGATTCGTCCAAAACTGAAAATTAAAATATATCCCTTACCTCAAACTCTCATCCAAACCCATATAAACCTTTACCCTAGGCCCCTACATTTACCCTTTATCAACATCTTTAACTGAATAACACGTGCCCCTAATCTAGTCCTGACTTCCACCCGGACCCTATAAGTTTTAACATAAATTCTATGCTTTAATACTTTCAACAACTGTCAACTATATACGTTATTAGTTAATAAAGTAAAGCTGGAAAATTTAACGACGATTCCACCCAAAGGGTGCGACTATCACCGCATCAACAAACCAAATGAATAACACAATGCTAAAACTAATCCTTAGGATCGGAAATCAACGTCATACATGATGACTCATGAGGTTTCCCGCTCGTTCGAAATAGACAGCTCACATTTGAACAGAAATATAATTGTTTTCCCTAACGGTGCCGGTGGTTCAAAGACCTATTTTAATAAATAAATAGCATTTTAATAATATCAACATTAATAAAAATTAATAAATGCTTTTAAGATGTAACAGCTGGAAATTTAAAATTCCCGAGGGGACAGAGAACGCCGAAAATGAAACTGCATCTGAACTGTCAAACTTGCACAGATTCTAGGCTTCTGTTGTAAAATATGTGGCTTATATAGAACATAAGATCTCATGCCGCTGGCGCCATGGGCCGTGAATTAATAGCTTTCTATTAACGATTTATCAACCAACAGCACATGTTGAGCTTGGAGCAGCTATTTTTGAAATTTGAAACTGACTTTATAAAGTCATAAAGAATATAGCAAACTTTGGAGTGCCTTGTTTTTTCAGCTCAAGTGTAATGAGTGCTGATTGCGTTGTGGAAGTCACACAAATGTCCGCTACCTAATGGTTTCATCTTATCATCTCAGAACCTTCTGATGAGGAATAATTTGAACTGTCAAAATGACATCGTCAGATAACAGAAACAGAAAGAATGGGGCGAATAACGATAATATATATCGGACGATTTCGATTTTTTTTTCTGGGAGCAGAAACTGTATGTCCCCGGTAAGTCGCTAGGAAACGTCTCGTGCAAGACACGGAAAATGCAAGAACCCAACGTGGCCAATTTGCAGCTTGCAAAATATAGAACAGAAATACCGACAAAAGTGTGAAAAAATTCAGCAAAATTCACACGTCTCGGAGAATTACAGCATATGGCTATATAGGTACCATGGAAACCTGGTAACTGTGTAACTATGGTACCTGATTACCTTTGTTACCACTAGTTACTTCCCACACAGTGCACGCACGGCTGGATGATTTGGATCAATCTATCATCAAGCCACTTGGTAATTACTTAAGAACATGCGATAAGTGAACTAGCCTTATCGGCAAATAGATGTAATGCGAACAGGCTATTAACCGGCTATCAACCGGTTGATCTAACGTTGATCTAGTGTGTCAGTATGAACATCTATTTATCACAAGTTCGAAATCATTTCCGGATTACTAATATCCTGCTTCTCGCTGAGTCGACTCCAGAAAAAAAAACTCGATAAAATCAGTTAAGATCAATATTTAATTCCAGAACTATGCGTTATCCGAATAAATCTATTGAGAAAGCAAGCTTGTATCGCCTACCCAGATTCACCCGAAGTGAAATCTCCCGACTCGTATACTGACCGATATATCAACGTACCTTTATGGCCAGCGCTATGAATTGTAATTAACAGCAAGGAAAGAAATCTGGAAAGAAAAGAAAAGTGGGACAAGTTACTGCTCTATTTTTACCAAGAAGTAATGGTCTATCTTTACTTTGACAAGAAGTACATACACTTCAACTCTCTACCAAGCACTATATATTATATAATTAAATAGTGCATGGCAGAGGACAGAAAAAGGTGGGAAATGAACGGAAAACAGAATTCAGAGGTGCATGTTGGTCCGGAGTACGGTATTTAGAATTCAATGGCACAGTGTTCGTGCCTTGAACAACCCTCAGCTGACCTAGCCAGCTTGAAACTGGGTAAACTTAAGGTTGCAGTTTAAAATGTATATGGATTTAAGACAATGGAAATAGCGACTATGAAATAAACAAATTAAACATGGCGTAATAATTTAAATGATGATTAACCGTGATTTAACAAGACTGATGGACGAGGGGTTCGTGGCAAGCGGGTGGGAGATAAGCTTTACTCTCAAATTATGTCGGAGTGATATCATTTACAAAGTGCTATTATCTACGTAATTCTCAGTAAATTGCAGCACGCAGAATTGCTTGTTAAATACCATTGACCAAACCCAAATAAACATGGTCTGGAACCCAAAAAACTTGAATTGTCGAGAGTTGATCAGTATAGACTCGAGTGAAAATATGTGTATTAAGAATCAAAACTGCAAAAACAGTTATCAATACGATTTAAATCACTCTGCCAATTTCTTAGTGATATTTAACCTTTATATAGGTCGAGCCTTAGATAATATGACAATCGTCATACTTGCTATATCCGCACAACTTAATTTAATAAAGAAATGACAATATATTACCATTCACTTAATAATGTGAAAATCCCTTTTCACATGAGCCGTCTTAAAGTCTTAAGAAAAACTTTACTTTCAAATTGTTTCGGAATGATTTCATTTTTAATGATATCATTTACAAAATGGTAATATTTACGTAATCATTGGCACTGTAATTTCTTGTTAAACAACATGGATAGCTTGAACCCCAAACTATGCGAGAGTTTAACACGGTCGACTCGTGTGGGTTAAGAGGTTAAGGTATGCAGCAGATCAAGAATATAATACGACTCTATTTAGTTTGCTAATTTCCAGACAATATTTAGTGGTGTCTAAGTGCACTTCTTCTTCTCATGACCAAACTAAATAACCTGAGCCAAAGTTAACCGTCATGATAAGTGATAACAATGTTGTTATTACTTCACTGCAGTAAATTTAATGAAGTAATGACAATATGAAATCCTATGAGAATCTTTACCAAAGAGAAAATCTCTGCAAAACTTAGAAGCATGCACGTGGGCGGAATCCAGCGTTATGATTGGTTAGCTCAAGACACGTGATAAGAAAACAGCTCTCTGATTGGTGTGTTTGACACGTGTAATGACCAGTTGTCAGTAAGATGGGTTTGGTGAACACGTGCTAAATACTTCTCACTAACGTAATTTGCAGGAAAACTTATCAAAGTTACGTTTTAACAGGTGTTATAGTCCAGTCATTTAATGACATCTACCTGCAAATCTTCAGATACTCACGAAACTTTGCACGGACCTTCTCAAAGGTATAAATAAACGATTTTCGGTTGGAGACATTTTTTTTACCGTGGGGAAAACCCAGGAGGGCCACACCCATATTGACCCAACGACGCAACTGACCCTTTATTTCTAAAGGTAGTAGAGACTTCAAAATAGGCTTAAACGAAGCCGCATATGCATGTTTATATAGTAGTTAATAATCTGGAAAATTTGCAGGTTCATTTCCATAAATGTCCATAAATGACTGGACTATCATGAAAGTAGGTATCAGTTGGTTTATGACAGCAACCACGACAAATATTTACGATATTATAGTGCAATGTTTTAGAATTGGAGTTTGGGGTTCACAGATAATTATATTAATTGGAATCGTGGTATTTCTACTCAATACGCTAGGAACTCTAAAATACTTAAATAAACGTATTTTTGCCTGTATCGGTCAAAAGTGGTCCGGTAACGATTTATTTTTATGTGCATTTGGATTGGCTGACATTCATGAGATGAAGAGATGAGAGACTAAAATAAGTGCAAAATTCAAGCAAAACCACGTTCATTATGTCGAAAACCATGAAACAAAAATATTAACGAAATTAATACTTTATTATTCAATGCTAGAGCAGAGCAAGTTTATTATACTGATACTAAATACTGTCTCTCTAGATAAGCACATAAGATGAACAGCTGAGAGGGAGACTGCTAAAGCTACGTGTTAATCTACAGAGACTACGCGTAAATTGACGGACAACCACGAGTCTTATTCAACTTCAAGTGTTATTCAGGGTTTAAAGGAAATCCCAGGGCAGAATCTAGCGGTATGATTGGTTAGACCAAGACACGTGATAAGAAAACAGTTCATGTTCGTGGTATTCAAGGTTTGATCAGCGACTTTATTTCGGTATCAGAGTCTCGCCAAGCTCGAACTTTCTTGGTTCTTTGGCTATTTGAAAGAATCCGGATAGGAGTTGAGAGTTTACAATTATAAAACACCTCAAATAAACTGGTTGAGAATTTAAAGAAAATGCTTGAAATGGAAAGCTCGTGATAGAATAGTCCAATTTGTGACTCATAATGAAATGTCTAGAGCTGAAATCAAATGAGAAAGACCTAGCCATCTCTATAGTACTCCCAGACTCACAGACTGTTCACTCAAAAGTCTACATAATACCATTTGGCAACATATGTTGCTTCTATAAATATACACATCGTTTGAAACAAATATTTGATTGCTTCTGGTTAAACTCACAGTGTCTAACAAAAACTAATCAGAAATATGCTTCAAACAATCCGAATAGACAACAGGTGATATTACCATGGCAACACAACCAAATAAGGTAAAAACTACACCAAAAAAGTTGAGAGACAAAAAAATTTGTCAGGACATCAAAAAATGTTGCATCCAGAAAAACACTGCACTATTATGGGTCACTCCACCTCCAGTTTTCACCTTTAGATCAAGCCATTCAAGTGAGTTTCCAGGATGATATGCCGATGAGTTATAACTTATTTACCATCTAGAACTGTAGCAATACCAATACTCACAAAGGTAATCCGACAAAAGTCCGTTACAAGTATGTGCTAACTGCGGAGTCGACTATTTCTGCTTCTTTCATCTTTTTCTGTCTCAGAGTACAAGATAGAGACAGGAGATTAAGGGTGTTTCTGTCTCAGAGTACCAGATAGAGACAGGAGATTAAGGGTGTACGTAAAGGAAGGTTTGAAACAGAATATCTCTGCTCAATCACTCAATTACTCTATTTTTAATGAGTTCAAACTTCAAAGGTATCAAAACGACCGACTGATATTGAGACAATTGAGACAATCAATTGAGACAATCAATGTTCAATGAGGCAGAGATATGTAGAATCAAAAGCTTACGTACCCCGTATTATAATTATATACCCACATTTTTAACACTTATTAATATTCATCATTTCAGCTTGTGAATGGTGATATAACTATTACGTATAGGTCTGGAATCAGTCCGTCTGATCACACTCCACGCCCACTCCACGCCCACTGAAAAACACATTCGCATCACGTGACTCACTCATGTTTGATTTGTTCTACTAAACCTAAGCCTAATACCGTGCTTACAAGTTATCACGTTTGGGTTTGAAGGTGACAATTGGGAAACCACTGACTCTACACAACACATCTTCACTATATTGGAGACTTTACACAACACATCTTCACTATATTGGAGACTTTACACAACACATCTTCACTATATATTGGAGTCTCTACAGTTTAGTTAAAATAAGAAGTCCCAAGTGTGCCCCAAGTAACTTTTCGCCCCAACTGTGCCCCAATACTGTGCCCCAGGAAATACAATTTTGTGCCCCAAGTGTGCCCCAAGTGTGCCCCAAGTGTGCCCCAAGTGTGCCCCAAGTGTGCCTAGCCCAAATTTCCGAAGTCTCTCTAATTTAACGAGACCGATATCAAAGTGAGTATAAACTACGCCACCTGATGAAATTGTGACGCATTTGTTCGCACGAAAATAACTGAAATAACTAAGATATCATCTGAACTAAGCACTAGTGTGGAGCATTTTATGTTGTTCCACGTAAATGGTACTATTGTGAATATCTTGCACCCCCTATTCGGTTCTAACGGCCTTCGTAACACGATTTTGAAATGGAAATATGCGTCACTGCCCAATGATTATAGTTGTATTCTAAGAGGAAGGAGATCAGACGAATGGTGTGGAATTTGAAACTTTACGAAAATAATCTGAAATAATTTACAAACAACTGTTTTCTGTTCGTTAATTTGTCAGGAAGGCCGTACAAACTACAAATGCAGCTAATGATGAAGTTCAGTAAAAATAGCTTGTTTAGAATTATAGCGTTTATATCTGAAATGTTATTGATAAGGAAAGTGACTTACTATAAACAACACTTCACAACATGTAGCTGCATTTTAAACTCAAACAGAAATAGCCGACCCTGGCAAACTGTCAAATATCCGTGGAAATAATGACAACTAATAACCTTGCTTGAGAGTTTCCACGTTGCTTAGCTGGTAGACAAGCTGAAGATGGTAAGCTGACTTCCGTTTTAAGATCTTCAATGAAAATGACAATCAATGGCGAAGGAAATGATAGTTGATAAAAATAAGAGTCTGAATCTTAATAGTAAATTGTCACTAACGCTTTTATCTATTCATAGGTCTAAACTTAATTGAAGCGGCTACCACTCAAGCTTGAAGATAATAAAATTGAATAAAATTGAAGAGACAATTTATAAGACTGAAGAAAACGGATGAGCGATTGATAAAATTACGTGACTAACACATGCTGTCTAGGCAGCTTTGAAATAGTGGTTAGTACTCATTCCTCGATCAAGTACGCATAAAAACAAACGTCTAATCCAACCCACAACAGCTAACGTCAGAATCACGCTCTGATCGGTTTTTAAGCTCTTTGATGAATAAATCTTTTATCGGGAACACCCACATATGTTTTAACAACTTTTTCGGCTCAACAAATAAACAAGCGATCAGTTCTACGATTACAAAGCTCTTTGATCAACATATTAAGTATTAACCGATATAACCTTCTTCAAAATCATCCACAAATGGTAAAGTTAAACATATATATTAGTACAGACAGATCCGTCTAAAAAAATCTATTTACCAACACAAGAAGCTTTTTAAGGATTTTTGACATTTTTGAGCGCCATTAGGTGCCCTTTATGGCTGACCAACTTTTCCGAACTTTTCCAAACTTTTCCAAACTTTTCAAAACTTTGCCACGTGTCTTAAGGCCAATTTTTGCCACTTTTATTTGTCGAATATCTTAAGTTGTGAAAATCGTAAAAGGTTGCGGATTAATCGAGGGTGTTCATCTTATCAGGAGGAAAAACTTTTTTACGTCAGACAATTAGTTAATTGGATAATTATCAATTAACTAATTAGCAAAAATTGTTTATTGGCTCAAAATGATCGGAATAGCTTAAAACACGGAGAAAAGTAGTTTTATGAAAAACTTTGAAAATATTTCACTTTTGAGACATTTCGAAAATTCAAAAAAAAATTTTTCGCCAAAAGTGATAAAATTGCATATACATGGAGAAAAATGACTTTTTTTAAACTTCGTGAATTTTTCGTTCCAAGAATACTAAAATCACCAATATTTGTAGTTGGAGTTCAATAAATCTCGGCAGATTTTAGTAATTAGGAATTACTCAGTGGAAAGGTCTGAAACTGAAAAACGTTAACCACACGATATTACAGTACAACCTTATCGATTTTCACAAAAACTGCAGCAAAGGTACAGTCAAGATCGAACCGATAGCCTGCTGTACTATCATTTTATTGATTATAATGATGAATCAGTCACTTCAGTGGGGTTAAGATATTCAAATTTGTAATAAATAAAACCTCTCTGTACCGTCAATTGTGCTAATCTTAACCGGCCTACCTGGATTACCAGACCTCTTCTTTTCCTCAATAAAAGAGAAGCAAAGATTTATTTTCTGGGAATAAGCATGTTCGCCGAAAGTGTTTAATACAACAATATATTATGTACTATATAATACAGTATTCAGTATTGTCAATTATATGGGCATAAAACTTAAAAATTCGAGATCAGCACACATTTTTGACGGATTTTAGCTGATCGAGATGGTCCCCTATAAGGGCCCCAACTATATAAATATAAGTATAACTCTAAATAACCAGTAACAAATAAAGTCATGCGGCTACGGGCACAAAACGTGGACCCTCGCAAATTGCCACAGCCAAATATGTAGTATGTACTAGTATTCAGAAGCTCGTAACAGTGACGTGAGGAATCAAGTTAATCAACTATACTACCCTGTCATTGTAGTGTTATGCTTACGTTAAAGTTGTCTTGTAATAATTGGTTACTATTAGCTGATAGTCTTCCTATTATATAGACTGGCATTTTTGGGATATAAGGCCATGTATTACTTCATAAAACTGTTTAAATGCATTTTTAATACTACTAAGAACTGGTGAATCAAAAGCCAAAACCATGATTACATCAACTTTTGTTATCAATTCTGTACATATCGTAACACTAAAAACCTAATTTACCGTAGTACTTAATTTACCGTAGTACTATAATTACGGCAAAAATAAGGGTATCCATTACCGAATACATTAATTCACGTAGATTGATGTGACTAGACAGCACGGAAACTTACAATTAGAACTTAGGTTACATCCTAACTTACAAATAGAAGTTGGTTAATTTATAGCTTAAGAATAGTTAAAAATAAAATGTCTTCGATCTCTGTTTTGGAAAAACTAAATTAATAAAAGTCCCATCAAAAATAAAAGTCTATACAAATGACAAAGTCTACAACAGCTTTTCAAAACTAAATCAAATTAAAGGATTGCATTGGAGCTCAAATTCCAATTGCGCATTTCATTTAATGAATAAAGGTGCACCTTGGTATAGTCTACAAAACAGAAATGCACATTTACCAACGCAGCAATGTCTAACCTTAGCTGGCTAAATGTTGGCCCTAACTTCCATGATTACATAAGGTCCAAAAAACGAAATCAGACTTATTCCTGGAAAATTGAAACCTACAATTTTAAAATAAAGTAGAACAAAAATGCGATTTAGGAATTATCAAGATTTGCACCTGTCAACCTATTTTTCAACACATTATTCTTTTCGACACATCCGTAAAGTTATAAGCCACGATTAGCGTTATATCATGAAAATGATTTCACTGACAAAAAATTAGAGAAATTTGTTATCATAAACTGATAAACTGTGAAGACAGGTTACTATTTTAAGGTATTGCAGTTGTGAAACTCGAAATGTTGCAACTTTTGAAGCCGGACACAGCGCAGGAGATATTATCTAACTTTGTTGTTGACAGAGGGTAATCTCCATGACAACGTCTCCCTACACACGCTGTTTAAGTCGTGTTTTGAGTCACATACCAGTGAAATTGTAAAACTGAAATTGCAATTCTCTTCTGACTGGATGTAAGTGAGGACAGTTTTAATTTGTAAAATAAGTATTCTCCCGAGTTAGAGCTAAATTCGAACTAAAAACTCAGCCTCAGATACCGTTCAACCGATGCGGAGAGGACATAAAATCGAAGTGAAGTTGACACATGAATACCATGAGAGGTTGTACAAAAGTTGACTTAATGGCCTGTAGAAAGTAAATAATCTACTCTAAGTACATGTGCCTGAAATTACACGTGCCTGACATGACATGTGGATAAAAAGTAATCTTCTAATCTTGAGGTGAAACTGGCTGATAAATTTAACGTAATTTGGAAAATATTTCTGAAGATCATTGATTGATTAACTGAATTTAAGGGAGACTAGAGAAGAAAAATTGTTCTTTTATTGACAATGTGGGGCTGAAATGTTGACGGTCGGCCAATTTCTTGGTGATCGGATCAGGTCACACGACATTGATGCATTTATATTCTATACTAGCACAATACCAAAATTGGCCGAACCACTTTTTATTAAAAAGAACCGAATTTAAAATAAACTTAAGGTTTAAAATATATAGACTTCAATATATAACACTTTTTTATTAGTTACAGTGCAGCGTGTCCAACTAACACCAAAGTAAGCTCTTAAAACGTTTAAACATTTTATGATGAAGCTAACTATGAGTCTAGCTTGCAAAAACTATAAAGCCAAAGAATTCTCAAAGAATATGATGCGTCTTACTAGTTGAGTTCTAACCTTTGGGATTGGGATCACACCAACTTCTCAGTTCAAGCAGGTCTAGTTTTAATTAACTTTGACTTGTCCAAGATCAATTTACTTTGATCTTCGACATGACCGAGTGCTGAAAATTGGCCACCTTCAAGTGTGGGAACTTGAAAAAGTCCAAATGTTTCATCACGTTCCGTTTAGTGGAAGAATTGTATTTCTAGTTATTTTTGTAATTCTTCCTGCATATTCTGATGGAATTTATTTTTGTAATTCTTCCTGTACTTTTATCAAAAATCTGACCGCTACGCTCACAATATAGCCGAATAACCTTCAAATGAGTCAGCCATCCTCGGCTACCATCTCAGTCTTCCCAATGTAAATACAAAAACAACTCAATCTCTCATCATTATTATTATACAAAGGACCAAAATCAGCACTCCACGAGAGCGCGAGACAGCCGCGCGCAGCATAACAAAAGAATCTGAAACAAAGGTACATCAAAACTTAAATACTTGAAACCAAAGATAAACCAAAGGAACATCACACCAGGGCTCGAGTTTAATATTATCTCAACTCGATCCTCCTAAATACTAAAAGCACAACACAACCTCGAGGATCACCAGGGCAGGCCCGCTAGCATAATGCGGTGGTAGTTCCTCGAAGTAACGCACTACCTTTTCCGGGAGGGTGTTTCGACACCTGACTCCAGACGGGTTCTATGGAGTCTCCCGATGACGGATCATTATGGCAGATAACCTTAGGGTCATCGCCGATCTACCGGGTCATAACTATGTTATGTCTTTTGGACGTACCGGGCTCTGCGAACCCCATGCCAAGCAGAGCAAAAGGTACAAAGCCTGCAGTCCAAAGGAGCTCCATCAGACGTTAGCCACAAGGCGGACGTAGCCTCCCTGCTAATCCGGGGAGGTAAAGTGAGCGCCCTCCACAAAAAAAAAAAAAAAAAAAAAACCTTCAAATGAAAAATTCGTCAGATCAATGCATATCATCAAATAGCGAAAATGTTTGAAAAGATATGATATTAGATATAAAAACGGCCATTACAACTACAATCAGCGGCTCAACAAAGCTTCGCAACAATGAAGGCTATAGGGTCGTCCGATTCACATCTAGATACTAAAAATGGGATATTTGGGATATAAAACAATCTAACATTGCTGTATTAATATCGTAATATTTATATTTATATATCTCTTTAGCTTCATTTTCGGGACATGGCAAACAATGTCACTACTACGCTATGTGTAATCAGGGTGACAAGTTTGAAACTGGATGAAGGGGGTCCGTAGGCCCCCAGCATATCACACCTGTGTTTTCATTTGTTAATGTTCTAAGGAATCCTATATATCTTATCTATAAGTCGGCAAGTTCAGACCCACACAAAATTATAGCATTAGTCGGCTAGCTGGAAACAAAAGATTAAACTTTGAGACATATAATTTAGGAGGTCTTGACAGGATTTTATCGATGCAAAATTTCAGATTGATTCAAACCGACAAAAAGTGATCGCGACAGTCGGTGCAATTGTCAACCCCAAACCGAGATGATTTTAGAGTCAAGTCAAGGGGGGAGAGTCTAGCATAATTGGTAATTATTCACTTTCCTAGAAATAATACGCCCTGAGCAAAGACTAATTTGAGAGAGAAATCAGCCCCTTAACAATTCTTTAAATTGTAGGCTAGGGTTGTCCAATTCAGATCTAGATATTCAATATTGGGAATGGGATAAAACAATCGAATAATTATATAATAATTATGTTGTTAGGAAGATAATATTATTGTGAGAGCAAGAGTCAGAGTCTGGGCTCCAGACCTCTCAGAATTTATAAGTTATATAAAGTTATTTATAAGTTATATATAAGAAAGGAATTAACTGAATTAACTGAGTTTAATCTTCGTGTTTGAACAGATTCAGATATAATATATAACGACAGTTAGCAGTTTGCCAGCCCTTTTAAACCGAAATAATATTCTAATTACACGGCTATATTAGAACATAATTACTATTTACTAATGAGCCAACTTCTTTTGTCTCGAAGACAGGTAATAGACGCTTAGTAGTAACCAATAAATTGCTGTTGCTTTGTTCTTTTTAACAAGCTCAGTTCGAAGAAATATAAGGCGTCGTCAGGACAATTTCCAGCATTTTCAACGATGGAACAAATAACTTAAAGAAGCGATATTTCGTCGCCAAATGTTAGTTTAATACTTATAAGAGGTTATTCACTTTACTTCATTACTTGCCACGTAACAAATAGCTTAGTTTGCGGTGGTTCAAAGTAAAAAAAGGCTGACAACAGGGCAAACCTCAAATAAAGGTTCAAATAAAACGATAGGAACAATTTTTAGTGGGGGATATTTTTAGATGAATTAAAAAGAAAATATTCACTGAGATTACAGCAACGGACACAACAATGTCAACTATAGTGAGTAGTGTCATGACGTCACGTGAGTAGTGTGATGACGTCACAACTATAGTGATCAGCACTTTCGATATTATCAGGGCTACAATAATTGTTTACTGAAATCGATATCCGTAAAACCCATAAATCCACGTCAAGATAATTATACAAGGGGCATAACTCTGCGCAATTTAACCTCCGGAGTCCCGATCTTATACAAATTCATTATAGTTGTAACTTTGTAATAAATTGCAATAAATTGTAAGGGAATTTATTTTAATTCCGGTTGGTTTATTGTATTTTATTGTTTACAACATATCCCTATTCATTGTTGAACTTGACATTTTGTTTCCTGTTCAAGGCACACCGCACATGTCGCCATGGTTACAGTCCCTTCTGCAACATTGGAAGTTCAAACGTTCAGCTCGCTTCACTTTACTACGAAGTACAACCAACAAGTACTTTACTAATAATTAAGGGAATCACTTACAGGGTTAGTCAGAAAGAATTTCAGGATTTCAAAAAAATTATAATTTTTTAACAATGAGTTGCTGCTCAATTTTTACTCGTGCCTATAATTTTACCCTGACTCATGAAATACATATTATAATAATGCTAAGGTTATTTTATTGACAACAAACTGTCACTTACCTGAAGGTGTCAAAGTTATTCGCCTGCATCAAGAGGAATGGATTCTGGTTGCTAGGGTTACAGGATAGGGCTAGGTGGTTGCTAGGGTTACTAGGGCACAAGGCAGAACCTCTGCTCGTCACGTAGAGATCTTCAAAATACTTAATCGAAATCCAGATCTGATCACCAAGAACAAGAAAACAAAGAGCAACACAACATTAACAAGGCCAATGTTAAGATAACAAAATTAAAAAACGTCCCAAACAAAGTGTTTTAGACCTGTGTTTAACATTTGAACGGGTGCATTCAAGTACATTCTTTACACTTCTAGTTCTCGAATATTCGACTTATTTAAGTCAATATATACATCTTTCACCACCTGCCAAATGAACTCTGCTCGAAGTTCAACTACAGTTGCCAAGGGACTTCGACTTGAAATAAGGTTGTCAAAGGAACTTAACTTCAAGTAAGGTTGCCAAGGGAACCCAACTTAAAGTAAGGTTGCCTAGGAAACTCAACTTCAAGTACGGTTGCCAAGGGAGCTCGACTTGAAGTAGGGTTTTCAAGGGAACTCAACTTCAATTAAGATTGCCAAGGGAACTCAACTTAAAATAAGGTTGCCAAGGGAACTCAACTTCATGTAAGGTTGCCGAGGGAACTCAACTTCAATTAAGGTTGCCAAGGGAACTCAAATGTCCTCAATGTGGAGATAGCTTAATAACTTCCGTAAGAAAGTATGAAGTCATAAACATGTTCATACTATAACAAGAAATTTTGATTCGAATTTTTAGGTTGATAATAAAAAAACGATAAATTTGATAATTTTGTCTAATTATTTATAAAGTATTACTATTTATGCACCACCCTTACGTTATTTCACTTTTATTAGCTTAAGTTATTTCCCGATAACCTCCTTTTATAAGGTTGTCACAGCTTTTAAGCACATGTATATATGTTATGTTTTATTTTCTTTTCTTCCCTTGAAAAATTAAGTATCTACCATATTAACTATGCAATCATGCAATTATGTTATTATGCAACATGTTATCATGCTGAAAGTTTATGTGATTGGCTAGCTTTTCCCAGCCTCAAAGCTAGATTAGAGAAAAATTAGATTGCGCTTTTAATAGACCTGCATGTAACATTAACATCTTGAAATAAATATACTCAGCAATCATCATGCTTAAACAATAAATTATTATTCTTCAGCTGCGGACTTTTATAATCAAAACATGAGTCATCATTGGCGCACGCGAAATTTGAATTGCTCAAGTTCTCAGTTTGGATGGCTATACGATGCTGAGAAAATTCCAATACTTTTCTTGATTTTTGTTTATGATCGATAGTCGTGGACACACTGTGGACGCTGACCAGCATCCTTGTGAATAATTCATTAAGTTAATCAATAGAATGAGTATTTACGCTAAGTAGTTAATTAGTTAATTACGGTAAACAAATAACAACAATCTAATAATCCAACCAAACAACTAACCTAAAAGTGTCGATCTGAAAAGGGTTGAACTCGTCTGTTACATTAGTATTTATGATCCCTTTAGAAGTGAACACTGCGATATCTGCACCTTTACGACCTTTATTACCCACATTCTGAAAATAAGGTGGATCAAGACGTGATGTCGTCACGTGAGTATTGTGATGACGTCACGTGAGTATTGTGATGACATCACGAAAGCAGTGTGATGATGTCACATACCCCAGGAGAATTATAAATTACGTCATGAACTTGAAAGTCACGCGGAGTACCGAATACTTATCAGGATATTTACTATTACATTTCCTTAAATAGTCTCATCTCTGAGTTAACTTATCCTAGAATATTCGGTTATTTTGAATTACTTATTTGTTTAATAGCTTACTTTTATTTTATTGAATAAGTCATTGTTTTATATTAATCATCGAACCAATTGATCGGTAGAACAAAGGTTAATAAAAGAAAGCCGCATCCTTTTAAGCTGCTTCAAATTTGAATAAGTTCTATTCCAAGACACTAGCTCAAAGTGAAAGAAATGTTTGGGCCAATGGGCCGGTCGGGCCACTTAGTCACAACAACAACAACACCAGAAGTACACAGCACTTGTACTTGTAACCATGCATATATTGCATATTTCATATTGCATTTTTAATTGTTCCAAGTTGAATAATTCGACAAAACTTTTGTAGTTTCGGATGCGTTTTTGTTTCAGCGTAGCCGTTTATTATGAACCTAAGCATGTTAAATTTGCAGAATGACAAAATTTGAGGTCAGATGACGCTAAAAGTCCCGCTGAATATTTGATGGAGGCTTAGCTTTAGGAGATGCACGATATAGCGGACATTTCATTAAAGCTAGATGTACTCGTAGTTTGTTTAATGTTTGTTTAATGTTAGCTCAAGTTTCTTAAGAATCCTTTAATCCTCTACAAAACACATCCTTGTGTTTGACATCATACAAAAAATCACACGTTTCCTCACGCAGCTCACTCTATACTCCTTTTAGAAGATATCGTAAATGTAGCTCGAGAAGAACAGCCGAGCATATCCTCATTTCCCCCCTAGTTCCGCGGTGAGTTTTACAACTTTACACGAAAACATCCGTTAGATTAATTGCTTTTGAACAAGCATTCGTGCCGTCCGGCTCACCTCATGATGAACACCTTTACTGGTTTAACTTACAGCTGACCGCTGTGAGTTATCGAGAGTCGTTGTTATGACGGAATTTAAGGGCAGCAGTCGATATCTTTACAGTTTACACAGCTGTTCGTGTTGTCCTGCGTCGCAGTGTACCTTTTCTGTTGTTTGAATCATGGGTTTCTAGCTGTTTTCGTCTGGTGGTGATGGTTTGTAATCCTCAAGTTAACCAGGAGGGGTCACGTGATATTGTTGAGAGGGATGGCAAGCTGCCAAAACTCAAGTCTAAAACACCACACCCAGGAATCACTGAGGATCCTTCTAAACGATTAATGGTCCGAATATGATCAATGTCTTGGAAGTCTTGATAATAATAATATCAGATTCATGTAAACCTTGTTGTAAATATTGTATATCGATACAATTCTCTATTTTATATTAATCATACATATTACATAGTTTAAACTTTGAATCAAGAACAAGTTAAGCTGGCCTACATTTTATCAAATTATGAATGATCGAACAGTAACCCACAATTACAGATAAAGATCCCGCGGATATCCTTCTCGAGCGAGTTTTCAATAACAAGTGCGCTTTCCAAGCAGTCCTTCGCAGAGATTGAACAAACGTATAAAACCTACCCAAAACCCCCCAAGAAAACAGACACACCTATTCTATTTGGTGAGACTCTCACTTAATTAGTTAATTAGTTAATCCTTTAATTGCTTAATTGCTCTGTTTTAATTGGAATGATAACGAGACTAACCAGTATTAACTGGTAACTTTAGGACAGCAGCCTGTATTTGTTAGTTAGCAACAATTTTCTGACTGCACTCGATATTATTAGTGATTCTTTCTCAATCTCATTATTTCAGGATTACCTCGGAATCAGATAGAGACATGTACACTGTTTGAACGCTATCAACAAAAGAGGGCAGAAGCAGCTAGAGGTAAGAGCTCATCATTGATACAATTTTCAACTTTTAAAATATTCGAAAATTAGAGGCTTTTCAGGGTAAACTGTTATAACTTATAGTACAACGAATAATTCCTTTCCTGATAAGAGCCTTTTCCTTGTCGCATCAAACGGGATCAATTATAGAAATTTACCCAAGAAAACATTTCAACTATGCGACTCATAAATAATATTCCAATCCGGATTTTACACGTTAGTGCAACAAAATCTTTACTAATGACACTTCTACTAACTGTATGTTAGAGTATCAGACTATAATCTTTTTAAATAATGTCACCCCAAGAACCCCCGGCAGGTATGCAGATAAAGAGAGGGACGATATTTCAAGGGAAGGTAGTCCCAGAGGGGCTGCACCCGAACTTCAACAAGCTACCCAGACACCTGTTAATCGCACAGTACAGCAACAAGGTGGGTATTATGATAGTCTGTTAATTAGTTAATTGATTAATTAGTTATTAAACAAATTACAAATCTGTTGGATTTTGGCATCTAAGCCGTGTTAACGTCATATTGAATGTGATAACCCTTTTCTGAAATGGATCACCCATTTTCAAGAGTTTTATAAATTAGAAAAATAAAAGTGACTTTTTGCCAGGTGAACAGGATTAACAAAATAGATCGCACGATGAGGTTAACAGAACCTCGTAACAAAAGAAGGAAATACAAGACGACCAACAGTTTCAGGTTGGTTTTTCGTAGTTTCTTAAACTTTTGAAGCTTTTTTCGCTGTTAGAGGATTTTTGCCTAAAATATCGCGTTGACATACTACGTAAGCTAGAAAGGGAAACTATATCCCCAGGTTTATCACAAGAGAAAGTGAAAGAGAAACTATATCCCCAGATTTATCACAAACGAGCAATGTCTGGAGTGCCACGTGGACCAAGCTAGCGAACTGTTTGGATCTCTAATAGACCTGAAGAGAAGTCTCAACAAGATGGATATTGAGAAGCCGATAGTGCTACCAACTGCTTCAGCCTGTGGTAGTAGAGGGACGAGTTACAGCAGAGTGCTGGGCAGGATGCAGACAAGGAATGGAGCACCTGAACCCCCACCCAACTCCAGACTTGAACCTTAGCTGACTTGTGGGGAGTTTTAAGTTCTGGAAAGTTCTAGAGAGTTATGATGTCATTTGCAAAATACTCTGCTTACTTCAACTACTGCACATGTGACTATGATCAGCTTTAACAATTTGAGTATCTAGGACTCTAGGTGAAAAATGTTTTAAGAAATATGAATTTCAGTAATGATACCTCTGGGACCACTCCGGTATCCTTTATAAGCTTTGTTGTTATACATAATTATAACATCAACAGGCACTTGAACAAAATATATTGGAGACCTTTCAGAATTTCTGAACATTTTGTGCTTGTAATTTAAATAAAACCGTCCACAATCTCTGACAGAGGTATTTTTCCTCATTGGTTATAAAGATTAAATATTGGTTCGATTTGTTTTATAGTGACTATCGTGTATTAATTTCTTACTTTCCTACTTAGGGCCGGCTAAACCGGAGACTGTAAAGTGGCCGTTTGAAATAAGATCGCTAGAAACCATCGAAGCGTAAAATATAGTTATAAATGTGAAATTTCAGCCATTGTAAGCCTCGAAGCGTTTAACTAACTTCTCTGCCGTCTAAATATTGACAAATACTCGAACTAAAGACCTCACGACTTTCAGAGCTCCGCTGTCCAGAAATCAGTATAAGATCGCTGAACCGGCAGTATCTAAATGAAGATTATTTATTCGCTGTTTAAATGACCCCAGTCAACCTATGACAGCTGCAAAATAGAGTTATCATTGCTGTTCAGTGGGTGTAAGAATGCCGCAACTTCAATATTTACTAAATATTTACTAAATATTTACTAAATATTTACTAAATATTTACTAAATATTTACTAAATATTTACTAAATATTTACTAAATATTTACTAAATATTTACTAAATATTTACTAAATATTTACTAAATATTTACTAAATATTTACTAAATATTTACTAAATATTTATTACACATTTGCCGCATATTAACCACATATTTACCACAAATTTACCACATTTTGTTCGGACGTTGAAGCCGCCCTAAGTCGAGTAAGTCAAGTTACCACATATTTACTAAATATTTACTACACATTTGCCGCATATTTACCACATATTTGCCGCATATTAAGTTAAGACTAAATGATGATTATTTATTATGTTTATTATACGCCGTCAAAATTACTTTCAGTATACAATATGCAACCTTGGACAGCTGTATCTCTTGAACTTAAAATTACGTCAGCTTTACTGCAGTAGGATTTATTCGTTATCACTTATTATCTTACTCGTGGATCATCAAAACTTTCGAAATCTATTTTATGTGAATTTTCTGATACTTTTCACTGCATGATTTAGACATGAAATCAGACAGTTGAGTATCGGTAGTTCCAGGTGGAATAGTCTGGAATGTTCCAGTTTATTGCGGAATTCCACGTGAAATAGTCGAGCTCGTCAGATACTACTACAGTGGCAGCTGGTATGGATAAGTGCAACTCCTATATTATAAAAATAGTGCACTTCATTAACTTAGACAGTTAATAATTCAACATAATTTGACACCACTTTCTTATATTTATGCGACATTTCTTAGATCAATTAATAATCTTTGGTTTTGAGTCTTTGGAAGCGTTGTAGTTCTAAATTTTAAAGCCTAATTGCACCGAATTCCTACAGTTTATGACTTTTTCTCATTTTTGTACATGAGGCCCCATTGGGGGGGTCCAACCCGATGTCCGATATGAGGGTTGATGAGGCCAAAATCGGAATCGGAAAAATCGGAAAAATCGGAAAATTGAGAAATTAACAGAATCGATCTCTAAAACCTCTCAGAAGTGATATAATTCAACCAGAACCCCTCCATATAATGCTATATTGTTATGAGAAAACGAACCAATTGGACATTCCAATAGTATGTTTTATGTGTTTTTCCACTGCAGGGGCGCTAGTATACTCACTACTAGTTGGAGTTGTCATGTACTCCCAGACCCGAGTGCTTTGGCCTTTTGACGTGAGATCGATTGTTTCTGCTCATTAATTTTATCCCTGTTACTTGTTATTATGTATTAGTACAACACTAGGTACCGGGTTATATTTTGTGGTCCGGTCTTTAAACATACCATAATATCACTAGTACACTGCAACTTAAATGTATAGTCAAGTACATTTGTATCGTAACACATGCTTGGCTGGGGGATCATGTTTTGTGTCCGTTCGGTACCCTATATTTTCAAAACGGACAAAAAGTAGGGCGAACAAAAACGGACAAAAACAGACAAAAACAGACAAAACATTTACATGTCCTCCTCCTCCTCCCTGGTCTTCCTCCTCCTTCTCATCAGTCCTCCTCCTCCTCCTAAGTCTTCCTTCTCCTCCTGAGTCCTTCTCCTCCTCAGTTCTCTTCAGTCCTCTTCCTGACTCCTCGTCCTCGTCCTCGTCCTTCTCCTCAGTCCTCCTCACCCTGCTCCTCAGTCCCCTCCTCCTCCTCAGTCCTACTCCCAGTCCTCCTCCTTCTCCTTCTCCTCCTCCTCATTTCTCCTACTCATCCTCCTCCTCCTTCTCCTCCCCATCAGTCCTCCTGAGTCCTCCTCGTAGTCGTCCTCCTCCTCCTGAGTCCTCCTCCTCATCCTCCTCCACCTCCTGAGTCCTCCTTCTGAGTCCTCCTCCTCATCCTCCTCCTCAGTCATCCTCCTCTTCCTCCTCAGTCCTCCCCAGTCCTCCTCCTCCTCATCCTCCTCCTTCTCCTCCTCATCAGTCCTCATCCTCTGTCCTCCTCATAATCGTCCTCGTCCTCATCCTCATCCTTAGTCCTCCTTATTCTCCTCCTCAGTCCTCCCCCAGTCCTCCTCCTCATTCTCCTCCTTCTCCTCCTAGCCTCATCCTCCTCCTCCTTCTCCGCTTTCTTCTTCTCCTAATCAGTCCTCCTCCTCCTCGTCCTTAGTCCTCGTCCTCGTCCTCCTCAGTCTTCCTCCTCAGTCCACAGTCATCCTCCTCATCATCCTCCTCCTCCTCAACAGTCCTCCTCCTCCTCCTCAGTCTCCTCCTCCTCATCGTCCTCCTCAGTCCTCCTCCTCCTTCTCCTCATCAGTCCTCATCCTCAGTCCTACACTAGTCGTCCTCGTCCTTAGTCCTCGTCCTCGTCCTCTTCCTCCTCCTGAGTCCTCCTCCTCCTCATCAGTCCTCCTCCTCCTCTTCAGTCCTCCTCCTGAGTCCTCCTGAGTCCTCCTCCACCTTCTGAGTCCTCCTCCTGAGTCATCCTCCTCCTCCTCAATCTTCTCCTTATCCTCCTCCTCCTCCTCCTCCTTATCCTCCTCCTTCTCCTCCTCCTTTTCCTCTTCCTTCTCCTCCTAATCAGTCCTCTTCTTTAGCCCTCGTTATCATCCTCCTAGTCCTCGTCCTTAGTCCTCGTCCTCATCCTCCTCAGTCTTCCTCCTCAGTCCTGCTCCTCCTTCTCCTCCTCCTCAGTCCTCTTCCTCCTCAGCCTCCTCCTGATCCTCCTCTTTAGTCCTCTTCCTCCCCCTCAGTCCTACTCCTCAGTCCTCCTCCTCATCCTCCTCCTCCTCCTCATCCTCATCCTCCTCAGTCCTCCTCGTCAGTCCTTCTCCTCCTCGTCAGTCCTCCTCCTCCTCCTCTTCAGTCCTCCTTCTCCTTCTCCTCATTCTCCTCCTACTCATAAGTCCTCCTCCTCCTTCTCTTCCTCCTATTTCTCCTCCTTTTCCTCCTTCTCCTCCTACTCCTAAGTCCTCCTCCTCAGTCCTTCCCCAGTCCTCCTCCTCATCAGTCCTCCCCTGGTCCTCCTTCTCCTCATCATCCTCAGTCCTCCTCCTCATCGTCCTACTCAGTCCTCCCCCAGTCATCCTCCTCCTCAGTCCTCCCCAAGTCCTCCTCTTCCTCAGTCCTCCCCTCCTCCTCCTCAGTCCTCCTTCTCCTTCTCCTTCTTCTCCTCCTACTCCTAAGTCCTCCTCCTCCTCCTCAGTCCTCCTCCTCCTTCTCCTCCTTCTCATCCTCAGTCCTCCTACTCATCATCCTCCTCAGTCCTCCCTCAGTCCTCCTCCTCCTCAGTCCTCCCTAAGTCCTCCTCTTCCTCAGTCCTCCCCCAGTCCTCCTTCTCCTCTTCATCATCAGTCCTCCTCCTCAGTCCTCGTCCTCGTCCTTCTCCTTCTTATCAGTCCTCCTCCTCAGTCTTCCTCCTCGTCCTCGCTCTCGTCCTCCTCCTCAGTCCTCCTCGTCCTTAGTCCTCCTCCTCCTCACCAATGAGCTGCTCCTCTTCCTCAGTCCTCCCTCTCCTCTTCAGTCCTCCTCCTCCTCAGTCCTCCTCCTCCTCCTCAGTCCTCCTCGGTCCTTCTCCTCCTCCTCAGTCCTCCCCAGTCCTCCTCTTTCTCCTCAGTCTTCCTCCTTCTCCTCCTCCTCCTCCTCAGTTCTCCTCCTCACCCTCCTCCTCCTTCTCCTCCTAATCAGTCCTCCTCCTCAGTCGTCCTCCTCCTCGTCCTTAGTCATCGTCCTCATCCTCATCGTCCTTAATCCTCGTCCTCATCCTCCCAGTCCTTGTCCTTAGTCCTCGTCCTCATCCTCCTAGTCCTCGACTTGGTCCTCCTCTGTCCTCCTCAGTCCTCCTTCTCCTCAGTCCACAGTCCTCCTCCTCAGTCCTCTTCCTCCTCCTCAGTCCTCCCCCAGTCCTCCTTCTCCTCCTCGTCATCCTCAGTCCTCCTCCTCCTTCTTATCAGTCCTCCTCCTCAGTCCTCGTCCTCGCTCTCGTACTCGTCCTCAGTCCTCGTCGTCCTTAGCCCTCGCGTTCTCTTAGTCCTCCTCCTCCCCGTCCTCAGTCCTCCTCTTGAAATGGGTAGCACGGTCAATGGTCATTAACCGTGCTACCCATTTCTGCAGATAGCCTGTTACAAATTGTGGAGACAATTTAAATCAAAAGTTACTAAAGCGTTCTCTATTTGTTACGATTGTTATTACCAACCGTACCTCTTTCAATTGTGGACCGGGATGGATGTTTCTGTCAAACAAGAGTTGATACGACAGTGTGTTTTTTTTCGGACGAAACGATTCTTGTTTGGAACTAGAAACCATTTTGGGGTTCTGGGACCACCACCAATCGATTTCTTGTCATATTTAAGTACAGAAATAGCTACCTATATCGCCTAGAAACCTCAGAGGAAAGATTTAAATTTTCCCGATTTTTCCGATATGAGGGTTGATGAGGCCAAAATCGGGATCGGAATGATCGGAATGATCGGGTTGGACCCCCCCCCCCCCCCCCCCCCCCCCCCCCCCCATTATCCTGTCGTCATAGCGACAAATTGTGACAAATTAAATTCGGTTATAACGCTGTTAATGATATTTTCCATTTGTTCAGATGAAGGGCTGATGAATCAGTTCGATAAAATAATTATTAAATAATCCTGTTAAAGGAAATGGAGTGAGATGGTATAATGTACATTGTATACATTGTATAATAAAGCTCGAACGCTTGGTTACACTTTATGAAAAGTTTCCGAATCCTGTTGTATACTCATACAGTCCTATTTATTTAGCAATCTACTTACTACCATAGTACAATACACCATAGTCTATCTTACTATATATATATTTATTTATCCGCACCATTTTACTGACACCACGGCATCAACTTTAACACGGGTTTCCGCAAAAACCGTACAAGATATAAAACTGAAACTTTTTAAACTGATTCAAATGCTATAATGGCCTTCAAATCAGCATGAAAAAATCGAAAATCGGCCAAGGAATAAGAATTTTAGTACCCAAAATTTGGACCCCCAAGTGGTGTCAAAAACGCGAATTAAATAGGTAATAATTATTTTTACTGGGAGACTTTAGGGTAGGAAACTGATCCGGCCACCAAAGAGCCTTGACACCAGTCTTAAAGGTTTGACGGGTTCCTGCTAGTTTATCTAATGCGATTATACGTTTCGAACTAACTCTCCATTCAAGCGTATCCCGTTACGGCGAATAGCCTCATTTTTATTACCTACATCTTTACATAATATGATTCTCCGACTCACTCAAGTGATTTTTTTTTAATTAAATACTTTTCAAATTTTACAGAGTACAGCAATAGATGAATATAAAATAGAATCGTTCAAAATATCGCCCCCATCTGTAAAATATGATGGGCACCCAAACACGGTAAACACATAGTGAACTATGTCCGCAGTAACTTGGACCCATTACATCGAATTAATCTAAATCCAAAAATTTATGAAAAACTATTTAATAACAAACAAATCCATGGTGAATAACTGTGGATATAGAGTCAAAATTTGTATTTCAATACGTCAAATTCCAGATACATTAGATACAGGTCTAAAATGGTCATTAATGTGTGAGAAGGTGTGCGGGTGAAGTGTGATATGATGTTGAAAGTATAGGAAGGTAGATAAAAAATTAATAAAACAAAAATAATAATTATATGGGGAGCAAAGAGACTAGGCTAGACTGTTGTTTCACTATCCAATAAACATTTCCATAGATGCTTAGTGACCTCAGCTTTGAAAAGACTAGTAGACACAATCTGTCTTACCTGTAAAGGGAGTCCATTCCACAGTATATGGGTTCTGTAGAAAAATGATTTTGCCAGTGGGCTATTTGAGGTACATGTGGTGTGTGAATTCTGACTTAACTTAGGTAAAATTGATGACACAATAGACAGACTGTCGAGGTGGCAACGTCTTAGTCGAGAAGTGCCCTGATATAAAGAGAGATAGTGAGGCAGCGAAACAGGAATTAAATTGTTAAGAACTTTGTGGAAAAAAATAAGATCATTCAAGTCAAACTTTTGAGACAAAGGGAGAATGTCGACAAGCTTGCACTTTTTGACATATTGCTCAGGTGGATAACTGCCTCGTTTGATATTTTATTCTTATTGCACTTTGTAGTCACACACTTGCATATTCATCACGTGTAATGTTATACAGTTGTACCTCGTCAGCAGCTGCAGTTCTTAAATATTAGGAATATTCATTATTCACGATACTATGCAGAGCCTATTTGTCATAACTCATAATGCACGTGTTTATTTATATTTTATATTTAGTCCTGAACTCCTGATATACGTTTGTATTGTATTTGCTTGCTGTTTGACTTTAATCTCTGGCTATCACTTATTTTCATTCACTTACATTAACTGCAGTCCTACCCTATTAATGAAATTAATAAACTTCTGAACTTGAAAGAACTTCTTAGAAATAGCTTTTCAATACTGCAGATAGAGTTACTAATACTGGTGAGATGAGCTGCTCATCAGTCACTAACGACAATAAGGTCACTAATAAGTCACTAACGACAATAAGGTCACTAATAAGTCACTAACGACGAGTAACGCGAGTAATGTCATGAGCTATTGATTTCAGCCTTATAACTTTGTTTACTTAATACTACTCAACTGTGTCGAAGAGTGACATCGACAGCCATGTTACACATTGCGTTAGGATTCCTTTGATTTGTTTTTAATTTAGTTTTGTCTGTTATAAATGGCATAAAATTTGAATTTTTTGTTTAACTGACATTTTTTTTTTCTACTACATTATGTTTTTAATACTTTAATGCGGCTTCTTCTTTGTTGGCGAAGTGTAATTTATCAGTGTTGTCCTTTTATTTTCTCTTTTATAACTTAGAGTTAGTACTAATTTATTAAGCTAGTTACTAGTATGGTATTATCCACTGACATAGTTTAACTCAGTGTTCGTAGTGCCGGAGTATTTTATTGTATGTAAAATCCGGATTGGAATATTATTTATGAGTCGCATAGTTGAAATGTTTTCTTGAGTAAATTTCTATAATTGATCCCGTTTGATGCCACAAGGGAAAGGCTCTTATCAGGAAAGGAATTATTGTACTTATACCTTGTAGATTGGAGAAGGTAAGGTAAGGTAAGGTAAGGTAAGGTAAGGTAAGGTAAGGTAAGGTAAGGTAAGGTAAGGTAAGGTAAGGTAAGGTAAGGTAAGGTAAGGTAAGGTAAGGTAAGGTAAGGTAAGGTAAGGTAAGGTAAGGTAAGGTAAGGTAAGGTAAGGTAAGGTAAGGTAAGGTAAGGTAAGGTAAGGTAAGGTAAGGTAAGGTAAGGTAAGGTAAGGTAAGGTAAGGTAAGGTAAGGTAAGGTAAGGTAAGGTAAGGTAAGGTAAGGTAAGGTAAGGTAAGGTAAGGTAACTCAGCTAATTTTGGGCTATCCTATACAGCTTTTGGCTTATTTGCTGTGTTCTTATTTAAATATTGTCATTCACAACTCGTGTTATAATCGCCTTCATATAATATTGTTCTGTGTCAAAACTGAATTTCAAATTGTTCTCTATTTGAGCGTGACCAATTCTTACGTTTTATGGTTCTACTTAAACCCTGATGAAATATGGCAATGAAGTGAAGACAGATAGTAAAATAAACCTTCTGTTAAACTTTAACCACTTTTGTGAATGTTTAACTGCAGTTAATGTCGTCACATGAGAATTTAAAATAGTTAAAAGTGGCTTCTCTTCTAAAACTCTAGTGGAAACTCTAAGTCTAAAAGATAGCTTCTACATAAGACTGCATTGAGTCCCTGGAGTTATTTTTACTGAAACAATTAGTCTCGCCAGCAGCAGCTGTTTAAAAGGGTTGTTGGTTGAACATCTGTGGTCATTTATCTATTTCTACGGCATTAAACATCAATCATTTGAATACGATTGTTCAATCTGGGTCGATCGAAACATGAGGTCCGAATAATTTATCACTTTTACCTAACACCTGGCCGGCTTTAACAGTTTAACTGAACGTGCAAAGATAAGAGTTAGCCCCAGGAACAGCCTCTACTCAGGATTGTACTGAGGCTTTGCAAATTTAGGGCACAAAAGAAGTATTATGCCTAATTTCAACACCTAAATTGAAGATAGTTATACAATTACACAGTGCATGCACACGCTAGACATTTTAAGATACGCGTTACTACGTGTTGCTATAATGTACGCTTGGTTGCTAGGTAACCACGTGGTTACGCACGCTTGGTTGCTTGGTAACCACGTGACAGAGTAACACACCAGGTGGTCATGTGAACCTGACGCAGTTATCCCTCTTTAATCAGTTTTTGTCATCATAATTATGTTTCGATCTGGTTTAATCGATTTTCACGCTTTTCATTTCAGTTTTTGTGGCTAATGCTCTGTTTTTATCTTTTTGTCCGGTCGCTGTTTCTAAAGGGGAAAATCCTATCATTGAACTCAATCGATCGGAAGTGATTTTAATTTCTTCAAACTCGAATATTCTCATCACCACATTCGCACAATAATTCATTTAAAAGCCTCACAATCACCTCAACCTCTATCTCAGGATGGCATTCCTAGTTACCTGCAGTTACCAAGACACAATGCAGTAACAACCAACACAAAGCATAACCCAGCAGCAATATCAACATGATATTCGGTAGAGTAAACACCAGCACAGTTCCTGAAGAATACAAAACCTACTACAGCCACCTCACCTCCGAGGAATGCAGTGACATCACCCTTTTTGAGCAGCTCACTAACTACTTCCTCGGTCTCACCATCGTCATCTCCTTCCTCCTCTCCACCTCTCTCAACCCTGTTGTCTTCTACTTCAACTACCATCAGAACACTAAACTCAAGCTAACTCGGCTCCTTTTCATGATGCTAGCTGTCTCAGACTTCCTTTCTAACATCTACTCCCCGCTACGTGTAGCTGCAAGTTTGTTTTCTAACGAGGTACTGCCAGCAGTTAGAAACGGGACAATAGGAGAGCAGGTAGAGTCCATGCTCTTCAAATCAACAGGTTACTCCTCAATGCTGCTAACAGCTCTCCTCTCCTGCTGTCGGTTTGTTAACGTTAAGTTTCCCTTCTGTAAAATACCCACTAAACTAATACTGGGTCTATATACTGTCATGCAGCTTGCTCTCATGATGGTATCCTACGAGATAACAGTGGGCTTCACAGACGCAGCAGAGAGGGTAAGAGAGCACAAAGTCTACTTCTTCCTCTACTGCCAGCTAGTTTACAGTCACAGTGAACCTGGGTACGCTCCTCTACTCATAGTACCTGTAGCTGCTATCCCCGCCCTGGTAGGTTTCACGGGGCTCTTCTTATCCGGCCTCACCATCTTCTTGCTCAGCAGGATGGAGACATTGTGTGAGAACTCGGCTAAGTCCTTCAGACAAGGGTGTCTAGCTATTGGGATCATGAACCTGGGTAACCTGGTGATGTCGGTGTTTTGTGTCCTTTATCAGGTGTATCAGGCCAGGTACCCTGTCATTAACTTTATAGGCTCGTGTGGTATCTACATATTGTTATCTGGACTTAACCCGCTGGTCAGGGTGTGTTTCAGTGCGGAGATTAAGGATATGATCAGGGAGAAGAGAGGGAAACTTATTGGGACTAATACTGGGTCTACCTGGATTGGAGGGAAACGTAATAACGTGGAGCTTACTACTCAACCTAACAACGTTTATCAAATAGAGCATCACGGATGAGATACATTTACCTTGTTACTAGGTATACATTTCGTTACTTAGTTACTACTAAGTTAATAGGTTACCTAGCAATTTTCGAAACGTAAAAGAGTTTGGTTTTCCTTTTTATTGTTTATTTGACGGTTATTGACTTTCTCATAATGTTAATTGTTTCTTAATATTCGCTGATTAGATACTTGGTAAGCCACGCAAATAGTTTTATTTTAAGCAGATCGTCAGGGAATTAAAGGTCAAACACCGTCCATCCCTCTACAGTCAGACCTGTTTTAGAACCGACCAAATCTAGACTAGCTATTAGACTGGATCTAGAAAAGCTCTGAACTAGCTATAGGCCGGTTTAAAAGCGGTTTAAAATCGGCTCTAGAGCGCGGTGGTTGTTATTTGACAGATAAGTGAATGTTTTACCCGAATATTTGTAATTTCTAACTGAAACTCACCGTGAATTGGATTTCCATCGTGTCGACAGGACAGAGGGCACCAAACTGCGGTTTACTAGCTACGCTGGTATCCGACCTGAGGGATTAAGTAATTAATTATCTAATTAATTATACGATTAATTTCTAATTTATTATAAATTTTATCGAATTGATCAATACTATAGTTTTAAACTTCTATAGGACAGTGGTATTGTAGAAGAGAGTTGAAGCAATATCTTTCTCAAATCCTGTAGTGATATAGTGGAATCCTCATTCATATTTCAATAAAATGTTTATAATTGTAGAGAATACTCTCTGCAACCACGTGATACCATGTTAAATTGAGTTAAACATCCCACAATTCCAATTTCCATACCCCACAACCCCAGTAAATGTAATATAATGATATGATAATATTATTAATCCTGGACTGGTTACTATGGTTATAATGGTTACTATGGTTACCACAATTCCAGACCACACAACCCCAGTAAATTTAATATAATGATATGATAATATTATTAATCCTGGACTGGTTACTATGGCTATAATGGTTACTATGGTTACCACAATTCCAGACCCCACAACCCCAGTAAATTTAATATAATGATATGATAATGTTATTAATCCTGGACTGGTTACAATGGTTACTATGGTTACTATGGTTACCACAATTCCAGACCCCACAACCCCAGTAAATTTAATATAATGATATGATAATATTATTAATCCTGGACTGGTTACAATGGTTACTATGGTTACTATGATTACCACAATTCCAGACCCCGCACAACCCCAGTAAATACAATATAATGATATGATAATATTATGGCCATAATATGATATTGGAACAGATGGTATGATCATATAATGTATGTCATCTAAAACTGCTGATTTCTCCATACTCACGGCTTCAGTGCGGGCTTGTCAAAGGTTCTAATGTAATCTTGTAAGATCGGTTCATCGTTAAAACGATCAGATAGTGGCTGTGGGTGAACTTTGTTCATCTGACAACTTTGTTCACCTAACTAGTTTACGCGTCCACAGATACATAGTTTATCCTGGCCGCAATAGGATAATAAGTTGATTAATTAGAGGTTGAAGATCGTCTTATTTGATAAATTAATTTTTGTTATGACTAATTAAATAGATTAAGAGGTGATAAGCTCTCCAGTGCAGCTGTCTTTATATGATTCAAAACTTTCATCAAATAATACAGAGTTGGGAGAAGTATACAACAAGAAAACTTGGATAAAATCAATAGCAACAAAGAATGTTTAGACTGGGAGAAGGCTCGGACTGGTTAGGGCAGGCACAAGTTGACAAGTAAAGAAGTAAGCAGACATAAGTTTGAAGAAAGTTGGGAGTTAGTTTATAAAGTTAAACTTTAGTTTAGAAAAGTATAGAATTGGAATAAGAAAGGTTGCAAAGGAAACAGTGGGTTGAGGAAAAACGATAATTTTCAAAGTTATATACGGGGACGAGCGTGCTGAATCACTCTACTCTCGATTTTCAAAATTTTTCTTAAAGTTGAAACCGACTTGAATCGATGTATTTTCGGAAGCTGATTCCGAATCACACTCATGACATAGGGTACAAATGCTCCCCTGGCAAGATATTGGCGAAAAACTGTCTCGATCACGTGATGTGACCGTATAAGGAAGTTGGTCTAATTTCTCGTCAGGGTTGGCCCGGTTAGGGTTTCAGCATATGCTTTTGTTAGGGATTGAGTTAGGGTTAGGGTTGGGG
This sequence comes from Bolinopsis microptera, assembly GCF_026151205.1. Taxonomy (NCBI): domain Eukaryota; kingdom Metazoa; phylum Ctenophora; class Tentaculata; order Lobata; family Bolinopsidae; genus Bolinopsis; species Bolinopsis microptera. The sequence goes on along the minus strand of NC_087081.1, from coordinate 6,884,999 downwards.
TCAGATTGGAGTGTTGGGGTTTCGAATAGTCGTTCAGGGCCAGCTAGAGAACGGGTTGAAAAAGTCACGTGACAGTCGATTGTAGAGTGATTAATCATCATCCAAACGGGGACGGACAGATAAACCGCGAATCAAAAAGAATCAAAATATCATTGTAATGAACGGTGGTTTTTGAACATGGTCATTTAATTAATTTCAGACGGATATTAAACAAATTAAAATAAAGAAGCGAAAATCGAGACACGATTCCGGGAAAAGCTAAACTAACAGTTAGCGATTATTGCAGATGAAGGATCTCTTTCATGTTCATAATCGATATTAAATGTGCATTTTATAGGGTTAATTAGCGTAAAGGTAAGTGGACAAATCACAGATTATCAGCCTAGCTGGGTGACATATAATACGGTTATTTCATGACTTTAAAAACAATCAACTAGCTAACCCCTTTCTCAATTATTTTAGACATTTCTTTATTAATAACATTCTCTGAATTCAATCAAACGTGACTTTTGATCGTACAATATCAAGAATAAAGAATAACGATGTTTGTAAGGATACGGAATAGAATCCTCTACAGATTATTGATCAAACTGTTGGTCAATTAAACGCTTGATTTCTCTTCGATTGAGTAACTTAGATGTTGTAAATTTGACACATGCCTTGAGTCAAGAAGGCAATCAAAAGAATAATCAAACGATAGAATAAGCTTCAAATAGACAACTATCCGCTCGATAAATTCAGACATTCTAAAATTTCCGAACCGTGTGAGCCGAAGTTGACAGAAGTGAACAAAAGTTAACAGGGTCAATGGTCAATTACCAGAGTTAACCTGAATGGGAACAGGTTGTATTTGTCTGCTTACAATCCTTATCTGGGAATAATTCACTTATTGCGATGGTGCGACATCTTAGCTATGAATAACAACAAAAAGTGTTTTTTTTTTACACGTGATAGCAATTAACCAATCAACTTCCACTGTTTACAATCAAACACCATAATTAAACCCCATAAATTACTAACACGTGTCAAAGAATAAGGATCACTTCCCCACCAGAATCCACATCTATGAATATCAGTAAAAAGAAGAACGTTACAGCTGTAAAGTGTACGGTAATGACGCAAGATTATCTGATGCAGAAGTATCAGAAGTAAAGCTTGAACTTTTGGCGAGACTTATTGAAATTGAATAATCCTTGTTCAGCAGTTATGATAGGACTTTTAAAAATGGAAGAGACACGGACAAAAATACGTATAAAACAAAATTGACACAATTTGACAGAGCAACATGAATAGACAAAACGAAGAGCGGCGATGTTTGTTTGGGGACTGGTACGTAACAATTAGAAACCTAGTAACCTAGTAACCTAGAAACTGGAACATATAATCTTGATTTCAGCTTAACATGAAGCCTACTTCTTAGAATTTTACAGAATTTGCAGAAGAATTAGACAGAACTATAGAAAGTTTGCACTGAATTCAGTAGTAAGGCTGCTCTGTAATAAGGCTGCACGATGAAGGACAATAAACAGTCCTTTGCAAGGCCGGATACAAGTTCAACAATTATCATTATTTCAAGATTAAGAAGGCCCTAATTATTTTAATTGACTAACAAGCGTGTTTGAAGAGTGACTAAGATAATTGTGCAACCTGCGTGTCAGGTGAGTGACATCATTATCAATGGATCATGGTTACTATGGTTACAATGGATTATACACCGACAGGAAAGATCAGACTGTAGAAAGAAGCTCAAGTAACCATAGTAACCATAGTCACAAGTGTGATTGTTGAAATAATTGCACCGATACTATCATAATTGCAGGTGTATATAATAACAATAAGCACTTTTTTATATACTACAGCGAAAACTAATTTAGTCACGCGACACAAGCTCGATGTCACGGATCAATGGAACTATTATAATTCTCATATTGCTTCACAGAGTAAATCATAATCAAAATCTTAATAAAGTAGTAACTTGTATGTGTTTTTTTCGGTTTGGCTAAATTTTAATCGTTCAAAAGTTAATGTTTAGTGCTAGGAGGCACAGTTCATGGCTATTATTGTCCAAACAAAATACAGTCAGTTCACTTACATTTTGGTAAAGCTTCAAAAGCTGACACGCTGCTACAAATTAACTTTAGTTTTGAAACTTACGCTGTTGTTATACTTATACACCACGCACGATTTTTTTCTATGGTTACTATGGTTACTATAGTTACTGTGGTTACTATGGTTACTATGGTTACTATGGTTACTATGGTTACTATGGTTACTATGGTTACCATAGTTACTATGGTTACCATGGTTACTATGGTTACTATGGTTAGTACAGGAACAAGTTCCATTATAGTTGATTAGCTAGACAAGTATAATAATGTAAAACATACTCTTCACCAGGTAATGATTCACTTTCATCATCACCATGATATAATAAATCCTCTCGATAGCGAACGATTCAAAATTCTAATCCTATCTCAAAACAAAACGAAACATCCGACATGTATGAACTAAAATGTGAATAGTAAAATCGCAGCAGTGGCACAGATCTTGCAATATGCCGGCAATGGAATACAATGTATAATTAATTATATTAATAAACCTTGATTAAGAAAAATTGTACTGGTGTAACTAGACACATTTCTCCTGAGCAGTGTAATATCTACATGAAGGTTGAATTGAATTGGATTGAAAAGTCCGTCCTGGCAAGCCAGGAAGGTACAAGTCCCCCAATAGATTCTGGTGGGGAGCAGGGACAAAAGGATTTCGCGATTATTTTGGCCAAATTTCGCGATACCGCGAAATTTAACAGGCTATACATTAAACTATACATAAAATTTGTCGCGGAGAATGGGAAATTTCGCGATTTCGTACATGCCGCGAAATCCTTTTGTCCCTGGTGGGAAGGCGAGGTTTATTTGTTTATCTGAAAGCTGACACGTAATTAAATTATGCAATTTTTCCATATGTGGTATAATCATTACAACATGTGACGTCATAAAAATATGCATCACCCCAAATATCCCATATATGCTATAATTCCATGATTGATCACGTGTTAATTTTCAGGTAAACAAGTATGTCTGCAAAATCTTCTAGGAGAACACGAACGTACTAAACTCTAAGCTGTATCAACATTAAATAATCAAAAGGAAATCGATCAACATGCATGTTGATTCCACGGATAATCATGGGCAGCTCTGGTCTGTTCTAACTTTCTAACTCTAAATTCGCGTGGTACTAGATGTTTTCCAGATTAGTGACATCCCCTAATTAGTATTCATCGTGCTACCATGCAGCTATACTACACTACTAAAGCCGCGAAAAAGCTGTCCGCTAAAAACTATCTAAATATCACAGTGTTGGCAAGCACGACCGTTGCATTTATTGTGGGTATACTATGTTCCCCATTTACTATTATACCCCCTTTACTATTATACCCCCTTTACTATTATACCCCTTTTACTATTATACCCCCTTTGGTACACGTTACAAGCCTCTTTTGTGCACGCGAAGCGTGCACTCCGGCCGGAGGCGGCGGCCGAAGGCCGCCGCCTCCAGCCGGAGTTTTCCAGGCATCAAGACTCATCGGAAGTCGTTCAGCAGATTTATTTTTAGTTCAAACCATTCTAATTTGATGTCAAAGATGACAGGAATAAAAAATAGTTATGTTCAGACTTTTAAGAAATTTGCATAAAATACTCGCCAGCACTGTTATACGAAATTCGGTAAAAAACCCAAAATCGCCATATTCAGGTGCCCTAAAAACCATGTTAAAATTGAGTTAGAGATCTGAAATTTTTCAGGGCGTCTAGACGTTGACCAAATTGACTGCAAAAAAAGTTTCAGGTTTCAGGAGCATCGGGAAATGGGTTTTCTAGAACCCCTTGTTTTACGACAGATTGTCGGGACATATACATACATACAGATATACATATATATTCAGGGACAGACGCTTTGCCAGTCAATTGTAGCCTGTATTTAAGTGTCCATAGATTCAAAAGTATAAAAGATACAGCCATTTCCGACCACAGGTCTTGAAAATAATTGTTTACACTTTAGTTTACATTGTATAAAAATTTTATTTGACGTCATAAACACCCCTTGATGACGTCATCAAGTTAACCGTTTTTAAAACTTGATTTTTGACAAAGTAATAACTTTTAAAATTAATTTTAACCCATTAAGGAGTAATTTTATTCAAAATCTGAGGAAATTTTCACCTTAGATAATTGTTCAAGCATTCTGAAAATCTACCGGAAAGTTTTTCTAGCTTGCTCCTTCATAAAGATATTTGTCATTGAAGTTTGTGCTTTTTTGAAGAATTATTTTATAAAAACGTCAATTTTGCGATTTAGTATTCTTTGGTGTTGGGCCATTCCTTGGGTTGTGGAGCTCAGTTCTGCTTCCTATAGGTATAAATTGTGCATTAGGCTAGTTTTAAAGTTGAAAATCGAAAAGTTGCACACGTGGGGACACGCCCAAATTGATAGAAAATTGCTAAAATCACTGAAAATTGCTGTTTTCGTCATTTTCTGTCAACTTGAGAATGCCGTTGTGATTACAGTTCTTCTTGAAATACTTTGAAACTTTGCATGCTTATCAAACTATATATAAAACAATTACATGCAAAAATTTACGGCGATTCAATATTGGATGCGCATGCAACGTCCGCTCAAAGTTTGCACGTGCGAAAGGTGAGAATTTTGCTCATTCGTGATTTCCAACAAATTTTGCTTTGCCACGACAGTTTAATGTCATTATATATGAATTTAATATCAACTTGAATGAGTATTAAGTGGTATATTCAGTCAGTGATGGACCGATATGCTTACCTAAACACAAGGAAATGTTTTTAAAGGAAAAATTTCGAAATCGTTGAAACATCCTCCTTATTATAATGAAAATATCAGTTTATATTTCGACTTTATAAAGTACCCTGACATTATAATCAAAAAGAGATGATATTTGACCAAAACCCATAATCATGGGTAGAGTGGACCGCTGCCAGTGTCTCTCTTTCCCAAACAAAAGGAAATGATATTAATTTGATTGACCGTTCTCAAATGCAAAATGATACCGAGAATGAAATCGGTCGCTCGCTTTTCCCATTCATTTACAATTGTAATAGATTAAGAAGAACTACTCAAAGCAGGCAGCTGTACTCGGCAATAAAGATTCAATAAACTTCAGCTAATGCAATAAGTGATAACTACCACCCTTACCCCGAAATACTAGGTATCGACCCGAACGCAACCCAAAGAGATTTTTACAGCATCTGATTGACATGTAATCAATCGAAAATTATTACAATTCGTAAGCCGTGAATGAATGGGAAAAGCGAGCGACCGATTTCATTCTCGGTATCATTTTGCATTTGAGAACGGTCAATCAAATTAATATCATTTCCTTTTGTTTGGGAAAGAGAGACACTGGCAGCGGTCCACTCTACCCATGATTATGGGTTTTGGTCAAATTTATATATATATAATATATAAAATTATCATAGAAATGCATTGAGAGGCCAGATTGTGGTGACTGTTGTATGGAATTATTATTTATTTGGCTTCTTTTGGATACAATTGAATCTATTCTTGGGACGAAACTAGGTTTTTGGATTGAAGACTTGTCATGATAATTCGATATTGCAGCAACGAAATAAATTGTTCGTGTTTTGAGGCCGAAAGATCAGATAGCAAGCAGGAGATTACAATTCGCAGTAGAAGATTCAAACTTCGCGGTGAATTTGCGGCTGAAAATCGGAAATTCGCGGCAAAATGTTAAATATTTGCGGTGCTAGATTACAAAATAGTAAATTATACATAACATCATACATAACACTAATTAAACCTTTTTTGGTTGGACCCTCGATTTGTCTTCAAACTATGAAAATGTATAATAAATATTTCGACAGTACGCACTTTCGAAAAGATTCGCTTTTTCTTTTTGAGATTTCTTTCAATTTGGTAAAGTCTGTCACTGTAGTAGTTTTAGTCATTTTTCAAGGTTTTTGACTGATATTTTTACTTAAAACTGATATCAATCCATATAAAAAGCCCTCTAAAGGATTATATAATTGAACAATAGATGACGAAGTTACAAACCAAATAAGGTCGAGAGAAGCAGAAATTTTCACGGTGGACAAATATGTACATGCTACCAATCACACAAAAGCACAAGTCTTGAGATATCGTTCCAAAAATTCTTGTGAGTGTAGCTGATGATCATGTCCAAGTTTTTGAAACCGGATTTATCTCAATTTTGAGATTTAAGGTACGAAATATGGCCTCAAAGGTCTTAGTAAGATAAAATATTCATGTAAAAAAGGGCCAAAAATGGCAAATTTAACTTTAAGGCTTAAAATACCTATTATAACTCTAAGTGTCAGTTTTTTAAAAAATACTTTATACAGAATCGTAATCAGCTTGACGAGACAAAACTTTTTCTTAAAATTTGTGCAATGGGATTGTGCAGTACATGTACAGCAATACTAAGGTAATGGGACTACTACAGACCCTCTACCGGCCAAACCTTGTTAACGAAGTCGCAGTCAAGGTTTAGTGAACGGTAGTTAAAGTAGTCTTGAGAAATGAGTAAAGGGGATTGTGTTCGAGCTAGAAATTTATTTAATTTTTTTTCTTTTTACATGAATATCAATGAGACCTTTGAGTTTGACCATGAGTCAAAATATCATGGTTATATAAGATGGATGTAGTGAATTCAAAAAAGAACATTTCGTAATAGTTTTCTGAAGAAATTTCGTAATAGTTTTTTGAAGAAAAGACCGATTTAAGCCATTAGCAAACAATTAATCTATTTTGGTTCTTTGTGTTCGATTTGAATCAGATAATCTCTAGATTCTGAAAGCTTTCTTTGTCTCTTTAGTACGAGAAATTCTTCTCGTACTAAATTATTTGAGAAGAATTTCTTCAATAATTTAGTTGCAGCGTGCCACATGGCTATCTAAACTGCAAACCCTACCCATTTGCGAAAAGACCGATTTAAGCCATTATCAAACATTTAATCTATGTTGGTCCTTTGTGTTCGATTTGATTCAAATAATCTCTAGATTCTGAAAGCTTTGGGATGATGATTAATCAGTAATCACTCTACACTCGACTGTCACGTGACTTTTTCAACCCGTTCTCTAGCTGGCCCTGAACGACCATTCGAAACCCTAACCCTCTAGTCTGATCCCAACTCCTACACTAACCCAATCCCTAACAAAAGCATATGCTGAAACCCTAACCCTAAAGAAAAATTCGACCAACTTCCTTCCACGGTCAAATCACGTGATCAAGACAGTTTTTCGCCAATATCTCGGCAGGGGAGCATTTTAACCCGGCCCTATGTCATGGGATTGGGGGTGATTCTGAATCAGCGTCCGAAAATACATCGATTCAAGCTGGTTTCAACTGTCGGGGGCAGGGACAAAAGGATTTCGCGATTATTTTGGCCAAATTTCGCGATACCGCGAAATTTAACAGGCTATACATTAAACTATACATAAAATTTGTCGCGGAGAATGGGAAATTTCGCGATTTCGTACATGCCGCGAAATCCTTTTGTCCCTGGTCGGGGGCCCTTTTAGAACAATCTCGAAGATCGACCGTAGAGTGATTTAGCACGCTCGAAAGCTTTGTTCTCTCTTTCAAAATTTGATGGTTGGTAAGAGTTTCAAATAATCGATTTGGAGCAAAGCCATTTAAATCTTTTTTTCTCCGATAATAAATTGATGACATCAAGTCTTGAAAATTATTCGAGAAGAATTTCTCGAATAATTTATTTGCAGCGTGCCACATGGCTATCTAAACTGCAAACCCTAACCATTGCTAAAATGGGCAGGTTTTGCAAATGTATCCAGAATGATAAAGCCTGCAGCGTTAATTGGTTTTACAGGTCAAAGTCGCGACTTCGCGACGTTCCTCAAACCTATATTTTCACTTATTCTTAACGTTGCGAAACAATCTTGGCCTTGCCTATTGAAGGTACTGCCGACATGCAATTCCAAGAAATGATTTCCTTCCCCGCATTTTTTTTCATATTTGGAAGTGGCTCAAAAACTGAAATATTTTTACGAACTTGTTGTTGGATTGACCATCCCATATTTTTTCGTCGAAATTGTGTAAAATACATAACAGGGGTTTTGCTGCATAAGCAGATAAGCGTTCAAAAACTATCGGGGGCACTTTTAGAAAAATTTCAAGGTTCCATATGCATACTTGCATAGAGTGATTTATAGTACGCTCGGTTCATTCAATAATACCTTTATGCAAGTTTCGAATGGAGTTAACAGATTTGACGTAAAGCTTTTGATCTGCAAAGAACAAAGGGGTTAAATGCTACCGCAACGCATTTTATACCACTACATAAAGCTCAAATTGTTTGAAATGATACTCATATTTTGCGATCTTACTTACTGACTAAAGGGGATCCCAGGAGAGATGATACGAGTGTTACGACTGTGTTTCCTCCTACAACTCCTCCTTGAGAGGGGTACCACTTGTGAGACTGAGGTGATAGAGTTCTACAACTTCCTGCAGCTGGCATGTAAAAACACTTCCTCCTTGGTGATGAAATGCCCGTTCTCCAGCGAGACATACTTCCTGAGAACCACGTACCTGGGACGGTTGAGGCAGGTGACAGTTAATGGAACCTGCTCCAATGACCCCATCTCTTACCAGGCTTGTGGACTGAGGGGATACTCTGATTTCCTTAACTTCCGGAAAACCACCGACTCATTCTACCAGGAAAAACACAGGACTCTCTGTGGGTTCGTTTGTGATCCAATGAAGCAGAGTATGTTGGCGCCTGGTCAGATCTGGTACATCCCCAATTCGAGTAAGTATGGCATGTACACAGACACTATGAGTAGAGGGAGCTGGTTAAAGTTCTGCGATGGAACGGAGGACTGCAAAAACATTGAAATAGACGAGGAAGACTGCTCTAACGACATGTATACCATGAGGACGGGCGGGGAGTTCGAGGCGAGTAAGATCTGTGACGGTGAGTGTCAAATTGTTAATTTCTTTGATAACTACTGTGAAGATGAGGCTTATTGTAACGGATTCACGTACGGGATTTATTGTGATGCCGATACCAGGTATATTTCACCCATGTACATGAGATGTAATCAGTTGTCCTGTGATGAAGAGAGTACTGGGGTGAGTCTGTGCGATCAAGAGAACATTACAGCCTGTACTAGGGGAGGTTTGGTGGTTCCCCTTATCAACTCAACTCGCTGTTCTACCTTCTCAGATACACCAATGTGTGATAACGGGCTGGATCAGACCAACTGTTCAGACCCTTCCAGAGTGGTCCTCAGTTGTGAAATTAACGGCTATATTTCCACAGTATCCAGAACTGCTGTGTGTACCAAACAGAGCAGGTTTCTCCCTCAACTCTGTGATAATGGACTGGACAAGCTATGTGTGGAGACGAGTATTTCCTGTTTGCTACACAAACACCAGCTGTGTGACGGAAGGGTGGACTGTCCTGATAATACTGATGAATTGGGAGCTCCTTGTCTTAAGAGAACTGTCTGCACCTGCACCAGACCCTTCAGTTTGGATACTAGTTCAATAAATGTAGTGAATTTTCCTCTTGTGTGGGTTAATGATGGTGTGGAGGACTGTCAGGGTGGTGAGGACGAGAGTGAACAGTGGCCTACTTGTGGATCCGGAATTACCAGGAGGTACAGGGAGATGGAAGAGATGTGCAGTGAAGTGTATCTCTGTGCTTCAGGCTCATTTGTAGAGTTACCAAGTTTGTGCGACAAAGTGGAGACGTGTGGTAACGAGATCAGGGTGTGTCAGATCTCCAGTAACACAATTAGCACCTCTAACAGAGTGGTCTCAATTGAAGGATCCATCACCACTCCTAAAGTTGTTATCTTCCCAAGTTGCCTGGATGGTCTCATAGAAATCCAAAGGTCCCAAAACTCACTCTGTAGAACGGTATCATTCAAGCTTGAGAACTATGAGTTCTTGGGTAAAACTAGTTCAACAGAAGTAGCAGCTCCCGGGAGACGGCTCAGCTGTGACTATATGTTTGGTGAAGCTTATGTTTATCTGAGCTGTACTGGTCAGTGTGTCAACTCTAGCTGTCCTCTTACTAAACCAATACAGCACAGTTCCTGTGCCAACCAGTTCCCCGGTAGGATATACTCTATCAGGAGCAATTCAGAGATCACCTTCGCAGTTAGATCCAGGGATAATCTCTACCATAACGACTTCTTTGTGTGCGATAACAGCAACTGTGTTCCTTTTGAACATGTATGTAACCTGATTGACAACTGCGGAGATGGTTCGGATGAGAGACAATGTACCAACAATTTCCTCTGCGTTTCTCAGGACTATCTTGCTCTGTCCCAGAAATGTGACGGTAGTATCGACTGTCCCGACACGTCTGACGAGTGTAATGATGAGTGTGGGAGACAGATAATCAACAAGATTTATTTAAAGATCACCGCAGCGGTGATCGGAATACTAGCCATGGCTCTAAACTTTGTTACTATGTCACAGTCACTGTTTGGAAAATGGGAGAGTAAACATGTAAATTCGGTGACGAACAAGATCTTTATTGTGCTGATAGGATTGGGAGACCTCCTGACGGGAGTGTACTTGGTTGTTTTGTCTGGACTTGACATTCATTACGGCGAGACGTTCTGCGTATTTCAGGTAGAGTGGTTGACCAGCAAAGTCTGCAGCCTGATAGGGGTGGGCAGCACTATAGGTTCCCAGATTTCACTTCTCTCCATGACAGCATTGAGTATCATCCGCTACCGCTCTGTTAACTCTTTTACAGCTCCTAGAAATGTGAGTTGTAGATTCTGGGTTAAGATGTCTCTGATCTGTGCGGTGATATTTTTGGCATCAGTAACGATAGCGGTCCTGCCTCTTCTGCCAGTCATGGAGGATTTCTTTGTGAACGGCCTGGTGTATGACCGACACATCCGACTTTTTGTTGGAAGTAAAAGTAAAACCGCCCATTTCAGTATCTTTCAGGAATACTTTGGTCGGATGAAGAAGAAGGTATTAAAATGGTCTGTGATAAATGAGCTAGTAGACACAATGTTCTCACGAGATCATGGTGGGATAAGGCGACATCCTCTCAGATTTTATGGAAATGACCCAGTCTGTCTGTTCAAATATTTCGTAACTAACGAGGATCCTCAGCGATTCTTTGTCTGGTCAGTTTTATTACTGAACTTTATTTGCATATTCGTAATAACCTTCTCTTATGTCCTGATAAACTTATCAGCTGTACCCTCTTCAAACCTAGTCGCTGATGATAGGTCTAAGAAGTGTCTCCGCAAACGACACAGGAAAATGCAGAGGAAGATCGCAATATTAATAACGACCGACCTGGTATGTTGGTGTCCTTTCTTAGCTATCTGCCTTCTGCACTCGTTTGAAGTACTAGATGCCACTCCGATGTACTCTTATTTTTCAATAATTGTTTTGCCCATAAACTCTGCCATCAATCCGGTGCTTTACAATGAGACTATAAATTCGTCGCTTCACGAAGCGGTCAAAAACTTTAAAAACACTTGGAGTAAAACCTTGAATTCTGTAAGCGTAATTGTACGAAGGCCAAGGCATGGTCAGAATGTTATTGTGGAAACTATAGAGATGGATGTTATGAGTGAAAGTAAGGTAAATAAACCAACACTTAATCACTTCAAGTCACTCAATTTCATAAAATCACCTGATCACTCACTAATTTTGTTACAATAGGTTACGATCATTTTGCACCAACACTACTAACCTGCTTAACTTTATCAGGCTTGATCGACGGCTTCAATGAATTGACAGCCATGCAGATATCGGACCTAGTCTTACTTACAACTATGTAACAACTTCACCCCTCAGGTCGGAACTAGCAAAGAGCGCGATATGGACCGTCTCCAGTCTCCAGTCTCCAGTCTCCAGTCTCCAGTCTCCAGTCTCCTGAGCACAACTGTAACGACGTCTCTCCCGACCTGCCCTCATTGTCAGTATATTTATTCATAACTACCGATTTTGCTGCACTACCGCCGGGATTTTGCTGCACTGGCAAGACCGGTATTGTGATAATGTTAATTAAATTATCACCATTAAGAGCGTGCTTTATCAAATAGTGATCTGACTGTTGTGGTTGTGTTTCTTATAGTACCATTAAGTAAGCATGATACATATAGCCCCATATATGATATAAGCGGTTCATAATCTAAGCAAACTCTCTCGTAGGTGATGACATGGGTGTTGCAATACCAAAAGATCTGCCGAAAACAACAACTACGGATTTTAACCAGCTTCTGACAATCCCAAGAAGCTGACTATCCGCTTCACTCTTTATCCGATTGTTACGGTAGCGAAGAAGTCCATGACTCAACAGCGGAAATGTTGAAACAGTTCTTATTAAACTCAGAACAATCGTCTGAACTCTGCATCTGGAAATGAAATTAAGTGAACAGAAGAAAGCCTGAAAGCATGTTCGCGCTAAAATACCTTTCAGCTCAGAGACCTTGACTGATTTAAGAAACATACTCTTTGCAGCTTTTGCTTTACATGAAACCAGTTTTTTAGATTTTAGCACTTTGCTGTTGAAAAGATTTGTATGCAGTTGCCTTGTAATTCAACTTTTATATATCTGTACAGAATTCAAGAACACATTTTTTGTTACTGTTAAACAAAAAAAGCTGAATTACAGATATTTGATTATAGGGATAAGAGAGAAAATGACATAAAATACACATACACGATCATAAAAAATAGTGTTTTAATAACCACACATTTCCTTACCTGCTCTTTATTTACAAACGTGATCAAAATAACAAATCTGTTAAAAAAAGGTTGATAATGGTCTCATATAATCATTAATCATGATATGATCTCAGTGACAATATTCGATGTTATTAAGTTTAACAAGGTTCTGAGACCATAATTGCAATGCGGCCCCTAGAAACTTGAATCTATATGTAAATTTCTTGATGCATATTAAGGAACTACTTATCAACGCGAATAAATACTGTAAATAGCACTGACATCAGATTAAATGATTATTATTTGTTTCAAGCACCAGATAATAATTCCAGGGCGTCCACGGACGCCTGGACGGCAGACGCCCTCAATAGCTGCCTCTGCATTGACTAACGAGCCTCTTAATACAATATCAGAGCTCGACCGGGATCCCGGCCGGGATTTGGCTTTTTTTTTCGGTCCCGGTCCCGGCCGGGATAACCGTTTTGGCCGGGATATTAGCCGGGATTTTTAAAACAGAATTTCGATCTTTTTAATCCAATTTAGCTTCAAATTCATATTTTTTTTACTTTGACTTAGACAAATGAAACGACTGTTAAGAATCGAACTAATCAAAATGAAAATCGAAACTCGAAGGATTGATTTAGCGGCCAGGTAGCGCAGTTGGTTAGAACGCCTGTCTTACAATCGTTAGGTTGCGAGTTCGAAACCCACTGACTGCCTGGTCGTGGGGTGAGCGTCGTCGACGTTCAGCTAAGGATCATGAGTGGTCTATGCAGCCCCCCGGTCTACTCAGCCGAATACTCGAGAAATCGGGTGTGAGGGTTAAATGAGGAGCTGCACATTGCAGCAAAGTCTCGGACGAAGAAAGTATGGTACACACTACCTTAACCGTCACTGGCCAAAAAGATCCTTCGGCTTCCTGTAATTGGCTGGTTGCACTTGTGTAACATTGTGGCTGTTGGAATACACCGAAGTAAAATAAGTGTCTAGATAAAAAAAAAAAAAAAATTAGATTTCAGGCTCATCTTCATCCGAAGATATGTATCATGAATGAACTTGTAGTTAGTACTTATTAGATTGGTCAATGGACCCTTTGTACGAAGGTTCCATTTCAACATAGAAATATCCTGAAAATTCCGGTCCCGGTTCCGGCCGGGATTGTAGGTTTACAACCTACCAGGACGCGCGCCGAGTTGGACTCGTCGACGGTCCTATGGAACAGATATTTTACGAGTATCACCCGTGGCCGTTAAGGCCGGGATTAAGCTGATCCCGATCCCGGCCGGGATTTCAGTTTCATCCCGGTCCCGCGGTCCCGGCCGGGACAAAATTCCGATCCCTGCACAATACACACCCGAAAGAAAGTATATTATCCAAAACTGAACTTACCTTACGAGCTTAACAAGTCCAAACAAGAAATTGTGGATTTGTTTGGATTTACTAAAAGGAACGATTATAGATTATGACTGAACATTTCATCGGACTTAGTTCCGACATAGTAGTAGTAGTAGTAGTAGTGAACATTTCAGTATTTAGCATCACGTGGCAGATGTTCCGTTTTTCACTGGCTGCTCGCCAAGGAAGAACCGCCTTTTTGTGTTACGTCGTAACACGAGTTACGATGTATCCTCACACTAGCCATATATTGATCGTTAGGAGACAATGTTGCGAATATATTACGGGCACTGAGGGTTTCTGTCCAACTCACGGCTCACCTTCATGACTGTAAATCAAAACTGACCGAATTATGAGAAGAAAATATAAAATTGACTTTTGGTAAATTCCATTAAGTTTAACGAACCTTAAAATTAAAGTGAAATGTTCTCCGTTGCACACTTATGGTCGATACTATTAAACCCTAGATAACGTTAAACTCGTCTGACGTTGAAAGCTGTTTATAATATTATTTATTTTGCAATCTTACTTCTGATCAGGGCTCCTTGGTCGCAGTGAAAATGAACTCCGATTATTTTGATATAGCTAAAAGGATTTAATGATCGAACCTTTCTGCAGAGGAGTAAATAATGCCTAAATGTCCGATATAATCACTTTAAATTCCTTAATAAAGATTATTAATCTTACACTGGACTCACGTCAGTCGTATTTGACAAGGCGTGAACACTCCTAGTATACCTCAACAAGCAAATCTAATAAACACCACATTACCACTATTATACACCACGTGTACATCACGTGTACATCACCTGTACATCACTAATCCTTCACCAAACCAGAACACTTGTGGGCGCCAAATAGCTGTTGATGACATCTTTTTGTCACCGCACGGTGACGCGGATTCTGTTGCCAGATAACCAACCGTAAACCGGGACAACCGGTCGTTTTTAGCGATTACAATGTAAATTACGAACACTTGTGGCTATTTTAATGTAACCATGAATCAGTAATCTCTGCAGTAGACCGTAGACGGTATGTTAATGAATTCCTTCCGCAAGAATCAATTTAATTTCAATGATATAAACGGCATTGTGGTTTAATCCATTAAATTAAGATTTGTACACTTGAAACTGTATCCAGTTGAATACATATATTGCTTGGAGCCAGAATAATTAATGTTTTATTGTAAACTAACGAAAGACTGCTGATGAATATTTGCTGATTTCAATTTGTCGTAGACTAAGCAGAGATACTGTGTAAAGAGGCAGGTATTAATAATAAGGTCGATTGGGGGGGGGGGGGGGGGGTGGGGGAAGGTAGTGGTGGTCGGTGGTGGTGGTAAACTTCTTAATAACGTCAGTGGCCTGGTAATCATAGTTGGTTCGTGCGCACTAAACCAACTTTTAGTTTTAAAACCGAACACATTTTACGCACAAATTTTTTTTAACGCACTTTTAAATCTGTTTCTAACAAATCAGTGCGTGGGCACGGAAAAAGTGGAGAAACTTGTATATATCCACGGTAATCTGCGCAATATCAGTGCATCTGAAAAGACTGGTGTAGCTGCACGTGCATTTTTAAATTCGTAAACCTCGTAATGTAAAGGCAGACGCACGTAACGCACTTTACCGCACTTATACGCACGAACAAATCTTCACGAACTAAACGCACTTTTCCTTGAAAAGCAACGCACGAACCAACTATGCTGGTAACCATTTACCACCTATGGTCACATACAAGGCAGAACTTAATTGGTAGTACATCGAGATTCTAGACCTCCTCTTAAATTCTGAAGAAAGCTCTAGCTAGAACTTCGTGTGTGGTGTGATTTTTACGGGCACCGTGTGCTTTGGTAGGCTTCATAATCGGTAAAGGTCGAGGTATGCTGTTTTTGCTATTTTGATCGTAAAATAGTCAAACACTCACATAGTATTAAGAAAACGTTGGTAGCGCTTTAGGCTTTTAGAGTATCAAATGTTGACGCCGATTTCATTAATACACGATATTTACGATTAAAAATACTGACAAAAAAGGGGAGGACTAAACAACACACGTATTAGCACAAAATTTGGGCACAAAATTTTGAACAGCCCCAAACTAATCCTTTGCGACGAACTAAACAATTTATAAACTTTTCTAACCATTTAAACTACACTGTGTTTAAAGGAAGCTGTCCCTAAACTAATTAGTCATTCTAAAATGGATTTTAATGGTGACACACGAACAATGGACACACAATAAAGCGTAATGTCTAGGTTTCTATAAGGTGAAACTTCCAGTTTCTAGGGTCAAATTAAAATTGATATATATACTAGTCTAGAATATTGAAAATCCAAATTCCTGATAAACGGGCGGTATTCCTTTAACAACAACATAACTGAATAGTGAACTCGTATTTAAACTAAGTTATAACTTAGTTTAAACAACTTGTTATCTTATCTAAGTATCGTTGACATATAGGCGTATGTTAAAGAAAAGGTTTTATACATGATATCATAGACTGCAAAAATAGATTTGCTCGCATATTGAAAGCTGAACAAGAACTGATGATTTTCTTTAACTAACTACTCCTTCCCTTGTTAAAATAAGAAACTCACTAATAGTAATAATCAAAATCTTAGAAAATTGTCTTCGTTGACATCTAGAAAAGTGTTAAACTTAAAGGAGGCATCTTACCTAATATCATCACAATTATTACAGATCTGAATTATAGTTTGTACTAGTTGTCGCCATCCAGCGCTAGTTGTCGCGTTTACACTATCGCAAAAGAACCCTGGTAGGGATCAGTTATAATCCACAGCTGCTGTGTTGACACTTGGCACCGATTAACATAATATTATCAGCTGTCTGTATTGCAACCGATCAAAGCTCAGAATCAGAATTAAGTGTTATGAAAAATTGAAGAGGGAGGAGAAGAGGGAGAAGAAGGGAGGAGAAGAAGGAGGAGAAGATGGAGGAGGAGAAGAGGGAGAAGAGGGAGAAGAAGAGGGAGGAGAAGATGGAGGCGAAGAAGGAGGAGAAGAGGGAGAAGAAGAGGGAGGAGAAGAGGGAGGAGAAGAGGGAGGAGAAGAGGGAGAAGAAGAGGGAGGAGAAGAGGGAGGAGAAGAGGGAGAAGAAGAGGGGGGAGAAGAGGGAGGAGAAGAGGGAGAAGAAGAGGGAGGAGAAGAGGGAGAAGAAGAGGGAGGAGAAGAGGGAGGAGAAGAGGGAGGAGAAGAGGGAGGAGAAGAGGGAGGAGAAGAAGGAGAAGAAGAGGGAGGAGAAGAGGGAGGAGAAGAGGGAGAAGAAGAGGGAGGAGAAGAGGGAGGAGAAGAAGGAGAAGAAGAGGGAGGAGAAGAGGGAGGAGAATAGGGAGAAGAAGAGGGAGGAGAAGAGGGAGGAGAAGAGGGAGAAGAAGAGGGAGAAGAAGAGGGAGGAGAAGAGGGAGGAGAAGAAGGAGGAGAAGAGGGAGGAGAAGAGGGAGGAGAAGAGGGAGGAGAAGAGGGAGGAGAAGAGGGAGAAGAAGAGTGAGGAGAAGAGGGAGGAGAAGATGGAGGAGAAGAGGGAGAAGAAGAGGGAGGAGAAGAGGGAGGAGAAGAGGGAGGAGAAGAGGGAGGAGAAGAGGGAGGAGAAGGGAGGAGAAGAGGGAGGAGAAGGAAGAGGAGAAGGGGGAGGAGAAGAGGGAGGAGAAGAGGGAAGAGAAGAGGGAGGAGAAGAGGGAGAAGAAGAGGAAGGTGAAGAGGGAGGAGAAGAGGGAGGTGAAGAGGGAGGAGAAGAGGGAGGAGAAGAGGGAGGAGAAGAGGGAGGAGAAGAGGGAGGAGAAGAGGGAGGAGAAGAGGGAGGAGAAGAGGGAGGAGAAGAGGGAGGAGAAGAGGGAGGAGAAGAGGGAGGAGAAGAGGGAGGAGAAGAGGGAGGAGAAGAGGGAGAAGAAGAGGAAGGTGAAGAGGAAGGTGAAGAGGGAGGAGAAGAGGGAGAAGAAGAGGGAGGAGAAGAGGGAGGAGAAGAGGGAGAAGAAGAGGGAGAAGAAGAGGGAGAAGAAGAGGGAGGAGAAGAGGGAGGAGAAGAGGGAGGAGAAGAGGGAGGAGAAGAGGGAGGAGAAGAGGGAGGAGAAGAGGGAGGAGAAGAGGGAGGAGAAGAGGGAGGAGAAGAGGGAGGAGAAGAGGGAGGAGAAGAGGGAGGAGAAGAGGGAGGAGAAGAGGGAGGAGAAGAGGGAGGAGAAGAGGGAGGAGAAGAGGGAGAAGAAGAGTGAGGAGAAGAAGAAGGAGGAGAAGAGGGAGAAGAAGAGGGAGGAGAAGAGGGAGGAGAAGAGGGAGGAGAAGAGGGAGGAGAAGGGAGGAGAAGAGGGAGGAGAAGGGGGAGGAGAAGGGGGAGGAGAAGAGGGAGGAGAAGAGGGTGGAGAAGAGGGAGAAGAAGAGGGAGGAGAAGAGGGAGGAGAAGAGGGAGGAGAAGAGGGAGGAGAAGAGGGAGAAGAAGAGGGAGGAGAAGAGGGAGGAGAAGAGGGAGAAGAAGAGGGAGGAGAAGAGGGAGGAGAAGAGGGAGGAGAAGAGGGAGGAGAAGAGGGAGGAGAAGAGGGAGAAGAAGAGGGAGGAGAAGAGGGAGAAGAAGAGGGAGAAGAAGAGGGAGGAGAAGAGGGAGGAGAAGAGGGAGGAGAAGAGGGAGGAGAAGAGGGAGGAGAAGAGGGAGGAGAAGAGGGAGGAGAAGAGGGAGGAGAAGAGGGAGGAGAAGAGGGAGGAGAAGAGGGAGGAGAAGAGGGAGGAGAAGAGGGAGGAGAAGAGGGAGGAGAAGAGGGAGGAGAAGAGGGAGGAGAAGAGGGAGGAGAAGAGGGAGGAGAAGAGGGAGGAGAAGAGGGAGGAGAAGAGGGAGAAGAAGAGGAAGGTGAAGAGGAAGGTGAAGAGGGAGGAGAAGAGGGAGGAGAAGAGGGAGGAGAAGAGGGAGGAGAAGAGGGAGAAGAGGGAGAAGAAGAGGGAGGAGAAGAATAATAGATAAGAAGATAATACTAATAATAAGAAAATAGAGCAGCTTGTGGGAAATTGTAGCGGGACTGTCGGTAAAGTTATAAGAACTAATCACAATAAACATCACGTTATATATCACGTTATATATCACGCTGTTTCTTAGCAAGCACCTTCTTTTAGAGATTAATCAATCTTGTTGTAAAACATAAAATGTCAACATGAACATGCACAAAATACAAAATATCTTCCTGGCCGAAATACTCTACAAAGCAAATACATGCCGACCTCGAGCTGATAGATTTCAAGCTGGTGAGTGGTGAAGAAGTTGTTCAAATTTAAAAACAAGTCAGCAGGTTGGACGAAACAATTTGGCCGTTGCGTGAACAATTTTTTAAGTTTGAATGAAAATAAAAATATTTTTCGGGACGGAGGTATTTTTGTCGCTAAAACTAAGTTCTTAAGTTATTCGAAACTTGAGAAGCTTCTTGCTCACAAAAAAATTTAAACGTTTCTTGTGGATTCATTCCGTGCATCTTATTTTCTGAATTTTTGTTCTTTTTACATGTATAAATCTTATGGATAGGAGTAGCTATAAGTTGTAGCTATAAGTTGTTCAATCTTGTAAATGTTTTTCAGTGCATCATCAGGAACTGTTTGAGATATATTTGTTTAACTCCAGACCATAACAAAGAGTTTTGAGTCAATTCGATCAAACACAAGTTGATTGTTCCTAATCTACTTAGTTTGCAGCTTCTATAATATGATATTTAGAATTTGTGCAGCCTAGCTATTGGTCTAAATATAATATTCTAAGATAATAAGTAATTTGACTGACAACTCAAACTTACTGTAATCAAGTCATATTATACCGTGAAAGATTACAAGGTTTTCTACTGATGAAGCCTTGTATTGTAAAACAAGTAAACATAGCACGACGAAATCAAATAAACAACTAGATTTGCTCAAAGTAAAACGTGAAGTCTCCACTCTCTTCAAAGTAAATAAGAATTAAATCCTGTCATATACCCAGCTAATTAGCGTGGAAGTACCTTGGCTACAGGTAGCAAATCGTGGCAAAAGCTCAGAACCTGATTCGAACTTGAATTAAAGCCGCTGGATAACCCCAGCAAGTTAAGACTAAGAGTGTATTCTTATAGTATCCGTAAACATGGACAGAAACATGCCGTTCCCTTGAAAAACACTCACCAAATAATTTCAAAATATTTGCAAATATGTTAAAACATAAGACAGTGCCTGGAACCAGTGATTATTTCTAATATGAGCTGGTTAGTTTCTTTTTGGGCGTTTAGGAAAATGTAACAGTAAGATGGGTGCAGAGTTCGTATGATCAGTACTAATTTGTGTGTTCGAGCATTAGAATCCACAGCTCGATCAGGATCTGTGGCTCCATTTCAAAATATAATGATTTATAAAACAACGTAACATGAGGGTTGCTCATAATCTCCTGAAATATCTTGTCCGTTTATAAATAACGTATGGGTGAGCAGCCTCATGGCGTTAGGTATAAATTTTTGGAGCGACCCAAAGTGCAAATAATTGATGCTAATTTGGATTTTTTCGAGTGTGTCCGAGCAATATTATAGTCGGGAGACTGGTGTTTATCATTTGTACCTCATTTATAGCTCATATTGTGACCTCAGTTAATATTGAAATATAATTAAAAACTGAATCGGTAGAGAGATTTTCATTGCATAACATGTCTTGCTCAGACGTATTGTTAACTTGATCACGTAATGTTAACATGGTTACGTATTGTTAACATGGTTACGAATTGTTAACATGGTTACGTATTGTTAACATGGTTACGAATTGTTAACATGGTTACGTATTGTTAACATGGTTAGTTACGTATTGTTAACATGGTTACGTATTGTTAACACAGTTACGTATTGTTAACATGGTTACCTATTGTTAACATGGTTAGTTACGTATTGTTAACACGGTTACGTATTGTTAACATGGTTACTATTGTTAACACGGTTGTGCAGTGTGTAGGTTTAATATTATCTTTATAATCTGGGCATAATTCCTAAAATAGTTACTGGTCAGAAATATTTATATGGTTGATATTTTGTTTGTGCGCAAATTAATATTTTTCACTCACACCTAAAATTAAATAGTTTAATAGTCACTACGACAGCACCTGAATTCATATAAGTTACATTTTCTCATCAGTTAGTTTCATAGGTTGTCATCAAGCACAGTAGAAAGCATGCCACTTAATCCAATAATCTTCACTCACTTAATTAGCCATCCAATCAGGCCTATCTTAGTTAATCACGTGACACACCATCCCATTTATGATCTTCCGTTTTAGTTCACCTTGTTGATAGTTTTTGTCACGATTCATCCGTCAACTCTTAAAATTCCACCCCACCTTAGACGAGACAGAATTCTACGTTTAAATTTATTACTCACATGTTTAGTTGAGAGAGAGATCAGTTCTGGAGTTAACCATTTTATTTACGTTACAATCTTTACTTTTCTACAAAACCCCAAAATTTAAAGTCTTTCACTTTGTTATCCTACCACTAAGTTCGAGCAGCTAGGTACATTAAGTGTGCTACACGGTTACGTATTGTTAAAATAGTTACGTATTGCTACTGTAATTTTCTGCATGGTTTGACACTGAGTTGAACAAAATACTCCGTCTTTCCATGTCCAGATGTTCCACTTTCACAATTCAGTAAATAAATCACTAAATCTTTGTTCATGCTTCAAAGTTTGGTCAATAAATAACTTAACCTCTGATCATTTTTTAAAGTTTAGTCAATAGTTACTCACCTTCTAATATCACCGCCTAACTCGAAACTATTTAATACTGCCGGAATACGGGAATATCGTCGATCATCGACAAAACAAACAAAACAATGATAGCAGAAAAATTTATAATTATGCGCAGAGCAAGTTGGAAACAATTTAATTATAATCCTGGTTGATCCTAAATATCCTCCTTTGAGCTCTTGAACCAAAAACCCTTTGATTATCAATCAGTGGATGTTATTCAAAGGGGTTCAATAGTTCAAAGGGCGAATTAATCACAATTCATATATCAATCATTTTAAGATTATGTCGTGAAATCAAGCAATTCCAAGAAGTAGCCACTCATATTTGATTTACAAGCTTTTTCAGGTTATTGATCCTGGAAATTGCATCCGGTAGCTATCCAAATTCAAGTTTTAACAATCTATAAAATAATTTGAGTGAGCACCTAAAGAGTTCCAAGACTCCGCATTTTCAGAAAATAGCCAGAATCACGTAACCCTAATTTTGTTACTCAGGAAGTTTGAAAACGAGGCCCGGGCTCCGATATCATATTATTATTTTCATTTTACCTCGGTGAGCAACTACTAAATTAAAATAATGATAATAAATAAAGCCAGGGACGGTTAAAGTTCTGTTTTTGTTCGAGGCCTCCCAAGAACAGTGTGGGGAGTAAGTTAACCCTGAATCAAGGTTTTCCGTTTTTTAGCTGAGTGGACCATTGGAACTGTATTAGTATAGACCCAATGACAACACTACAAATCTATTACATTTATTATATGTATCGTGATGGAAATATTAGTAAAAGCCAGTCCAACCCCTGGCTTCATAACATGAAGACTTCGTTCTAACTTGTACTGAAAAGCATGCATAGACCCAATGGATTACTGGGGTCAACCAAGGTACAATGTAGGAATAACCTGCAACCATCCGATTACAGGCCACTAAATCACTAGTATCATTAATATTAATAATATTACTAATATTATTAGGCATAACGATTGATCTTAATACAAGCTAAAGAAACTTTACTTTTTCCATATTTTTGAGTGCAGCGAACAAAAACTTTTAAGGTATTAAAACTTTACAATAAGGTACGATACTCACTTTTTCGCTAGTGCAGCTTTAGCCACCATTTCCATGGCCCTTGGGTCGTTGAAAACGGGACAGAGACTCCCTCGTCTCTCCCGTTCTGGTTTATCTGAGATTCCACTACTGTTTGAGGAAATACTTGAGTTGCTACTTGTATCAAAAGATAAAATAGAATTGCTGCTGCATGTGCACAGTTTGAAGCAATGATCAAACCTACGTGAAAGTAGTGGAAATAAGAATACCTTGTCCTCCGTCTATCACTTCTGTTCCTCCAGCTCAGTATAAAGTTCCTACCCTGACTGAAGATATTCTGATCCTGTCTCCCAGTATCTGACAAATATTCGCCAGCTGTCATGAGCTTATCCAGAACAAAGGAACTCCAACCCAAACTAGCTTTCTTTCTGGGGTCTGATTCTGAGTTTGAGGTTCGACTCCGCTGCCGTGGTGGACGGGTAATTTCTGAATCAGCTCTACTGAAATTATCATAATCCCGGCTCCCTGGTAGTGCAGGTAATGGTTCGCTTTTCTGACGGAATAGATTGTCTGGTTTCGACACATTGAAGGTGGCTAAGGAAATGGCTGTTCTTGTTGTCCCGAGAACATGTGGAGAATGTTCGGTCATCTGATGAGAAACAGCAAATCTTGGTCCTACTAGTACAATGGCAAAGATTATATAAATGATTATTGATTATAGATTAGAAATCGTCACTACACCAATATTATAGAGTACAATATGTGGTCGGAATCAAGGTTCAAACAAATTATTCGTTTCAAAACGCAGACAAGTAACTAAAAACAAATTTCAAAGCGCATGAAGTTGCAGTGATCTAGGGCAACAGTGGTTAGCAGAAAAGGATATAGATAGGTTTATATTAAAATAATTAATATAATTCACAAACATATAAATTAAAACGGAAAATATACATGAAATATAAATATTTTAGAATATGATATATCCTACATAGTTCGGCCATTTATGCATATTGACTGCATTTCATAGTAAAGGGATGAAAAGTTCGATCAATTACGTTTGATTTATTATGAGAACAATTAAGTGATCGAAAGATTAGCTAAAGCAACCAATCGAATAGAAAGGCCATTATTAACAACATTTACGTTAACATTTACATTAACAACATTAACAACATTAACAACATTAACAACATTTACATTTACATTAATAATCAATGCCGGTCAGCTGATTCAGTTAGTGTGCGCGCCGTAAAAGGTAGAATTAGCAGCTCCATATGAGGATTGAGGCTTTGTAATTGTAACCTTAAAAATGTTTTTGTGAACCTACAAATTCTGAATTCATTGCAATTATTCCTTTTGAATCAAAAATGCTTTTGTTAACGAAGGTGCTTAGTCTTACATATTATGTGTATAACTGAATAACTTGATGACGTCATAAGAAGGAGAGTCGTGGATTTAGTATTGGGATTAGAGTTTGAGATTGTGTGGTTTTATTTGATCTTGGAAGACAGCTTAAGTTTTTTAGTGATGGAAACACGACTCAGACCTGGTTATTTTCTCAAGGTCTGCTAAGAAAGTTTTGTGGTGGGAGTTAAAATTTTCTTTTCAAAAATATTCCCAGAAAGTTTATTATTTTTGCTATCGGATGTTAATTTGATAATGTAGTGACTTTTTATATTGTTAACATTTGATACAAAGACAAAAGAGGGCATGGCATATGAATAACTCGTCAAGCAGGATCATAATCCCTCAACAGAGTGATATTCACTTTAGTCACGATTATATGTATTTTAGTTATAGTTATGGTTAGATAATATTATTGTCTGCAGAAATTTGAGCTTATACACATTTTATGTTATAAAGTTATAATATTGAATACTCTACCTCAATTATGCTCATGACTAGCTCAACTAGCCCCAGTGTAATTATAAAACTTTCGATGAGGGTAATTTTAGATTTATACATGTTGAATTGACAACAAACTCAGCAATCTTGTATAAGGCAATATTATATAATTATATACCATGCAACTTAAAAATTCAACCTGAAAGTGCCTAAAGGTTAGCAAAATTGGGTTACCATGTGGCCATTTTAGACTACCCAAATGTATTTACGGTGTTCAGAAGCTGAGGTAACTATATATGAATATTGAATATGAAACGTTTGGACTCGGATTTATTCTGTTTCTAAAAACCTTCTACTACACATCTCATATTGTTCATTACTGGCCAGATTAACAGTAACAGCAAAACAATTTTCAGTGAAGTAAAATAACTACGAAAATTATAAAGTTTACTGGAGTATGGAGCAAAGAACAGCTGTTGAGTAGAGCTTAACAAAAAGAACTGAAGCTTAAGTGTAAATTAATATAGTAATATCTACATTCTACAACTCACAACTGTGTCATGTATAAAATTTGTTGGACTTGAAGTAGGGATCAACAGGGATCAAGTTTACCTGGGGACCTCAGGCTATCATGTTCATAAACATAGAGATTAGAGATTCGGCGGAATGACAGGCTGAGCGCGGCCCAGTAAGGATCAAGTATATACAGGTATATAGAGGGGCCAACAATATAAATGATAATAAGTGAGACGATGCTCCGCTAGACCGGATAAGAGTTCAAATTAGGAAATTTCCTGGAACGGTATCAAAACAAACACGGAACCTTGATCAGTTCATGCAGCACCTAACAAGAAATCTAGTAAACAAGAACATTTCAGTCTCATGTAAATGAGGGTGAACACTGAACTAGGGTATAACAGTAGGAAATCTCTTAACTTAACAAAAACGGAAGGAATTTAATGTGCTTAGTAAAAGTTTTTGGTTGAAAAATACCCATAAATCAGGTTTATTCGAGACTGGAATGTTGTGAGATTCAGAGAAAATTGATATGTAATTTACAGCACTATTACTAATGCTGGATAAAATACCTCGATCATTCGGACTGAACTTAGATTAGTGGCATTGTTTATTTTACCTGGGGACCTCAGGCTATCATGTTCATTAACATAGAGATAAGGTAACCAGGTAACCAGGTAACCAGGTAACCAGGTAACCAGGTAACCAGGTAACCAGGTAACCAGGTAACCAGGTAACCAGGTAACCAGGTAACCAGGTAACCAGGTAACCAGGTAACCAGGTAACCAGCATTTGGACTGAACTTATATTAGTGGCATTGTTTATTTTACCTGGGGACCTCAGGCTATCATGTTCATTAACATAGAGATAAGGTAACCAGGTAACCAGGTAACCAGGTAACCAGGTAACCAGGTAACCAGGTAACCAGGTAACCAGGTAACCAGGTAACCAGGTAACCAGGTAACCAGGTAACCAGCATTTGGACTGAACTTATATTAGTGGCATTGTTTATTTTACCTGGGGACCTCAGGCTATCATGTTCATTAACATAGAGATAAGGTAACCAGGTAACCAGGTAACCAGGTAACCAGGTAACCAGGTAACCAGGTAACCAGGTAACCAGGTAACCAGGTAACCAGCATTTGGACTGAACTTAGATTAGTGGCATTGTTTATTTTACCTGGGGACCTCAGGCTATCATGTTCATTGACATAGAGATAAGGTAACCAGGTAACCAGGTAACCAGGTAACCAGGTAACCAGGTAGCCAGGTAACCAGGTAACCAGGTAACCAGGTAACCAGGTAACCAGGTAACCAGCATTTGGACTGAACTTAGATTAGTGGCATTGTTTATTTTACCTGGGGACCTCAGGCTATCATGTTCATTAACATAGAGATAAGGTAACCAGGTAACCAGGTAACCAGGTAACCAGGTAACCAGGTAACCAGGTAACCAGGTAACCAGGTAACCAGGTAACCAGGTAACCAGGTAACCAGGTAACCAGCATTTGGACTGAACTTAGATTAGTGGCATTGTTTATTTTACCTGGGGACCTCAGGCTATCATGTTCATTAACATAGAGATAAGGTAACCAGGTAACCAGGTAACCAGGTAACCAGGTAACCAGGTAACCAGGTAACCAGGTAACCAGGTAACCAGGTAACCAGGTAACCAGGTAACCAGGTAACCAGGTAACCAGGTAACCAGGTAACCAGGTAACCAGGTAACCAGGTAACCAGGTAACCAGGTAACCAGGTAACCAGGTAACCAGGTAACCAGGTAACCAGCATTTGGACTGAACTTAGATTAGTGGCATTGTTTATTTTACCTGGGGACCTCAGGCTATCATGTTCATTAACATAGAGATAAGGTAACCAGGTAACCAGGTAACCAGGTAACCAGGTAACCAGGTAACCAGGTAACCAGGTAACCAGGTAACCAGGTAACCAGGTAACGAGCATTTGGACTGAACTTAGATTAGTGGCATTGTTTATTTTACCTGGGGACCTCAGGCTATCATGTTCATTAACATAGAGATTCGGCGGAATGACAGGCTGAGCGAGGCCCAGTAATGTTTATTGGGCCTAAAATATATATTTTGTAACTTCACAGAGTAACCTGCAAGCTTAACGCTAAATTTGTGGCACATCCTAATCGATTTACCTTTGAAATAATTAACAAATATTTTAGCTTCTATAATACGGAAGAGATATTGACTAGTATAACGCAGATTCCGTGCATTTTTTCTTTCTAATGTCTAAACTCTAAACTCATCTACTAAATTAGTTTGCAAATTGGTGAATAAAATCCTATAATTCAATCTGAATAACTCTATATGTTTACTCAGCTATATAGTCTCTGGTGGTGATAAATTCGAAATCAAGTGTTTTGCAAATAATAATAAGAGAACAAATGATTTGGCCTGTAGAGAAATGAGTTTCCGTCATAACTCATTAAGACTGGTTTTGTCATTGTTTAAAATGCTTTATCTGTCTAATCTTCAACTGCAGTTATACTGCGTAGTACGCTTAGTGCTTACCTACCATCTCATTATTAGGATTATGCGTTTATAATACTGTAGATACTGGATATCTTACAATGCACTACGTAATAACAATACATACACACTATAGCGCTTGTACCAAAGCACTAGGTACGGGTTAAGTATAGCAAATTGTCGGTTCAAACAAATCGAAACTTTTGCTTGGGAGAAGTTAGCCCACAATAAGTTGATATCATGATCGTCGCTACAAGAAGTTATGACGAATCAACAGTTCGAGGAGTAGCGTCAACCAGGGTTGTGAAAACGTAAATGGTATACTCAAAAAACGTTAAAAACGTGCTTTTTTCTATTTTTTTCAAAAAACGAGAAAAAACGTTCGCATAATCTAATCAAGCCGACTCACGTGAAAATTCAAAATGTAGCGGTATGACCGATCAAAATTGCCAGTTGTGTTGACTGTTGAATACTCTTGCTTTCTAAGTTGCTGTACATGTATTTGTAACACGAATAACTAAGAGGGGTGGGAATCAGCTGCAGTTTCATCTTTCTATCAGTAAGCAAGAAATGAGATTATGACCATGCCGCTTACTAAGAGAGCAACATAAAACTGATTACGGAGGAGGGGGGGGGGGTAAAAATGTTCCAAAAATTGACTGCGTAATATGTGAACGACCCCTAAAGCAGTAACATTCAGCATTGAGTACTCTTAAAGCAAGCTAAAGCAATATCGAAATAGTCACGCAATATCCAAGCGACATGATCAAACTCTTATAGAGTTATGGCAGTCGTGATTCATCATATGATTCCTGAGGATGTCAGTGGACATTTTAATAAAGTTCCCAATCCTAGTTAAACTCAGCTTAGCAATGGATGTTCTGTGAGCGTTGTAGCATATCAAATTTCAAGCTGGGACTGCTTCAAAATTGAAAAGATTGAATGCGTATCTGAATCATATCACGGCACCAAATAAACACAGAGAGCGGCAGGATTACAGTATCGAAGGTGAAAGTATAACGGAGCAGAGAGAGAGAGCCGACATAGTCATTGCGACTTATACAAGAAGTGACTGTACGGCTGGGTGTAACTTATGAGTTATTGCTGGATGTATAAGTGCGCGTCTCAGTCTCGCACGTTTGCTTAGCTGCTACACATATAATCTGACGGTATAATATACAGATATAGCAGAGTCTGGAATGTTCGCTTAACTACAATAACAATAATAATAAAGTGAGTAACGAGGATATTATATGTGATGGATATTATATGTGATGGATCGTTTCGATACTTTGTAGTTTTAATAGGAATGTAAGTGTACAGTGTAACTGAACACTGAAATCTGCTTATGTGATTGTGGCCCAGGCCTCAGTGTTCGTACTTCGCTGGTTCGTTTACTGGTAGTCGGTGACCGTCAAAACATTGTAAATTTCCGTATAAATCACAAAGTTTTTTAAGTAAATACGTAAAAACCTGTTAAAAAAACGTAAAAACGCCTTAATAATTCTAAAAACGTTAAATACGTATTTCACAACCCTGGTGTCAACAATAACTAAAAGCTTGCTGAAGCCCGAGCATCTTGACGAAATCTACCTACTCAGACCTTTCTGCAGGGATTCAGATAATAAAGTTATAATTTATGCTCATTTATGCTAAGTCACATGTTATAATTTATGCTAAGTCACATGTTAATGTTATACTCAGACTATGAGTGCTAAGTCAGCCGTATACATAAAAATGTTATGTTAGTTCAAACCCGTATAGTAAAACAGACAGGAAGGACATAATATTTCATCACACTCTTTAGCCTTTATAGGATCTGCTGTGACTACGTTCACTTGCGGTATACGTGTTTATGCGGTTTTTTAAACGAAAGATTTTCATCCTGTATTCGGAGGATAGTCCTAAAATAAGAGGGTCGGTTGGAAGTTGTTTAATTCTTCCTAATTTGTACTTCATTTAGGATAAAGGCGGCGATACAGTTTAAAATCTTACAACACCATTAAGAATCACTATAAATCCAGGGAACAAAATTTTGAAATGCCAAATCATAGTCAATACTCTTTGGCATACTTTGTACTTAATCAGTTTTCAAGTTTTGAACGCCTGTATATGACGCGGTAAATATTTTTTTGTCGAAAAAAACCGCATACTTGAGGGGAATATTTAAAAGAGTATGTCAATTTTTCAGGAGTCAATGCGTTTTTAGTAAAAACATAGACCACAGAAAATGAAAGATGACACAAACAGTAAATCGGAAAATAAAGTCTGAGTAAAAACTTTCTTAAAGTCTACCAACACTGATACAGTGACGTAAGACAGAAACACAACAGCTGCCAGAGCCGTGCTAGATCCGTGCACCGCCGCCGCACGGTTCCGTGGCTCTCACTACAAATGTGTTCCAAGTTATTACTTTGAATTCCTTTAATCAAACCCGATAATTTTACAACTGTCTCTCTCGCAAAAAGTTAATCATACTTATGTCTCATACAAAGAAATCTCGTTTCAAACTTGGGTCGATTTCTTTATGGACCTAAATTCGCCAGGTTGTGATTAAAACATGTGCTCCTTCATACTTTATCGGACATAATTGTCACGGAAAAGTTTTTCACGGACCAAATTTTTCACGGACATAATTATTCACGCTCATGACCGCCCAAAAAAGTTCAAAAAATTGTGTTTTACTCTTTTTCTGAACTCTAGAATGTAGAAATAATTACCGAACTTGATTATTCACGGACCTCAATGCCACAGACATTATTTTCACGGACTTAATTATTCACGCTAAGGTCTTTAGCGTTAAAGTAATGTCCGTCGCGTGATCGATAATTATGACCGATAATTGGTAGACATATATAAAACGTGAGGGAACCCCTTGTTTCGGGTCCTATGGAATGTTTTTTGTTTGTTTCGGAAATTTGTTTTGGGTACATAATTCAAACTTCAAGGTTATTTCGCCATCGAATAAAACATTTTAAATGACATGTAGAATGTATCGTACGTGCATATAAGGATCAAAGGCATTTAATTTTAATTGCGTGTTCAAACGCGCGCCATAAAACCAAGAACGTTCATAAACAATCAACAATGTTTTCGTTTCGTTTTGGTGTGTACCGTTTCGTGCGCTTACAGTTTATTGAATTGAATTGAATTATAAAATGTTGCAACACGAATGAACACTGTACTGTTTATAGTTTAAATGTGTTTGAAACCCCGTATATTGCTACTGCTAATTTTACTGTGATTGTTCTCATATGTCGGTATAAACGTGTTGATATAACAAATAAGATAATATATAATATATAAGATAAACGACTGTCATAATTCATGAACCGGATTTTGAAACACCTCGCGAATATGCTACCTGTAAACGCCACCTTGCTTCTAATGAGATTAATTGTCACTAATTCATGAAATCATGACGTGATCCATTTTAATACAACCACACTAGACTGGGACTAGTTTTTTATGTTCCATGTCATTTAATCAAAATAATCGATTCAACTATGATAGTGTTATATATTGTAATACTAAAGCCAAAATATACTAACATTTTTAGTCGTTGATGACTGCTTAGTTACCGAAAATTTGTAATTTTGTAAAGTTTAGACATTGCTACGACGAATTTTGACGGATGGAAGGAAGGAATGAAGACATATTTAAACCCACCTACCCTGATCTTGAAAATTCCTCTTTTTTCACAATTTTACCATTTGTAACCATCCGATCCTTTACTTTTTTTGCTTCACAAAAATGGCGGATGGAAAAAATATGTAGTATTGCGAATAACATGAACTTAAACAGGAATTTAACAGAAATTAAGTAACAATTAGTCAAGGTGAGCACCTTAACACCTCCGTTTTTACCACACATTAAAAATATCTAAAATAGAATTAGAGGAAACATAATGTAGCACAAATACCAAAAAGTATAGTATAGAATATAGCAGTACCTATTGCACGTCAACATTACAAATAATACTAATATTGGATGTGTCTAACTACTAACATAGATACAAATGAACTGTAATGAAGAAACAAAAGTTAACACATGTACGCAGTTTGCCAATATATTGGCAAACAAAAACGTTAACATCTTCACTCGTCTGTAATATACGATCAATTGGAGCTATATATAACCTGCTGCTGATTTTTTTCTCTTATATATAAAAGAAAAAGAATCAGCAGCAGGTCCGTAGTGCTGATTATTATAATTATTATAAATTATGAAACAATGATCAGAATTATTAGGGGCAGACAAATCGTCGGTTGGTTCTGACTATGTCTCCGGTACTATGGTATAACGGATGTTAATTATGTAATTTATGCACGCGGATGATTATATAAATTATCGCAATTGTGAGTTCATTAAGCTTTTAAGGAATTTGTCGACTCTAACAAATTATCAATTACAGTCGATATATAAAATACGATTGAAACAATAGATTACGGTCTAGCGCTTAACGCTTTTGTAACTTTGGTGAAATTACTTAAGAAATAAACATATCATCACTATGAGTGATTAGTCTTTATTATTGAATTATCATAGTCATAAATATTTTATTATCATAGTCATACAATATGTTCATGATACAGCTACCAGCAGCCTTGTGACACATGAGACAAGGGATAGCTTAGGTCCGGTTAACATCAACTATATCACTTACTTACTTATTACTATTCACTATATTATCATACATTATATACATTATAATCATACATTATAATCTTACATTAAATTTGTGGTGGTAGAGTGCCGTTTTTGACTGTTTCAAGGATTATCTTGAAAGTCAGAGATATTAGTATTTTTCATTATTATGAGAGGGATCGCGATAGAATCTATAAATCCAAAATTTTCATTGGGAACCAAAAATAATGAATGTATTATAGTTGAAGAAAAGTTAGATTTTGAATGGCATGGTAAACTTTAGTTTTAATTCATTTGGATGGTAATAAAATAATTCAAAAAACCTATAAAGTAGGAAATCCAAAATCCGAATAAATTTAACTGTTTGACATCATAATGATCAAACCAAATATTAAAAAAGTCCGCATAGTTGTGGAGTGACAAGATTACAAGAATATAAACTCTGACAAGTGCAAGACCTTTACAATTTTTCAGACATGACACCGTGGCAACAGTTCAGCGTATCTCATCGAATAATAAAAAGCGGCGCTTTTAAAGCGCCTCACTACTTCAGTATATACTTCACGTATGAATTGACAATGGAGCTAGAACAATTGACTAATTGTGTGAACAATAACTTAATAATTGCTTTAATTTTATTTTGTGAGTTTCAGCCGCCTTGGTATGACTCTGATTGTGTTGACAGGGAGAATCAGCAGATTTCTCCAAGTTTAAATTTGTTATTCAGCGCATCTTGTATTAGTCAGGTACGTTTTCTTATTTCATTTAATCTAGAAATTATTATTAGTATTTGGAATTAGGCTAGTTAAATTTAATGATAAGGATTTCCGCGGGTAAAGTTTGATTTAGCTTATCTCTATTTACACGCGTTTGTTGTAAATATCGGTTTAAGCGAGCTTATCTATTATCAGATAAGAGCTGTCCGCTCATGTTTGCACTTAACTGGCCGAGTGGCCTG
Source organism: Bolinopsis microptera (assembly GCF_026151205.1). Lineage (NCBI taxonomy): Eukaryota > Metazoa > Ctenophora > Tentaculata > Lobata > Bolinopsidae > Bolinopsis > Bolinopsis microptera. The sequence goes on along the minus strand of NC_087081.1, from coordinate 6,851,617 downwards.
TGGTTGATTCTTGCGACTGCAGGGTGACTGACTAGCGGAGTGTTCATTTGGCGAGACTGCTAGTCACGTGGGACAAGCAGATGCGTTGTTCCGTCACGCATTATTGCGTGGCAGTTTTGTTTGAGAGTATACCCGATGCACGGGAGAAAAGTCGTCACTTCTTGAGCTGCTTCTAAATTTGTGAGAGACCACGTGATAGATCCTATCGAGATCTATATTCACCCGTCTACATTTGCGCCAAACTGTTTGGAGCAGACTAAGAAGTATTTTTCGTTTATAACTCTTCCCTGTGTTTGAACAAAAATTGTTTTTAATGAAACAAAACTTGTGTCAATAAAGTAAGAGTACTGACCGGTTGTCAGCAGTGGCGAAGGAGTCCCCGGCCTCCCCTGCCTCCTCCTTACTGACTGTATCTAGTCGCTGCCCCAGGAGGATAACTAGCAGTTTCCCTTTCTCATCTCCTGCCAGCTAGACGGGGAGGGTGGATTAGTTTGATCAGCTAGACGGGGAGGGTGGATTAGTTTGATCAGCTAGACGGGGAGGGTGGATTAGTTTGATCAGCTATACGGGGAGGGTGGATTAGTTTTATCAGCTAGACGGGGAGGGTGGATTAGTTTGATCAGCTAGACGGGGAGGGTGGATTAGTTTGATCAGCTAGACGGGGAGGGTGGATTAGTTTGATCAGCTAGACGGGGAGGGTGGATTAGTTTGATCAGCTAGACGGGGAGGGTGGATTAGTTTGATCAGCTACACGGGGAGGGTGGATTAGTTTTATCAGCTAGACGGGGAGGGTGGATTAGTTTTATCAGCTAGACGGGGAGGGTGGATTAGTTTGATCAGCTACACGGGGAGGGTGGATTAGTTTGATCAGCTAGACGGGGAGGGTGGATTAGTTTGATCAGCTAGACGGGGAGGGTGGATTAGTTTGATCAGCTACACGGGGAGGGTGGATTAGTTTGATCAGCTAGACGGGGAGGGTGGATTAGTTTGATCAGCTACACGGGGAGGGTGGATTAGTTTGATCAGCTAGACGGGGAGGGTGGATTAGTTTGATCAGCTAGACGGGGAGGGTGGATTAGTTTGATCAGCTACACGGGGAGGGTGGATTAGTTTGATCAGCTACACGGGGAGGGTGGATTAGTTTGAGCAGCTAGACGGGGAGGGTGGATTAGTTTGATCAGCTAGACGGGGAGGGTGGATTAGTTTGATCAGCTACACGGGGAGGGTGGATTAGTTTGATCAGCTAGACGGGGAGGGTGGATTAGTTTGATCAGCTAGACGGGGAGGGTGGATTAGTTTGATCAGCTAGACGGGGAGGGTGGATTAGTTTGATCAGCTAGACGGGGAGGGTGGATTAGTTTGATCAGCTACACGGGGAGGGTGGATTAGTTTGATCAGCTAGACGGGGAGGGTGGATTAGTTTGATCAGCTAGACGGGGAGGGTGGATTAGTTTGATCAGCTACACGGGGAGGGTGGATTAGTTTAATCAGTTAGACGGGGAGGGTGGATTAGTTTGATCAGCTAGACGGGGAGGGTGGGTTAGTTTGATCAGCTAGACGGGGAGGGTGGATTAGTTTGAGCAGCTATACGGGGAGGGTGGGATTAGTTTGATCAGCTACACGGGGAGGGTGGATTAGTTTGATCAGCTAGACGGGGAGGGTGGATTAGTTTGATCAGTTAGACGGGGAGGGTGGATTAGTTTGAGCAGCTAGACGGGGAGGGTGGATTAGTTTGATCAGCTAGACGGGGAGGGTGGATTAGTTTGATCAGCTAGACGGGGAGGGTGGATTAGTTTGATCAGCTAGACGGGGAGGGTGGATTAGTTTGATCAGCTAGACGGGGAGGGTGGATTAGTTTGATCAGCTAGACGGGGAGGGTGGATTAGTTTGATCAGCTACACGGGGAGGGTGGATTAGTTTGATCAGCTACACGGGGAGGGTGGATTAGTTTGATCAGCTAGACGGGGAGGGTGGATTAGTTTGATCAGCTAGACGGGGAGGGTGGATTAGTTTGATCAGCTAGACGGGGAGGGTGGATTAGTTTGATCAGCTACACGGGGAGGGTGGATTAGTTTGATCAGCTACACGGGGAGGGTGGATTAGTTTAATCAGCTATACGGGGAGGGTGGATTAGTTTGATCAGCTAGACGGGGAGGGTGGGTTAGTTTGATCAGCTAGACGGGGAGGGTGGATTAGTTTGAGCAGCTATACGGGGAGGGTGGATTAGTTTGATCAGCTACACGGGGAGGGTGGATTAGTTTGATCAGCTAGACGGGGAGGGTGGATTAGTTTGATCAGCTAGACGGGGAGGGTGGATTAGTTTGATCAGCTAGACGGGGAGGGTGGATTAGTTTGATCAGCTAGACGGGGAGGGTGGATTAGTTTGATCAGCTACACGGGGAGGGTGGATTAGTTTGATCAGCTAGACGGGGAGGGTGGATTAGTTTGATCAGCTAGACGGGGAGGGTGGATTAGTTTGATCAGCTAGACGGGGAGGGTGGATTAGTTTGATCAGCTAGACGGGGAGGGTGGATTAGTTTGATCAGCTAGACGGGGAGGGTGGATTAGTTTGATCAGCTAGACGGGGAGGGTGGATTAGTTTGATCAGCTAGACGGGGAGGGTGGATTAGTTTGATCAGCTAGACGGGGAGGGTGGATTAGTTTGATCAGCTAGACGGGGAGGGTGGATTAGTTTGATCAGCTAACGGGGAGGGTGGATTAGTTTGATCAGCTACACGGGGAGGGTGGATTAGTTTGATCAGCTACACGGGGAGGGTGGATTAGTTTGATCAGCTAGACGGGGAGGGTGGATTAGTTTGATCAGCTAGACGGGGAGGGTGGATTAGTTTGATCAGCTAGACGGGGAGGGTGGATTAGTTTGATCAGCTAGACGGGGAGGGTGGATTAGTTTGATCAGCTACACGGGGAGGGTGGATTAGTTTGATCAGCTAACGGGGAGGGTGGATTAGTTTGATCAGCTAGACGGGGAGGGTGGATTAGTTTGATCAGCTAGACGGGGAGGGTGGATTAGTTTGATCAGCTACACGGGGAGGGTGGATTAGTTTGATCAGCTAACGGGGAGGGTGGATTAGTTTGATCAGCTACACGGGGAGGGTGGATTAGTTTGATCAGCTACACGGGGAGGGTGGATTAGTTTGATCAGCTAGACGGGGAGGGTGGATTAGTTTGATCAGCTACACGGGGAGGGTGGATTAGTTTGATCAGCTAGACGGGGAGGGTGGATTAGTTTGATCAGCTAGACGGGGAGGGTGGATTAGTTTGATCAGCTAGACGGGGAGGGTGGATTAGTTTGATCAGCTAGACGGGGAGGGTGGATTAGTTTGATCAGCTAGACGGGGAGGGTGGATTAGTTTGATCAGCTAGACGGGGAGGGTGGATTAGTTTGATCAGCTACACGGGGAGGGTGGATTAGTTTGATCAGCTAGACGGGGAGGGTGGATTAGTTTGATCAGCTAGCACGGGGAGGGTGGATTAGTTTGATCAGCTAGACGGGGAGGGTGGATTAGTTTGATCAGCTAGACGGGGAGGGTGGATTAGTTTGATCAGCTACACGGGGAGGGTGGATTAGTTTGATCAGCTAGACGGGGAGGGTGGATTAGTTTGATCAGCTAGACGGGGAGGGTGGATTAGTTTGATCAGCTAGACGGGGAGGGTGGATTAGTTTGATCAGCTAGACGGGGAGGGTGGATTAGTTTGATCAGCTAGACGGGGAGGGTGGATTAGTTTGATCAGCTAGACGGGGAGGGTGGATTAGTTTGATCAGCTACACGGGGAGGGTGGATTAGTTTGATCAGCTAGACGGGGAGGGTGGATTAGTTTGATCAGCTAGACGGGGAGGGTGGATTAGTTTGATCAGCTAGACGGGGAGGGTGGATTAGTTTGATCAGCTAGACGGGGAGGGTGGATTAGTTTGATCAGCTAGACGGGGAGGGTGGATTAGTTTGATCAGCTAGACGGGGAGGGTGGATTAGTTTGATCAGCTAGACGGGGAGGGTGGATTAGTTTGATCAGCTAGACGGGGAGGGTGGATTAGTTTGATCAGCTAGACGGGGAGGGTGGATTAGTTTGATCAGCTAGACGGGGAGGGTGGATTAGTTTGATCAGCTAGACGGGGAGGGTGGATTAGTTTGATCAGCTAGACGGGGAGGGTGGATTAGTTTGATCAGCTAGACGGGGAGGGTGGATTAGTTTGATCAGCTAGACGGGGAGGGTGGATTAGTTTGATCAGCTAGACGGGGAGGGTGGATTAGTTTGATCAGCTAGACGGGGAGGGTGGATTAGTTTGATCAGCTAGACGGGGAGGGTGGATTAGTTTGATCAGCTAGACGGGGAGGGTGGATTAGTTTGATCAGCTAGACGGGGAGGGTGGATTAGTTTGATCAGCTAGACGGGGAGGGTGGATTAGTTTGATCAGCTAGACGGGGAGGGTGGATTAGTTTGATCAGCTAGACGGGGAGGGTGGATTAGTTTGATCAGCTAGACGGGGAGGGTGGATTAGTTTGATCAGCTAGACGGGGAGGGTGGATTAGTTTGATCAGCTAGACGGGGAGGGTGGATTAGTTTGATCAGCTAGACGGGGAGGGTGGATTAGTTTGATCAGCTAGACGGGGAGGGTGGATTAGTTTGATCAGCTAGACGGGGAGGGTGGATTAGTTTGATCAGCTAGACGGGGAGGGTGGATTAGTTTGATCAGCTAGACGGGGAGGGTGGATTAGTTTGATCAGCTAGACGGGGAGGGTGGATTAGTTTGATCAGCTAGACGGGGAGGGTGGATTAGTTTGATCAGCTAGACGGGGAGGGTGGATTAGTTTGATCAGCTATACGGGGAGGGTGGATTAGTTTGATCAGCTAGACGGGGAGGGTGGATTAGTTTGATCAGCTAGACGGGGAGGGTGGATTAGTTTGATCAGCTAGACGGGGAGGGTGGATTAGTTTGATCAGCTAGACGGGGAGGGTGGATTAGTTTGATCAGCTAGACGGGGAGGGTGGATTAGTTTGATCAGCTAGACGGGGAGGGTGGATTAGTTTGATCAGCTAGACGGGGAGGGTGGATTAGTTTGATCAGCTAGACGGGGAGGGTGGATTAGTTTGATCAGCTAGACGGGGAGGGTGGATTAGTTTGATCAGCTAGACGGGGAGGGTGGATTAGTTTGATCAGCTAGACGGGGAGGGTGGATTAGTTTGATCAGCTAGACGGGGAGGGTGGATTAGTTTGATCAGCTAGACGGGGAGGGTGGATTAGTTTGATCAGCTAGACGGGGAGGGTGGATTAGTTTGATCAGCTAGACGGGGAGGGTGGATTAGTTTGATCAGCTAGACGGGGAGGGTGGATTAGTTTGATCAGCTAGACGGGGAGGGTGGATTAGTTTGATCAGCTAGACGGGGAGGGTGGATTAGTTTGATCAGCTAGACGGGGAGGGTGGATTAGTTTGATCAGCTAGACGGGGAGGGTGGATTAGTTTGATCAGCTAGACGGGGAGGGTGGATTAGTTTGATCAGCTAGACGGGGAGGGTGGATTAGTTTGATCAGCTAGACGGGGAGGGTGGATTAGTTTGATCAGCTAGACGGGGAGGGTGGATTAGTTTGATCAGCTAGACGGGGAGGGTGGATTAGTTTGATCAGCTAGACGGGGAGGGTGGATTAGTTTGATCAGCTAGACGGGGAGGGTGGATTAGTTTGATCAGCTAGACGGGGAGGGTGGATTAGTTTGATCAGCTAGACGGGGAGGGTGGATTAGTTTGATCAGCTACACGGGGAGGGTGGATTAGTTTGATCAGCTAGACGGGGAGGGTGGATTAGTTTGATCAGCTAGACGGGGAGGGTGGATTAGTTTGATCAGCTACACGGGGAGGGTGGATTAGTTTGATCAGCTAGACGGGGAGGGTGGATTAGTTTGATCAGCTAGACGGGGAGGGTGGATTAGTTTGATCAGCTAGACGGGGAGGGTGGATTAGTTTGATCAGCTAGACGGGGAGGGTGGATTAGTTTGATCAGCTAGACGGGGAGGGTGGATTAGTTTGATCAGCTAGACGGGGAGGGTGGATTAGTTTGATCAGCTAGACGGGGAGGGTGGATTAGTTTGATCAGCTAGACGGGGAGGGTGGATTAGTTTGATCAGCTAGACGGGGAGGGTGGATTAGTTTGATCAGCTAGACGGGGAGGGTGGATTAGTTTGATCAGCTAGACGGGGAGGGTGGATTAGTTTGATCAGCTAGACGGGGAGGGTGGATTAGTTTGATCAGCTACACGGGGAGGGTGGATTAGTTTGATCAGCTACACGGGGAGGGTGGATTAGTTTGATCAGCTAGACGGGGAGGGTGGATTAGTTTGATCAGCTAGACGGGGAGGGTGGATTAGTTTGATCAGCTAGACGGGGAGGGTGGATTAGTTTGATCAGCTAGACGGGGAGGGTGGATTAGTTTGATCAGCTAGACGGGGAGGGTGGGTTAGTTTGATCAGCTAGACGGGGAGGGTGGATTAGTTTGATCAGCTAGACGGGGAGGGTGGATTAGTTTGATCAGCTACACGGGGAGGGTGGATTAGTTTGATCAGCTAGACGGGGAGGGTGGATTAGTTTGATCAGCTAGACGGGGAGGGTGGATTAGTTTGATCAGCTACACGGGGAGGGTGGATTAGTTTTATCAGCTACACGGGGAGGGTGGATTAGTTTGATCAGCTACACGGGGAGGGTGGATTAGTTTGATCAGCTAGACGGGGAGGGTGGATTAGTTTGATCAGCTACACGGGGAGGGTGGATTAGTTTGATCAGCTAGACGGGGAGGGTGGATTAGTTTGATCAGCTATACGGGGAGGGTGGATTAGTTTGATCAGCTAGACGGGGAGGGTGGATTAGTTTGAGCAGCTAGACGGGGAGGGTGGATTAGTTTGATCAGCTAGACGGGGAGGGTGGATTAGTTTGATCAGCTACACGGGGAGGGTGGATTAGTTTGATCAGCTACACGGGGAGGGTGGATTAGTTTGATCAGCTAGACGGGGAGGGTGGATTAGTTTTATCAGCTAGACGGGGAGGGTGGATTAGTTTGATCAGCTAGACGGGGAGGGTGGATTAGTTTGATCAGCTAGACGGGGAGGGTGGATTAGTTTGATCAGCTACACGGGGAGGGTGGATTAGTTTGATCAGCTACACGGGGAGGGTGGATTTGTTTTATCAGCTAGACGGGGAGGGTGGATTAGTTTGATCAGCTAGACGGGGAGGGTGGATTAGTTTGATCAGCTAGACGGGGAGGGTGGATTAGTTTGATCAGCTAGACGGGGAGGGTGGATTAGTTTGATCAGCTATACGGGGAGGGTGGATTAGTTTGATCAGCTAGACGGGGAGGGTGGATTAGTTTGATCAGCTAGACGGGGAGGGTGGATTAGTTTGATCAGCTACACGGGGAGGGTGGATTAGTTTTATCAGCTAGACGGGGAGGGTGGATTAGTTTGATCAGCTAGACGGGAAGGGTGGATTAGTTTGAGCAGCTATACGGGGAGGGTGGATTAGTTTGATCAGCTATACGGGGAGGGTGGATTAGTTTGATCAGCTAGACGGGGAGGGTGGATTAGTTTGATCAGCTAGACAGGGAGGGTGGATTAGTTTGATCAGCTAGACGGGGAGGGTGGATTAGTTTGATCAAGGAAATTTATCCATTTGTTTGAACATGCTAAACAGGGAGGGTACATTGGTTTGAGAAAGGTAAGGAAACTTATATCCTTGTGTTTAAATTTGCTACACGGGAGGGTGGATAAGTTTAATCAAGATGAGAAAACTTATAGTTGAGTCACAAAAAGAGGCACTAGCGGGGCTATTTGCTGTCAGACCTAACACAAAGAGCATATAAATTAAACAGCAGCAATTTATCAAAAAATTAAAATGGCTGTAATCAAGCAAGTAAACACTGTTCAAGCAACAGTTGCAATACACTAATCATAAAATAATGAACGTGCATCTCTCAGTGAGAATTTAGGACCACTGCTATTGAATCTGTGGACTCTGTTAAAACTTAGAATGAAAAGTTGACGAGATTCTCTGTAATTTTATCTTTTTTAAACTATAAAACTATAGTCGAGAAACCTTAGCTCAAAGCAAGCCGGGTCAAAAAATAAACATCCCAATCTGGAGAGAAGATACATTTGTCTAGTTCTCCTTATTTTCTTTTAATGTAGTCACCGGTCTCTGGCCTAAAACTCTAAACCGAGCTGAAGGACTTCTGACCGGGCCCCGCAGAGCGAATCCTTTGATAGCTCCACCCAAGGATTTCCACTCTATAAAATAAAGCTATGTCTGGTCATAAAAGGGTCTGGCCCGCCCGTTGAACAATAGTTAATAGTTAATAGTTAATAGCACTATGTTTACAGTATGCACTGAAGGGGTATCCTAGGAAGTTTCTTGAACTTTTAACAGGTCACGGGTACCCCACCTCATTTAACCCTCAATTAAGTTTCCTATCATTCGGCTGAGTCGACCGAGGAGATCGCATAGATCCAATGGATCCTTAGCTACTCCCTAGACTAGGTGACACTGGGATTCGAACCCTGAACCTTCTGCGCAGAAGGCGGATGCTCTAACCACTAGGCCACCTATTCCCTAGAGCCGTACAAGTAGTCCTATACTGTCCTAGTTAGAAAGCAGAGGAGGAAATTAACTGTGCTTATCCTGGCAAGAATTGCACTTCATAGTGTTGACTAATGGCTGAAATAGTGCCAACTGCTTTTGATTACGTGGATTGGCTTTTTGTGGTCGATAGAGTTCTGGGTTGGTGATTTAATTTTGTTAAATTATATTTATAAAGGTTGTAAACTAAAACAGGAAATGGTAAAAATTTATATCGAATCTTTTCCTTGAAAATGAGACTTAAGAACAAAGCATTAATGTGTAACTGACTAATTTTGCTAGATTACAAACAAATGCAGATCACAATTTTGTTTACGAATGAACAACGTTTACACAAATCATGCACAACCAGCTAAAGTAAATTGTTTCGGGGACGTTTACGGTGGCTGAGGTGGCGAAGATAGAAAAATTGCTTTTTTAAAATCTAATCGTCCACACTTGTGATCGAAGTTCCCAAGTTTATTTTATTTCTTGGATTGGGTCTTTTAAATAATTTTACTAATCAGACCGCACGGCTCCGGTACAATGTTTTCTTTTGACTGTTATGGAAATTGACATAAACACCTAACTTCCACCGCGGAATCCATTTACGTAACGACAATACAAGATTGATGCTGGTCCGGTCAATGGCCTTATAGTTATCGTGAAAATATGTTTAGAAAAACTTCTGAAAGAACTACCTGTCGTGACTATTATATCAAACTTTAACAAGTTCATGAATTGAACATTCGGATTCCACTTAACCAATGGTTAGAGTGAACCATATCCTACTGGAACCAAATCAGTTTGTTCAACTGTGCTAACTCATCTTTTAAAAATGTATTAAAACTTTAAAATACAAAATCTTAAGATTGACTAAGAGGGTCCTGCAGGCTGCATAGTGGGACCAAAACAGCCGACTATTATAGCGCCAAACGTTAAAACTCTCTGTGATTAAACCCACCACATGGCCTGATTGCTGGCATTTCATTGGCCGACAATTCTGTTTGCTGGCATTTCATTGGCCGACAATTCTGGCGGTCGCAATAAGATCCGCGGCAGAACAGTTCGAGAACAGTTCCAGGTGTCGACATTTGGGTGAAGTGAGTCTTCAGGCGATAAACCTTCCAGAACACACTTCTGATTAGTGTTATATTTATAACTGGTGTTATAACTGGAGTTGTTGTAATATCACGGTCCATTAACTCCTCAGTGCTGCATTCTGTACGTGTTTGTAATGTAGGTACGTGTTTTTAAAGTATATAGTAAAGTGTTTGAACGTGTTGGAAATTTATTATTTGTCACACAATCATTGTGTGACAAATGCGCATTGTGACAATGCGCAGTACCCTCGCACTGATTGTTGAAAATATCTAAAATATTCGGAAAAAGTTTATCGCGAAATACGCGATACGTTTGGCACCGTCATACTTATCATCATCTGAGTCCAGCTTTTCTACCACAATCTTCCCCTGATTCCTTATATGGTAATGTTACCATAACAACATGACCATATTAGCTGTGAAAAGTTATCGGGAACAGGACGCAAGCAAGCAATCCAGACATGAAAATTTGCTGTCTGTCTGCAGTGGAAAAGTCGAGAACACTGTCAGCGTACAAACTGGACTACGTCTACAGAGCCTCAGCTTCCATATTATACAGTTTTACAATTCTTATTTGTCCGTTGAGATTTAATTCAAATTGTAAGAAACATTATATTGGTTGTAAGAAAGATTTTAATTAGAAACATGAAGCTGGATAAGTATTTAATAACAGAGAATTAGGCAGTAGGAAATCATTAAGAAGATATATTATTATGATATTCGCTGCAGTGCGATGCGGTCTCTATTACTGATAAGGTTTCTTATTAAGGTTGGTTTATAATTAAACAGCCTTAATTATTCTTTTATAGACAATTTTGTCTAGAACTTCATATACGTTAAAATATTTAAAAAATATCACTGAACAATATAAGAAATATAAAAATATATAAGTAATATTTTTGTTTAAATATTACTTATGCAAGGATAAAAAAACAAGAAATAATTAAAAATATCACAATAAAGAACGAATAAATTCTTTATTATTACTTATAAAATATTACCTAACACTATACAAAACTAGCACGGCTTCAAATTCAGACAACTGTCTATCTTTTATACATAACAAACATGAGACCACTATAATCGTGGCTGCAAGGATATGACTGATGACAGTAAAAAGCAATTAAAAAGATAACCACAAAACTATGATATAATCCGGATCATAAGAGTTTCACTAGTAGCAACAAGCCTATTAAATATCAGATCAGAGGAATATATTATAGAATATATGATCCTTTTATCACAGTTTGACCTCAGTGTACAGTGACGTTTTGGCAACGAAAAACACGTCAGCGGTTGCGGTTAAAGTTTTATAAAATCAAACTCAATGTAAAAGTAAAAGCAACATTTCAAGAGATTCTACGAAACCGCAGCTCCTTCTCACTATATTTTACAAAAACGTGATAAGAAGTCGAGGTGCAAACAAAGGTTTTCAATAACAATTGCTGTTGTTTACAAGCTTGTAGAAGCTGTCTGCGCTATTGCCGGTAGCTTCAAACGATCTCTCCTACTCCTACTTCATCAACAGATTTACATGGTGCCTGGTTGTGTTCCAAACCTCACTACCATATAACAATATTTGACCAAAACCCATAATCATGGGTAGAGTGGACCGCTGCCAGTGTCTCTCTTTCCCAAACAAAAGGAAATGATATTAATTTGATTGACCGTTCTCAAATGCAAAATGATACCGAGAATGAAATCGGTCGCTCGCTTTTCCCATTCATTCACGGCTTACGGATTGTAATAAGTTTCGATTGATTAGGTACATCAATCAGATGCTGTAAAAATCTCTTTGGGTTGCGTTCGGGTCGATACCTAGTATTTCGGGGTAAGGGTGGTAGTTATTACTTATTGAATTAGCTGAAGTTTATTGAATCTTTATTGCTGAGTACAGCTGCCTTTGGGTAGTTCTTCTTAATCTATTACAATTGTAAATGAATGGGAAAAGCGAGCGACCGATTTCATTCTCGGTATCATTTTGCATTTGAGAACGGTCAATCAAATTAATATCATTTCCTTTTGTTTGGGAAAGAGAGACACTGGCAGCGGTCCACTCTACCCATGATTATGGGTTTTGGTCAAATATCATCTCTTTTTGATTATAATGTCAGGGTACTTTATAAAGTCGAAATATAAACTGATATCTTCATTAATAAGGAGGAAGTTTCAACAATTTCGAAATTTTTCCTTTAAAAACATTTCCTTGTGTTTAGGTAAGCATATCGGTCGATCACTGACTGAATATGCCACTTAATACTCATTCAAGTTGGCATTAAATTCATTTATAATGACATTAAACTGTCGTGGCAAAGCAGAATTTGTTGGAAATCACAAATGAGCAAAATTCTCACCTTTCGCACGTGCAAACTTTGAGCGGACGTTGCGTGCGCATCCAATATTGAATCGCCGTAAAATTTTGCATGTAATTGTTGTATATATAGCTTGATAAGCATGCAAAGTTTTAAAGTATTTCAAGAAGAACTGTTATCACAACGGCACTCTAAAGTTGACAGAAAATGACGAAAACAGCAATTTTCAGTGATTTTAGCAATTTTCTATCAATTTTCTATCAATTTGGGCGTGTCCCCACGTGTGCAACTTTCCGATTTTTAACTTTAAAACTAGCCTAATGCACAATTTATATCTATAGGAAGCAGAACTGAGCTCCACAACCCAAGGCATGGCCCAACACCAGAGAATACTAAATCGCAAAATTGACGTTTTTATAAAATAATTCTTCAAAAAAGCACAAACTTCAATGACGAATATCTTTATGAAGGAGCAAGCTAGAAAAACTTTCCGGTAGATTTTCAGAATGCTTGAACAATTATCTAAGATGAAAATTTCCTCAGATTTTGAATAAAATTACTTTTTAATGGTGTAAAATCATTTTTAAAAGTTATTACTTTGTCAAAAATCAAGTTTTAAAAACGGTTAACTTGATGACGTCATCAAGGGGTGTTCATGACCTCAAATAATTTGTTTATACAATGTAAACTAAAGTGTAAACAATTATTTTCAAGACCTGTGGTCGGAAATGGCTGTATCTTTTATACTTTTGAATCTATGGACAATTAAATACAGGCTACAATTGACTGGCAAAGCGTCTATCCCTGAATATATATATATATATGTATATATATAGATAGATATCACGACAATCTGTCGTAAAACAGGGGTTCTAGAAAACCCACTTCCCGATGTTCCTGAAACCTGAAACTTTTTTTGCAGTCGATTTGGTCAACGTCTAGACGCCCTGAAAGATTTCAGATCTCTAACTTGATTTTAACATGGTTTTTAAGGCACCTGAATATGGCGATTTTGGGTTTTTTACCGAATTTCGTATAACAGTGCTGGCGAGTATTTTATGCAAATTTCTTAAAAATCTCAACATAACTATTTTTTATTCCTGTCATCTTTGACATCAAATTAGAATGTTTTGAACTAAAAATAAATCTGCTGAACGACTTCCGATGAGTCTTAATGCCTGAAAAACTCCTGCCGGAGGCGGCGGCCTTCGGCCGCCGCCTCCGGCCGGAGTGCACGCTTCGCGTGCACGAAAGAGGCTTGTAACGTGTACCAAAGGGGGTATAATAGTAAAGGGGTATAATAGTAAAGGGGGTACATAGTATACCCACAATAAATGCACCGGTCGTGCTTGCCAGCACTGTGATTGTCAAAACCGCTGCCTTATAAATCCTGATCTTTGTATAAGACTGGATGTTGCGGTTTTTCCATATATTACTCAGTTGATTGAAGGCTCCGGAAGCTTTTTGAATCCTCGCTGACAGCTCACGGTCGCTGGAAATAATTGTACCTAAGTACGTAAAGTCACTAACTTGCTGCACTGGCGTGTCTTCAACAGTGATGTTCACTGTGGCTTCTTTCGTGTATGGCCGTTGAGAGGTTGCTTTACCAATGACCATAGCCTCATTATTTTTACCATTGATTCTGAGACCTCCCTGAACACCATACATTACACTTCGCTTTGAGGTGTTCCATCAGCGTTGCTTGAGGAGAATACTTAGGATAAGATGGCTCGATCGGGTTAGAAACACTTACAGGAAACACTGACATAGACCTAGAAGGAGCGAGTGGGATGGCTAGTGACCGCAAACTCTGGAGTGTGGAGGGAGATGATACGTCACAAACGGGAGTTCATTGGTGCAGGCCACTCAAATGATTGAGGAGACCTAATCAAGTAAGTAAGTACTGGTGCTAACTGCTAAACATAGCGGAGACCAGGCACTCGGTAGGCACCAGGTGCTCCAGCCAAGCTCTTAAAAACCTCTCCATTATGATATTTAATAAAACAAAACCCGCGGACCATCAGAGGATGTTCAATGTTCATACTTTATACGTAGAGTTGGTTTTTAAAACTCTGAACCCACACCAGACACGACCCCCCGGGGCTACTCAAGTTAATAAAATAGCTCATATCTAAACACAATAGTAGTAGTTACCACATACCACCGAATACTTCACCATCTTAGTATTTATTAACATAGGAGCCGGACATCTAATGTAGGACAAGCATAAATTGTTTTTATTTAAAATTAGTTATAACGACTCCATCCCCGGGGGGCTCAAGCTAATATAGCTGTTACCACCTTCAGCTGGTATTTAGTAGACGAGAAACAGTAGTAGAAGTAGTACAATAGTAACCACGTTTCCACCAAATGAAGCTGACAACGAGTTAAAATTGAGCAAATGTCGCACCATTAGAAAGTATTAGTAAATAACAAGGATGGTGTATAACTTCATACCCAACAAACAGGCCACACTTCCGAGGCCACACATCCGAGACCTGTACAAGTACCAGTGGATATAGAGGGTCGTTACTCATTAGGTTGTGATGCAAACCAGTGGTATTAGGCCAATATTCGATATTAATGTTGGATAATAAGTATATGAGTCGGTTAAACATAATTTTAGTAATAGTTAGTTCAAGGCATGTAAAGTATAAGGGCACTTATAATGACGTAGATATCGTGTAACGTGAGTGTATTAAATTTGTAGTTTAGTTCTATTATTAATTTCCTAATTTTTGTTCCATTGAAATTCTAATTTGAGTTATTTGATTAGATTTAAACTTATAAACTAAATGATATTCGCACATCCCCAAAAATCGACGTTTACCTTTGGACCTCAGGCTTAATTATTGTTCTACAAAAGGATCTACAAGTACAACATTTTCTACAACACAAGTCAAAGATTAGAAGATACAGATAGGCTGGCGCTGTAGGGTAAAAATAACGTGGACAACTTGAAGGTCACTTATAGGTCAGTTAAACCTAAATAAAAAGGACGTGGACGATGCAACTATTAGGTCATTTGAAACGTTTTAACGAGCTTTATTTTGGAGAAGTATTTGGTGGACAAATAGGTACAATGCCGACTCATGGCTATTAGCCGGCTAAAACACGAGTAAACGTCGACTTTTAGTCGACTGTAAGACTTAGAGCACTGGTAGAGAGTTGTTAAGATTTTCCTAAAAACAAGGAGCTGACCGAAATGGGTGGAAAGGCCTGTTGCTATTAGTCGGTTATCAGCCATTTTAACGGAATTTTCAGCAACCATCTAACATCCCCTTTCACCCGCCTCAGTCAGCTCTTGTACATAGTATTTGTACCTATTTGCCTTTGGCATTTGGTGGTATGTGCTACTACTGTGTTTATAGTAAAGTCACTATTGTAATTCTCATTACGGTGGAATGTAATTACAAGCATCTAAAACATTATGACGTTACAAACTGAATGGTACTGGCGTATCAAAAAATGTGCTGAAGCAACCATCGTGTGCAAAAATAACGCGCGGACTATTAAGCTATTATTTAAGGCTAAGCTATTATATTAGGTTTCAGATATTATATTAGGTTTATTATCACGGACTACTCGCCATGCTATTATTATTAGGTTGCTTGTCAGTAAAAAGTGACGTGGACGACAACTATTAAGTCTGTAAAACCTAAACGGCCCTGCGCGAAACAAAGAACAAGCTGACTTCAGGTGATACGTTACTACACGACGTTAAGCGGCAACCTTTGCTGGACAAGATATTGCTGCTAAAACCCTGCCATGTTTAATAAAAGCACTGTTTATTGTGTCGTGTTTATTGGATTCCACCGACACTCCAGTAATGGTCAGAGTACTATATGAGTAGTCAAGAAGACGCTATACTGTCACTAAGTGATCTGAATAATGCAATTAGTCATGCCCATGGAGTGGCATGTTCAACTGATTTTAGCTGATTTTTTCGAGTTTGTTTTCTGGCGTTGAGTTAGTGAGAAGTAGTATACTTACAAAATATCTATTTAAAAATGAAATATAAAATGAAATAAAATTAAAGGGATTGACTTATCTGATCAGAGCAAACCAAACCATCAAACATAGCAAACCGACCACTTTATAAAACTAAAACTGGACTACATAGTGTTTAAACTAAACTAGCACCCAAGGATCATCGGGGGTGTAAACTCCATTAACTCAACTCCACTACTCCCTTCACAATTGTCTGTGGTTAACCAGACAGTTCAGACTCAGTGTATAAAATAACGCACGACCATCCGGGGAGCTGTCTACTGTTGATCAACTTGTTGAAAGGATCTGGATGTCAACTTCCTGTAATCATTTCAACGCAAGGGTGTACCAGGTCAAACTGGGGATCGTTTTTCACTTTCAGTCAAATATCTTATACCGACTATGAAAATTTACCCGGCATATCCAGCTTCAATCTTCGGTTAAGAATATTCTAGTAATAAAGATTTATTTCAGTGTTGGCAAGCTAATTCTGCTTAAGATATTTAAATGGAAATTAAAGTTTAGAGTTCAGACAATACGAGGAATAATTTTAATATGCATTTAGGTGAATTACAGAACAGAAATATTTATACCAAACTTATTTTATTCGGCCAAAGTTTCAAAACCAGGGACATATCTGGTAAACGTATTTCAAATAAAATATGAGACAGAATCAATCTCTTACAAATCAATCTATGATGTATGATGGATGTTTTACATTTATAAGAGCCCATTCTCTCAAACGTTCTGTTAAACGCTCGGCCGTAGCTTGAACTCTATTTCATAAAAGTAACATAAAAGCACCAACTTCTTTCAAATAGAACTTTCAGTCGATATGTTTCCAGGACACATATTAATGAGAAAATAAATTAAAGTTATTGCTGATAACGATGCTTTTAGTGAAAACTTACATCAGTTGCTGATTCTGATAGACCATCTTCCTTCCCCTCTTCTAAACCGTCCATTTCTGACTTAGTATCTTGTTGACTACTATCTTCCACAAAGTTAAAACCATCAGATTCAGAATGAGAAGAATCGTGAATTATTCTGGAAACAGCAGGATTTACATTTGCACTAGCAGGATGGATCGGCCAAGTTTCTTTGGTTACAATTGCATCGGATATTTTTTCTGACGTATCTTTTTCAATTAGGGGTAAGTCTAGTTCTGTAAAGTTTATCGCAGCACTATCTACGGCAGCTGAAAATTCCAGCAAAGATTCACCTGAAGATTCCTTGACTGGCGACACATTTACTGGCGATCTTTTCTCGGATATTTCATGACTCAAAACACCTAATTTCTCCTCTTGAACCAGTAGATCTTCTGCTGTAACCGATGATTTTTCTTCTGAAACATTGCCAAGAATCTCGACACTACCTGTTATCTCACAGGTTCTAGTAAGTGATACTATATCTTCTCTAGTTTGTGATAAAGAGTCCTGACGAATCCTTCTAGGTAGAGCGTTATATTTAGGAGCTGAGTCTAATAGAAACTCCATAGTGTCTCCAATGTTCACAAAATCCTTTTCCAGCTGCAGCATCACATCTTCAGAAGTCATTACCAAAACAGGATTTATATTCTCTGAGCCAGTATTCCTAACCTCTGAGTCAGGTAAATCTATTTCAATATCAGAGAGCTCGTCAACTTCTCTCGGCAGCGTTATAACAGTGGAAGCATCAAAAGCAAGGGACTCCTCCGACCCGGAATAGCAGAATACTGAGTGAAGTTCGCCCTTACCAGTAGTGTCCCTGAACGATACTGTCTTTCCTTCGAACATATCAGTGTCCTCACTATTAAAGGACATGGCAATGGGGACTGTGACACGTGGGGTGGTGGTAGGAGTTGAGGGTCTATCGCTATCTGACGGTGAATCTATTGTCTCCAGTGAGTCTATTGTCTCTGGAGAATATGTTGTATCCGGAGAATCTGTTGTCTCCAGAGAATCTGTTGTGTCCGGTGAGTATGTTGTCTCCGGAGAGGGTTCTCCTAGGTGAAGAGCACTGATTGTGGTGTACACAGGCTCAACTTTTATCAGCTTGATGCCGGCTTCTTGTAGAGCTTGTAACGATATTTCCTTAACCTCATATGGACTGTCCGTGTTTACCTTTACTTCAACATCGTTCTCCTCCTGGGGACTGCTCTTCGCTTCAACCTTCTCATTTTCATATGTCATATCCTGTAAATCCTTGCAGATATCATCCGCTATCTCCTGGACAGGACTGGTCCTCTGGAGTCCCTCACATTGCAGTGTGTGCCGGTCATGCAGTTCAAGGGAAATTGTTTTAAGATTCTCGTACTTTGAAAGCAGAGGCCCAAGTTTTGGGTTGAAATCTAGTGTTCCTCCCTTAATCTCACTCTCAGATGGTAAGTTTGATACATCAAACCTGAAATATAGAACAATATCACAGTCAGCTCATAATCTTAGTATCTTTAACTTATAGCAATAAGAATGCCCTGTTGCGCGCTGGCAATCAAATCTTTTTGAGAAATTATTGGTTTAAACAGTGATTAGAAATAAATCAGGAGACAAGGAATTGTCAGATAACCAAACAAATGAGATAACCTTGATGTCTTTTGATGGATAACCCTGTATTTAGACACTCCGTAAGCTTCCCTTTCTACCAATTTATCAATACGATTCATCTCGTCGATAAAATATTTCTCTGGAGTGTGCTTTTTGCGAATATTTGGTGGACATTTCTTTTTCGAATTTTTTCTACGTTCAATTGTCTTTAAGGGTAATTTTGTAAATCCTCTGAAAATAAAATTCGTCAGAATATCTTAACAACAATGAGAACCGGACCGTATCTTAAAATATCACAAAGATAATGTAAAATAAGGATAGTAGAGTACTGGGTGTCTTTGTGGTCACAACAGGGCTGATTTAGAAACTATTTTGTGAACTTCTACCTGATCTGTTTCTGGAGCTCAGGTTTTGGGCGAGGTGGCACCTTCTTAACGGACCGAGGTGGCGGACTTGGAACCACTTTAACAAGATTGACTTGGTCTCCTGAACCATTAAAAACTCTAACCTGTAAAGTATTCGATGAAACTTCTTTCAATTATCAAAATATTATCGAAACAACAAACAAGTATTTTTCATTTTGAAAGCTGAAATGAAGTAAGGAATATGAAATAAAATTTTTCAAAAGAAGCAGATTTCTGACCTTCTCAAAGTTAACTTCATCCCAAGAAACAGTCTTTCTGTTAGGATCTGGTGTCCAGTCGTTTGCACTGAAATACTCCGACACTTCTGATGCGGTACTTGACCTGAACCAAACGTTTTAGGAGTTGTTTTCGGTGACCAAAAAACGCTCACAGTTTCAAGATGGTAAATCATCTCTAAACTGTAAACTTATAGACAACGAGTACTATAGCACACAGTACCTCTTTTTAGTCCCAGCCCAGGTCCAGGCCAAAAATCAGTCCTGCAGTCGCGTCCCTTACCTCAGTTTCCTATGTTACACAACATGACGTGGTACGTGCTAATAGTCGCCTGAACTTCACAACAGTTGTTAACTGTTAAGGCTTATTATTGGGTATATAAACCTCCTCACAGTGGCTACCCAGACTACCTTAGTTTATTTATGACGGGTAATATTGTGGCGTACACATATCAATACTAATAATCTCAAGACGTGTGTCTGTCTGTCTGTGGGTAATTTCCGAGCGGTTTAATCAAGAAAACAGTAAGAGTTATGAAACAGGTTCTTCCGGTATAGTTTCGACAAAACTCTGACGAAGCCAAATAATTAAGGTTGTTAAAAATCGGCCGGTGGTAAGTGGTTTAATTGATGGTTTTGTATGAGACCTCTGGAAGGGGTAAACCCTTATTGAAACCCCTTACCTTGAATGAGACCTCTGGAAGGGGTAAACCCTTATTAAACCCCTTACCTTGAATGAGACCTCTGGAAGGGGTATACCCTTATTAAACCCCTTACCTTGAATTAGACCTCTGGAAGGGGTAAACCCATATTAAACCCATTACCTTGAATGAGACCTCTGGAAGGGGTAGACCCATATTAAATCCCTTACCTTGAATGAGACCTCTGGAAGGGGTAAACCCATATTAAACCCCTTACCTTGAATGAGACCTCTGGAAGGGGTAGACCCATGAGATCCAAGAACCTCCTGCTGTTCCCATATCACGGTTCAAGATCAGCTGCCGCCATTTTTACCAGGTAAGTGTTTCCCGTTTTTATTACTCCTAGATTATACAAGAGATGTGAGATATCCCTCATATTAAAGTAAAAATAAAAAATTCCTCGTTTTGTGCGATCTCGACTTTGATAGGTTAAAGCATTTCACTCTAACTGATGCCAAAGTGATATCAAAGTAAAAATGGCCGTGATCAAAGATTTGGTTTTTGCTGTAAATATTTCATAATTTAATTCCTAACATAGTTTGATGGTTTAAAGTAATAATTTCATCAAATCATAAACCTAAGTTTGTGATTTAGTCGCAAGAAAAAATGATCAAGTCACTAAATGTGCATACTTTGCAGGAATTAAACCCTAAAATAGCTAATACAACTACTTGTTGACCACCCTTTCCTGCAAATCGTATGTGATTTCATCTGCAATATTTTCAGAAATTTTGGGGCTTGGCTAAGTCTTGAGTAGTTTGACATTTTAAATTAGGTGAGAAGATCGCTTCATCCGGCAGAAATAGCTTGGGCGACAAAAAGTTTTAAAGTTAAAACTTTATGATTTACTGGAATTTACAAGGTCACACATCCTCCATGAACAATCTCTTTCAGAATACATTTTTATATTGGGTGCGACATATGACCCTACTCAAAGGGACGGACTATTCATGTAGTCGCTTATTTCATCCTTAATCTGACCTAACAAATTTGAAAATTCTAAAAAAAGAAACAAGCTTACTATTTTTGCACAGAAAAAAATATTTTCAAAAACAAAAATTTGATATTTTACCACAAAATTATGGAAACAGGATCTAAAAGAGTATACAAGTCTACTTTTTTAAACCACAAGTATTTTCAACCTCAAACCCGGTAAAAACTAAAAGTAAGTGGAAAATTTTAATCAAGGATGAGAAGCTTGGATTCTATTTTGGGGTCCGTTTCTATTTTTGGTGATATCGAAATTTACAAAAACGAAGAGGATGAAGAGTTCCAGCTATAAGTATAAGTCGAAGTCGAATAGTATAATACATAATTGTCGTACATTATCTTATTATTTTAAGCAACTTTTCCGGCCATTTATTTAAGTTTTAATTTTATAGGGGACGAAGTGAGAGTCTGCACTTAGTGTTTAAAACAAATAGTTGTCGACATTTCGGAACACGCCTTAGTCATGGATGACATAGGTGCGATATACAATTTTTGATTAGAAAAATGAATTTATTATTTATAAGAGGATCAAGAAAAGCCTCGGTTCCTACGAACGAATTATTCAGCATGGATGATTTTGTTGTTATGTAAGAAGTTATTGTAACGTCTCTTCCATGACAATAAGGCGTGTGCCGATTCTGCTGAAACGTCGACAACTATTTGTTTTAAAAACTGAGTGGAGACTCACACTTCGTCCCAAACTATCAAATAATATGAATATGATCGACTAACTCATAAGAGCGAAAAAATATTACTATTATTTAAGTTTTATTAATTTTCCAAAAATAATAAAATGTCGACAAAAACATATTCTAAGTGTTTATAATTATATCGCTAAATCTGTTCATTAAATTTGTTCACTCCCAACTCCTTGACATATAATTAAGAACAGTGACCTAAGGCAGGTCATATATGCTAAGAAATAAGGTATGATATGTTGGTGTGTGGTACCAAGTGTTAAAATATTAATTTTATGAAGCAAGTATTCTCCAACATATTACCACAACAAAGCCCTTGTTTGCAAAACATAATAAGATTTCACAGAATGTGATCGATGCTTGAAGTTGAAAAGAGGTACTTACCAAGAGCTGAATATTTTATATCATAAAGTTATAACGAAATCAGCATAATTTTAGTTTGATTCTACGTTTGGATTCGGTTTGACGAAAGTGTACCTATAATTTTGAACTTAGAGTCGAAGAATTTCATTGCAAGTATACTCGCGGATCTCAAAAAATATGTCCATTAGTATTAGTATTACAGTTTTACTCAATCTGATTTAGTCGTGTATTGTTCATAATTATTGAGTCGCATGATTTGACGTTTCTTTCATTCAAATTTCTGATTGTTAATCATGAATAGACTCAGTGAAGACAGATTCTATATGTATTTAATTGTAGTTTTGAAAATAGTTTGATAGTAGTTTAATAGTATTAGTAGTTGTGGAAATAGCTTTATAACTATTTTCACTTGTACGATTAAATAAATTTATTGAGAATGTGATTATGACGTAGAAATATCGATAGTGATACGTTATTTAGCTATTTATTTCCATTAGAATCTGTCTTCACTGAGTCTATCCAGAAACAATCCGAAATTTGAATGAAAGTTTTACTCAAATTATAATGATGCTTCCTTTTCTTTTCGCAGAATTGACACTTGATCGAATTAGATGGTTTCATGGCAGCACGCATCTTACTTCATACATCTTAATGGTACCCCGAAATCAATCGATTCGTCCCCAGCCGTTCCACCTCAACTATGTGCGCAGTGTCTAAAAATAGAAGCTGAGATCATGCACTTTCGTTATATAAGAGCTGGCGCTCTTGAGGCCACTATATAAGAAGGGGTGGCAAGCTAATGCAGACAGTAGCGATCATTTGCATCATTTTAAAAACACCTAAATCAGTTCGATAGCAATCCGTCAAATAGTTCGTATCAAACTGAAAATGATTAGGATTTTTGCTTTTTTCATCATCCTCCAATTCCAACTTGCGGCCAGTAACCGACTTTGCTCAAATCGGAACCACTTGCATTTGCAAGCTATTATAAATTTGGAAACAAAAATTTCCACTAAATTATTGGACGTTGTTTCGAGGTTCCCCGCTTCATGGTGAGTAGTTTCTTTTTCCCTTTTACTTCTTCTTTAATTTTCATGTTTTATGTTCACATAGCATGATCCACGAAGCAAGGTTTTCGCTTTTGAATTTTGAAATGGCCGCATTTTCGTAAAAATTCAAGTCATTAATTGAGTTCACCAGATCTTCCAGTATTCGAGGACGACAAGGCTATCCTAGAATTATAATTATAGTTTAATAGTTTAGCCAGCATTAAAATGTGAAACAGTGGTTAATTTATTTGAGTTTTCCAACCGTACTGTGCTTGTTCTAATCCGGCTGATATTTCAGGAAAGCAAAACAGACTGTAGAAGTATCTGAAGAAATGCTCCAAGATAAAGCCAGGACTATGATGGACCTTATTGAACTTACAACTAACATAATCTCACTAGGAACCAGTAAGTACAGTATTGAGTATATGGAACTTTTTTGTTTTCCACAGAATTTTAAGTAAGTTAACCTTTTAAATCTTGAAAGTAAGCGCAGTTTATGGATTTTTTTGGTTTATGTGTTGGAATCTTATGCTAAATTTAGACTTATAGGAATATCATTAAACACCAACGTTTTGGTTGGTTAACACAAAAAAACGACACAAAAAGTGTTATCACGACAAAGAGATTTTAAACTCCCACCACTCTACAGAACTTCAACATTAGGATAGAAAACTTGACGCTATTTTGTTTCCAGGACATCCTCTCCTAAACGATCTGGCAGTCCACGCCGCATCTCTCGGGACTCCACTGAGAGACCTGAAGTCATGTGCTAACTACTACCCCTCCTCAACTGTGGGGGATTTAAGAAATAACAAATCAGTCCTTCACTACATCGGGGACAGTCTACTGAGGCTGAGAATACTTGCGGCGGATCTTTTTATTCACGAGCATGCAACTGTTGGACGCGGTTGTCGGAGGATATGAGTTTGTGTTAGTGGTATGGTTTTAGTGGTTGCTTTTTAAAGCATTTTTCTTTTTTAGGATTCAGTAAGAATTTTGTGATTATTATCAGACAGATTTTGATAATTTTATTTGATGGGGCCGTAATTGTGATTGTGTTACTACTGGGTAGTATGGACTGACTTTCTTGGTGACTGCATTATGCATACCATGGGTGACTTTATAGTATGTATTATTTTAATTTATACGGTTATTTATTATTATTCAAGTTTTGAAGGACGGGATTGTTACATTTTTGTTTTTGGATATTCTGATCCAATTTGTTTTTATTTAAATCTATTTATTTCATCTTATTTTATTTGATACATGATTTTTCTTGCCTCCTACCTATCGTCGTAAAAGGCTGTTGATACAATTAGGATATTTCTTATAACGAAAGTTTTATAATAATAAACCTCAAAATGTAGGAGAAATTTTGCAATCTTACTAACCGCAAAATAAACAAATGTTCTAGAACTCGAAACAAACAAACAAAACTAGAAAACTTTCCGCAGAATTTAATCAACTTAATAACACCAGAATGTGTGTGTGTCTGTGTGTCTGTGTGTCTGTGTGTCTGTGTGTAATTTCCGAACGGTTATACAAAAAAAACGGTAATAGTTACGGGACTGGTTTTTTCGGTATAGTGCCGACAAAACTCTGATGAAGCCCATACGCAAATTTTTTTTAAATCGGCCGGTGGTAAGTGGTTTAATTGATGATTTTGTTCCAGAAATGTGACATAAATGGATGGGAGAGAGAACGAGGAGGATAACATGTACCGTAATTAGTTTAGCCCCACGTAATTATTATAAGCTTAGAGCTCACTCTTGCGGCCGCTTTGTTTCAACTGTAGGGAGATTTCATACTTTCATAAGACAGCGTTATGCGTGATATCAAATATATAATGCGGTTGTATACTTTTACATGGCAACTGTGACAGTAAAGTCCCGGCCGAAGGCACGGGTTACACTAGTAACGAGAATAAAAGGATATGAAGCCATCTTAAAACAACAAAATATCACTACGAAGTATACAAACTTTACACAAACAATACTACAATATTCACGTGTATCATTCTGGAAACAGTTTTACAATGTCTGCTGTAGTTTCCATGGAAACCAAGTAACGCAGTTCCGTGATGAGCTGACAAGCTCTCAGCTCTATAAAAGTGAGATCTCGTAATGTGGCATTTCAAATTATCAGTTCACACTTTTAGTAAATTGCGTTTGGTGATGTATTGTTGAAATTCAGTGCCTCCTTAGAACTGTCGCAATTGTTTTCAGTTTGTTCACACGTTGAAATTGAAAGCTTTGATCGCTATATTTTCTCTTCCGATGTGCCACTGGCTCGATAAGTTCTTAGAGTATGGATAAGGTGAATTATAGCCCTTTTCAGTCCAACTTTCAATCTATCATTGCATTGTTCTAGTTAATCTCAAATCATAATCTCAAATCTTTTCCTGTAATTTTACCTGTGATTTGCCAGCACGAGGTGAACAGTGAAGATGGGGAACTTAATCTCAAATCTTTTCCTGTAATTTTACCTGTGATTTGCCAGCACGAGGTGAACAGTGAAGATGGGGAACTCATTGCATTGTTCTAGTTAATCTCAAATCTTTTCCTGTAATTTTCCCTGTGATTTGCCAGCACGAGGTGAACAGTGAAGATGGGGAACTGATCATGGCCGATGATTACGACATTGCCCTCCCTAGTCACTCTTCAGGTGCAGCGTCCACCACTATTAGCATCATTTTGAAAATCCTTCCTTCCAAATATAAGAACTACTAGTACTTAGAATCTAGGATTTTAGAAATAGTTCACCCTCATGATCAATTATTCTGATTCAAGCTTTAATTTTAAGACTCATCGAGACTGATTCTTGTTTGATTCGACAGTGTCGCTATAGTAACTAGTAACTACAGTAACTATTTACTATTCGACAGTGTCGCTGTTGGAGCTAGTTGAGAATGTCGGAGTGCCAGAAACTCCAGATATCTTAGACATTGACAGGTTTGTCCGTATTGTCCCGGTTTACTGCGTATCTCGACTTACCGTGTTTTTTAAAATTTCTTCCATTTCCCAAATACTCAAAATCTCTTCTCAATCGCTATTTTCAGCTTATCCCCCACTTATTCAAACTCCACATACACCAACTCAACCTTCACCATGGACTCCTGCTCTCGTTACTATGACGACAATTACACAGGCTCAGATGTGATGTTGTTGGAGAGCCCTGAGGTTGTCATCCAAACTACCAAACAGTCAGTAACTCCACCAAAACCTAAACACAAACTAGAGTTCAGTCTGAAGTGGTCAAAGAAAACCAAATCTCGTCCAAAAGTGGAATTCAGTCCTATAATTGAGAAAGGGAAGGTTCTGGTTGAGACTCGAGAAATGGCAAAAACACCGTCACCTCCTAGACAAGCAGCACCTAAACAAGGTCGGACAAATAATATTCAAAACCACATATTATTGTATTTTACCTTATCGGACCTTATTTGGACGGACATTAAAATTGTCATTAGCGATTCATCAAGAGCGCTTTTTCCATGGGATTTATTTTCGTTGACTAACATATTGCGTAGTCTGAACTCTGATATCATTGTGGTAATTTAATTTCCCGAAGCTGCAAGATTTTGCAGTTTTCAATTCCCGGGTGCAGATAATTATATAGTCTACACGGCATGTAAACAGGGATTGGCTAGTTAGAGGCGGTCCGTGTAGGCCTTACACTGTGCTTTCAGCAATACTCATAGACTTAAAATAGAATTAAAGTCGATGTACCAAACGCTTAAGGGCTGTTGCAATCTATAAATAAATTTTATATTGGAGAAACTCTTTAGTCTCGTCTAATAGACAATGTCCTTGGCAACACGATTTACCGTAATATATGTAGAGGCTGGAACAAGTTTGTAATGTTGGCGGGGACTAGCTCATGAACTATGTAAATGTTGTTGAGTGCCATAATTTCGTTGACTTTTCCGCAAAGTGCCCCTTGAAAACTTCATATATTAGTAGAGTTTTTTGTGCCTCCGGCAGACCAAGGAAAACCTTTCCGTCGTTAACTTACGGCACAATAAAGTTCTCATAGTTGTCATATTCTGGACAAACAGTTCGAATTTTTGAAAAAAAAAGGACTTTAACTTGGACGGACCTTAAATGAACGGACTTTATTTGAACGGACATTAAGATGAACCTTAAGGCCTACAGCGTTCAATTAATGTCCGTCCAAATAAGGTCCGATAAGGTATACTTTAATACTATTTGCCTTATCATGTAAGCTTGGCAAAACTGTTACAGATTTAAAAAAGGAAAGTTACCTGATAAATATAAATCATGTGTGACTACAAGTGACTACAAATGACTACACGTGACTACACGTGACTACACGTGACTACACGTGACTACACGTGACTACACGTGACTACACGTGACTACACGTGATAACAAGTTTCATCGTTTTCAGTTAAATTAGAGAGGAATATAAGCTCCAAGATAAAGTGCAGCTTTTACCACTATCTTTTGTAATTAGCAGCTGTTTTAGTGTTTACTACATACTATAGAATTCTCTGTACCGTGAAACTCTGATATTTGTACCGTTAATTTTCCCGTCGTATATTTAGTTTGCTGGCTTTCACAGTACATACTTGATACTGACGCATAACTAAATATGTCAATGATTCATTCGAACAGGCGGGGAAGTAGCGATCAACCTCCTAGTTATATTTCGGCCATCAACCCTGAATTTGGGGGTGGTTCGTCCGGCTCCGAACGTAGCCTTGCCCTTTCTCCATCAGCGCCCCCTTTTCCAAATCACGAGGATGTGATTGTGAATCAGTCTGGAGGTGTGAGAGTGACTTTTATTTTACAACAGAACTTTATTTTTTCACCTAGAACCTGAAACATGAAATTACAATACCGCATCCTGACGGACACGACGTTTATGCGGCAAGTCAAAACCACGGCTCCTTCCACGAACTCTGAATACAGTACAACTATGTCAGAGCTTCAACAAAATTAACCAATAACTGAGTTCCTTCAGAGTTGTTCGGAACGTGGCCCATAGTGGACGTTCTCCCGAGAACCTTCAGAGCCCGGTTTATTGATGACGATGAGGTTTCAACTCCAGATAACAACTCATCTGTTAACAATAAGATTGAAAAGGAAGCCCCAAAGATTCAGCCAGGGAAACACGGTTCGTAACAAGAAAAGAAAAAGAATAGAGATTTAACTTTATATGTAACTAGTTCTACCATTTTAATTGCCATTGAATCGACCTCAACCAAACCTCAATGAAAATAATAAACGAAAGATAAAAACCAGATCCCTTTTTCGTATCACACCCCTCTACTCTCCAGACCAAATGGAGAGGACCTCGTCCCCCGGCCTCATTTCCCGTTGGTACTCGGGAGTATTCAGGAAACGTGAGAACTGTGCCACCCCCATCGCTGATACTCTAGCTCAAACATTTGCTGAAGGCCGGTTTGGTTTGATGCACATGTACAAAGAGGTGGCTTCATTTTGGATAAGGCAGTCCGGGAGAATCAACTCGTTTCCTAAGGAGAAGATTGCATTCGGAGACCTATATCTTAGGACAGGAAAATTGGTAGGTGAGCGAATCTTAAACAAATTAATAAATTTTTATCTCATAGGTCATTTCTTTGAATTTGTAACCTTAGCCATTATATTGTCGGGATCGTAAGCCTTGCTTGTGGGAATAATTTAAAATTCAGCTTGCCAGTTTGCGGATAAGATAACGGCTAACTGAATTCAATGACGATACAATTTATTCAGCGTACAAATTTAATAAACCTCTCGCTAGCGTGCTT
Organism: Bolinopsis microptera; assembly: GCF_026151205.1. Classification (NCBI taxonomy): domain Eukaryota; kingdom Metazoa; phylum Ctenophora; class Tentaculata; order Lobata; family Bolinopsidae; genus Bolinopsis; species Bolinopsis microptera. The sequence goes on along the minus strand of NC_087081.1, from coordinate 6,822,864 downwards.
ATTTTCCGATTTCAGCACTGACAATCCAATAAAACTAACAGTTTAACCAAATAATATGATATGTAAACCATTATCAGCATAAATCTGACCGGTTATATCAAGCAGATATTTTAGATTTATATGCTAGTATCCTGCACACTACTACACGTACTTGCATGTTCTTCTAGAACTGCTGCATATATAATTACAGGCTGACGTTTTGTTCTCGTTTTGTTGTTTGTGCATATTTCTGTTTGTGTTGAGATCTGAGATGAACAGGCAACCAGCGCCTTCCCAGTATAACTGTAGTCAAATTATTGAATTCTGATAATATTAATATTAATCCGACCTCAATTCGACATTGAGCCTTTACTTTAGTTTTCGATCCCCGCCCTACAATGAAGTACTCGGTAAGAAAAACATTAACATCCTGGCCACGTGTTATTTTTTTCCTTGTGGCATAGCCATAACAATTTGAATTACAATATTATCATCATAGTAGGTATATAGTGCGCCATTGACAGTGAGCCGCGCGTGCCGACTGTAGGATGGTTTTTTAGCGCTAATTTCGGCCAGCACAATTTTCTTCAAACAAATAGATATTAAGTATCCTTCCCGACCTCCGATTGCAACAAAATTGGTAAGCTTACTCATAGACTTACAAGGAAGGTGTCCGAAAAGTTTAAAGCATATCCGACCATCAGACATTATGTTACAGCTAAAAGCAGCGTATTTTGCCCCATTTTGATCACTATATCAACTCCGATATCCACCAAATTTTTCGGACAGTTGTGAAAGCCCTATTGGAAGGTCGTCGCCAATTTTCAGAATGATCTCATTTAAGGAACTGAAGATATATCCAATTCACAATTAATACGACAAAAATCAACGAATTTGGTAAAATTTCGCGACTTTTACTGTTTACAGCTAATTTTGCTCCAAAAGCCGCGCACCATCAAATATGGCACCTAGGCGAAACTCACTGATCTTTCCAAAAAGGTATGACAAATTTGGTATTGTGAAAATTCTCACAGTCTCTAGAAAACAATGGTACAAAAAATTTTTAAATCCGAGCAAGTTTATTTTTATGGTGCACCCCCTAATCATAGCTTTGGTCTTATTCAGTTTATCATGGCGATGAGAAGAAATCCGAGTGTTCTAAGTCTGCCAAAAATGGCAAAATATCAGGTACAAGCCTAAAATTTGCTATTTTTAATTTTTGACTTTTTGTACTTTGTACTTGTAGTTCTAAATCTAAATTGCCCATGGTGCATGGATGTGCAGGCTAGTAAACGCGAATTCAATTGTTTTGGGTGAGGGTTGAGGCTGAGGCTGAAATCAGGTTATAGGTTAAAGGTTACAGGTTAGGTTCAGGTTGTCTCACGTCGTGTTCCTCATCGCCACGATATCAGATATGGCCTGCCATGCCGCGCACTCATACGATCGAGTGCGCGGCGCGGCGGGCCTATAACGTGAGGCAAGTAAAGCTAAGTTTGGGGTTAAAATTGAGGTTTGGGTTTATGTCAAATTATATTTGTCCGGCTGAAAACCCATAAAATTTCAGGTCTCGTGATATTTCTGGGCAAGTAAAATTATATTTACGTGGGGACCTCAGACTATCATGTTCATAAACATAAAAATTCGGCGGAATGACAGGCTGAGCGCGGCCCAGTATGCAGTAAAATAATATAATCGTTTATTAAATTATGGACAAACAATTGGACAGCTAATTATTGTGTATAGTATGAAAATTAAGCATTCAATTCCAGGCATGCTAATTTACAATGACATTATTTTGATATGTATGTATTTATGATCTAAAACTAATAAAAACTATAATATTAAAACATTGAACAAAAATTGCATAATTAATAATTTCAAATTTGTGACCGCATCGAGAATGAAAATTATAACCTATACATTTATTTGGGGACCCCAGCCAGGCTAATAGGTTTTATTATCAGCTAAGCTAAGCTGCGGATGAATGGCAAGCTAGCCTCAGCGCCGCCCAGTAACTTATGTACTAAAAATTAAAACTTTAATATTGTAACAATTAGCTTAATATATATATATTTAAAGTCACTATTGTGACGGTACATTAGAACTTCAACTAGACAACTAAACAAAGTGTGAAGGGCCTGAAACGGAACCCCTCGGTTTCAGTTCCTTGTTTAACACTGCCGTATATATACAATATAGCTATAATACGTGTTGGGGTTTTGCTTTGGCATATGTTCTAGTATGGTAACTGGTAAAGCTTTAGGCATTAAGAAATTGTGTTAGGGTATTGAGGTTCATAATCATTTAACTGTCAGATTTATTGGATGTTAAAAATGGAGTATTAGCCTGGATTCATAGCGCGCACGGTGTAAAATGAATTATTTACGCCGCGCATAAAACAGGTTTTATCATGTTTTAAAATCGTTTGCGGAGTAAAGCCATTTAATTTGGTACTCTCCTCCTCGCCCTACAGCAACCTTGGTACTAGTTTTTCGTCTTCCCCGTCTTTGTCTATCCAAGAGTAGGGTACATTTTATACACAAAGAAATACCCTTAACTGGAACAACGAAGTTTTTCTTGGATTTGGTGTTGGTTTATCAGTTGGTCCGTGTAAAAGGAACTCTCGGTTCCTGATAACGTTTCGCCAACATGGGGAAAGATGGGGTAAGTTTGTGGCGGGAATTTATGTTAAATTATCTTTCAGCTAAGCTATATTCCGATAACCACATATTATATTTACAGTATTACTTTGCCTTTGGCCACATCCTTCACGTTCATTCCACCAAATGCACTTCTTAGAGACGTTCTCAAAGTTCATTGACTAAGAAAACCTCACTTAAAATCACAATCCAGCGATTGGTTTCGTCCTAAATTTTGTATTTATCGTCGTACAAAATAAAATGAATCGTGGAATCAACTGAGCGCTTGCAAGACATAAACTTAGAGCTCATATCCAGTTAAACTTCAAATGGAGCGAGAGTTTGTCTCAAATTACGCGGACCCGAAATTATTTGCTCAGAACAATAACGTCGTGGCGGACAGAAATTAAATTCCAATAATTGGCCTTAGATTAGATGCATCACTGTATTAACCACTTCGTATTTCGTCCAAATAATTCGCCTTAAGAACTAGAACCGTTAAACTCCGTTATTAGAATAGTGTGCCCTCTAACATTGTTTACTAACACTCTTCTCTCCAGCCATCCATTACAGATAACCTCATTTATTTTATTATTCCCTCAGAAACTTTTCAAAAAGGACCGGATTATTCGGTTTTAACTCAATTAACCTTTTCTACTTTATCGCCCATCGCCACTTACCTTGTAAATTTAATTAAGTCGCATGAGCCACTCAGATTACTCATATTCAATTATTCCCCCAGTACATCACAGAAGAATTTCACGATACCAACGAGGATTCAAATTCACCGGAAGTCGGTTCATCTTCACATTCACCATTTCCTTCACAACTCTTCAGTTTCATTCACTATAAAATGTCTTTATCTCAGTTCCGTTTAAAAAAATCTTTCTTAACATTCCTTAAATCTTCAGTTTAAAAAGTTGAACAAGAAGGAGAAGAAGACCGAGGATTTAGATGATCTCAAGAAGGAGATGGACATGGACTGGCACAGGATATCATGGGAAGAAGTGTGCACACGTCTCGAAACAAACGTGGAAACCGTAAGTTTTAACCTCGCATATTCTTACTCTGTCATCACTCGCCGACACAAGCGTACACACGTGAAACACTTCATAGCTAATTAGACCAAGACACACTAGTGAAGTGGCCCTGTCCTACGTCAACCAGTAGATGTTAGGTTTGCAATCTAGACGGTAAACAGATGGTCAGTGGCAACGTGTAACCAATTTCTAGTGCTATCCCGAGCCAGAAGCGGTACATTCTGGGTGTAGAAGTAGGAGATCTATTAATATAGCAATTATACTGCTTGACTTTGTGGCTGATTGTCCCCAGAAAGTAGGGATTAGTGCCAGGTTAAATGTAATATTCACATAAATGTAATATTCACATAATCTTACTTCGCCGAACAAAGGATATTCAGATTTAACTAGAATAATTAATTTTAAAAGATTCCACATCTGCATTGTTAACCTGAAGTGGGCACAGTATTGGGTCACGCACAGATGTAATTAGTCTGTAAAAAGCTAGAACCAAAAGAGAAGTAGTATTACTAGCCATAACTAAACGTGAAGTACCGTACCATTAAACACAACCCTACTGCAGTGGGAGACATCAGACTATTTTCTTAGTGAAAAGTACTAGCAAGGTTTCGTGAAGTCTATGGCACTTGCGCTATTTTCTGCTCTGTCGGCTGCAGGCAACCTGGGTGTGCACACATAATATTCGGCATAATTATTCTGATATAGAACATAACGTATTAGGTAAATTTTCGTAAGTAGGATTGAATGTAGAATTCCAGGAAACTACAATTAGATTTCAATAAACTACCATTGCTAATAGAGTATACTGTCGACAGATCGGTATCGTTAAGTGAGCACTACGCAAGCCTCTCATGTATTGCTAACTAAACCTGGCTTACGTTTCTAACACTTCACGTGTTGAGATCCTGCACATGTAAGGTAGTACATCTTCCTCATTCTCGTTCTCTACTTGTGAAGAAGCTAGCTTTACAAGGTAGTGCCGATATCTCATTTTAAATAGTCAAGGAACTTATCATGTGGCATTCTTTTCTTTCAACTAATCCAGGCCATAATCCATCTGTTAATCTTCAGAAAATACACAATTACTGAGGAATTAATTCCAATAATTCCATAAATTTTAATCATACATTCCGTTGGATTATATCGGCCTCTCCAGGCCGGTGTGATATGTTATACAGTATACACCCTTAACTAAGACCGGTTTGGTCTGATTGTAGCCAGTGTGTGGTTGGGCGAGTTATTATGTACATATCAGACTGAATATCAGTTCATAGATAATAGATGTGACGCGGGGCGGAGCAGTAATAATTAATTGTATTTCTGGATATGTGGAGCTGTCCGGGGGGATGCAGGTATAATGACTGGGTATTACCCGGGATCTTCCACAATGAGGTCCTGGATATGTACACATGACACGCTTCAATAGGATTCAAGTCCTTCACTGCACGTGTGACGTAGGTCATGGGTATTCTTTTATGCGGTCTTGCTTTATGATTCAAAATGGAGGGCTGAAAAATGTACACGCTGAGTCGCTACTTATAATGGAGCTGTAAGTGTGGATGCACATCGTTTGGTTTCCTGTACGACATATGTGTGTATGTGTGTGCGTGTGTGTGTGACGTTATTGAGCGTTTAGTGGGTTGCTATAATTATAAGTCGATAAATGTATAATAGCCAAATATGTATTGTTATACCGTTCAATTCATGTCCCAGACTTAATGGCCAAGAAATATTTGTCTTTTGAGACCAAAATATCAGTGCAGTGGGATGTTACAGTAAGTTACATAAACAGCAGAGTTAATGTAATCATCGCTATTCCTAAATAGAAAGAAATCGTAAAACTTTCGTAGAACTCGAATTCATAAAACACGAACAAGAATTCATACAAATCTAAAGTATGTTTTAACACCGTATTGGAAATATGTAATTTTTTATTTATTAAATTCAAGTTCGTACAAGAGATAGTTTAAAACAACGCCCAAGTCTAATGTTCCCAAAACAAATAACTAAATGTCAAAACTTCACTGTAGAGTCTGCCAATATCTCTTGTCATTAAAGCTAAATTACGGAGATAGTTTAGATCAAAAATATCATCAATAAATAGATTAAGTTTACATAATCATGCACAATCAGCGAAAATAGATTACTTTGGTGTCTTCCTCTTCTGCCTCAGTGAATTGATGGCAAAAATGAGGGAGGAAAACGCTGGTCCATCAATAGGACCCCGCAAACATGGCCTAACTTTCTCCACCGACTACGGTCCATCTTTTCTGACAATGTTTCAGCATTCCATCGTTTATACAAGTTTTTAATGGAGATGACTCCTGAGTACTTCATATTCAAAATGAAGCGAAGATGTCTGCGGTGAACAACATCTAATTTCTCGAGTTTAGGTCGACATCATCACTCATCAGCATATTCGGTGTCAAGTGGAAGGCCAGCAATAGTTGTCGAGGGAAATCGGCCTATCTAAACTGATAGTTATAGTGTATCTAAGTTCATTCAAAGCACCAGCTAAGACAAGGATAAATTGTCACCTGGAAGGCTCCGAGAAGACTTAAAAACTCAGTTGAAAGAACTGTAATATTTTAAAGGTTCAAAATAAAGTTCAAACAGATTGAATAAAACTGTTAAAACTGAGTATTATCCGTGCTAAAACTAGACGAAAGCAAAACTGAAGTTACCCACAATGTGGGTTAACTTCATGTGGGTCCCACATAACTCAACATGTTACAGTTGTATCAAATTATTGTGTGATAAAATATCGATCGTTGAGCTACACGCAAATAGGTCATAGTGTTGATAAGTTTTATTACCTTGACGCTTACTTTCTACGGTAAAAATGCTAAAGCCCTGTATTATTAAAATGTTCTTGAAGAAAGCTAGGATTATTAGATTGATATAAAACGTGTTTTCTACCTTGTTTGTCATCTAAATTGTCATCTACATCTATTACCTACCTGAATAAAGGAATATCTTCTCACTTACTGAGCGTCACCCTCGTCTTGCATGTTTAGTTTACAGATGTTAATGTTATGTCAATAGTGGTTACACAATTATCTATGTAAACAATAACATTGCATTGTTTGATGTAACTATGGTAACGGTACGAAACACTCAACATTTTGTTCCACATTTACCCAAATACCCAACGCTGCACTGTCAAGTTGTCATGGTAACTGTCATTCAGTCAACTCTTTTCCGTCTAACATTCCTCAGTATTCACTCTGTTTCTAGCAAATAAAAGAAAATTGTGTGATGTATTGAAAGATTGTATATATAATTGATCCGTTGGTTTGGAGTAAATAGTAAACAAGTGGGTCACACACGCGGTGTCACAGTGACAGTAGACAGTAAACACGGTGTGTGAGTGTGACTAATTGGAATTCCAAGTAAACCTTTTCCACCTCATGCCAATTAGCACATAGTTTTCACACCGCCTCCCGGACTCGCCAGTCACGTGACAACAACCGACCAATTACAAGAGAGATACACAAACTAGCAGCCAATCACCGGGCAGCATGATAAACCAGCGGCCAATAAGGGGTGCTGGGTTAGAATCTAATTTGCTAGACAGTGTATCCTGGAGTGCGTGTAAAGTGTAAATTGGCATTTTGACAACCATGGACTGAGATATAGGGGCCTTCTAGCTACTGTCAATATTTTACAACCTGTTGTGATCGGACCTCCAGTCAGCTGTCTAGATATTTGTGTAAATATAAGTTATTTCCCTAAGGTTGGCTTCCCATTGGATACTCCTTTAATCCTCAGACCCAGTGCAGTACTTACCAGTGCTTTTATCAGGTTGGTGATCATGCAATGGTAACCACAGTAAGGGCATAGTAACCATGTCACAACATGTAAACCAAGGTGATAGGATGGTTACAGGAACTTTTGTAACAATACAGTTACCATGATAACTGTCGGTCAAGTACCATCAACGTATAAAATGAATGTTCACATTCTAGAAGGATTAGCCCCGTATTTCAGTCTCCTCAGAGGTTCAAAACTATCATGGTCCTCCTCCACTTAGCCTTTACGTTATCCCCGTGACATTTAAATCCCCGTGACTTAATGTTATCCCTGTTTGATAAAGGGGGATATTTCCAAGGTTTCAATGCGGTTGGCATCAGTCCCACAGCAATGTATTACCAAAACTATACATACCCTCACTCCTCGTGTGAATCTAACAGAATCTAACAGACTTTATCACAAGAAATTTAACGAATGGTATGTACATATCAGTTGAAATAAATAAATTAAACCGCGTTATACCGCTATAAGAATTAAGATAATTAACTACCTACTATCGTAGTTAATAGTTATTATATTATTATAATTAAACATCCAATATTGTAGAGGTACGGTTGATCTGAAATACACAGATATTGTGTGTACCCATCACTGGTCTGCTGGGTTTTCAGAGTGAAATAGTGATCTTCTCACTTAGATTACATCTAATAACTGTAATTATCCCTAGAATAAAAAGCAGCATCATTAAAAGATGAGCAGCCAATTACTGATCACGTGCTTTCCTCATCCAGCCAATCAGATCCTAGTATTTTGATCACGTGACGTAAACCAACCAATCAGAGCAGCCCATTCCGGGTCGCATTAAAATCGTCTTCTTCCTGTCCGTGCCCTGCCGGTCGCTGATTGGACTGTTTTTGTCACGTTTCCTAGCAACGCAGATCCGCCATTGGTTAAATACCGTCACGTTGTATAGTCAATTAAAGGCCCAGGATTGGTCGTATCATGGCACGTGATACTAAAACTCCGTTCTAATTGGATAATGATGATCTTGACTGATACCAAGTGTCCAAGATGCACGCTGTGCCCGTTAATACTGGGCTTACTGACATTTACTCCCTCTAACAAGGACCTGGCTAAAATACACAGCAAATTTACACGTTATTATTACACTACTTATACTACTACTAATATAAGTTATATTTTATTATGTTATATAAGTGCATCATATGGTATTTGGGATATATCAGAATTGCGGCCATATTAAATATTTTATAAATGCGCTTAAATAAGATATACCATAAGTGCGAATATATTAGAAATTTACATTTAGGTCTGCTGTCTTTAGCACTAACTGATAATGTCTGTTATGTGACAAGTTATAGGGTAAGATAGTCAATTTTCTCATGAGACCAAAAAGGCTGAAACCACAGCAGTGGTAACGGCTCATTACACCGTCAAATAATATGTAATCTACACTGCATACTGCTAGCGATAACGTTTATCATATATTCCATTACATTTCTTATCTGTTATGAGATGTAACCAAAGATAATATTGTAAATGTCTGCGAAAACTGCGCATAAAATCAAAGAACTCTTCACCCTCCCCACTGATACGCTCCAAAATAACCAAACTATGGCGTAATAAATAGCAGCAGCTAAATTGTATTGAACCTACACTCTTACCTGTTAATACTGTGTTAAGTGTACTGGTAATTGTTTATTAAGGGCCAAATTGATGGGTAGTAATCGATGATGTGCATCAGCTCCATCATGCTAGCAATACAGTATATAATGGTAGGCCCCACCCGCCGGCCCTAGTATGTGCTGTAGTAGTATTGTGATTACTGTAATTCAATATAGTTAGTTGTGTCCTGATCTATTAATACAATCTAACGGATATAATTATACTTCTTCTTTTATAAGCTATGATTGTGGAGTAGGGTTTTCATTGGTTCGTCTAAATTGGTGACTGCCAAGCTAACAAAATAGAATCAACCCCATGATTAAGATCAGTTTATCTTATAGCTATTTCGGTGGTATATTACACCATCATCCATTCTTTAGTAGAAACAAAGCAATTAATAATAATAATAATAAGTAGGAATTTATACATCGCTTTATAGCCATAAAGAACTCAAAACCCAAAGATTCAGTTCAAACCATCTAAAGCGACTCATGAGTAACATGTACATAAGAACTTATTTTTATGTAGTATGGATTTTATGAGAAAGGTAATTAAGAACTAGATGTAAAACTAAATAACTAACTCACGCCTTATCCCAGGGTTTGACACAAGAAAAGTACGAAGAGATCTTTGCAAGGGAAGGTCCCAACTGTCTGACCCCTCCTAAAACCACCCCCGAGTGGATCAAGTTCTGCAAACAGCTGTTCGGTGGTTTCTCTACCCTGCTATGGATCGGAGCCATTCTCTGTTTCTTCGCTTACGGTCAGTTTATCACAAAATTTAAAAAACATATTTTGATTAAATTTCAGATCTCAGTCCAGTTTTAATGTTTCAATATGAGTGAAATAAAATTAATTGGATTTGAAACCAAGTTTAGTTGAGTTTCAGTTGAATTTTCGTGCCCTATACCGTGTGCTGTGTATAAGCTTTATTGGGTTTATCTGTCTACAACTAACTGCAGCCATTAGACACGTATTAGGATAGGAGTGGAGCTCATCTCTTATTTGTCATGAGTATAGCAGTCATTAGCTCGATACATAATCTATGCAGTTCATTATGCTGCATATTTAATATTTATGCGATTGGATTGAGTTGTAGCCCGAATGGTCTTACTGTTCATAGTTTGTGTTAGACCACGCATGAAGGTCTATAATAAACTAAAGATATATTAATATAAGATGGGCGGTGGCTAATACTGGTACTGATTTGTAACAGGTGCCAGTAAACTGTACCAGTAGCTACCAGTAGTTAGTTACTACCAGTAGTACAAGTTTTAATAATCTACCTGACTTCTCAGCTGTATTTAGTAACAAATATACTGTAATGTAAGAAATATAACCTGGAGAAAAGACCACTACAGAGAATTGTTGAAATGAGAATTATTCTTATCAAATTTCCTTTCCTCTGTAAATCAATTATCAAACCACATCACAAGGCTATAACTTGGCTTAGTTTTGTCTCTGGTGGGATTGAGTTACTTAAAAAGCGGTATTTGCCGCGTTTTACATGACCACTGCACAGTGCACCTAGATCTGCGTACAACTAGACAATAGACATGCTCCTTATTAGAAAATATGATGTATTTTTTTCTAATTAAACCATCAGCTCTGGTTTAATTGAATTGTCAGTTAATTAAAAATTGAACTTAATGAACAGTGCAGTGATTGTTCTTGTTGGAACTGTCTCTGAGATTTACGAAACAGAAAAGAGGTGTACCAAAATGGCGACCTGCGTTTGATCAGAAAATTATTATGCTCGACAATTACTAATTTGTTGCTATTTCTGTACTCTTGCGACACGACCACGTTTGCATATTATTTAATAATATTGCTTTAATAACAGAATCGCAAGCAATCTAAAATTAAAAATAATTAATTTTAGTCATAGTGAAAACATCCCAAAATTTGTGAGATGAAAATAGCTGTTCAAGAGAATGGTTTAGCTGATGTTACCTTAAATCTAGATAACTTTGGAAGCGGAGGCTCAGAGGCTGTTTGATGCCTCTCATTTTCGCATTAAATTCATTTTGACACAGGCTAATGCCAAGTTAACCAAACGTCAGTGTACTGTACAAACTTTGATCCAAACTTAAACTCAACTAAGACACATTTAAAACTCAACTAAAATTCAACTAAAACTCAACTAAAATTAAACTAAAACTCAACTAAAACTGCCCTTAAAATGTAACTCTCGTGCAGGCATCCAGTCGTCAAAGTATGTGGACCCAGCTGAGGATAACCTGTATCTGGGAGCCGTGCTGACGTTTGTTGTCGTGGTTACCGGAATCTTCGCTTACTACCAGGTACTTATTGATAATTAATGACTAACTGATCACTTATTATGAATTATATATGCGCATGCATAATAAGCTTTTTGATTTGTATCTGTTCTGAATAATCGTGCAAATCAACGTAGCTTAGAGAAGGAAATTTGTATATGTACCCAGTCGAGCACAAACGGTGTCAATTAACAAATTGATTGAATAACTAATCGATTAACCAACGATATCACCACATAGGAAGCTAAATCCGCCGCCATCATGGACAGTTTCAAAAAGATGGTACCACAAGAAGCTACGGTAGTCCGTGGAGGAGAAACCACCATAGTTAACGCTGAGTTGATTACTCTGGGAGATTTGATAGAAGTGAAAGGAGGAGACAAACTCCCCGCTGATATCAGGATCGTTAACTGTTCTGGATTCAAGGTTAGTCAGGGGAAGGTTGACTTCCCTTTTAAGGGGGGTTCGGCATTAGAAAGCCAGCTTTTTGTTCTAGAATGTTATAGAGACTTCTAGAATAGATACCGGGAAATATTTCCGAGGCGTCAGGTAGGGTACGTGGGACGATATCTTAGAAATTAGAAAAAAATCTTTATAGAAAAAATAGGCGCATATTTATTTATCCGATTATTCTATTCGATTGCTTCATTCGATTATTTGGCCATGGAACTACAACTCGATTATCCTATTCGATTGCCTTATTCGATTATTTGGCCATGGAACTACAACCTGGTCCCGCTATTTCGAGCCTCTTTTTAAACATCCGTTTTTAGTTTAAATTGTCATATTGAAATACGGTATGCAATTATCCCTCGTCTAGTTTGTGACATGGTCAAACCAACGGAAGGTTACCTTCCGATGAAAGAAGTACTCAGAAATTAAAGACCAGTTCTTTGTGATGGGATCCCGGATCTCCCAATGATGTCCGATAACTGTCCGCTAGATAACTACGTTTAGTTGGAAAATGTTTTTTTCCCCGTTTTCAGTGCACATCAAATTAGGTTACATCTTTCTGCTAGCGTCACTTCTTTACAATTTTAGATGAGGAATTAGGTCATAATTCAATATAGTAGATAGTAGATACCAATACGATTGGTGTTGATTTCACACACTTACACTCATCTCTCACATCTTATATATAACTTGAGTAAGTAGCTGAATCTTGTAATGTCCCAATTTTGTGAATTAGACTGGCATTGGATCACTGCCACACTGTTTGGATCTTTACGGTCAATGTTCACAAAGTTCCCTTGTGAACGGACAACGAAATTTGTTTATCTTTTCATCAGTGTGATAACATTTAACAAGAATGTTGGATAACATTTCCATCTTCATAATACTATTCACATCGGCTAATGACGATGCTTTTAAGCTAAAAATGAAATCAGGACCACAGTGATGAAGTTAAAAACGAAATAAATGAATTTGACTGTAACAGTAACTTTGTTACAAGGAACTCTCGATCACGTTTAGTTTAACAAACTCGCTCCTTATAATTGTATTGTGTTCTCAGATGTAATAAGCCTCGACAAACTTAAGTTTTCGGAAGAAACAAGGATAGCCAGAGGTTAACATATCCTGACAGAACTCAAACCAGCGTCCAGCATGTTCTATTGAGCAGGAACAAAGTTACTAATGAAACCACAACCACTGAGGTCTTCAGAACTATCACATTCCTACTGATAATATCATCGGTTAAACTCGTACACGCTCCGTGTGTTGTGCCACATTTCCCGCCAATGTTTCACTCAATATTTCACTATTGAAACCGCAACTACTCTCATGTTGCTGTGAACTCCCTTATTTGTCCCTAAACCGTGAATCATACCTCATGTGATATCTACTATCACGTTTTATTGGCTATCAGCTAAGCTATAGAAAGTGGCGGGAGTTTTAGAAATTAGAACCATAACTCCATGCACCAGGTGCAATTCTAGCGGATGAAATTACGACCGTAAAAGTGAGCTGCATTGTATTGTCCATGTCTAGATTCATATGCACTGCTTCTTTACAGACCATGTACCGCTCAATCTTAACAACATTTCATTCTGAAGAAATGTAGGATTTAACAGTTTGCACTTACTACAATTGTTACTACAAGTGACACATTTTACAACTCAGTTAAGGATTCCAATACGGCGCCGTCTGCCTTTCCTGTCAAATGACGTCAAAAGATGGTCGTAAAAAAGAAGACCCAAAACACATATATAAGCTTATAAGAAACCTTCAACTTATTAAAGTGTATGCTGTGTTTCTCACAGTCTACTTAGTTTGATAAGTGCAGATCTTATTGTAGAAGACAATTAGTGATTATATCACTTGTAATTTTGGAAATTCATTACAATTATCCAATTAGTTGCTAAATGCTGATCTCATGCTAATCACCAGGTTGATAACTCCTCTCTGACCGGAGAGTCTGAACCCCAGTCCCGTGGAAGTGAGTGCACTGATGATAACCCCATTGAGACCAAGAACCTTGCTTTCTTCTCAACCAACGCTGTTGAGGGAGCTGCTCGTGCTGTCGTTATCTCCTGTGGTGATAACACCGTCATGGGTCGTATCGCTTCTCTTGCTTCATCACTCGGATCGGACCGTAAGTCTACTGGAATGTGTTTATAAAATTTTGTAGAAGTTTTGTGCTTGTTTGTTGAAAGATGGTAGAAACTGCTTGCTTGCTACCCTCTTCAAGACGATGGCTGGCCTCCAAACGTTATATAAACTATTACCAGCTTATAATCATGTGTAAGATGTAACGCAGATAGTCATGTGTAATATAAAAGGCGGTTATAGAGTATATATAATAGACTACAGACCCTCATAGAACTTAACCAGTATTATTTAGTAGACCACGAACTTATGTAGACTAGCTACGTGGAACGGTACCGGTATATGCGTAACACTCACATACTAGTTACATACAAATAGCCATGAACCTTCAGACAGATCTATTCTGCTAACATGTGAAAAATAAGCACAGTTAAAAGAATTTAAAAGTTTTGAATTTAAAATGTTTAAAATGTCCAAAGCGCGAAAGAATTGTGATTTAATAAAGTTTTACGCGGCATGATTATTGTGGGGCTAAAATGTAGGGCAGGAATCCCTGAAGGAATCTTAATGAACAATGCTCAAATCGCACAAATTCATTTTAGAGTAATGCGATATGATGGATTACAATTGCAAAATGACGTCAACACTAACAATGCATTTATTAGTAACGTTTTGTTTTGGCCCTTCTGTTCCTTTCGCAGCTATTCGATAAAAACGAGGGGGGTTTAGTGTGCCCCCTCCCCACGAGGGGTGTTTTTCTTCGCGGCTACAATTATTAAGAAATAATGTTTAACCCCGGTCTTCTATGAATGAACAGTGTGTATTGTCAAGTTGTTGAGGGCTACGGAAATCGTAATATATGGGAATATATATGTAATTATATAATACTTCGGCACGCCAAATATCTAATTCCTTCAGATCTCTTTTCGCTTCTAGATCTTTCGGAAACGAAAAATTCAGCTTCTAATTTTTAACTTTTTAAGCGAACACAGAGTATAGTTATAAAATTCTCGAAACTGGGAATCAGGACTAAATCAGTTTTTGAGAGCCGCTCATTTGCACGCCGTACCATCAATCGGATGTTTCCGTTAATCAAAAAATGAAGAATATTTGATAATACTAATCACAGTTCCAGACATTCTAGAAAGAACGATTGATGATTTATATGAAAGATTGAGTTAAATAATGGAAATATGTGTCCCCGAATAATGTTTATTTGGGGATGATGAGTGGTGAAGAAGCCGTATACCCCTTAGACTTATCTTGATTCTTGACGTCTCACGTCTATTCAATATCAGTAATAATATAAACAGTCATGGTACGTATTCCCCCGGGACCTTCAAACTACTGTTTAACACTCTTTGTTTTCATGTGCTAGAAATAATGCACGGTCAAATGAGATGAGAACTAGTTTTGTGGACTTAACTAGGTCCGGATAACTCGCCCCATTTTCAGCAGAAGCTATGGTGGTTTAATTGGCCTTTTTTATTAGTATGCCCTATTAATGCTGTAAATTTTGAAGAAGCTATTTGATAAATTAATAACATTTAATTAAAAGATTAATTCGTGATATTGAGCCTCGCCCCAATTTTAATCTTGAATTAACTCGCCCGCCCTATTATTAATTGCAAAGCACTTCATCGAATCAACTTATTAATATAAGTTATTGAACTTGAGATGAAATTGCAGCATAATCTTAATTTCAAGCTGCTTTTCAGGAAATAATTGACATTTTTTGGCGTCTCATAACTTAAATTGACCGAGGCCTGCTAATTAAAAACATTCATTAAATCTGATAGGGTTGATTTTCTAATTAGTTAGATTAGTTATGTCAAGAATCTACTGAACAGTTATAGTAGCAGTAACCGTGTGTTATTACTAATTTACATTACACTGTAATAGAAGTGATCTCTGTTCTCGCATTGACGGCGACAATAGGTAATATTTAATGGCTTTTAATATTCCCCTACACATCTAGGTGACTAGTTGCCATATAGCGGCGCTACATTATAGCTACAACATAGCCACTAGCTATAATACAGCGCCGTGTAACTACCAGGGGGTTGTCAAATGTGGGTTAGAGTAGCAAGGACCAGCTCTAATACTGATTGAGTGTCACTCAAAATGCTGCCAGAGTGTGAAATATAGAAATATTGTCTGGTGCTGAGTGGATTATAAACCTCTTTGTTTTCAAGCTGAAAATACAGTCCTGACAGTGCGTGGTATTTAAAATCTAAGAGTATGGACCAATCACTTAAGTGAGGGATATTGCACTCCAAAGTGAGGGATATTGCACTCCAAAGTGAGGGATATTGCACTCCAAAGTGAGGGATATTTCACTCCAAAGTGAGGAATATTGCACTCCAAAGTGAATGATGCATTGCACTTTCCCAATTGTATCCACTAAACTTGAAGCCGCACAAATACATAATATCTCCTGATAATTGCAATGTTATCTACAGTTCTAGTAGACTACAAAAAGTACAGCCGAACTGTCAGAGGAATGTGCAGCATTCAAGGTGAAACCTCCTTTGTCGTCATGGGTATTTGTTTAACCTCAGTTAAACACATTTTTACGTGCAAGGCTAGCTATTGACGTAGGTCAAACTCTCAATATCCCTGAATAGACGGTTAAGTCGGGCCGTTAAAGAGTTTAAATGTGTAAGTTAACAGTTTGACCCGCTAGTTTGCGGAGTATGAAACCTCTAGAATATTTTAGAGTGTATGCTCTGACAGAGGTATGTTTTGCAAGGGTTGACACGCGCCATAAAATATAAACCATAAAGCTGCAAAACTGTAATCTAGATCGGTGAGTTTTTAATGGGTTTCAACACGTCACCAAGTGTGTAGTGGACTTTATTTAGGTTACTAGTCACTAGACAGAGGGACTTAAAAACTTGTCCTCAATTTCTCTGGTTAATAATTAGAAGGTTCACGGAACACGGAATATACCGTACATACTCTCTAAACGTACGTGTCATACACTGAACCAGCACATAATCATTACTAATAGAGTAATTGGGTAATAACCTTGACGTCGTGTGAACTGTCCCTCTTGTCCGTTTTAGAGGAAAATACTTTCCACTTTTCTAGATCGTGTGTTTTATTAGCATATTATGCAAGGTGAATATGCAGCTGATATGATATGTGTTGTACAGTGGTGAGTGGCTATTAGGGAGTGCAATTTGTGGATATGAAGTGTTGGTGAAGTGACGTCATTGAGTCGTTAGTGGACGGAGGAAACGCGTCGTTCTTGTCTGTGTGTCCTGTCTGTGTGGCTGTGTGTCTGTGTGTGGCGGGTAAGATGGTTTTGTAGTGTAATATCCTCTGAGAAAGTTCTTAGTATGGAGACATTTAGTACAATTATATTTGACAATACAAATCCAACAATGCTACCAATTATATTTGATACCTTACATTCTATTACATTCTCTGGAATGATCTAATAACAGTACTGCGCGATTATACCATTAAAATGTAAAAAAACAAAAGTCTAAAATACTTTTGGTAAAAAAATATGTCTGAAGCAAAAGTGAACCCATATTAACATGTCTGTAAAACCAAACATTCACAAAACTTCGGTTCATATTAGTAATTAGCCCCGTCTTTTGTATACCCGATATCTTGGAGAATTAGTGTAATCTGGCAGTGTGTCAAGGCCGCCTACCAGTACTTATTTTCCAATTACCGTACTAGTTCCACACAATTTACTCCTACCGTTCTGCAAACTTCTGATATCACGCACCAGACCGGGTGCTAAGAAGCGCATTTGTAGCAAGTGCTACTCTCGTTGACACTAAAGGAAATGATAACTGAAATAGATGAACACCGTGCAATTATTTTAATTTGTGGGCAGCAAAATTTATATTGTTGACATGATCAAAGGCCAATAAGAGTTATCGGTATTTTCTTATCATATCTGTGATAAACTCTTCCTTACCAAGGAAATCATTGACTTTACATAAGACGATCATCATGTTAAAAGGAATTTTACTGTTGATATGTGAAGTAGACCTAAACCTTAATTTACGCCGCATCGTGTGGAGATATTATGTGAGCATTGTCAAGAATATTCGGCAATCTTCACATTCTATCACCCTGTCTTAATTCTATCAGAATATTCAATGGCTACAAGTATCGATAATTGTAGGATTTCTTCTAGAATACATATTAGATTAAAGGTATTCTCCTTTGCTCAAGAATTTGAACATTGCTTTGCTTTAGCGGTTAGCTAATAGCTGTAATATAACAGTGTAATACTGCAACTTTCAGGCGCCGCTTCAATAAGTTATCAGGAAGCATTGTTGGTCCATTTGCGTGTCAACCTAAACCAAATTATTTCAAATTTGTCCGATCATTATAAAGTACAGTTAGATGTATATTTTCATGTTAAGATCGCAGTCGTATGCTGTCTTACCGTGCGGTATGAAACCGTCTTACTGTGCGGTACAATGCGGTATAACACTGTCTTACTGTGTACAACAAGCCGCGCTATTTAGAAGACTTACAAGCTCTCATTTGGGATTGACGTTGCATACACCTTACGTGTAACTAGAGGATGTATACGAGACAGCAATTAATACACGCGCCACTGATTGCTTACCGTCTGACAGTCAGATAGCTGTATCAGATAGCCCGCTTAGTTTACACTGCCTACTAGCTGGGGATATAACATAGTTTAAACTACTAGCTCGAGCGAGATGTAGTTGTAGAGATGTATTATGTGCTTATTGGGCAGTATTAGCTGTAGTTATGTAAAGGTACCACTATGTTTAATTGTAGTTACAAGTGTTTTGTATCTTTAAACCTGGCCTTGGTCAGGCCATCGTCTTGCAACGTGTATTCCTGGCAGTATAAAGTAAATATTAAGCTTCTAGATTAATACTTCAAAATAACAATATTATCTTAAACTATATAAAAACTATTTCAGAAACCCCTATCGCCATTGAGATCGAACATTTCATCCACATCGTGTCTGGAGTAGCTGTCTTCCTCGGAGTTTCCTTCTTCATTCCTCGCCTTCATCCTGGGATACGAACCTATTGAGGCTGTTGTCTTCCTTATCGGTATCATTGTCGCTAATGTGCCTGAGGGTCTCCTGGCTACTGTCACTGTGAGTACTTCTTTAAAAAATTACAATCTTCTCCATAATAATGATTTTATTAATTTAGTTATATTATATTCTGTGAAGGTGTATGTGAACAACATAATAAATTTAAAACAAGCCAGCCATGAATATTCATCGAATAGAATAGTGAATTATAAATATTAATCCCTCACGGTAAATAAAAATGTTCGCGAATAAATGTCGGTGATAGATCGGTCCAAGTTCTGTTTCAACATTTTAACCCCAAATATTTGCTCTATTTTAAGAATGAAACCACACGCTGAATATAATTATAAGAGTAAGTTGGTTACACACTCATGAATATTTAACTTCGCTATTTTACGGGTAGTTTCCCCACACTTACCACAAATATGCCCTCTGGGGCTCCCCCACACATTTCCCCGCACCATTCAAACATTCATCGTACCAAATTTGTTATGGAAGTGTGCTGTAGCTTGTAGACATGTCACGTACCTGTAAAAATAGAAACAAGGTATTGAAATAAGGTTGAAGTTTCATACTGTTATTCCCAGTCAATATCAAGGTTCTCAACAGTACTCAACTACTTTAAACCAGGAACCTAAAATAGAATTTTAAAAGGCAGTGTTAACAAGTTATGTTGCAGGTGTGCCTGACTCTGACTGCTAAACGTATGGCAAAGAAGAATTGTCTGGTAAAGAACTTGGAAGCTGTAGAGACTCTTGGATCTACCTCTACCATCTGCTCTGATAAAACCGGAACTCTTACCCAAAACAGAATGACAGTCGGTAAGTTCTTGCCACGTGTCATATTTTCAGGGGAGCGTTAAATCTTTTAGTGGGTCAGAGAGGGGTGTCAAGTGCAGATAAATTCAACGTTCCTCCGCTTATTATGCAGGTCCATGCACATGGGATTTTATGCCTCCACCGTGAGGCCATACGCGGTAAATGGACGTTTAAACTTAATGTAGCTGACTCCTTGAAACCACGTTGGTGACCAAAGTTTCCACTTCCTACATAAATACTGTAGTTCTGTGTAAGTAGTGAAATAGGTTGGAATGTGTAAACTGGTGTGAAACTACCCAGTCCCCTTCCTTCTCCCTCTGATCTCTCACACGTCAACATCAACAAGCAGCCACCACTGGATACATCAAGTGTTAAGTTTCAGCCTTCACGGCGGGAATTATTTCCTTTTCTTCCCTGGGGCGGCAATATTTACCCAGATCTCTAGAAAAAACAAATTTATAGAAAACAATGCGGTGAGCTGTGTGAACCACAGTTTTACGGACCACACACCAGTTGTCAGAACTCTCAGTCAGACTAACTTCCCACCTGACTACACCATAGTTAAATGTCACGTGACATTATTTATTGACATGCAACTTTTAATCCATTGTGCCGCTCTCTGTGTTGAAGAGCGCGGGAAAATTCTACACGAGCACACACTACACGCCACTCTCTCACCCATCTGATGTTTCTCCGGGGGGAGAGATAGAGTTAGCAAGTTAAAAATAACACTCAGTAAAACCTCTCGGACTGTCTCCATAGTTGTAGTTACAAAGTTGACAGCACCACAGGGGGGTGTTGTTGCAGCACTCACTAGTATCACCGTGTCACAATGTGACGCGAGTCAGCACCTCTAACAGCTAGTTTAAACATACCCACATTTGCACTGTGTCGATCTGGTTCAGTGTTATACTTCAGTGCTGAGATTGGAGAGTCTTTGCTATTTACCTTTTTAGGGTATTTCGAGACAAGTTTTCGTCATCGGAATGTACAATTCAACATTTTTGTGCAGTGGTTTAATGGCGAAGAATTGTATTTCTTTTCTGATGTTTCCCCACGAAATTCCAAAATGCCTGGGGAAGCCAATACAGGCAATGACCTCATCCATTTTAGCTTCATTCTCTATACTCCGGCGAGTGTACATTTTATGTGGATCTGAGCTATTTTTACAATACTGACATCTACAGAAACAGGTGATATAAATATAGCAATAAGATCTGGGAACTTTAAACAGGATATTTTACATGTTCCATTTAATTGGTAGCACATTATAAATCTAATGAGCCAGTTCTGATAGCTAAGCCTATCATGTGTAGATTAACTAATCTCTGATCTTATCATTAACTTACTTGAGAAACGAGAACTTTGTCTGGTCCGAAAGAACAAATACCGGGGAAAAACGGAATCTTATCGTCGAATATTCCGAACCAATTAATTTCCAATAAAAACGATCCCAATAACCACGCATGTTGGAATGTTAAATGAAGAGATAACACACAGTCGGCACCCTCACTTCCCTCTCGATTGCCCCCCCCCCCCCCCCTCAAGTCCTTCCTACACACCCGGCTTAATTGTGAGGTTCTCAAATTATCCTAATTACAAATTTTGTTATCACTTCAACTTCTTTAAAAGGGCCCTTATATTACCCCCTCTCTGTTAGCAAATCTAATAAACCAGATTATCCGACCCGATTGTTCCACTTTCTCAGCCCCTCATTGGTTGTCTCCCGTCACGTGGTCGAAACCGAGCCTCGTGATTGGTTACTCGCCGTCACGTGATCAGAATGCAGACCTGTGATTAGTCGGTTTTATTGTGGTGTTAAACGTGGCGTTGCAAGTAGGAAGATCGGGTTTCACCTCTGTTACCAGCCGTACACTAACTAAAGGGAGAGAGGGTCTGTGGACATTTTCTGTGGGAAGTCTGTCAAAGGGAGTGAAGTAGCCAATATTGTTGATAGTTTGGTAAATGGTAACTTTTAGTCTAAAATATTCCCACCGAACTTACGAAGATGGGGCTTACAAGGACCGTATAATAATGATCTGGAAGCCCGGGGTTCTTAGAACAGACTAATGTACTAAAACTGAAGAATACTCTACTCATAGTTCAAATTGGGGAGATGTGGTGAGTCTCAATGTAACTCAGACAATTTATGTAAGATGTATCCACTTGTCTAGAAACTCTAAATATATTATTTAAACTCGTGTACAGCTTTCTTTTTTTTTCTTGGTGAACTCCTCCGAACTCGTGGCCGGGGCAGCCAAGTTTGAAATAAGTTTTGAGCATGGCAACGAATGTGGACAAGGTAGACGAGAAAAAGATTTCGTGACATCGGTTGCATGCAACATTATTACAATAATTCTAAACTTGGCCACCTCCGACATCAGTGTGGACAGGATAGCAAAGAAAAATTAAGTGTTTTAGAAAACTTCAAACCTGAATTCAGCACTCTCGTAACCAACTTGTCTCACCAACATTTAATTTCATCAAGACTAGTAAACACTGACCAAATCTCCTGACCTGGCTAGATGGAGCGACTATTTTTCTAACTTTGTCGAGGAAATTGATAAAATTTAAATATCCTAATCTAGTCTGTGCCTTGTCAAAAAGGGACAGCTGAGCATTTTTCTGAGCATAATCCAACTTAGATGTAAATTATTAGATAAATAAATAATAGCTTCATGGTGAGTATGTAACATTTACAATGAGTTACTAAATTTCCTAAATGGCACAGTAAATGGTCTTGTTAAAATTTAACCGTATTTCCAGTATAGTACGAACATTTACTACAGGATAAACATGTTTCCTTTACCAACAACCTCTATATTGAATATCACAGAATTTAACATATAATTACATATTATAGGAACCTGGTCGTCGATCAAATCTGGGGCATCGCCATTTTCTACTTATTCGAGAAATTTTCTAAAATTGATGGCGAAAATGGTAATGACGCACAGAACAATCAAATGTCAAAAATTTAACTTTTGTCAAAGGAATAAAAGTTTTGAGTTGGTCAGTACGTACCGGAACGTCGGTTTAACCATTCCCTCCCCCGTGCGTCAGCTGTGAAAGACCTCGTGTCAACGTTGGCAATTTGTTAAAACCATTGTAAAACAAGCTCATTTGATTTTAACTTCCACAACCTGAATAATATCGACTTTGTATCAAGTTCACTGATCAACTTACTAAATGATTGTTAGATTGTCAACCAGTGATTGGTCAAGAGACTGTAAGTGTAAACCAGGCCAATGATGGGTCAGGAGACTGTAAACCAGGCCAGTGATTGGTCAGGAGACTGTAAACCAGGCCAGTGATTGGTCAAGAGACTGTAAACCAGGCCAGTGATTGGTCAAGAGACTGTAAACCAGGCCAGTGATTGGTCAAGAGACTGTAAACCAGGCCAGTAATTGGTCAAGAGACTGTAAACCAGGCCAGTAATTGGTCAAGAGACTGTAAACCAGGCCATTGATTGGTCAAGAGACTGTAAACCAGGCCAGTGATTGGTCAGGAGACTGTAAACCAGGCCAGTGATTGGTCAAGAGACTGTAAACCAGACCAGTGATTGGTCAAGAGACTGTAAACCAGGCCAGTGATTGGTCAAGAGACTGTAAACCAGGCCAGTGATTGGTCAAGAGACTGTAAACCAGGCCAGTGATTGGTCAAGAGACTGTTAACCAGGCCAGTGATTGGTCAAGAGACTGTGAACCAGGCCAGTGATTGGTCAAGAGACTGTAAACCAGGCCATTGATTGGTCAAGAGACTGTAAACCAGGCCATTGATTGGTCAAGAGACTGTAAACCAGGCCAGTGATTGGTCAAGAGACTGTAAACCAGGCCAGTGATTGGTCAAGAGACTGTAAACCAGGCCAGTGATTGGTCAAGAGACTGTAAACCAGGCCAGTGATTGGTCAAGAGACTGTAAACCAGGCCAGTGATTGGTCAAGAGACTGTAAACCAGGCCAGTGATTGGTCAAGAGACTGTAAACCAGGCCTGTGATTGGTCAGCTCACTCCCAGACTCTACCTGTTAGATAATGTATGTGCACTAAAATATCTCCCAGCGGTAGGAAATGCTAGAAATGCTGCATATTTTACGCAAATTTCTCCGTCAGCCGCCATTGGTCGGTGTCCGTCCTCTTCGCTCTTCTGATTGGCCCACCGCAGTCACATGACCTAAATACCACCCTGTGATTGATCAATGTGGGAGTGTAAGTTTATGTGTGAACCACGTGGCAGGGAGATGAGGTAGAAATTGCAATTAAGCGTGGTTGAAGCGAGCGGTGGGATGTGCGTCAAGCTGACAGCAGATAAGCCTGCTCTCTGTCTTATACTGCCATATTAACACCCAGCTTGGCTAATGAACAGGCCACGTGACTCAAACTGACCAAACAGAGAGCGCTCATCCTGTCACATGGTATCGTCACGCTAAAGAACTGCTGACCCGAAATTTCCCGGTCTTACGCTAAAATTGTTGGACAAATATTTGTTACGCGCTCATTGGACAAAGGCCGGTTTTGCGGTTCAATAATTATCATTATGTTTTGTGAAATAAGGTTGTGACGTGATGTGATTGTGACGTCACGTGATGAGATTATGACGTCACGTGATGAAGTTGTGACGTCACGACGTTTTTCTGCTACTAATTATCACCTCGATATGTTGTTCGACCAAAATTTATGTAAATATGTGCGACGTCTAGACTTATTGCACCATTAATGTGCGTATAACTTGACCAGCTTGGCTGTGTGTTGGATGGGATATGTAGATTTTAACGCCTCTAAAATGAGCAGGTCTCTAAAGCCTAAAGGAACCATTAAAACCATGAAAGTCTTATTTCACGTATTACTATTCGTATCATTCAAGCGTGAAAACATATCACTGCTATGACACTTTTCAGATTTATGGTAATACTGTAATATCATTAAGAGGTCCGAGGATACATAATCGCTCTAATATCAGTAAATGATACGACTTGCAGTGGCTGCGATGTGGAAATAGTTTTAAGAGTATTTGTCAAGCACTCCTGCAGAGTTGCACGCCTACTCTGCATGCAAATTTAAACCTCTACAGATCCCCTCAGACAATTGCGACTGAGCTACGTGCTGGGTGGACACTGTTTGAGTTAAAAAATCAAGTCACTGGACAAAATATCACTACTATTCAATATTCATCCACATTCATGTACCTTAGTCTAAGAATGTGTATTATGCTGTGTACTAAAATTTTAGTACACTTGTAATCGGTATTTAACCGACTAGTCGTATAGTTTGGGAACCTTTAAACGGTGCTCGGTTATTCCTAGCTAAATCAGTAAATTTGCAGTTACGGAAATACGGACAATTTTAGAAATCACGCTCTATGCATGAATTTCTTTGCCGATAAAAGGCTGATTACATAAATTTAAGGTAATTGTTATCTTGTTTTTAAATATTCAAACAATTAATGACCTCTAAATTAATGACCTGTACCATTTTCAGCTCACGTGTGGTACGATATGAAGATTCTTAAGGGAGACACTGTTCCTGGAAAGAAAGACAGAGAATTTGATATTGTAAGTAGAACACGTCACGTACAATTTCTTTAACGGGTGATACTCGTAAAATATCTGTTCCATATATTGGACCGTCGACGAGTCCAACTCGGCGCGCGTCCTGGTAGGTTGTAAACCTACAAACAATTTCTAAGTGAATAGTCACATTACGTTATATTATCTGTGCATGTCATAACTGAATTTAGATGATCACGTACGTTATGTACGTGTTGTGTTCTGCTGTCTACGAGTGGTCACTATTCATGAAAAACCGCTTATTAACCGTCCAATTAACTCTCAATTACCTCCCAGAATGAACCAACCTGCGCTGGCCTGATCAGGATTGCCTCTCTATGTAACAGAGCTATCTTCCTTTCTGGACAGGACGACAAGGATATCCTCATGAAGTAAGTTTTAAAACCTCCCGGGGCCGGGGGGGGGGGGGGGTTCATTTGAGAAACCGGGGGGAATTTTAGTATTAAACCATTGGGTGATTGAATTAATAGTCTGCATTTTTTTACCGTTCGAATAACGCCTCCGTTTTGGCTGTAATTTTAAGTTAAAACAGCCGCTGATAATCGCGTTATATAACGTCTCTGTTAAAATGTTCTTGTTTCGGAGCCAATATTATATATATATATAATAAGCTTATCACTAAAATTATCTTCCCTAAATATTCTGCATATAATTAAATGAGCTAATTAAGTAAATAAAGATTAAGTAAAGCACGATAGCCGTACCTTTACAATTACCTTTACAATCTTTTAAACACGGAGCAAGATTAGTGATTTACCAGACCAACTGCAATGATGAATAAAAACACTGCATTTATTACTTTTACAGAAATGTATTATAGTGGTTTGAGGTGGGGTAAAATAATAAGATTTATTGAGTCGCTTCTAATATAATATATGTGACGTGCGTGTATTTGTGTGTGACGTGTGTGTATTATGAACATTACTCCTGTCTTGAGTAATCAAGCATTGAGTGGTGGATGACTTAATTGTATACCGTGTGATTAGTTAACTGTTAACAGAGTGTGAGTTACTAACTATAATATTAAGTCATCCGGAACATAATATGTTACCTAATATTAAGCTTATTAAGGTTTATGGGATAGCTAAACTTTTAGATGAGTAGAGGAGTATGTAAAAGAAGAAGACACCATAATGACCATATAAAGTAACGTGTTACCTTACAATGTCATCTTACAAGGTAACTTTGTCAAGAACCGGTTTTAGAACTTCCAACGGATATCAGTAACTTCTTAGCTACATCTGAAATATCATACTTGAAACTTTTTAACTCATATATCATACGGGACCGTGCTGCCAATTGCAATAATAAAGCTGTTTTATCACATAAAATCAGTGAACTGTGGTTTATGAAACAGAAGGCACCTAAAATTCACATGACACTACGCACCGTACTCGATCCCTATCAATAATTCAATAGTGATATGGTTAGAACGTGTGTTAGGGTACACCGCTCGCGCTGGAAGGGATGGGGTCAATAAAGCGTATCTCCTTACAATTCAATCCAACTCTAATTTATTGGAGGGAAACTTCCACCCTAGATAATCTTATCATGTATCAAGGTGGGCATCTGGTTGCTTGGAACACTACGTTATTTCACCAGATGTTTCACTCAATGTCACCTGATGTTCCACCAAATTTCATTTCCACGAAACGTAATGAAAGTCAACTAGAAACTGAATAAATACCCTGTTCCACGTGCTATACGACTCTGGAAACATTTAAAAAAACTTTAAATTTAAAAGTTCGTTAGTACTCTGTCTGTTATTATAGTTTTCTAGTTCATGTTTTCGACCGTACTGATAACACAATTCTAAATGGAAAGCTCGAATAATGCTGAATTAAACAAAATATCGCATCAAACTGGTCCATTTCGCAAGTTCTTCAGTACAATCCTGGGCTTTGTCCTGGTTAAAGTAGCTCATAAAAATGTACATCTCCCTGTTTCTGTGAATATAACAAATATACATCTTTATATTTAATTGCTTCGATAGAGAACTTTATTTACCGCCCATTATTCAACTACTGAGTACCAGATTCCAGATTCAGTGATACGCGCGGTATATATTTTAGACGATTGAGCGCGCGCGAAGCAATCTTTGGTAATAGAAGCCAAATGTCGCTTACATTTTCTATGATTCGGATCGATTAAATTATATTATATTAAGTTTCATGCCGAAGATTCGTAAATTCGAAAACCGATCGGCAATTACGGTGGACTGATCTTATAAATTAGATATAGTGTAACTCATTCCTCATTTTCCCGTATTATACACGGCACACTTATCTGACTGTATCTCCATCAGGAATTGCCAGGGAGACGCGTCCGAGAGCGCTCTTCTAAAGGCTGTTGAGATTGCATGGAATGATGCAGGTACCAACACCAAAGATGTCCGAGAGAAACATAAGAAAGTGATCGAGATTCCTTTCAATTCTACCAACAAATATCAAGTAAGATCAGTAAAATGCTGACCACACACACACACACACAACAATTTGTTGCTTATTTTGCTCAGGCTGTGTTAATTCAAATTGTGATGTGTTGATTTTTCAAAGATATTTAATTATATTTCACCTGTAGGTGTCTGTGCACGAGATGCCCGCTGGTGGTGAACATGAAGATCAACATTTACTTGTAATGAAGGGAGCTCCTGAGAGAATCTTAGACAGATGTACCTCAATCCTTATTGACGGTGAAATTAAAGACATGCCTGCCGACAGGTCAGTTAAATTCGAGGACAGATTTCTGACTGATCAACTCAGTGAGATTTGTCTAAAATCATATCTACGTGATATTTTTGATAGTGTCTGAAGGTGTCTTAAAGTCAATAACTCGCATTGATTCGCCATCAAAGTTAATTACTGCACCCTCAATAACGAAGTTCTTCAATTGCAGCGAAGACCGAGCTAAATTCAACGCTGCATACATGGAACTTGGAGGAATGGGCGAACGTGTGCTTGGATTCTGCCACACTTACCTCGACGCGAAAGAGTACCCCAAAGGATATGCTTTCGACAACGAAAATAGTAATTGTTTTATTTTACAGTCCTCTTTTCTTCAAGAATTCTGACTAGAAGAAAGAGTTATAATGTATACGTTTATTTGACTCAGTAATGTATTTCATATGATTGAAAATCCCATTAACACTCTTTTATTTCAGTTAACTTCCCTCTGGAAGGACTCACATTTGTGGGGCTAATGGCTATGATTGATCCTCCACGTGCTAACGTCCCTGAAGCTGTTGCAAAGTGCAAATCTGCCGGTATCAAAGTTATCATGGTTACTGGTGATCATCCTATCACTGCCGCTGCTATTGCCAAGAACGTCGGTATCATCAGCCCCGAGTCCAAGACTGTTGATGATGTTGCTAAAGATATGGGTAAGCGTGCTTTAGCGATAGGAATGCCGAATGTTCTTTGTGTTAGTTTTTTAGAATTATGATTTTTTGTAACTAGATTTCTGCAAAGGAATTTTAAGTAAGGCTTAGTCAAGTGCATAACAAGCAACAGGAATGTCCTTAGGAATCCCAGTCGAAGAAGTTGATCCTAACCAAGTTAACGCTGCTGTGCTCCACGGCTCCAAACTGAAAGAAATGTCCGCCGAAGAGCTCGACAATCTTCTTGAAAATCATCAGTAAGTTCTTAACATTTTTCAGCTCCGCTGTTTTGTGAAGGCACGTGTATTTCCCATCACTTATTTATGTGCAATCGATCTTAGGGGTCGTTCACATATTACGTTATCAATTTTTGGACAATTTTTTCCCCCCCCCCCCCCCCCGGCCCCCCCCCCCCCCCCCCTCCGTAATCAGTTTTAGCTATTGTGTCAAAATTACACTAGCGTAATAATTTGGAAACCCATACGTAATATGAGAACGACCCCTTATTGCCCAAGTCTCAACCTTCATATAATATATAGGGAGTACGACATGTTAACTGCCTGGAGAAAAGTTTTAGATTATATTTATTTTCAATAGTTAACGGCTGTTGTTTCAGAGAGATTGTGTTCGCCCGAACCTCCCCACAACAGAAGCTGATCATCGTAGAGGCATTCCAGCGTGCAGGCCAGATTGTGGCTGTCACTGGAGATGGTGTTAATGATTCACCTGCTCTCAAGAAAGCTGATATTGGTATTGCTATGGGTATCGCCGGATCTGACGTCTCCAAAGAGGCCGCTGACATGATCTTGCTTGACGACAACTTCGCATCCATCGTCACTGGTGTCGAAGAGGGCCGTCTCATTTTCGATAACTTGAAGAAATCCATCGCTTACACTCTTACCTCGAACATTCCTGAAATATCTCCTTTCCTCTTCTTTATCGTGCTTTCAATTCCTCTTCCTCTAGGTAAGACTTTTTAGTCGATGAGTTTAGATAAGCTGTTTATTCCTGACATACAAATTAGAGAACTGAAAATAAATCTAAAATTTTACCTATCTACTTTTGAAGACTTATTTGAATCCTACCTCTATCCTAGGAACTGTCACTATCCTGTTCATTGATCTGGGAACTGATTTGTGGCCTGCTATATCTCTGGCTTACGAGAAGGCTGAATCTGACATCATGTTGAGGGCACCACGTGACCCTCTCCAGGACAGACTTGTCAACGAAAGGTACATTTTGTTTGCAAAGTTGTCGATGAAGAGATTGGGATTCATTCCTCTGTCATGTCGTAAGGGCTGATATGTTCATTTTATCTCAATAGTCTTAAAATTCAGATATTTTTAAGTCTTTACCTTATCGTCCCTATCCAGGCTGATCTCTGTATCCTATGGTCAAATCGGTATGATCCAAGCTTCAGCTGGGTTCTTCGTCTACTTCGTCATCATGGCTGAGAACGGATTTAGACCATCTAAACTGTTGGGTATCCGTAAAGATTGGGACAATATCCATTACGAATCTGTAGAAGATTCTTACGGTCAAGAATGGGTGAGTTGATAATTAAACTGTCCAGGCTGATTACCTTGCTAGTCGTTGAATTGTCAAGTTTTCGAAGTGCATTATTTTAAGTGGGTTTAACCAGCAATCAAAACTAGAAGGATCCATTGTTTTCATTGTTTTAATTAGACTATCGAAATCTCCAAGTTTTGCACTTGGAGATTTCGATAGTCTACAACAGAAGATATAGCTTATAATTCCTCCCATTCCTCAGTCGTACGCAGACAGGAAGATTCTAGAGTACACCTGTCATTCTGCCTTCTTCGTCAGTATCGTTATCGTACAGTGGGCTGATGTCATCATCTGTAAAACGAGAAAGCTCTCCGTATTCACTCAGGGTACGTGTCCTCATTTTATGTGTTTTTATGTTTTAAACCATCTTGGATTGAAATTAATGAAAGGTCGGGATACTGTCTTCATCAGATCTGTTGAAAAACAGGCGTTAAAAGGGCGAATCCCTTTACTAATACTATACTTTCATAACATACGGTCGCACATTTCCGCACAAATTAACTGGTTTTTAATTGCAGGAATGAACAACTGGGTGCTGAACACGGGAATAATATTCGAGACCTTATTGGCCGCCTTCATGTGCTACACTCCTGGTCTTGATAAAGCTCTTAGAGTATATCCTCTCCTGTTCTGGTGGTGGCTTCCTGCCCTGCCCTTCTCCCTGACTATCTGGTTATACGATGAGGGGAGACGTTGGCTGTTAAGGAAATACCCCGGAGGTAAGTCCATACTGAAAAACTTTCCCCATCACTGCTACTTTTCACTATCATTATATCACTATGATAGTGAATAAAAATATCCAATCCTGGATATTTTTATTCGTTGATGTCCAATCCAAGATCGATTAATCAGATAACTTGACGCAATTTTATATTTCAGGTTGGGTCGAAAAGGAAACCTACTACTAATCGACGACGCTCGTAGAATTGAAATTATAATTCTAGCTGAAAAAGAAACCCTGAACGCTACACCGAGTTTTACGTTCACGATTCTATTTAACAGCAAAAATTTTAAAAATTGTAATTACCAAAACTTACAATCACTACTATCCACAAATTAATTTCAATAGACTGCAATGGATCCGAACAGTTAATGATCTAAATTTTTTCCGGAAATGTATCATACATATTTTTTATTATTGAAACGACAGTCCGTTAGTAAGTTGAAAAAAGAAGGGTCAGTTTCCAAATATGGCGTCGAGTCCTCCTAAATGTTCACGTGCTGTTTTCAAGCGGGGTGATGCTATTAAACTTAGTGCTTAGTTTTAGGCATAGGAGATTTATATTTAATTGTGGCGCAGTGTTATGAATTTGCTTTTGATAAATGTAAAGACTAACTTTCCTAACGTATACGGTTCAAGAACGGTCGGTTAGTGGTAAGGGTTCGGTATTAACTCATCTGATTACAATAGGCAGGATGGTCTTAATCTAAAAACTTACAATGATAAATCAACGGAAATTAATATAAAATTAACATCATACTTGACGATTTACTTCGCTATTCTCGTTAATCTTTACAATATTTCTTTATTTTTCTACTAATTTATTATCGGTAGCTCGTACTATTAAATAAGTTGTTACTGCTAGCAGGAGGGCGGTGTGTCTAATCTACCGTGCACCGCTTCCCCGCCGGCCACAACAGCTGTTTGCTGTTCGAGGATTTGTCTTTGATTGCGATTTCAGTTTGTTAATTTTGTTTCCCATTTGAGATTGTCGCGAGATAGATTTGCAAGGAGTTACCACTAGGAGTTATCTGCCAGGGCCACGCCAAGTATTACAATATATAACGTGATATTATATTGCTATTATATTCAGTAAAAATTGGTGTTTTATTGCTTTCCTTCCGACTGAAACAATTATGGATGAAACCGTTAAAACACAAGTACATCAAATATGAATTATAGTGAGCGTGCTAAATCACTACAAGCTCAAATTTCATAATCTTTCTATTAAACAATTGGAACCAACTTGAATTGATGTATTTTTGGACGCCGATTGCTAATCACCGACACTGACAGTATATAATAGTTTAAATGCTCGTCTGGCAGGTTATTGACGAGAAACTTTTTGATCACGTGACCATAAGGAAGTTCGTTTAAAATTTAATTTCTCATTTGGTCCGGGTTTCGCATAAAGCCCTAATTAAGGTCACATGGTTTTAAATAGTCGAGTGTAGAGTAACTACTTGATAGTCGGATCAAGCTAAATGTTATTGAATTGTGTTTGGCCATTCGAATTACGTTTGTCCTGAAAGAATTAGAACTGTAGCTTCTCAGATGACCGAGATATGAAGCATAACGAGTTTATTCATTACGTGTGATCAGGTGATTGGTTTACCTAATCACGTGACAAGGTGACCCCGTTAAACATTATGGGAATTGTTAAGGGTGCCCAATTAAGGTGTCGTGTCACGGTGTCACATAATGCATAATCACCCAGTCAATTTTGTTAACGAGATACACAAAATGCTTGATAACTTCGTCATTTCTAATCCGTTTTGCCTCATGTTTTCAGATCATATGCAACATTTGATAATCTACCGTCTCTGAAAAAATTAGGCTTTCAGCATGTTCAGAGAAAACAATATAGGTGTTTTAATCTTGAATGGGCGTGGTCTAAAATATTCGAATTTTCAAATTTTGACGACGGAATCCTCGAACCAGTAAGTACAGTATGCCATCTGCAAAGCAACAGCTCTCAAATATAAAACACGGCGGAGGTATAAGACCCAACGTTTGCACACTGACTTTTGGCCCACCCTGTATAACTAATAGTAACTCTACACTCGACTAATTCTATAACCGTCATCTGTGTATTAGAATATTATTATTAGATTTTGATCGAATCTGAGATTAATATGTGATATGATTATGACCGCCAAAAAATCGTAGTTCAAACCGACGTACGTATTACAATAACATGCCGTTGGTCATGATCCATACCATACCATAACAATAATCAATATACGGCTCTGCCATAATCCTAGTTGGGTCTCGGTAAAACCTTGTCTCACGTTGTGGGCCCACCACGCACGAGTGCTCGGCCATATCGTGCATCGTGGCTTTCGCCACTATTATGTATCAAGACTCAGGTGCTGAATTGAAATAACAATGAAGATCTTATTGCGTATGTCATATTAATTGCATATGTACTGAGACAAGTAAAAAACATAAAACCGGCCTATTTTTTTCGTTTTCAAAATTTGCATTTTGGGGACCCCAGGCTAATAATACTAATAGTAATAGTTTGATACATCAACATGTTACGTATCGCGCACGAAAAGTGGCCGTATGCAAATTGCAACGTCAAACGTATGTCAAGTAATAGTAATAATTGTTCATAAAAATAAAATAAAGATTCGGCGGAATGATGCTGGTTGTAGATTTATAACTTGGAGGACTTCGACGCTTCGCAGAGCAACGATCTGGAAGAGTTGATTGACGATGTCAACCCATCGAGATCGTTGCTCTGCGAGGCAGAGCAACGATCGACGATGATTGATTGACGGCGCTTCTCGAAGCGTTGACCATTGTTAATGATCTGGCCCGGCGCGCGCTACTTCGTAGCACTTGCCATCGGGCCATTTCGAGAAGAAAGCGGCGCGCGCTACTTCGAAGAAATTTAGACGAGTAACATCCGTCAACTCGAAGCGGCGAAGTCCTCCAATGGAAGGGTTGACAACGTTAATCAAGTTTATAACCTACCAGGACGCGCCGAGTTGAAACAAATATTTTACTTACTGGGCGGCACTCAGCCTGTCATTCCGCCGAATCTTTTTATGTTTATAAACATAATAGCCTGGGGTCCCCAGGTAAATATTTTACAAGTATCACCCGTTAATGATGCTGGCTGAGCTGTGAGTGCCGCCGGCCATGCAATGATATGAGACCATGCAAACTAAGATTTTTAAAAACTTTTAATACAATGATTGAAACACTTTTTAGTGTCCCACATTCACAATTCTTACTTACTTGAAAAGGTACTTACTTGAAAAGGTCTCCTCCTAGTCGTTGGAGTGGCCTGCACCACAAAGTAACTCCTTTCTCCGGTGTATTAGACCTCTCCAGTGAACCCTGTCTGTAGCTTGTTGTTCTGCATCTTCTATCGTGATGTTATCGACACCTGTGAAGATTGCTGCATCCTCCCGGACACATGACAACCAGTTTTTCCGAGGTCTACCTCTTGACCTTTTACCATGCTTTGGGATCCAGTGCAGAAGATAGTTGGGTATTCTTTCTTCTGGCATCCTCACCACATGGCCAAACCATCGGAGTCTAGCTGCTCGTACGAAAGTATCAACAGGGGCGATGTTAGCCCGCTTAAGTACATCAGCATTAGATACATGATAAAACCATTTTATTTTCAGGATTCTCCTGAGACATCTATGATGGAACACCTCAAATCTTTTCATCTGCGTCTGTGTGGTATTCCATACCTCACTTCCATAAAGCAGTATAGTGAGAACAGCCGATTTGTAAATCCTGATTTTCGTTGGAGTCTTGATGTTGCGACTGTACCATATACTGCTGAGCTGATAGAATGCCCCAGAGGCCTTTTGAATTCGAGCTGAAAGTTCTTTGTCAATTGTTCCATTCGCACTGATGTTGTCTTGAAGTTGTCCCACATTGATTCCAGGTCAACCTCAGGTTCCAAACAGTCAAATTTGTTTCTCAGAACAATATTGTATTCGGAAACAAGTGAATGATCACGCAGATGCTCAATAGCAGGAATCTCAAGCTTACGTTCCTGCTTCTTTTTCACTGACATAAGCTTCATTCTCAGTCGTGCTCTTACCAAATAGTGATCAGACCCAATGTCAGCCCCCCTACAAACTTTTACATTTAGCAAGGAGCCTCCAAACTTTTTACTGATACAGATGTGGTCTATTTGGTTTACAGTACGACCATCAGGTGATCTCCACGTACCTTTATGTATATCCTTTTGCTGAAACATAGTGCCCCCGATGGTAAGTTGGTGGGCAATACAAAAGTCCAACAATCGGGTACCATTGTCATTTGATGAGCTGTGAAGCGAGTGTCCACCAATGACACCTGACATAGAACTGCAGTCCGATGTGACCTTAGCATTAAGATCACCGAGCAGTAATTTTATTACTGGGCCGCGCTCAGCCTGTCATTCCGCCTAATCTCTATTCGGTTGTTTACCAACATTAAAGCCTGGGGTCCTCAGGTAATAATTTTAAATCATGTCGGGGTAGCTCATCGAATGCACTTGACAACTGCTGGTAGGATTCATCCTTATCATTATCTGAAGCCCCCTCAGTTGGCGCATATGCCACAACAACAGAGATGTTCAGGTATTGACTATGCAGCCTTGCACTCAACAAACGGTCAGATATTGGTAGATAGGAAATTAATGAATTTTTAGTCCTCTTTGAAAGGGTAAGACCGACACCTCGCCTTCTTATACCGTCCGTCCTCCCTGAATAAATAAGTAAGGAGCCATTATCCAGTAGCTCTGATCCTGTACCAGGCATATGGGTCTCAGTTATACCCAGCAAGTCCAACTTATACTCAGAGATATTCTCTGATAGCTGGAACAACTGACTTGAACTACTTGTCAGAGATAATACATTCCATGTCCCAAATGTAAGACCTGTTTTAGAATAATTCGCTGGCTGTTTCTTATTAGAGTCGGAGTCCACATGGGTGATCTGTGGAGAAATAAATCTGCTACAATGACGTGTTCTCCCAACACTCATCTGGCCACGGGGGTCCCTTAGGCTTTGCCCCGCCACCTTCATACTGGTATCATCCGTCCTTGCAGAGGGAGCCACACACCGTTTCTTGTTGTTACTTTGTGATGTTTCTGCAGCAAATGTTTAGAGAGGAAAAGTTGCCAGCATCTCGCACCCGGTTTTTTATCGACCTTTGCCTGTCTAGATCCATAGTGTTTTGTTGCACAATTCACGTTATATAATAACTGGCAATACTCTAATTACTCTTTGTTATAATATGTTGTATGGCCCACCACGCACGAGCTATATAGCCTACGCGCGTTTAAAAGAATTTGCCACACACCAATGAATTTGCCACACACCAATGAAGTCAAATTTCAATTTTAAAATATCAAAAGAAAATATTGGAGGACTTCGCCGCTTCGACGCGCCGCGCAAACTAGCATTCTTGCTTCGCATCGTCGATCGTTTCTTTGCTTCGCAGAGCAACGATCTCGATGGGTTGACATCGTCAACCAAAAGAAAATAGAGAATTTCAGGAAAGGCCATGGATGGGGTCGTAAAAACGCGATCTTCACCTCCAAAATCGACTTTTAAAACTTCATACATTTTTTGTATCACGTCTGACGTCATGACCCCCACGGTCGTTTTACTATGGTGAACTTTAACGTTCTTACGATACAGGGGAGCCGTGCAGCGGCGGGTCATACAACGTATGACAAACATGTTCCGTCAAAATAAGTGTTAAATTATAATTAAAACATCCCCCAACCTCCCAGCACCCCCCACATGCACTTAACTTCCCCCTCTTCATTTTGCTTTCTTCTTCTGCAACTGAACTACGAACTCTCGGCTCTCTCGCCCAGAAAACCTTACCACCTGCCGGGCTCGCTAGAGATGATCGATTTTTAAAAGCGCGTTTGTCCTCGCGCGTCATATCAAGTCCATCTTTTCTTTCGCACGCTGCATTTAGCCTAGTAGTCATGACAACCACATTACTTTGCAAAGTTAAAAAGCTGCGATATTTTATTTACAATTTAGCCCAAAATCAAACTTTTCGGTTTAATTCAAAATCTAAGTTGTCCCGAATTTCGCTCCTGGGGAGCTAACTTCAAATTTACGAGACTGAAGACGTTGATTCACAATGTCAATCCTTCCCAGCTCGGCGAGGCCTAGTGGTGTATCTCGCCGATCTACGGAGAAGATGCGCGGCGCGGCCCAGTAGTGCATCGCGCTACAACTGAAGGTTCTATTTATTTTACTTTTGTAGATAGACCCCAGTTGTCATACGTTGTATGACCCGCCGCGCACGAGTGCGCGGCTCCCCTGTATCGTAGAAACTCTACACCATAGTTGATATATGATATAGTGAAACTTAACGGGTGATACTCGTAAAATATCTGTACCGTCGACAAGTCCAACTCGGCGCGCGTCCTGGTAGATTGTAAACATACAAAGTGAAACGACCGTGGGGGTCACGACGTGATACAAAACCCCAGCCGGTAGGGTTTGCTGGAAACCATTTCAGATCGTTGCTTTGCGAAGCAAGAATGCTAGTTTGCGCGGCGTGTCGAAGTCCTCCAAGGAACATTCTTTTATGTTTCATGTATCATTTAGTGGTCAATGGTGTACATGTAGCCTGACGTTTTAATCAATTATCTTGACATAGCAAAATGCAATATTTGATATTCTAATATCTAAGTTAAGCAAATATCTTATACAAAATTTTTAGAATTTCTTCTCATATGAGTTATACATTTTATGATATGACGCGCATGGCACTGTTTCACCTTATATTAATTAATACCTTATATTAATTGACGTCTGACGATGTCAATTCACGGCAGCTCGGCGAGGCCCAGTCTAGTAGCGCATCTCGTTGATTCACGATGTCAATCCTTCGCAGCTCTGAGCTCGGTGAGGCCCAGTAGTGCATCGCGCTACAACGCATCTCACTACATTGTTTTACCTGAATCTTTTCAAGCTTCCTGAACAGGAAACTATACAATATACGTGAGTGGTGAGAGAAGTAAAGTGAGCAATAGACTAGCAAGCTAGGTAAGGCACCGTTATGTGTTTTCTCTGCTGTGGTGTATCAGTGTTTGGTGAATTAGTATTTAGGCCTAGGGATAATAACAAATTTAACAAAATGGTCTAAATGGCTCGGGTTGGTTTTGCTTGTCATACGTTGTATGACCCGCCGCGCACGAAGTGCGCGGCTCCCCCTGTAGCGTCACTATAGTGAAGCGACCGTGGGGGTCACCGCGTGATACAAGGTTTTGCATTCTGAATAATTAATTCTGAATTTGGAGGACTTCGCCGTTTCGACGCGAACTAGCACTTTTGCTTCGCATCGTCGATCGTTGCTTTGCTTTGCAGAGCAACGATCTCGATGGGTTGACATCGTCAATCAAATTCTTAATATAGGGGTTTATTTAGCCTGTCATATATATTATCTTTACAATTACACTGTACACGCGCATTACTGGAAAGTCGCAGTTTATATCTCCGCCAAAAGCAAATCTTTAACATTTAAGC
Source organism: Bolinopsis microptera (assembly GCF_026151205.1). Taxonomy (NCBI): domain Eukaryota; kingdom Metazoa; phylum Ctenophora; class Tentaculata; order Lobata; family Bolinopsidae; genus Bolinopsis; species Bolinopsis microptera. Next base: position 6,784,327 of record NC_087081.1, on the reverse strand, counting down.
ACTCACGCGCATCGATTTAAATTTGGTTTTTAATATATCGCATTGGATCGTTGCGCAATTATTGATTGACGATGTCAATCCGTCGAGATCGTTGCTCTGCATTCTTGCTTCGATGCGAAGCAAGAATGCTAGTTTGCGCGGCGCGTCGAAGTTGGAAGTCCTCCAACGCAATTAGTACTCAAGTAGGGAAAATTGATCGTGCGTGGTTTAACCGCGGCGAAATTCTTGTTACAATACCAAATTTGTCATACCTTTTTGGAATGATCAGTGAGTTTCGCCTGGGTTGTGGGTCCATATTTAATGGTGCGCGGCTTTTGGAGCAAAATTAGGTGTAAAAGTCGCGTAATTTGACGAAATACGTTGATTTTTGTCGTATTATTCTGTCATATCTTCGGTTCTTGAACATGAATCATGCTGAAAATTTGTCAGAACCTTCAATTATACTTAACTACCGAACTTAAATTAGTTGGGAGAGATTGGCCTTGATTAACAATTAAGATGTCTAACAAGAAATGCTGCCGCTTTTCTTTTGTGGATGGCCGCTCAATTTCCCGATCCGTGATGGCGTCGCGTATTTATCATATTCCATACAACCTGGGGACGGCCCAGTCTTTTCTGTTCATATAAACATGCAAATATGGCGAAGTGACATGCCGACTGCCGCCCAGTTAATATAATTCTATATTGAATTTGAAAATCGTGTATACTTCTATACTATGTAACCATATGTTTATTGTTTATGCAACCTGACACGGATCTGTGCAAAATAGTAATACTAACTCAAAATAATAATAATATTCAATTAGTGCCTAGTGGGATCATACGTACATGATAAAATTAATAATGTACTTGCAACTTGGTTGGTTCAGCGCCGCGCGCCAACAATTATATAATTCAGATTATCACGCAAAATAACTTTGCGCAGGTAGTCACGTGGGCGATAACAGTGCTCGCAGGCAGGTACGCGACGGTGGAAAATATCTGGATTTTATTCTTGCATAAAAGCGATAATGCAATTATCGCGTGTTTATCGCCCAATATGCGATTATCGCGTGTTTATCGCCTAACATGCGATTATTGCGCACGATTATCGCCTAACATTGGCGATTATCGCTAAATGCACGATAATCGCCATTAAATAGTGATAATCGCTAAAATCTGCGATGATAATGCAATAGTGAAATGATGAGTTAATTTTGACATACTGTGAGTCATATACTGCATCAACATTCAACACTGCACTGAATCAAAATTATGGTTGAACAGCAATAAAAAATATTATATTTGATATATATATTAAACCTTGTGCCTGACGCCGCGCGCAGCGGATCCTGCATTTTCATTTTGAGTTTGACCCTGGCCTCACAATTACATTTTACAATCAAACTATAACCTTCAAAGGCGAAAGTAAACACAAGCATCAACATTTCATATTTCCAATTTCATTCCTCTTCCCCCTGTTTAACGGACGCAAACGCTATTTACGAAATGACCCCTGGGCCCCTACGACAAACCCGAAACCATAAACATAAACTTCTATTCAATTTGTAATTCGAAAATTATCTCATAATTCCGTTATGGAAATAAATCTTATACATGAATAAGAATCTGAATCAATACATATTGTTCATTCTGTCTGCCGATGGCAATTATATCAATATTATATTCAAATAGTACACGGAGTTCATTACTGCATTTCAAGTTTGACACGCGCGGTGAGCCGCGCACTTTTGTTGGATTTGAACTATACGAAAATCAAATTAAAAAATCGAACACCGCTCATGCTGTTCCTGATATGTGGCAAATAGAACTAGGTACTAGAATTATTTGACTGATTGTCATGACTCTTGATACTTCCTTTAGAACATCAAAGTCGGGACTTTTCTGTGGACAGAGTACGGTAAACTGTGCGAGGAGATAGACTTTGTACTCGCTTGCAATGTGGCAGACGGGTTTCTTCCCAACAGCTACAGCAGTACGACAGACTTTGGAGCCATGATTCTGCGCATCGAACAAGGTAATGTAGATTCATCGATGAATGTATCACTTCATTATTGAAAAATTGGAGGCTTTGCAAACTGATATATAATGAGTTGAAGAAAATAAGTGTGGCACTGTACATTTTAGGTAACCGTGTGGCCTCGAAGTGCAACAGTGGGCCCCTTTCCTCGAAGTATGAGCAATATTTGAGGGGCATCAATGTCACTCCTGAGGCATACCATGGTGTGTCCCTGACCGGCGTGAGAGCAGGATATTTGGTTAAAGCCAATCACACTCAATTTTGGACAGACCACTTCTATAAAAACGAGTAAGTTCTGTGAGATCAGTGCGATTTAACTCATGTTACTAATGGTTGTCGTTTATAGTGAAATAACTACCACTTTTTACTTGTGATTGAAGGCTAAAATTCTGTATTGATAACGAGCTTCTGTGACTGACCGATTCTGTGTTGACAGGAAGATAAGACCACAGGACAAGCTGCACTTTCAGCAACGGCTCCTTGCACTGGATCGCATTAAGTCCTCGTATAGAGATCTCTTAGTTCTCGGTGGCAAAAGTGGGAAAGTGAAGAGTCCCCGTGAGATCGAAACTCTTGTCAAGGCCAGGGACCTCTTCTTGGCAGAGTACCGAAAGTTTGGTCAGTCCACATCGGTGAAGGTATTGTTGTTATCTCTTATAGCTTTACCTGTTGTCTCCAACCCCTAAATAGCCTGGAAGAAAGTTATTTTCATGACATATTTATAAGAAACTCCGGCCCAACCGAACTCTTAAAATTGCAACATCATTTCAACACCACCTCCACCAGATACATCTCCTTGAAGACCACTTTTTGGAGCAGATACAGCTCTGGGGGATGTTTTCTGGATCTTTCAATGAGCAAGGTGGTGAGAGTACTCACTCCCTTTTTAAGAATCACGAACACATGACAAGTAAGAAATAACTTGGGCTTTTAGAATTAATTGAGTTTGAGATCAAATTTTGATTTCCACACGTTGAATAGTAGTGTGTAAGGGGTCGTTCATATATTACTTAACCATCGAAGGCGAGGGGGAGTACATAATATGTGGACGACCACCACTTTAATACAGAAATGTAAGCAACATAAATTTTCAGACCATGTTCGTAATGACGAAGACCGAGTTGTGAAAAAGTGCGAGCTAGCAACACGGAAATACCTGTTGAAAGTGAAATCCAAGCTGTGTGACTGAAATGGGTCAATCATGATGGATTTAGTGTTTGGGACAATCTGCTATATGCCTAAAATTGAAAGATTGTTAATTTGGTGATGCTTCACCCTCTGTTCATATTTTCTACTTGATCAATAATGATATTCGCCACATATTATGTAAAACGCCGCTTATGTTTTGCCATTAAAATTTTTTCGTTATAGTAGTGACTGCGACTGAAACCGCGCATCACGCAAGTTTTTGTCGCCGCGCGAGGGTGATTCAATTTTGTACACTTCGCCATAATTCTCAGAGGATGTAATTTGACGAGTGCGGGACAATTTTGAGCGCAAGGAATCACTTGAATCGAAGATAACGATTGAGCTGACAATTTCTCCGGTAAAAATTAGACCTTAGATAACTGAATTGGGATGACATCGGAAATAACTCTGATGCGAGCAGGAATACACTATGTCATACTCATAGCAGTAATACTTAGACGTGAATATTAATATCCGATGGATCAAATTAGTGTATATGTTATCATTATTATATATATAAAGTGTGCCTCACTGGGGCACCCTTAAGTCACAGTTCCAGCTCGATAGGCCTCGTAACCGGGATGGATAGAGACAAACGAAATACATCATCTCGTCACAAGCAATCAGATCTAAGTTAAACGATAAGGCCAGGACATACTATGAGCATTGAATTAACTGTCAAAATGGTAACCTGAGCCCTAGAGGTGATCACATGCTATAAGCCTAACGGAAAAGTATTCTAAAAATATAAATCTAATCGTTAAGTTAAACACATTTGAAAGCGGCTGTCAGATAATATAAACGGTTCGGGATGATGGCTGTCGAGGTTCGGGCATGACGCGCCCGGCCGCACAATAAGCGGTGACTAGGGAAGTCACAACAAAAAGTCCCCTCTCAGTCTAATCTGAGCTCTCGATATTTTGGAAGAATTCTGGATTCTAGCTAGAAATAGGTAAATTAGTCAACGAACATGAGATGAATCATATATTAACTTAAAGATGAAAACCCGCTAATCAACGTTGACCAAAATTAAATTATGTGGGCTTACAATTGAATCATATAGAGTAACTATTTGATCATTTGACGTAGCCATTTTGTCAACGCAGCATTTTGTCAATTTGTCAACTCTAAATATTCGACTGCTGTTAATCTTTTAACTTTAATTATAAACTTATGTTACCACTGAAAATCTGAAATGGCTCCAGTAGATCTGTAGATGTGGCAGCTAGGTTCTCGTTATATACTGCGATAATCGCAAATTGAGGCGACAATCGCACGATAATCGCATAATGAGGCGATTATCGCACAAGGGGGGGCGATAATCGCAAAATGAGGCGATAACCGCGCGATAATCGCAAAATGAGGCGATAATCGCACAAGGAGTCGATTATCGCGCGATAATCGCGAGGGAGTGCGATTATCGCTGCAAAAATAAAATCTGCGAAATGGCCAACATTTTCCACTGTGTACGGTCGCACGCACACTCGCAAAGCTACCATATAAAAAAAACCTCGATCGCTAACCCTTGTCCTTGACTCTTTTGTGCCTTCGGCACTTTTGAGTCATGGATCGGGAAAAAATAGGTATAAATTCGTTGATAAATCAAATTTTGACCATCGAAATTGCTCAAACTAATTTAGGTTCAGTAGAACATAAGTGTTTACGTAAGCTGACCAAATTTCAACAAAATTGTTATATGGGAAGTATTATAACTTTTTGATTGTTTCCGAAATAATGTACTGGCCGAAATAAGAGCTAAAAAACCATTCAATGGTGAGCGCGCGCGTCTTACGGTCGATGGCGCACGGCCTATTGTAACATATTAACCCTTACCATCATGTTCGTTCAAAAGCCTAAGACAATCATTATACTTTCATAATAGAATCATTATACTTTCATCATTATTTTTTCACAATAACCATATGAGTAGACTACGGTCAATTTGGGTATGTTACTAATTACTACACACAGTCCAAGCAGTTAACAATTGAAACAGTGATAATCACGAAGTCCTATTAAAGTATTACATAGTTATATTTCAACTTAACTGATTATAAAATATAAATACAGATTAAAGCTACAAAAAGCCAAATGTAGAGATCACCAGATGCAGATTGTGGTGGTTCTTAATTTTAGTGTTCAAATGATATTCAGTACCACATCTTTAATCTTTAAATCTTTCACAAGGGAGCGTTCACATATGAAGTCAGCAGCCGAGGGAGGGGGGGGGGGGGGGGGGTTCTGAGCATTGCTGACGTCAGCAAAAATACGCGAATTTTGGCAAAAATTGTTGTTTCAAATCAATTTGATTAAAAATAAAACTTCGCTAATTTCCTTACTATTAGTACTTGACCTGTTGTCAAACTGCTTAAATCAGTCACACACTAATTTCCCTGCCTGCATCCCGCTCACTGTCAGCATTTCTATACCCCTAGCTGACTGACAGGATACTGTATGTATTAAGTAAGGGGGTTAAATGTAAAGAAGGCAGGCAGGGGGGAGGGGGGGGGGTAAATTGGCCAAAATCTTGCTGACGTCATATGCAACGCTTTAGAAATTGAAACCTGTCATTACATTATATCATCTTACTATATATAAAGCGAGACGATATATATATGTATATATATATATTTATTTATCCGCACCATTTTACTGACACCACGGCATCAACTTTAACACGGGTTTCCGCAAAAACCGTACAAGATATAAAACTGAAACTTTTTTAACTGATTCAAATGCTTTAATGGCCTTCAAATCAGCATGAAAAAAATCGAAAATCGGCCAAGGAATAAGAATTTTAGTACCCAAAATTTGGACCCCCAAGTGGTGTCAAAAACGCGAATTAAATAAGTAATAATTATTTTTACTGGGAGACTTTAGGGTAGGAAACTGATCCGGCCACCAAAGAGCCTTGACACCAGTCTTTAAGGTTTGACGGGTTCCTGCTAGTATAATTAAAGGATGGAATAATAATGGGAGTCTTGTCATTTGACACAGTCTACAGACCACCTGACTACCCGGTGGCTTCGTTCAGATATATATTAGAGCAGATTCAATTATTCATTGTTAGTTAGTGACCCTGACAGCGAGAAGAAAAAATACACAACCAGCAATATAAAATCGCCCTCAGAAAAGTTAACATCATTCAACTTTAGTAAAGAGGACCTCATCACAGCTATTGATGAAATTGATGCTGACTCAGCAACATCTGATGGGGACAGTCCAGCGAGGATACTGAAAGCTTGCAAACAACCGCTTTCAGAAGCCCTGATGATCATTTGGGAGAACTCCTTCAGAAATAGTCAAGTTCCTTCAGTCTATAAGGAACAATATATCATGCCAGTGTTTAAAAAGGAAACAAAACAGACCCGGGAAATTATAGACCTATCTCGTTAACTTCCCGGATACGATAAAAGTGTTTGAGAGGGTACTAAGAAAGAACATGGTAGAGCACTTGGAATCGAATCACATATTTTCTAAGAAACAACACGGTTTCCGGAAAGGTAGAAGCTGTCTTACACAGTTATTACAACACATGGATTACATCCTAAACAACTACCTAGACTGAGACAGCTCCGAAACAGACGTGATATACCTTGATTACGCTAAAGCCTTCGACAAGGTAGATCATTCCCTACTTCTCAAAAAGGTTAGTCGTATGGAATACAAGGTAATCTGTACAAATGGATTGAACAATTCCTCCTTGATAGGACTCAAATGGTCATTGTTAATGGAAAAAATCCTAGGCCAATGCCGGTTATCAGTGGAGTACCGCAGGGGACTGTACTTGGTCCAATCCTCTTTCTTCTTTAAGTTTATGTCAACGATCTAGATCAGTACGTGAAAGATTCCAAACTTAGCAGCTTTGCCGATGACACCCGAATAGGCAGAAAAATATCAACTTTAAACGACTGCAATCTTCTTCAAGAAGATCTAAACAAAATCATACGTTGGTCCAAGGACAAAAACATGAAACTGCACGAAAACAAGTTTGGACTTGTTTGCTATAGAACACCGGCCTCTAAATCACTTTCAGAGGAGCTGCCATTTATGAGTGACATCACAAACTACACCACTCCAAATGGATCAGTCATAGAAAGAAGCCCATAAGAGCGTGACCTAGTAGTCAACATGTCCGATGATTACTCCTGGACTCCACATATCAATATCATGGTTGACAAGGCCAAGGCACGTCAGATGGCATCTTGGGTTCTTGGAGTATTCAAAGACAGGACACCACCTGTTATGCTCCAGCTCTACAAATCCCTGATAAGGTCCAGAGTGGAGTACTGCTGCTCGCTTTGGAATCCAAACAAGATCTATGATATCCAGTCTATCGAGAGCATACAACGCCAGTTCACTAGACGGATTCGAGGGCTCAAAGACACCGATTATTGGAATAGACTGAAGGAACTGAAACTTACATCACTGCCAAGACGCCGAGAACGCTACACCATCATACATCTGTGGAAAGTTCTCCAGGGTATATGTCCAAATGACCTTGATGTACAGTTCAGAGAGAATGCCAGACTGGGAGTAAAAGTTATACTCCCTTCTCTCACAAAAAAAGCATCAGTTGCTGCACGCTCCACCTACGACCACTCATTCGCAGTGAGAGCTGGAAGACTCTGTAATGTTCTCCCCAAAATTGTCAATACTCAAAGGACTTTGACAAGCTTCAAGACATCTCTTGGAAACTTCCTAGACACCCTTCCAGACAAGCCCCCTACTCCTGGATACAGTGCAGAAAACTCTAACTCGATAATAGACTGGTGCAGTCAAGGAGGTGGTCCGCAGATCGCGCGATGGCCGTGAAGATGCCTACTTCTAAACCTCTCAATAGGTTCAATAGGTAGGTAGGTCTTGTCATTTGAGATTTGAAACCCGTCAAATAATAATGACGGCTCACGTTATGAAGTAAATATATTAGGTAATGAGGTGATAGTATTAAATATTTTAATATTAATTAGGTTAAACTTAAATTAGTTATGATTTATCATTACTTACTAATTTACTATTATGATTATTGTCTATATCTCCGCTTTAAGGAGAATTCCCAGCCATCTCCTTAGTGCATTCTCCAGTCTACACTGACCCAGTTTTCTCCACTTCCTTCTTTCTGCTGAATCTTAACAGTCCCATCATCGCTCTTGCAATACTCGGGTTAAGGAATAGGGATATAAGAGCCGGAAGCCAGGAGGTCAGAAGGCATGAACGCTTGAGCTGAGTTTAATTCATTACGTTATAGAACAATTGATTAATAAATTATTAATCCACTAAAATCGTAATATATTAAAAATATTAAAAATCCAGGTTATCCTGGACATGTCGTAAAATTAGCTTTTAAACTCGTGCCAATTAGTCAACCCCGGTCCTGTTTGCTTTAAAAAAAATTAAATTACTCACCACTTCCTGAAACCAATAAAACCCATCCACACCGAAAATGTATAGCAACGTGTCCTCAGAATCAGGGTTTAGATAAATCATGAAGTATATAATGTACATAAGAGCCGGGACTATTGAACAGACCATAGTAATCAAAGCAACACTTTTTGCTCGGTTTTCGTCATCTTCCAGATTTTCTACCGTGAAGTTGTATTTGCCTGCCAAACAATTGATTTATTAGTAATGATAAGTTATCAGATAAGTTAACAGATAAATGACTGATAAATGTATTAACAGATCCATCAATGAATTAACCAGTAAATCGCTGGTGGCCATAATTTCTGTTTCAGACGATTCAATTAATCAAACTTTCGAAATGTAATATTATTCAAATCAGGTAGTTGATAGCAATATCAGCTACTGTTAAAAGATTTAAGGCGTGATTCAAGTTTTAATTTAGAAGATTTTCCTTGCCTGAAACTGCAGCAATAAAGTTCCTTCGCTTGCGACGAGGGTTGAATGCTTGGGCGAGGGTGTAAGTCATGCAAACAAGACCCCAGAGGCAGGGTACCAATCCCAACAGAATATTCAGCAAATAGTCCCACGATCCAGGCATATGATATCTTTCACAACGCATGAAGTAGAAATGCCAACCAAATGTTTTCTCTCTTCTCAGGACATTATCTTTATACCGAAAAATACCCTGAACAAATATTAGGGGTTCAACTGTAACCTCATTAGGTCGTTAAAACCGGAAAAGGCCGTTGACACGCTCAATAGTCAATAAAATTTACTCTGTACTCAATTAATAAATTTATCTATTGAGTTTATAATTAATAAAGGAGAATGTGTTACTTACATATGACTCCCCACCTAGTTTCTCTATAAAACTGGTGATTAAATCAGGTGTATTTGTCCAGAAATAGTAGAAATATATCTGGGCTGCCAGCAGCAAGAGGTCCACAAAGAGGGCTCCTATGATAGTCCAGAATGTTCTCCAGCTCGATCTTTTGTAATTCATGGGGTATTGCATCGCATAGGCTGCCTGTTAAACACGTGTGTTAGGAACACGTCGTTGAAAGGTACACGAGTTTTACTACATATACAGGGGTTGGGTGCGGTGGGAGGGTGAAGTCGCTACATAAAGTTATACGTTTGGGCTTATTTCTCAGTCGCTGAGTGCCCCTACTAATGAATAGTTGCAGGTTGAGGTATTATACTATAATATATGCAAATTTACAGGTCTCAAATATGAAGCATGGCGAGTTATAAGACCCAACGTATGTGTAATGATGTTTGGCCCCCAAAAAGCTTAGGTACGACTTTCTCGTTTGGTTTTAAAGCCGTAAAAATCAAAATCGCGTGATTTTGGGCGAGCAAAAACCTCTAGAGTAACAATTGAATAACACAAGGCAATAAACCACAAACCTCTAGAGTAACGATTGCATAACACACAACTTGAAACATGGAGATCTTATCCGAAACAGCATCCGTGAACCAACAAAGGTCTCTGTTGTTTTTATACAACCAGGTAAAGCCCTTCTTGATTCCCATGTAAAACCCCCAGTTAGTCCCCAAATTAACTAATGCTACAATGCATGCTACCAAGAGGGGGATCACGGAGGGATCCTTCCTTAGATTTATCTGAAGTATAATTATATTTACTTTCCTCACTGTTACATGAATAAAGCGGTTGTTTTAGGTAAAAATAACGGTCATGTTGACCTCTTTTTTAAGTGTTCATAAAAAATATAGCGAAATTTGATAATGCTAACTTATCCCCCTTCTTCAATTATCGTATGTACTTTGGAAGCAGAGTGTAGTTGAGTATGAACTTCGATGTAATTTGTAAATACCCCTCAGGCGCATCCGCAATGTTGAAAATTTGGATCTCGGTCCCTGAACGTCCTAGAGACTTGACTTTTAGTTAAAAATAACTACAAAAGCCACATTCATCTACAAGTTATGAAGCAGCATAAGGTCTACAGTTCTTTGTTTGACAAACAACTATTTTTTGGTTCAGAAAAATGGCACTGTATTTTGGTAACTTGAGCTAGGAATGGATTTTAGCTTAAAACAACCACAAAAGTCAGTCATTTTGGCTACCCGTACGAGAAAAGATACTTTATTGGATGGTGACCACAAAAAAAGATTCCCAATAATATTCTTGCCAGAAAGTGTGGCTAAATATTTTAAAGTATACAGGTTTCGACCTTAAAGTTGAGTCAATGAGCATGTGAAGGAAGCTGGATGACCTACAATTGAAATTTTCTTTTGGTTTACTTGTAAATACATTGACCAGATATGGGATAGTGGTAAGATATAGACTTTACACCGTGCCCGATCATGTAACTTTAAGAACATCGGACACAGATAAAAAAGGGGTGATGTAGAGAGAATTATTAAGGGAGGCAGTTAGAAATTAACCCAAGCGAAAAGAGCAAAAACGTGATGTTAACCAAATTCAGGCAATAATTTTAGTGCAAGAATTGGCAAGAAAAAGACCAAACTGCTAGTATAGTAGGACTAAACAAATTGCAAAACTACATCTAGATGGTTTTGGTGCAAAATTACCTAACGAAATTGTGCGCATCGAAGTGCATACTCAGCTACTGCACTAGGCTACTAAAGTTATCATTAATGACTAATGATGTGTTAATGTGATGCGCACCTTGTTATTTTGTTTATTGATTGACCTACAGACAAATAATTGTAAAATTATTTTTCTTATTACTTACCCTGGTTACCACGATGAGGATGAAGACTGGGTTTACAATAGCTGTCAGGACCAGGTTAAATATGTGGAATACCATAAAGAAAATTTCTGTACCTACTCCCATACGCTTTTTTTCAAAACCTTCTTTCCCGCGCGGCTGAGTTGTCGGAGCTGGTGTGGAGGGTGAAAAGGTTGGACGATGTGTGGTATATGAAAGATGGCGGGTAACGCTTCGACTAAGTTGGCCTCCAGACTGCTCTGTGCGGCCTGTTGGCATATAAGTCGTTGCTATACTCCAGGTTGTCGGTTTGGCCGAGGTAGACTTAATTGCCCGTTTTTGGAAGTATGATTCCTCTGAAAAGTAGAAATATTTTAGTTACTTGATATTATTTCCCTGAAAAGTAGTAATATTTCAGTTAAGGCCACAGGGGGGGGGGTGTCCAAGGTAAATTTTGAGATATGTTGTAAAGCTCGATTAAAATTTTCGAATGCTTTTGTTCCCACTAAAAAAAGTTTCCCATTTGTAGGTATCGCGCGTCAAATTTTGAGGTTTACCTGTAATTTTATTGTAAATGAAAACTTCTAATATGCAATTGCAATTTTGTTTAAAATCTATCTTCTTTTACAGTTTAGGACATGGGACATTGTAACTTGGCAACAGTGTTTGTCAAGGTTTTGTCCAATAGTATAACATGTAGCGATTTTTGATTTTTTGCTTCTAATATGCAATTGCAATTTTGTTTAAAATCTATCTTCTTTTACAGTTTAGGACATGGGACATTGTAACTTGGCAACAGTGTTTGTCAAGGTTTTGTCCAATAGTATAACATGTAGCGATTTTTGATTTTTTGCTCCAAAGCTGAGATATGAGGTTAACCATGAGTGTGCGTCACAAAATTTTTCGACAGTTAACCTTATAAAAAGAGTTAGGAGCAAAATTTTAAAAATCGCTGCATTATAACTGATTGTGGCTATCTGAGGAACATATGTTCCAAATTTGAGATAAAACGGATAAAAGCTCTAAAAGTAGATAGGTTTTAAAAGTGGTTTCAGGAGAGCCAAAAAATTGATTTTTGAGAAAATATGTTAACCTCAATTGTCCAACGAATAAAGGGCATATAATAGTTCTGTTCACGTTGGATGGCCAATTGATACCTAATACCCATGGATAAGTTTAACTTGTGATGAGAGCAACAAAATGTTAAGAACCGGTTATTTGCGAGGTTAACTGATTAAATAGGCAATAGTTGACCTCAATTTTACGACAAAGAAGGCGCTCTAGCTCTGGGGGGCTAGGGGTGGCGCACGAGCGTCAAATATTTTGTCGACCTCGGACCCGCTACCCCCCCCCCCCCCCCTGTAGCTGTGGCCATAATTGGAATATGATTCCTCTGAAAAGTAGGAATATTTCAGTTACTTGTTAATAATAATTGGTAGTATCACTTTAAAAATTAGGATTGTTTCAGTTACTCGTTATATTAATCGGTAGTATCTCTCTGAAAATTAGGAATATTTCACTTGTTGTTATTTTATTCTCCGAAAGACTCAGAGGGCTTAAAATTTATCATGCGATATCTAAAAACACTGCTTTACTTTTCATTATACTTTCAGGCCATTCATCCTGTCAATTCATCTTTATTTTTCAGAGAAAAAGGATTTTTGAGACATAGTCCTAATATATATTATGTTAACTTCGAAAAGCAATAAATTAGAAACCGCAAGTAGGAATGTCGCAGTATTCGTACGGCGGTTCTTTTCCCTCCCCGTTATAGCACCATGGCCCGTCAGGAAAGAAAAAAGTAGATCTGAGGAGATGGTGGTTAAAGGAGGGGGGGGGGGGGGGGGGGGCGGGGAATCAGTTGAGTTGAGATAGTAGTTGACCTACAAATTAGTGCCCGTGACCAAACTTTTGAGGGATCCATTTTTGGCTCAATTATGACAAACCACATTAACATGCCCAAAACCAAGCTTGCGTGTTTGGTCCTATACTGTATACCTTATCCGACGTTATTTGACCGGACGTTGCGTGAAAGGACATAATCAATTTGTTTTTAATTTGGCCGCCAAAATTTCATGCAAAAATATTGAAAGCTGATTTAGTATAGCACCCCAAAGCTTGGATTTGGGCATGTGAATGTGATTTGGCATAATTGAGCCAAAAATTGATCAAAAGTTTGATCACGGGCCTTAGTTTGTTGATAAAATGCTATATCAAAATCAAGTTTCACTTGACCGCCCCCCATGAAATCTGGGCAAGGGGCGAAAAGGGGCCAACTTTTTTGCCTCATTTGGCCCCTTTGCTCAGAAAATAATAAATTTTTGACACTTTTAAAGATATTTCTCACATAACTGTGTAGTTTTATCATCTGCAGTTAAGATTTCTGTTATGCAGTTAGACCATCTGCAGCGAAGGGGCCAACTTTTTTGCCTTATCCGGCCCTTTTGTTCAGAAAATAATAAAATTTTTACATTTTAAAAGATATTTCTCAGATAACTTTGTAGTTTTACCACTTGCAGCTAAGTTACCTGCAGTGAAGTTTGGCCATTCGCAGCTAAGGGGCGAAAAAGGGCCAAATTTTTGGCCTCTTCGTTCAGAAAATATCTAAATTTTCACACTTTAAAAGCTAAGTTATCTGCAGTGCAGTTTACATTTCTCATTGCTAAAATTCATTCCTTAAAGCAAATTTGCTGAAATTTTGTCGGTCTTGAAACTGTGTTTTTAAATGATCTCTATTGCCAAATTGCTTCTACTTCTAGGCCTTTTGCAGGAGCAAAATGCTGAAAAGATTTTGCCTTCAGCAAACTGACGCTATTGCTAGTATTTTGCCAATAGCATTTGGATATAAAGCCATCCTGCCATAACCTGAATGTTTGCCTGCAGTCTGCATATTAAACTTTTCTCAACGATTGACATGAAATTTTTGAAATTCAGGCTGACTACATTATAAAAAGAAAATCATTCCTACACCCCTGGTCACAGGACGCATAAAACATGTTTTTAACTTTATAATGTAAATAAAAGGCCCTTGGTCATAGGGAGGAAGATAATAGTATTCTTAATCTTTGATACTCAATTTTACCGCATCAAAATTATCCCTCCCAACCGAATTGGATACAGCCGATGTAGATGGAAAAGGCTCCACACAACGTAGTAATAGTATGACAATAAAACCGATAACAATGTCGTTACTATGCTGTATGAAACTTCCAATTCCACAACGAATTTGCACGTTGACGGTCAAACATACACACAAAGAGAAACTTTCGAATCATAAGTAAGATTATATTATCCGTAATAAGTCTGGCCATCGAAAATTTGATCTTGAATTTGGAGTGTAATAAAATGTACTAACTTTGTAGGACCTCGACAGTAATTATGGCCGCCTCCCAATCCAGAATCTGGATATCTGAAAATAAAAAGAATAAGTATTATATTTGTATCGCAACGTCGTGTTAAGTTATTTATAGCAATATGTTATCTTTTCTGAAAATACTGAGTAATATGGCGCAGCAACTTACTCTTTGTGATTTACATCGTGGTTATTCGGTGTTTTTTCGTCCCATTTTTGACAAGTTAGACCTGATGTGATTGATGATTAGTTGCTATGATTAACTAATTAGTTGCTATAATTAACTGATTAGTTTCTACAATTTAGCAAATAATTGCTATAATTAAGCTATTAGTCACTATTATATTATGAACTTAATTTAGGATGTCGTATAGTAAGGTTAGATCAATTATGGTAGTAACTGTCGTTTCACCTACTAGAAAAATATAAATAAAATCACAAAGAAAACTGGATTAATGAATAACCTGATATCGTAGTATTCACTGTACCCCGGTAGTTATTCCCGGGAATATCTTTAGCTTCTTTGCACTCTTCTGGTACATTGATGTAATTAATAAATAATTAATAAATTATAATTGATATTCTATATATACCAGTATCATGCATGTGAGTTTCATGAGGACCTCAGGCTACTGCACTGGTAGCTGGTATGTTCGGAATGAGCAGATCCGGTCCTAATCTGGTGTGAAACAGTAAATGCAGTAAGAGTGGTACTAAGATTAGGAATCTCCAGTACTTTTCTTCCGAGATATCTGGTGGATTCGTGTAGTGTTTTTGAGTCTCATGATTTGATAGTTCTTTTATTCAAATTTCTGATTGTTTCTGAATAGACTCAGTGAAGTTTCCATTAGAATCTGTCTTCACTGAGTCTATTCAGAAACAATCAGAAATTTGAATAAAAGAACTATCTTCCGAGATAGTTAGACCGTATAGGAACAAGCACCCCCGTGGCCCGTACGTCAAGAACTCTATAACATGAACAGTTCTAAGTTTTAAAGTTAAATTCTTTTTGAAATTCCTCTCGAAATTGATTTTATAAATGTTTTTAAAAAAGTGGTGTGATATCTATCTGCTGCTTTTGATCATATGGAAAAATATTGTTCCTAGCGATCATAGATAATTGTATTGCGCGAGCGATTTTCATTCGCTCGTACCGAAAATCGAGTCTAAAAATTTATCTTCTTCTACAGTAATCACCCTGAAACTTTCAGGATATGTTCTAAGGACCATTGCGAAGATTCTAATTGAACAGAATTTTGAGATAGGCCTAGGCCTTTTAAAAAATTTGTATTCGATTTTGAAAATCTTGGACCTCGTACTTTGACGATTTTTCCAGGTTCAAGATTTTCAAAGATATGATTTCTAAAAGTTTGTAGTAATTTTCTTGCAATGATGTTCTTGCAATGATTTTTGTGTCACTATCATTTGATTTGATAATTTCCTATCTGTTTTTTAAACTAGAGTTGGAATTTTCCTTCCATTTGTTCCACGGGAAAATATCTCCAGGTAGTAAGGAAGGTATAACAGCGACAAACTACACGTACTATAATCTATATGACCCAAATTTGAGATTTAAAACACTAGAAAATTCTATGGAACACATAAGATTTGATCAAAACTAAGATATATGATGTCAGATATTGGAGTGAGAGATCTTGCTATATTATACTGGGGAGTTCGTGCCGAATAATGGGAAAACTGAAAGAGATCGTGTCGGAGATCATATTTTTGATGTAGCTAAAAAATTTGAAAGAATTCGTAAATAAAAATTCGATAGGTCCTTACTGATTTCATTGGAAGAATACAAGTCCGTCAAAAGCGCAAGTGCAACTACAAAGTTGAGTATGTTTATAGTAACCATCCTGAAATAATACTGATATTAATGATCTGTAGTTGAATAAAATATGTTGTTCCATTCTATTGGTCAACATTCGCAATGCCTTTATACAAATCATTACAAGAAAACCTACCTGAATCTTGAACAGGAAAGTTTTTACAAAATCATATTTTAATATCAACATTAGGCGGGAACAAAATGAAACTAAGTTAATGCCCATGATCATGCAGCTGCAATATTATTATTAATATGGATGGACCAAGACTTTTGCGATTCTTAAAAGCCATGTTACATTGAATTAAGGAGGTAAAGACAAAAAATGTAAGCTGATCAAAGAAACCCCTTTACCAAGGTTCGAGAATAAAAACTGCAGCAGTAGAATTTGAGGAATTATGACCTCAACCTATCATTTTTCGGATATAAAAAGATTCAACTCCTATTAATTGCCTAAGGTTATACTTATATAAAAAGAAATTTGAAAGCGAAAAGATTACGATACGTTAACCGTCCGTCAAAATTAGTTGCGAATATGAACTTAAAAAAGCTTTTATTTTGAATTATTATTACAAAAGCAAAATCGCTCACATCCTGAATCGGAGCAGGAAAGAAATCTGAGTGGCGATTATATTATAAACTGCAGAAAACAAAATGCGAACTTTTAAATCGCAATCACGTGATTGCATAAATGCTGTAGACTGGGCTGCACGACTTAGGGGACCCCAAATTATAAGGGGTCCCTCGATGATCAGATCATGTCAATGTATAAAGTGACGTATAAATAATGACGTGATCCATCAGTAGAATTTAATTGTAGATTTCCCACACATTTGATTTTATATTATTTATAAGTATAATCAAAGTTATTGTTAATTAGCGGACTTACATCGGTCGTTCGCTTTTCCTATTAATTCACGGCCTACAAATAATTGATTGTTGGCGATTGAATTTCCCAAGGGTTTAAGATCTTAAAGAGTTAAGTACAGCTGCCCACGCACCACAGCTTGAGTTAGGCACTAGGCAGTGATTACAGTGATTGACCCTTCCAGATCGAAGAGGTTGCAGACTGCAACACATGCTCGCTTTGCACATGCATTATTTTTTATCTCTCTAATTCTAAGACTAAAATAATAAAGTAATATGCAATTTAAAGTCATGTCCGTAGCCCGATCGTCGCACGTGCATTAATTATGAGTAATTAAACTTGTATGTTGTAGCTTATTATTATTAAACATTTTACCAGAATTGAGAGAATTGTCTGAGAGGGAGAGATAGCACAGAAGGGACACTTCGTAGGAAGTTTGTGCTTGCAGCACTGCCAGGCATCTGTGAGGGCTGATTCCTTGTCCTTCTTCAGAAGGTGGATGTTTCCATCAAAGTCAAGTAGCTGCAGTTGATATAATCCTGTCCAACCAGAGATGAATTTGGAGAAGGTAGGCATGTTGATATTGTCTTTCATCTACCAGTATATACTCCCCTTGCATTCTCGACAAGTCTCATGTCCCTAGATACGAGAACCACCCCGATTAGCAAGAGCTCCCGTCCCTTATGTGATCTACGAGTCGCGCAGACAAATCTTAAAGATCCTGTTTAGTGTTTACTTCTTAATGTACACTTGCACTGTACAGCTATGAACATTTTTTTTTGTTGAACATTTAGAATATAATTTGGAACATTACAGTAACGTTATTCAAATCTCAAACAGAAAAAGTATATTTCAAAGCTTTGTGTTTTGATCATATGATTATGGGTGTATAGTGATTTTGATTGCATAAATTTGATTGGGCAGTGATGGTGAGTGAGAGGATGATGGGAGTGCCAGCCAGTAACTCTGTCAAATGAACAGCCCACTGAGGAGTGGGTGAGCGCAAGCGCGAGAACGGCAGAGAGGGTGGCATAAAACGGATTACACGGCCACAGAAAAGACACAGAAACTAAACCGTGCGCGGTAAGTTAGCCAGTGTCTGAGAGCTGGTGTTGCCCGGCAGGAGGCATCCAAAAGAGGTGCCGTGGTGAACTCAGAACTGTGGAGGCAAAGTTCGAATGCAAGGCGAAGCAACTCAAACTGATGATGAAGAGGTAGACTGAACGGGAAGTAAAGAAAAAGGAAAAGGAAGGATCCAGCTGAGGTCTGGCTCATGTCAGGAAGTGATGAAAAGCTCACAGACAAAATCATCCGTGGCTGTCTACCCCGTACGTAGGCAGTGTATGATGTACAGAATTGACATGTGAACTCTACCCTATATCTAGCCCATTTCTAGGTCAATTAAATTCTACTGATGGATATATCACTAATTAGACGTCACTAATTGGTAACATGATCTGACCCCTGGTAATAGGGGGTCCCACAAGTCGTACACTGTACGTGTCATATCAATTAAGTAATTTTGGATGAGAGCGAAGCTTTTTATCATAACAGACAAATTTTGTAAAATTAACAATTCGTAAAATCTTATGTTACTTTTATTAAGTTTTAAAACACTGTCAAGTTATTGCTGGCGATTCTAGTTTAATTACGAACACAGTAATCAGAGTAGCATAAAAAGAAAGTTTTGATCAAACATTTGCATTGTACAGCAGGGTGTCAGAATTATTGGCGTGTTCGAAATTTTATGTGTATTTTATGATTAAATCAATATTTTTCGACGGGTCATAACTTTGCTTCTGAATATTGGAATTACAAAATTCAAAAACTGGTCTGTTATCATAGACAATCGTCTGAACTTTTTCTTAATTTCAGAATTTTGTGTTGATGTACCTCAAAACCCATAATTTAGGCCGTTATTTAAAGGGTCAATTCTATACTTGGTTAGATTTACGAAAGAGTAAGGGATTTATGTATAATTTTTTTCAGTGAATTTTTTCTGAAATTATTCTTTAGACTAAGTCTAAAGTGCACAGCTTTTCAGGCGATAGCGAAACATATAGCAAACTATGTATTTTATAAAAGCTCTCTTTCTCCTCTAACTGACGCAATAAAATATACTTATAGTCAGGCGGACTCATCCCGGAATTCAGGGGAAGCATGATCAAGACATCATAGGAAACTGGCCCTCAGAAGTCAAGTAATGTTCGTTTCTAAAAGCTTGGGTAAGCTAAAATTTTACACAAAATTGTCTACGCGCCAATAATTATGACACCCTGCTGTACATGATTAAATGCTGATGAATAAATTCTGAGTATCGAAAATCGATACGTCGATTGCGTGGCGTTTAACAAAACGTCGTAGCAGAAATAATATAAGGCGAAAAGGTCAATCACTGTTTAAAAATACGTGCTGCGAGGCATAAAACTCTTCTATCGTCTTCTAAAACAAATCAGTGCATATTTTAAATAGTTATAGAGG
The DNA here is from genome assembly GCF_026151205.1 of Bolinopsis microptera. NCBI lineage: Eukaryota > Metazoa > Ctenophora > Tentaculata > Lobata > Bolinopsidae > Bolinopsis > Bolinopsis microptera. The sequence goes on along the minus strand of NC_087081.1, from coordinate 6,764,488 downwards.
CAATACTGAGAGCCGAGAGGGACCTCAATGGGTCATGTTTTACAAGTTTACGAGCTCGTGGATTATACATAACTCCAAAACGAACCTCAGCCTACCATACATTGTACCAGACACTTGTGGATTCACTCTGCTATTGTTTGTCTGAGCTGATCAAAGCAACCGCAAAAGCTTTGAGAGTTTACCGTTTACCAAGGTTCGAGAATAAAAACTGTAGCAATAAAAATTTGAGGAATTATGACTTCAACGGCTTAACCTATTTTGCTTTGGATATAAAAAGATTCAATTAAAGTATTAATTACCCATGGTTATAATCATATAAAAATGATTTTGAAAGCGAAAAAATTATGATATAATTGATACGTTAACAACAACTTTTCGTAAAAAGCAGTTGCGAATATAAACTGAAAAAGCTTTAATTCTAAATGATTATAAGCACATGCGCATAAACGAACAAATTTGCAAACTCTCAGAAAAACTTATGGCGCAAAAGAGTTTTAGAGCGGAGTTTTAGCGCGCATCACACGTGCACTGAACCAAAAAGTTAAAAGCTTGAAAAGCGCGGCAACGCGCGTCGTTTGTAGTCTGCCCTGCACACATTCAATTTTAACATGCAGGTGATTAAATTCTAAAACGCTGGTGACATGGCCATGCTAGATAAATCAAAAGAGGGGCTGCAGGAAACCACTGCAAATACAGTGCCTGTGCGGGTCTGAAGATTAATGCTGGCAAAACACAGAGCATGGTTGTCAGTAAAAGTGCATCGCAGAGGCCGTATTCTAAAGACGACACTATCACTATGGACATCAATGTGGAAGGTCTCCCAATACAGCAGGTCAGCAGTTTCACTTACTTGGGTGCTATCATCAGTGCGAATGGAACAATTGACAAAGAACTATCAGCTCGAATTCAAAAGGCCTCTCAGGCATTCTATCAGCTAATTAGCAGTATATGGTACAGTCCCACTCCCAACATCAAGACTCCAACTAAAATCAGGATATACAAAGCGGCTGTCTTCACTATATTGCTTTATGGAAGTGAGGTATGGAATACTATTACTACACAGACGTAGATGAAAAGATTTGAGGTCTTCCATCATAGATGTCTGAGGAGAATCCTGAAAATGAAATGGTCATGTATCTAATGCTGACGTACTTAAGCGGGCTAACATCGCCCCTGTTGATACTTTCGTACGAGCAGCTAGGCTCCGATGGTTTAGCCATGTGGTGAGGATGCCAGAAGAAAGAATACCCAACTATCTTCTGCACTGGATCCCAAAGCATGGTAAAATGTCAAGAGGTAGACCTCGGAAAAACTGGTTGTCGTGTGTCCGGGAGGATGCAGCAATCTTCACAGGTGTCGATAACATCACGATAGAAGATTATGACACCCTGCTGTACATGATTAAATGCTGATGAATAAATTCTGAGTATCGAAAATTGAAACGTCGATTGCGTGGCGTTTATCAAAACGTCGTAGCAGAAATAATATAAGGCGAAAAGGTCAATCACTGTTTAAAAATACGTGCTGCGAGGCATAAAACTCTTCTATCGTCTTCTAAAACAAATCAGCGCATATTTAAAATAGTTATAGAGGCAATACTGAGAGCCGAGAGGGACCTCAATGGGTCATGTTTTACAAGTTTACGAGCTCATGGATTATACATAACTGAAACTCTAAAACGATCCTCAGCCTACCATACACTGTACCAGACACTTGTGGATTCACTCTGCTATTAGTATTGTTTGTCTGAGCTGATCAAAGCAACCGCGAAAGCTTTGAGAGTTTACCGTTTACCAAGGTTCGAGAATAAAAACTGTAGCGATAAAAATTTGAGGAATTATGACTTCAACGGCTCAACCTATTTTGCTTTGGATATATGATATTGATACATTAACAACAACTTTTCGTAAAAATCAGTTGCGAATATAAACTTAAAAAGCTTTAATTCTAAATGATTATAAGCACAGACATCCATCAGTAAAGATCGCAATGAGTATTACACCAGAATACAGGAGGCAATTCAGGAGTCTCTGCCACAAACATCTAAACTTATGTTACAGCTAGCAGCAGAGAAGGGTGCAAGTTCCTGGCTAACCACCTTACCACTCAAAAGCTATGGTTATCTCCTGAATAAGCAACAGTTTTCAGATGCTATAGCTTTAAGATATAACCTGAAGCTGAAAGATTGTCCAAAACTTTGTACTTGTGGTGATTCCTACTCCGCAAACCATGCCCTCACGTGTAAACTTGGGGGTTATGTGACCTTGAGGCATAACTCACTTCGAGATACAATAGCTAATATCATGCGGACAGTCAAATGCAAAGACGTTCAGACAGAGCCCCCTCTTCTTCCAGTCAGCGGCATGCAGTTACCACGAGGTACAGTAACTGGAGATCAAGCCCGACTAGATATATCAGCAAGATCAGTTTGGAATGCGTTGGAAAGAGCATTTTTTGATGTAAGAGTGTTTCACGCTCCTGCTCCAACCAACGCCGCTAAACCAATTCCTATGATGTATTTGGCTCACGAGACTGAGAAGAAAAGAGCATATTATGCAAGGGTCCTAGAAGTGGAAAAAGCTACCTTTACACCTTTAGTTTTCTCCACAACAGGAGGCATGGGAGTCGAAGCGCAACGCTTGATTCAAAAGCTTGCACAAAAGATGGAATCTCCAACGGGTCAGCGTTATTCAGACTCAGTTACATATTTTAGAAAGCGCTTGCGCTTTGAGGTATTAAAGACAACGGTTATTTCGATAAGGGGGGACAGAGGGCCCAAGTTGCGATATAAACCAGACAATATTGAAGATTTAGATTTAAATATTGAGCCCTTTGGCTAGAGAATACTTTCTTGAATATTTTCGATAGTTTTTAATATTGGTAATATTAATGAATTGTAATTGATTGATATGTAATATTTAGGCCCGTGGCCAGTTTTAAAAAAAAATTATAAGCACATGCGCATAAACGAACAAATTTGCAAACTCTCAGAAAAACTTTTGGCGCAAAAGAGTTTTAGTTTTAAAGCGGAGTTTAAGCGCGCATCACACGTGCACTGAACCAAAAAGTTAAAAGCTTGAAAAGCGCGGCAACGCGCGTCGTTTGTGGTCTGCCCGGCCTGCACACATTCAATTTTAACATGCAGGTGATTAAATTCTAAAACGCTGGTGACATGGCCATGCTAGATAACTCAAAAGAGGGGCTGCAGGAAACCACTGCAAATACAGTGCCTGTGCGGGTCTGAAGATTAATGCTGGCAAAACACAGAGCATGGTTGTCAGTAAAAGTGCATCGCAGCTAGGCCGTATTCTACACTATCAGTATCACTATGGACATCAATGTGGAAGGTCTCCCAATACAGCAGGTCAGCATTTTCACTTACTTGGGTGCTATCATCAGTGCGAATGGAACAATTGACAAAGAACTAACAGCTCGAATTCAAAAGGCCTCTGGGGCATTCTATCAGTATCAGCAATCAGCTAATTAGCAGTATATGGTAGTGGTACAGTCCCACTCCCAACATCAAGACTCCAACTTCTTCTTTTGATTGGTCGGCGTCGACTGTAAGCCTTCCTTGCGGTGGCTTTCACAACACGTCCCCATTCTCCAACTCCTGCTGCTAGAGAGAGAGAGACTCCCAAGTTATATACCATAATTATATTATACATAGATATCGACAACAGACTCCGAGAGTCTTGAAGTTCTGTTACCACCGCCCCTGGTGCAACCTCTTACGGGTTAACGGTGAGGAGACAGGGACTTCCAGGGACGGTCATGGCCTGCTACATGCAACTCGTAGGAGTATGCAATTCCTCTGTCGTTGTTTTGAGTGTCCGATCCAAAAACCAAATCCTAGGGTACACGAGACGTGGAAGCCTGTGATAGCGTGTTAGAGTCTGTTAAGTGTTAGAGTCCTAGGGCTACACGAGACGTCGTAGCCTGTGAGCGTGTTAAATCCTAGGGTTACACGAGACATGGTAGCCTGTGAGCGTGTAGACCACTCCTCTATCGTTGTTTTGAGTGTCCGATCCAAAACAAAATCCTAGGGTACACGAGGCGTGGTAGCCTGTGAACGTGTAAAATCCTGGGGTTACACGAGACATGGTAGCCTGTGAGCGTGTAGACCGCTCCTCTATCGTTGTTTTGAGTGTCCGATCCAAAACCAAATCCTGGGGTACACGAGACGTGAAAGCCTGTGAGCGTGTTAGAGTCTGTTAAGTGAGTCCTAGGGTTACACGAGACGTGGTAGTCTGTGAGCGTGCTAAATCCTGGGGTTACACAAGACATGGTAGCCTCTGAACGTGTCAAATCCTGGGGTTACACGAGACATGGTAGCCTGTGAGCGTGTAGACCGCTCCTCTATCGTTGTTTTCAGTGTCCGATCCAAAACCAAATCCTGGGGTTACACGTCATGTGGGGGCCTGTGAGCGTGTTAGTTTCCTGCGGAAGGTGTTATTTGCCTGTGGGAAAAGCGGTTATGCTGCGGTTCTAAGATTAGTAGAGGCTATTAGAGCCTTTCCTTGTTGTAGAGATGGCTAGTTCCTTCCTTTGCATAGGTTACTGTTAGAAACACCCATGCACCTCCCGTTCGAGCCACCCACCCCACACCGCGTGGATGTTCGGTGAGGTTTTTCGTGGGGCCAAGACTCCAACTATGAACTAAAATCAGGATATACAAAGCGGCTGTCCTCACTATACTGCTTTATGGAAGTGAGGTATGGAATACTACACAGACGCAGATGAAAAGATTTGAGGTCTTCCATCATAGATGTCTGAGGAGAATCCTGAAAATGAAATGGTTTTTTCATGTATCTAATGCTGACGTACTTAAGCGGGCTAACATCGCCCCTGTTGATACTTTCGTACGAGCAGCTAGGCTCCGATGGTTTGGCCATGTGGTGAGGATGCCAGAAGAAAGAATACTTAACTATCTTCTGCACTGGATCCCAAAGCATGGTAAAAGGTCAAGAGGTAGACCTCGGAAAAACTGGTTCATGGTTGTCGTGTGTCCGGGAGGATGCAGCAATCTTCACAATCACAGGTGTCGATAACATCACGATAGAAGATGCAGAACAACAAGCAACAGACAGGGATCACTGGAGAGATCTAATACGCCGGAGAAAGGAGTTAAGTTATGTGGTGCACTAGGCCACTCCAACGACTAGGCGGAGGAGACCTTTTCAAGTACAATTACAAATATTAGTAAGATTAAATTCTAGCTCGTAAAATATTTATTCCAAATATTAGTCGACGAGTTTAACTCGGCGCCTGTTTTGGTAGGTTATAAATTTATAAATTTATAAATGCAATTATGCAAATTTAATTTAAATTTCAAATTAATCGCCATCGTCTTGATTAAAGATGTCAATATAGCCTACCCAGCAAACCCTACCGGCTGCGGTATATCTCAAAAAGTAAAATTAACAGAACCTTCCGGTCACCGGTTTTCAACAAAATTTTCGTCTCTTAAATCTAAAGTTAGCTCCCCATGAGCAAAATTTAGGTTGTAGGTTTATAACCTACCAGGACGCGCGCTGAGTTGGACTCGTCGACGCTTTTAATATTAGGGGAAGCACGATAAAAATAAACTTGCTCGGATTTGAAAATTTTTGTACCACTGTTTTCTAGAGACTGTGAGAATTTTCACAATCATGACAATACCAAATTTGTCATACCTTTTTGGAAAGATCAGTAAGTTTCGCCTAGGTGCCATATTTGATCATGATGGTGCGCGGCTTTTTGCTTTTGGAGCAAAAGTAGCCGTAAAAGTCGCGTAATTTGACCAAATTTGTTGATTTTTGTCGTATTATTCGAATATATCTTCGTTTCCTTGAATGAGATCATTCTGAAAATTGGCGACGACCTTCCAATAGGGCTTTCACAACTGTCCGAAAAATTTGGTGGATATCGGAGTTGATATAGTGATCAAAATGTAATCAAAATGGGGCAAAATACGCTGCTTTTAGCTGTAACATAATGTTTGATAGTTGGATATGCTTTAAATTTTTGGACACTTTCCTTGTAAGTCTATGAGTAAGCTTACTAATTTTTGTTGCAATTGGAGGTCGGGAAGGATACTCAATTCAATATTTATTTGTTTGAAGAAAATTGTGCTGGCCGAAATTAGCGCTAAAAAACCACCCTACCACCTAAAGTCGGCACGCGCGGCTTACTGTCGATGGCGCACTACCTACTAATATTTGAAACAAATATTTTACGAGTATCACCCGTTAATATAATGCTATGTTTGATGTTAAATACGTTTTTTACTATATACTCGAAAATCAATCTCAATCGTAAATTTCTATCAGCGCGGTGCTAGTCACGTATTATAATGACGGCGCCGAGCCTAATATTTATTTATATATATATAAACTAATAAATTCGAAAATAAAAAACAAAAATTCTAAATCAGAAGTGAAAATTGTTCTAAAAATATTTCAAATAACTAAATTGTATTTTAAATTGTATTCTAAATTGTATTCTGAATTGTATTCTAAATTGTATTCTAAATTGTATTCTAAATGTTTAAATTTCATAAAACGATATAGTTTAAATGCCTTGTTAATGTTTCACGTTGTACATTGTAGCCCTGCGGCGCACGACTGCGCTAGCTGACAATTGTAGGTTTATAACTTACCAGTACCAAGACGCGCGCCGAATTGGATTTGGATTTGGATTTGAAGTAAGTAAGTAAGTAAGTAAAAATTATGACATAACATCATCACAAGTGTCTACAAAATATCATTGCACTAAATAAAAAATAATTCAAATAAATATATTTTTCCATCGACATTAACAATTTATCAAATTCAATTTTATTAATTAATAAAATCTAATACATTATCTATAAATAATTCATTAATACTTCCCAGTGGAATAAAGATTTATAAAACGCTTCTTGCCACAAAAGGATGAAACCAAAGGTATTCATTATGTGTCTCCTTATTGCTTAAATAACTGGGTCCTTCAATTGTCCTTAAAACTTCATTCGAAACATTCCAAAAATAAAAATCATTTACACTGTTTTTAGAAATCATTTCTTTCTTAAATCCTTCCAATCTAACTTTAAAGCTTGAAACTGTCGAGCAGTTCTTGACATCTGAAGGGAGTTTGTTCCAGTAAGGAATGACTCGCTTCGGAAGAAAAGAAGACTGGAGATTCTTAACTTTAGTTACACTCTTACTACACCTATTGGTTGAAACTAGATTAAGACCAGATCTGCTCATTCTGAACAAACCCAGAGAGTCTGAATGAGTTTGTGGCATGTAGACTGGTACCACTGAATAAGGGTGACGATAAGAGAGGTAATCCTGGTGTACGGCCGGTGGGGGTAGGAGAGGTTCTTCGGCGTATTGTTGGCAAGGTGGTTATTGGGGTAATTAAGGATGATATACAAGAGGCTGCAGGACCTCTTCAGTCATGTGCTGGGCTATAGTCAGGCATTGAGGCATCCATCAGAGCAGTTAAGAGGACATGGGAAGATCCTAAGACAGAGGCAGTGCTTCTTGTTGATGCTGATAATGCGTTTAACAGGCTTAATCGCAAAGCAGCTATTCACAACATCAGGCAGCTATGTCCTCCGTTTCACCAATACCTGAAAAACACCTATCAGAAATCAGCCAAACTCATTGTCAACGACACATATTCGTGTGAGATAATTTACTCTGATGAAGGGGCAACGCAAGGGGATGTGGCAGCAATGGCAGAGTATGCTATCGGTATTGGTCCTCTTATCAACATCCTGGCCAGCGTGACAAAATTAGGAGAATTGATGCAAGCGTGGTATGCAGATGACTCTGCAGCAGCAGGTACCCTGAAGAAACTCCGGCTGTGGTGGGATTTACTCAGTGTGAACGGTCCTAAGTTAGGCTACTTCCCTAAAGCAGTGAAGACTATTCTTATCCTAAAAGAAAAATCGCTACTACCAGCAGCCACGTTTTTATTTGGAGAGACTGGTATAGAGATCACATGTGATGGGGAGCGTCATCTGGGAGCAGTGATAGGTGGAGAGGAGGCTAGAGAGACATATGTAAAAAAGAAAGTAGAGAAATGGGTGAAGGATGTAGAAGAGTTGTCAGATATCGCCCTCGATGAACCTCAGGCAGCCCTATCAGGGTATACCAAAGCCCTATGTCATCGGTGGACCTTTGTGATGCGTACCATCCAAGACACTAAAGACCTCTTCATCCCATTGGAGAAGTGTATAAGAGAAAAGTTCATCCCTGCAATTATTGGTAGGAATGTGTCTGATCTGCACAGGAGAATGTTTGCGCTACCTGTAAGATTAGGGGGGGCTTGGTATTGTTAATCCAGTAGAGATCGCGGAGAAGGAATACCAGACGTCACTCAAGATAACAGAGGAGCTGGTTGACCTTATCTATCACCAGGAGACATTCCTGATGAAGTTGGATAAAATTAAGATAAAGGGCAGAGTAGATTGCCTCAAGTTAGTTAAAGAATTACGCTTGAAGAAGGAGCTTGCTGAGATAATGAGTGAAGTGGATGAGAATACCAGGGAGTCACTGCAGCTGGTACAAGAGCATGGGTCAGGAGCTTGGCTAACATGTCTCCCCATTCAACAGCTAGGGTATGCTTACAGCAAGCAAGACTTCAGAGATGCTGTTCATCTCCGGTATGGTTGGGACATCCCCAACACCCCAAGATTCTGCGATTGTGGAGCCAAGAATGATCACAATCATATCCTCAACTGTAAGAGAGGGGGGTATGTGAACTACCGTCATAACAACGTGAGAGACTCTGTTGCTGAATACCTTAGGCTGGTGACCAAGGATGTGAGGATTGAGCCTAGGAACCGACCGGAAATCCGGCTGAATCGGGTTCCGGCCGGATATCCGGCTTCAAAATCCGGTTCCGGTTCCGGCTCCGGCTGGAAATAAATTTGCCGGATTTTTGCCGGATTTCAGTTTTTTTTACCAAAAAAAAATCAAAAAAATATTTTCGGCTAATAATGAACAGGGTAGCCTGAATCGTGGAAAAAAGTGGTTTTCAGAAAAAATTTTGACTTAGAAGTTTTTCGGTCCGAGTCGTTCTCGAGACGTACCTCCTGTATCGAGAGCTCCCGCTTCCGAGCTCGTGTTGCAAAGGGGAGGCCTGCCTTCCAAGATCACATTACCGGGGGAAACCTCGAGTCCAGAATTGTGTATCGATGGGTAGGTGCGGACTTCGAAAAACCGAAAAAATATTTTCGGCTAATAATGAACAGGGTAGCCTGAATCGTGGAAAAAAGTGGTTCTCAGAAAAACTTTGAAAAATTTTGACTTAGAAGTTTTTTGGTCCGAGTCGTTCTCGAGACGTACCTCCTGTATCGAGAGTAAAACAAATTTTAGTAAAACAAATTTTATTTTATACCCACAATCAATTCATATTTAGTTCAAATATTTAAAGTCAAAATAACCATTTCACATAAGTGGTTATATTATAATAAAATAATTTGTGATAAATTAATAAATTAATTTACACTCAAAAATGAACAAAATATACACAATTTTTACCTAGTGCAACACTGGTTCAGCGCGCGGCTGATCGAAAAAGTTTGATTTGATTTACTAACTACAGTGTACAGCGTACATGAAAAAATTACTTACTGAATCTTTTAATACTAGACACATTTTAATTCAGATGTTGTTCAATGAGTTAGCCACAAAAATGTTCAAATTATGTAGGAGGGTAAAGGACACAATTGCTAGTAGTGCTTCTTTGTGCCCGTTGACTACAATGAACATTTTGCGGAGTTTCTCCAGACGGCTTTTATCGGAGTGCGTGTTATTTACTTGGTTATGCACAAGCCAGGCCAACATTTTGTTTTTGTGTCAGCCGTGCTACCAGGTTGCAGAGTATTATAAACACTAAACAATTATACACTATACAAATTTGCTAATACAATATCATGCAGAGTCCGATCTAGCTGCAAACGTCAGACACCACAGTTCAGCCGCCAAGTACCGTTTAAGTGAACACCGAAACACGAGGTTTAGGTGTCATTTTGTAAATCACTTTATGGATGGATAATTCAGTAATTGTTGAAGAAAATTACAGTCACTGCCACCTATAGCGTTATGTCACGGGTCTGATTAACAGCCAAGAATAAACGTACGTGCGCGCTTAAGAAACCCGCGCAAATGTTGAGGTAGGGATTAGCTGCGGCGCGCTTTTAACATATATTACGTATAGCGCCGTACGGAAACGGCAATATTTAAGTAATTAAGTATTTGTTTACATAGATTCCACGTTTTTATCAATAATCTAGCATGGTCCAAAACTGTTAAAGTTGTCATTATGCCACTCATTATCGAACCTGCTTTGGGCATCTAGAAGAGATCGGTTTAGCCTTGATTTGATTGAGTTACAGGATGTGTTCACAAAGTCAGGTTTATTCTGTGGATTGGAGTCCTTGAATTGATTCCAAAGCCAAGAAGATTTATAAATAAAGTTATGGCTTGGCTTTGGTGGTATTAGACGGTCATCCCTCAGTTCAGACATGTTAAGTAAAGAGTAGAGAGATATGGGTACCCTATATTTCACTATTTTAAAAAGTTCAGTTATAGTACGAAGTTTGTAAAGATTATGAACAGTAAGGAGTTTATGACTGTTAAATAATGGTTTGGTTGATTCCTTGGAATAGAATTCAGCTCCTAGTTTTTGACAACATAAGGGTCTAACAAGTTTATTATGAACTACCGATTTAGAGCGGACACACTTTGCACATGGTTTAATACGTGGATTAACAGAGTTATTAACATTAGACTCATATTTACCCAGTATTTTACATTGAATAGGTCTAGAACGAGCACATGTTTTGAATTTGTTTTGGTATGAGTTTGCATCTCCAAAAATTATTCTAATACATCTCTTCTGTGTTAAGAATACAGGGTTGATAACTTGGTTAGAGACACCACCCCATACTGAGATGGCGAACGTAAGGTGTGATTCAAATAGTGTGTGGTATATCTGCTTGTGCAGTTTTATAGGTAGACAGTTTTTTATGCGGTAAATACGTCCACAAGCACTTCTTAGTTTCTTATTTAGTGATTCGATGTGAGGTTTCCAGTTCAGTTTATCATCAATCAGCACACCTAGAAACCTAGTTGTTTTAACACGTATTATTATGGAGCTGTCTATGGAGAGATTTGAATCATCGGGTGTACTGCATGTAGACGATTCATTTACACGTTTGTTTGGGGAGAAATACATATAACAGCTCTTCTTAGCGTTAATATGTAGTAGATTACATTTCATGTATCTAGAAATAGACGAAAGAATATCGTTAGCTACATTATAAACGTCTTTTTTCGAGTCTGCAGAAACGAATAGGTTAGTGTCGTCAGCAAATAAGATAAACTTGCCTTTATTAGATACGTTGCATAGGTCATTTATATACAGGAGGAATAGTAAGGGACCAAGAACAGAGCCTTGGGGAACTCCCCACTCAACAGGAAGTTTATCGGAGTTTTCATTTAAGACGTGAACATATTGGCTCCGGTTTGACAGGTAACTTTTTATCAAATTCAGTGCGTTGCCCCTAATTCCGTAATTATTTAATTTGAATAAAAGCTTCTCGTGAGATATCGTGTCGAAAGCCTTACTTAAATCAATGAAAATGCCAAGAACGTGTTTCCTGTCTTTTAAGTGTGATTCGATATGGCTAACAGATAAGTTCAGTGCGTGGCTTGTTGAGTGACCCTTTCTAAATCCAAATTGGTTCTCATAAATGATTCTTTTAGCAATTAGGAAGCTGTACATACGTTTATAAATAAGTTTCTCTAAAATTTTTCCAAATACTGGTAAGGTTGATATTGGCCTATAGTTTTCAAATTGTTCCTGATTATCTTTTTTATAGATGGGACTTATCTTTCCTAATTTAAGTTCATCTGGGAATATCCCCTGTTGCATGCAATGGTTAAAGTGCTTGGCTAAAAAGGGAGATATTATTCTAGCAGACTTTTTTATAACGTGAATTGGAATGTCACTAGATTTACCATTTGTAAACTCATTAATAATATCTATAATTTCATACTGTGTACAATCACTTAGAAATATACTTGACTCACAGGTTTTAGGTAAGAAGTTTGAGAATGAGGGAATTGCATCCAGGGTTATATAATCTTCAGAATAATTTTCATTTAGTTTGGATGCAATCGACTGAAAATATTTATTGAATTCATTAGCAATCATCCTACGATTTATTATTTTTTGATCGTTAAGGATAAAACATGGCTTTATTTCACGCCTGGATTTTCCACGAATAGTGTTTATGATTTCCCACGTTTTCTTACTATCACCAGAGCAGTCAGTTAATTTACCTGCATAATGATTCTTCTTGACACGGTCAATAAGTACCTTGAGATGCTTCCTGTAATCCTTATATTCAAGGTATCTTTTTGCTATATTCATACAAGTGAGGCAATTACACTCCTCGCGTTTAATATTATTATTATTTGTTAGCAATAAACATTTTTTCTTCTGAGACTTTTTCCACAAATCATAGAGCGAGTCTTTCGTTCGAATTGAGGTAACAATACCACTAGTAATCCATGGGTTGTTCAAAGCGTTACGTTTAGATAATTTCGGTTTGTCAAGTTTGAATGCCTCGTCTAGGTGCTTCTGAAAAGTAGTGCAGAAACTACTGAAGTTTTCAGGAGGATTGGTATGTAGTTCATTATCAATTGATGTGAGAAAAGCGTCTACATTTGAGGTGCTATAGTCGTAATATTGTGTGTGTTTAAGTTTAGGTTCATCAGCTACAAAATTAAGACAACTATTGATTTGAAAGATGGCATGGTGGTGAGAAACATTGAGTTGCAACGTTCCTGTAAACAACGTGCTTTCGATTTCATTAGTGAAAATATTATCAATACAGGATGGTTTACATCCAGGCTTTTCGTGTGTTTGGATAGATATCGTTGGTGAGTACCCTAATCCGAGCATTATGTTTTCTAATTCTTGTGTGCATCTTCTATTGCCGTTATGGAGGTTAATATTAAAATCACCCATTACATGTACATTTAACTTTGGGAGTTTACCCATAATTACTTGTAGCTCAGCGAGAAACTCGTCAATGTCTCCACTAGGGGGTCTATAGATTACTCCTACGTTTATAGTTTTAGATTCTTGATGAATAGTCACAAAGAGGCTTTCTAAATTACTGGTGACGTTTGATACATCTACATTAACGACTGCATTAAAAGCATTGTGAACATAAACTGCAACGCCCGTTCCTTTCGATTTGTTATGCATTGTAGTCTGGTAGAAACTATTGAATCCATTAATAGGGTAAACGGAACTCTCTTCTGGGCTAATATTGGTTTCGGCAAGGCCTATGATAGGGAAATTGTGTTTGAGGCACTCTAATTCAGATATGAGATGGTCGAAGTTGCTTTTATTGCCGTCGATATTCAGGAAGAAAGAGCCACCATTTTTATGAAGATCGGCACTAAGTTCGTTATTAAATTTGTTGGTGGAGTAAGGCTTACAATATTCTAGAACTTGTGACATTTTCAGAATCAAGGGGTCGTTGTTATTGTTATCCGACTTACTAATCATATCTTTAAACGGGTTGTACTGTTTAAGGATTAGCGCTTTGCACTGACTACAAAAGTAATTTGAGTTGATCACGGTTGCTTCAGAGTTTTTGAAACATTTTTCATGTATAATGCAATTACATTTAAAACATTCAACAAATTTTTGACCTAAACATAAGCTCTTAAAGAGCTCCCGCTTCCGAGCTCGTATTGCAAAGGGGAGGCCTGCCTTCCAAGATCACATTACCGGGGGAAACCTCGAGTCCAGAATTGTGTATCGATGGGTAGGTGCGGACTTCGAAAAACCGAAAAAATATTTTCGGCTAATAATGAACAGGGTAGCCTGAATCGTGGAAAAAAGTGGTTTTCAGAAAAACTTTGAAAAATTTTGACTTAAAAGTTTTTCGGTCCGAGTCGTTCTCGAGACGTACCTCCTGTATCGAGAGCTCCCGCTTCCGAGCTCGTATTGCAAAGGGGAGGCCTGCCTTCCAAGATCACATTACCGGGGGAAACCTCGAGTCCAGAATTGTGTATCGATGGGTAGGTGCGGACTTCGAAAAACCGAAAAAATATTTTCGGCTAATAATGAACAGGGTAGCCTGAATCGTGGAAAAAAGTGGTTTTCAGAAAAACTTTGAAAAATTTTGACTTAGAAGTTTTTTGGTCCGAGTCGTTCTCGAGACGTACCTCCTGTATTGAGAGCTCCCGCTTCCGAGCTCGTGTTGCAAAGGGGAGGCCTGCCTTCCGTGATCACATTACCAGGGGAAACCTCGAGTCCAGAATTGTGTATCGAGGGGTAGGTGGGGACTTCGAAAAACCGAAAAAATATTTTCGGCTAATAATGAACAGGGTAGCCTGAATCGTGGAAAAAAGTGGTTTTCAGAAAAACTTCGAAAAATTTTAACTTAGAAGTTTTCGGTCCGAGTCGTTCTCGAGACGTACCTCCTGTATCGAGAGCTCCCGCTTCCGAGCTCGTGTTGCAAAGGGGAGGCCTGCCTTCCGAGATCGCATTACCGGGGGAAACCTTGAGTCTAGAATACAGAATAGTGTATCGAGGGGTAGGTGGGCATATTTCAAAACTGGTTCCACTTGGAGGAAATTTCAGAAATGCTTTTATCAATCCAATTTTGGAAATTTTAGAATGTTTGAACTTTATACTTTGAAAATCTGCAATATTGGAGACATCAATCTACTCTATCATGCAAAAATAGCTCATTCTATCATCGACACTAAAACAATCCTCAAAAGTGTGCTCTACTTCATAACGTCTCTAGATTAGGCCTTTGCTTGAACTAAACTCAAATTTTGTGTGTTAGTATATGAGATTTCATTTTTACAGACTGATATAAAACCCAATCAAGGATAAAGAGCTAACATGGGGAAAATGTGGTTTAAAAATTTTGTCACTCCGTAACAAAAAAGTGTCAAAAAGTCATCTATTCTCTTAACTACACGCCTATTGCATTCCATATTTTCTGAAGTATCTCAGTGACCTTACACTAAGATTTTCCAACATTTTCGATTGATAACATTATAATTTTAGAGGAGATATGATGAGCCAAACTTTGGTCACTCCGTAACGCTGTGTTACGGAGTGACAAATTCAAGGGACATTGTCACTCCGTAACGAATTTTTTTATTGACATTTCAAGATTTACAGTCGTTATTGATCTGGTTTGTAATATTGATGCCAGATTGCATAATACCTAGCTTGTCAGCTGACACCACCGTCAAGGGTGGTCGGTATTTCAGTACATGGCGTGATCTGAACAGATGCTTATCTGTTTTAATTAGGTGCACTCTATGATACGACCAACCTTGTAATTATGTAATCATCTAATTACGCTCTACCTGGAGCATGGTGCCTGGGGCTATTGAGATATGAGCCGAAACACAAGGAAAGATCACGTATTTTTGGATAAGTTGCAGCATGACCTGATCACATCTTTACGCTATTTCAAGTGTACTATTAACTATAGTACATCATCTTAGTATATATCAAACACACACATTGAAGTCTATTAACTATATACTGGGCTATTAACTATAGCCTGTACTATTAACTATAGTACACCATCTTAGTTGCTAAATCAGTAGCTAATTTCTGATTTACCTTACGACATGGCTTTGACGGAGAAAGGGAGGGCTCGTATATGTAGAGAGAAAAAGAAGATGGATCCTGTTAAGTGGGCAGACTACAAGAGGAAAGATGCTTTGAGAAAGTCAAACTATAGGAGGACAGCTGAAAGAAATGATCCAGTCCTGTTTGAAAGCATCAAGCTTAATGAACGAGCAAGACAGATTAAATCGAGGAAGAAAGTTAAGAAGCAAGAGTCAGATAATAGCAGACTTCAACAACAGTTATTGGAGAAGAGGAAACACCATCATCTTCTAACAGCTGTGAAACTTACAACATTGATCAATTCGTGATTGTTAACTGGGAGGGTGAACTTTACCCAGGAAAAGTTATTGGCAAGCCAGACAGCAGTAACCTTACCGTTAAGTGCCTTGTACCAGCTGGAAAACCTGGATCAATCTGGAAATGGCCTGACAAAGAGGACGTCCATGATTACGAACTTAGTGACGTGAAAGGAGCTATTGGTATACCGAAGCTTTTGCCGGGAACAGGGAGAAGAATAGAGTTTGAAGTACCTGAACTTGCTGAAAGTTAAACCAATGAGACTGATTTGTATGCAGTTGTTTATATTTTTCAAACAGTGATTTAAATGTGCTGTATTTTAAGGGAAATTTACAGAGTTGTAAGCTCCAGGGTTGATTTTTTATCACATGATCGTATTTTTATTCATAATTGTGATCAAGACTAATGAATTGTACCAGATTTGATTTATTTCACATCAATAAATTTGTGTGTCTACCTTGTTTAAGTGTTATCTATCTAATTTTGAAAAGAATTCTACTATTTAGAGCCAGGAACAGGATGAAAAATGATGAAAAATTCGAGTGGAATGAGAGACTGTTTGATGCGTCACTCCGTAACAGTCACTCCGTAACAATCCCCAAAATTTTTGAAGCCTCAAATTTTTTATTCCTTAGGCAATACACACTTTTTCTTGATTAATTATTGAAGGAAAATGTCTGAAAAGTGCCTGGAAGCCGTCAAAATGCAACTTTCAAGAATATCTGAGATAAAAATTAGGTCTGAATATGGGTGTACCAAAATCTGAAAATTTATCTAGTCACTCCGTAACGAAATTTCGACTTTTAATTACTCAAAAACGGATTGATTTCTCACTATTTTCTTTGGCAGATATGTAAATCGTAGGTTTGAAAAGCCTTAGAAACATAATTTAACCAATAATGAACCTGTTTTCTTGGACATTTTTCGGAAAAAATGGGTAAAATTGTCACACCGTAACATTCTATAGTTTTGAAATATGCCCAGGTGCGGACTTAGAAAAAACCGGAAAATATTTTGGGCCACCTCCCTGGGCTAGCCCCCGGCTATAATCGCAAAATTGGCAGTATTTAATCTTCTGATTATGAAATACGAAATGTGAAGGTCACGTGTTCAGGGTCTGGGTAGCTACTTAATTAGCTCATTACCGCAATCATGTGACTCAGCTCTAGATGCCAGACGGTGATTAGTACTGTACTAGACAGTGCCTGCTTACGAACAACCTTATTAAGCACCTCTGGTTGTAAGTCACGTGACCCAATGATACTCAGACTTGCATGAAAAAAAGGGAATTCGCACAAACGCGCTCAATCAGGGGTCTGGCAGCATATGCCAATTAGATATCATCTCTGATTATTACTCGTCTAGTGTCGTGACTCGTGTTACATTGTGTCTGCTACGTACTGCTTGTTTAAGCAATGTCTAGTAGTAGATAGGAAGGTTTGTAAAAAAACTATATCTGTTCGGACGTTGAAGCCGCCCTAAGTCAAGTCGAGTAGTAGTAAATCTAAAACATCGTCCGTCTGGTTGTTCTACTCAGAAGAAAATGGGATCCCTTATGCAAGCTGCAAGAAGTGCTCGATGAAGATTAGGCGTGGAAAGGAAGGAAATTTTCCGGCAACATCCGGCAAAAACCGGCAAAATCCGGCAAAATCCGGCTGCCTTTTATTTCACTCTGAAACCACCGGTTCCGGTCCGGCAAAATCCGGCTTGCCGGATTTGAGATCCAAATCCGGCTGAATCCGGTCCGGCAGCCAAAACCCCAATCCGGTCGGTTCCTAGCCTTTTAACACCTATAGAATCGGCCAACTTCCAACAAAAGGGCAACAATGGTGATAAGGCTAGGCTTGATATATCAGCAAGAGGAGTGTGGAGCACATTTGAGAGGACTTTCTTTGATGTGCGCATTTTCAATCCTAAATCGCCTACATATCAAGGAAAGACCATGCCACAGCTCTACACTCTGCACGAGAATGAGAAAAAGAACCAGTACATGAACCGAGTGCTACAATTGGAGAAAGGGTCATTCGTCCCCCTTGTATTTACCACTACAGGAGGAATGGCACCGGAGGCCAAGCGTTTCATAAGGAGACTTGCTGTGTTGATAGCCACCAAGACAAAGGAGGACTACAGCCAGGTGATGTGTAACATCAGGACACGCCTGAGCATGGATATAATGAGGAGTGTGCTAGTAGCAGTTAGAGGTGTACGTGGAAAGGCAAAGAAGGCATGGACTGCCCCTATATCCAATGTCTCCTTCAACCTGATACCTGAGGAGAAGAGCTACGAGGGATAGATGATATCTATTGCTCAGGATTTACGATTGTGCTCTGCCAATTGCATCACTTGATTTAATTAATTGTATATATACTGTTTGACATTTAAAAATATTGATTTACAAACCCGATCCATATTCAGTCAAATACTGCTCGGCCATGACCGAGGAGACTCATTTTTCCGTCATATTGTTTGATACTGCTCGGCCATTGCCGAGGAGACTAATTTTTCCGTTATATTGTTTGATACTGCTCGGCCATGGCCGAGAAGACTCATCGTCGTTATATTGTTTGGTACTGCTCGGCCATGGCCGAGGAGACTCATTTTTCTGTCATATTGTTTGATACTGCTCAGCCATGACCGAGGAGACTCATTTTTCCGTCATATTGTTTGATACTGCTCGGCCATGGCCGAGGAGACTCATTTTTCCGTCATATTGTTTGATACTGCTCGGCCATGGCCGAGGAGACTAATTTTTTCGTCATATTGTTTTTTATTTAAAAAATGAGCCTCCTCGGCCACCATACACTACTACATGTTTTAAAAAAGAACATATTTACAAAAAAAAAATGGCGGGGACACGGAATGGAGAAGAACAACACATCACACGGACGGAAACTGCTGCTGAGTTGTCAAGTATCTGATTATATTAATTATGGGTCTCTTGTTCATTTAAATAAGTACGATCATACTTCTTGTTTCATTGAAATTTCTTGTTTCATTGAACAATTTCGTGTTACGTGACACGTAAAAGATACAAAATATGAATCATGAATGATAGGTTTTCGGATATAACGCGGCGTTATTTTATTATTTTGGCGCAGTATATCACGCTGGATAATGAACAGATAAAGTTGTACAGAGTTTAACTTTCGCACACTACGTTTACACAATATATTTGTAAGTCCGTTCAAGACGCACGCTCCAGACAAGTCCAGACACTAGCGTAAAGTGGCTGAGCTGATCAGTGTTGTGTGTGTAGTATGTAATCTATATGAACTAGTCTGTGTGTTCTTATAAGCACATGCCATTTGCATCAAAGTTGAGTTCTGACCATTCATCAGTGTTTCCAGCTTTTTGAGTATTGAGCAGTTTATTCTTAATGCGACTTTTAACAAGTGCAATTGGGGACGAGAAGTCAATATTACTAGAAGGTTTAAGGAATTTATTCCACATATTCGAGGTTTATATTCAAAAAAATTGGTTGCGGAGGAGTTAATAAAGTAGTTATCACGTCGGGGTGACTTTTGAAATAGATTGTACATCGGTATTTGAGTGTGAAGTTTGATTATTTTAAACATTTCAAGTAGACAGTGGTACTTATACAAATTATGCACGCAAAGTATTGAGTTTCTGCTGAGAAGGGGTTTACTTGATTCTCGTTTATAGAAGTCGGCTCCAAGTTTTTGGGATCCAATTGGGTGGGTTCTAGCACATGTTCTGAACTTATTACTGTACGCCTCTTGATCACCAAATAGAATACTAGTGCACTTTTTTTGAGATTCAAAGAGGGTGTGGTAGAGGTCATTATACAGCTCTTTAGATATAAATCTTCTCATACGGCAGAGTTTACCGACTTCACACTTTAATTTAGAACTAAGATATGCAGTATGAGGTTTCCAGTTAAGGTTTTTGTCTATTATAACGTTGAGGAATTTAGTTTCATCAACACGTTTAATGACTGTGTTATTTAACGTTAAGATAAGATCATTATTGCTAGTACTACTACTACTAGTTACATCCTTCTTTCCTGGTGTAAAGTGAATGTAACAGCATTTCTTGATGTTAATGTGAAGAAGATTGCATTTCATATAATTGTAAACAGAATTCATTATAGCATTAGCTTTTTGGTAGAGATTCTGGACAAATATATTGGTGTCATCAGCGAAAAGTATAGTGTCAAATGCCTTTGATAAGTCAATGAAGATACCTAAAATAAGTTGCTTTTCCCTTATATAGGAGTTTACCTAGTCAACAGAGTAATTAAGGGCGTGGTTTGTTGAGTGACTCTTCCTAAAACCAAACTGGTTCTCAAACAAAACATTCTGCGACACAAGAAAACTGTACAAACTTTCTCAAATAACTTTCCGAACACTGCTAGGGTAGATACTGGCCTATAGTTTTCGAGAAATTCTGTACCGTCTTTTTTGTATATACGGAATAAGTGAATCCAACGGCGAGAAGTTAGAAAACAAAGTTGCTGAAATTCTTGGTGAGATAAACGAGAAACCTTCATTTCGTGACTGTTGTAGAGTTGGTTTGAAGAGAGCCGGCACATTAATACGACCTACTAAACTATCTCTAAATAGCTCTGATATGGTTACTCAGGTGCTGCGAAAAGCGAAACTACTACGCACAAAAGAGGGCTATAAAAGTATCTACATTTGCCCAGACAGATCAGTGGAAGAAAGGAGAGCTTACAAGAAGCTCTGGGAGGAATTGAAAGAGAGGAGGAAAGCAGAGCCTAACAGAGTTCATTTCATAAGGAACAATAAGATTGTCAGCTCTGATAAGAACAGTGTATCAGCCTCGTCTGAAGAAATTTGAACTGTTTCACATTCTTCACCACACATTTATTTTATCACAATTTTGTTTCACACTTTAAAAAATCATATCGGGGCCATGTAATTGTGGGCACGTTTTACTGTGCAGTACCGTGTTTGGTATCCCGTCAGATTTTACAGACGGGGGCAATAATTTATTCGAGTTTATTTCATACGTTGTAATTGCTGTACTCTGTAAAGTTTGAAAAGTATTCAATAAAAAAATATAGGGCTAATTTTACCAATTTTCAGTCGGTCTGGAAAAGTTCCATTCCTCATGTGTTCAGTAAATAAAACTGAGAGGAGTGGGCTTATAATCTTAGACGTTCGTTTGATGACGTGAATAGGGATGTCACTAGCTTTTCCATTCTTGAGCTCGCTAATGATTTTCTCTATTTCTTCTGGTGTACAATCGCTGAGAAATATACTTGAGGTATTTGGCCTTGGTAAGTAGTCCGTAAAGCATTGAATTGAACTTAATCTAATTTGACCGGTTGTACTGTATGATTCATTCAACTTAGGGGCAAGAGATACAAAGTAGTTATTAAATTCGTTAGCTATAATTCTACGCTTCATTATTTTCTCATTATTAATAACGAACGGGGGTTTAATTTCTTGTTTCACTTTGCCGCGTATCTTATTGATTAGTTGCCATGTTTTCTTACTGTCGCCTTGAACTTCATTAAATTTACCCATATTGTACAAAGTTTGAGCCTTTTCACGTATACTTTTGAGTTCTTTTCTATAATATTTATAAGTTAAGTAATCACTAATCACTGCGCTTTTTGTTACATTCTGTGCAGTGACAGAAGCCACCTTTTCTGTCTGTATCACCTAGGTGGCACTTGACTTTGCGAGCTTTGACCCAGTTTTCGTACAGTTCGTGACAGTCTAGTGACTTATTGATGTTATAATTGCTGGTGTAATCCATGGATTGTTTTGCATAATGCGTTTTGTACATTTTGGGGTTTCTAACTTGAAGCATTCGTCAAAAGCGACGTTAAATGTGTCAGCAAAAGAATCAAAACAATTTATTACAGTGTTATCAAGACTATTGGATAGTTTGTCAGTGAACTTATCTACGTTAGAGTTACAGTAGTCATAAAACTGTTTACGTACACTTAATCTTGCAATCGTTCTGGTCAAGGTGTGTGTTGAGTGCTAAGAATATGGGGTGATGATGTGTGATTTTGTCTTTGATTGTGCCATATGTTATGATTTAATGTTCAAGAGTTTAAATTCCCAATAAGTCAGACTGAGCAGGTTGAGCCGTAGTAATACACAGTTCTGAGGTGTTAAAACATTTTCATTACTATCTTCAGTAACATCCTGAATCAGAAACTCGGTTAATATCAGTTCCTACAAAGTGTAACATTGGAAATGAAATGACACAACTAAAAACGATATGAAGGGTCCAAGGCCCTTTGTTACGCCACTAAGGGGGGTGGGGGATGCCAAAAAAATACTCAACCTTTTTTAGGACTAAAAAAAATTATGAGGTAGTTTTTGCTGGCATAACAAGAAAACAAGGTCCCCCTTGACCAAAAGTAAATAAGTCACAACCCCATTTTATTTGTAATCTGATAAGTAGAACCATAGAACTGTAGGCCTCTGTAACTTTAATGGTCAACCATGACTGGTCTATTGTCATATTCATTCCATGATGAATCTATGGTTCTAAAAATCTTGATCTTCAGTTTATAGCTCTGATTAAGATGTATTTTAGCACCCCTCCCCCTCTTCAAAGTAAAAGATAAAATTGGACTAATTAGGTTATTTTAGATGATACGCTGGTAAAATCTCTGAAAAAGTGTGTTTCTTGAGCAAAATTGTCCTGGCACATTCAAACAACACTTTGGATACTATTGTGGTGCCCACTGCCCCCGCAACGCCACTGCATTGCTGTGTAAATTTGATTTTAATTCTTATTCCTATTCTAATTCTTGTGTTTAGTTAACTCATCATTCTGTTTTCAAGAACCACATACTTATGTATGGAATTTTTGATTGATTTTTGATTATTATCAAACTTTATAGGTTGGTCTGAAATTGTCAGACAATGATATGGATACGGAAGTGAGTCACAGGAGGCTGACGCGGGACTTGAAAATTCTTGAACTTCTTTTGGCTGTAAGTAATTTAAGAGATAAATATTGCACATCTTACAAATAGATGCATCAACTGATAATGTTCTTTACATCAGTAATTGATCTGTGAAATGTACTTATTTGTATTACTTACTTTGATACTTTGATGAGGTTTAGTTGGACGGTCAGGGCCATTGCACAATGCACAATGCACATCACCCGACTGGAGGTCTAGTCTAAAAGAGAGTTGCTGCAGACAGCAGTGTAGCCTGCCGCTGGGGGTGTCAGGAACTTGGCCGTTCCTTTGCCATTCAGTCCTAATGCCTTATTTTGAGACTTTTGCCATAAAACTGAAAGCGGCTGCCTTGGAATTTCAAAATGACCAGGGTTAGACCGGGATCGGAATTTTGTCCCGCCGGGACCGGGATGAAACTGAAATCCCGGCCGGGTTCGGAATCAGCTTAATCCTAGTTGACACCGGGACTGGGATTTTCACGATATTTCTATGTTGAAATAGAACATTTTAAGCAACCTTCGTATAAAGGGTCCATTGACCAATCTAATAAATACTAACTACAAGTTGATATCAACATCATTATATATTCGGATGAAGATGAGCCTGAAATCTAATCAATCCTTCGAGTTTCGATTTTCATTTCGATTAGTTTGATTCTTAGTTTCTTAACAGTCGTTTCATTTGTCTAAGTCAAAGTAATAAAGTATGAATTTGAAGCTAAATTGGATTAAAAAGATCGAAATTCTGTTTTAAAAATCCCAGCTCATATCCCAGCCAAAACCGGGACCGGGACACAAATTCCAAATCGTGGTCGAGCTGTGAAAATGACTTTAGTATATTTGTAAAAACTTTTTAAACAATTGTTTTTTTGCAGAGGAGTATTAGCACAGTTCCGTCATGGAAAGAAAATCAAATCTTTGCTGCAGCTGGAGTAACTGATATTGCTGAGGTTCAGAATGGAAACATAAGCTTTAATTCAAGCAATACTACAGGTACATATCCATAGGGTTTCTTACTAAAACATCATCTAATAAAACACAAGTTTGCTATGCTGGGATTTATTGTGATCATTATACTGTATACAAATTTGACGATGAAAATTTTTCGAATAGTTCAGAATCAGGTACATGACGTGTATAGAGGTAAAAAGTGAGTGAGGTGCGAGTATTACTTTTCAAAATCAGGAAAATCTCTTATACAGCAATTTGTCCAAAAAATCCCAGAATTTGCCTATCTAATTGTTAAACCTTCTATGAGGGCAATTCCTAGAATTTCATATCTGAATATTCAGTAAACTTGGTGTAATACATTAAACTTGCAAGTTATTAGATGTGTTAAACAAAATAATTGTATAATCCAATGTTTAAATATACTAATAATCCAACGTTATATATAACGTTGGGTTATTAGTATATTTAAACAGTGTAGTATATATACTACACTGTCGCATAATCAAACCTTAGAGTACCTGAAGGCTGAAAATTTGGCATATTGTGAACAGCTTAATCGCAGTGTTCTTACTCCAAATTTACCACACACAAAATAATTTTAAGCATGTGCCAGATCACACTATTTGCAAAATTTTACTGCACTTATATACAGTTACATCTGTTTAAAAGCAATTATATTTTTAATATTTGTATTTTCAGACAACTGTGCCCCCAAAGTCTTTGTCCATCCAACATTGGTAGAAAATCGTTTACCCGCAATTTCCTTGAGAAATGTTGGCCAAGCCTCCAATTCAGGATCTCTCCCTTTCTCCCATTCTGTAAGTCATTTTTATCAGCAAATATTGCATGTATGTGTGTTTGTTTAGAAACATTGACAATTATTTTAGAGACAATAGTTGGAATTAAAAGATTGGAGATATTTTTGAATTTTATTCACTGAAAGTGAAACCTCTGATCATGAATTAATCCAACCCTCTGCCCACTTTGCAGCATTATTTTTATATTACATATAATCTCATTTTAAAATTATTAGTGTATTTTAAATCAAAGAGCACCTCAGGTGCAAAGAATGGTTGTCTGTACATGTATAATGATTTAAGGCTTGAGCATTCCTCTGTGTCCGTTTATCTTACTCATTTTTATTTCTCTGCCTCATTGTATTTGTGCCATTGTAGCTCATAATCAAAGTATGTATCTCTGTTTCTGTATAATTGTGCTACTTTTTCCAAGTAATATCCCGACAGTTAACTCAAGCTGCAGCCATGAGACTAGCTCTGATGCTAGTCTCATACGGTAGTAACGTTTTTAGACAATCAGTCTTTTTCAAAAGTCCACTGCTTGCCATCACTGAAACAAACTTAAATATAACGTGTCTTCCCGGCTTATTTTCAATAAACATTTACAAGTCTAATGCAAAACGTCACGTGCTTATTGGAACACCAATCAAGAGGCAAAAGCGAGGAAAGTTGGCAAACCTTTCTACTGAATAATATTCATAACATAACACACACAACAAAACTTAGTATTAGTAAACTATCTAAACAGCTCACCACCATCAGCACGCTTATACCCCTCCGTAATACGCTGAACATGCAAGACTCATGCAGCATACCATTTTTAATTGGTTTTGATTCGTCATCTTCCCATGGCCATGGTAGCTAGATCTAAATTGGGCGCAACTGTCCGGCACTATATATATTATATGGATCGAGCCAAATTGTAATGTATGTTTGGTCATTCAAATTATCCTGGTACTGAAAATATGGAAGCTTCTCAGATGACCGAGATGTCAAGCACAACGAGTTTATTCACTAGATCCGTACTATTGTAATCGTACAGAAAGCCCAATTAGGATGTCGATCTTGTAAAGTTGTAAGACACAATCAAGTGATCACTGATTACCCAATCAATTCACCTATTACAATATTACAATGTGTAATAATGGAGTTACCCGCATGTTCTTCAGATCGGTTATATAAAGCAATCTCATGTTGTGGCCCCCAACAATTCAATTTTGTATGTCATCTGTAAAGTTACAAATCTCAAACACGATGGTTTAAATGTTATAAGCCCACACGTTTGCACGCTGACTTATGGGCCACCCTGTATATAATATATTGGCACACAGTGCCGACTGCCGATTAGGTATAAACGTTTAGGTCTACACAATTAAATGTTAGCCGCACAAAACTGTTCTTTTTCTTAAACACCAGTTGAAACAAGGTTTTCAGCTATTTTTAAAGTAGTAATAATCTGTTTTCCCTCTCTTGAGTGGGTCGACAAAGGCGTGGCCGAAACGTCGACAATTATTTGTCTGAAAAACTGAGTGGAGACTCACACTTTGTTTCCAAAAATATCAATTATTATATTTTTAAAGTACTTTATAATTTGATATTTTTACCTCCCTCAGCCTGGACTAACCCAACACTACTCTGAGAACCCCACATTGAACATTAAAATTACAGGAGTACAAGGCTACCAACAACCAGGTTCATATTATCATTTTATACCTACTTTCTATGTTGATATTATGCTTTAAAAACTATTTAATCATGTAGATCTTGATAATGACATCATGTTGCCTTTCGTAACATAAAACACTGGTAGCAAAATCTTCAAAGATGAAATTGAATATTGTGCCCTAGCCCCTAATTTATTCGAATCTTACCAACACAACAACGAATAAGAGAAAGAGCTGAAAGAATAATTAGTGGGGTACAATACAAGGGGATCAAGTTTGTTTCGAGCTTCATATAATACACTATTCTAAATTGATGAAAAATACTTTTTTCAGTTACAAGAATATACTATTGTGACAAATGTGGCTACGGTACCTCATGGGAGAGTGCCCTCAGATCTCATGTAAAACAAATCCACATGAAACTAAAGAAATTTGAATGCCTCGTTTGCGGCTTCACTACTAAGAGAAAAAGGGTATTGATTTTAATTGGTACTCAACAATCAGTTTTAAAATAAGTTATTATCTTATTGCACCAATCAAGCTATTTTCCACCAGACCATTTTACTGTACTACACACCTTTTTGAACACCACAATTTCAGGTTTTGAACGCGCACATGAAGTCTCACAAGGGAGTTTTAACGTATCACTGTTCTCTCCACAAGAAAAAGGAAGACAGAAGAAATCCTTGCCAGTTCACCACCCGATTAAAGAGCCTCTTTGTCTTACACCTCCAGTCCCACAGCACCAAAGCTCTTCATGCTACAAAATTGTTGAAGTGCAGCAAATGCTGGTATTCCACATCAAACCGGAAGATGCTGATACGCCACAAGCACATTTACCACAGCCCCCAAACGAATCTCCCCGTCATTCCAAAAGCTCAGCAGTCCTACATTAGTAACTACTACATGTACCTGCATTATGGGGTGTTCCCCTACCGATGCTCTGACTGCTCCTACGTTACCTCCAGTCAGGAGAAGATGAGTGAACATGTTCAGCGGCACAAGCTCATGTTTCGCTGTCCCGAGTGTCCGTATGTGTGCAACTTCAAAACCAAAATGATATTGCACTTGAGACAACACCAGGCACAGAAGAACACTTTAATTCTCTTCAAGTGCATTTTCTGTGACTATGAAACGAAGCATAAAAATGCGCTGTACACTCACATGCGCACACACACCCACGACCGACCCTATCGGTGCCACATTTGTGACTACAGCGCCATTCAGAAGGTACACCTTGATGCGCACATGTATAAGCATAACGGGGTTCTTCCTTTCAAATGTTCCTTGTGTAAGTACAAGACCGCCACCAAAGCTAGTCTAAAGGCGCACATGTGCAAGCACACGGGAGTTAAACCCTTCCGGTGTGAGCACTGTGACTACAGGAGCGCCAGGAAGGCTGACCTTAAGAAACATGTTTCTATTCGACACAAAAAGGAGTTTAGAGCGCGGTGGGGTTAGCTAGCATGGAGGAGACAATAGCATTACTTCTTTATACAAGCTTCTTGCTTTACTTGAGCTAAGAAACACAAAACAAATGTAAAAGACGATAATATTATGTTCTACTAATGTACTAAATTAACCAATAGTTGAATGTTTGCATCGTAGCTGAATGAATTATATATATTAATATGAGTATCAATTTGCTAGGTTGAAAAAGGTTAACAAATGACCGGACAAAAGATGTATAGCACCCCCCAGAATTCCCACTCTGTCTGACCCACCCCCCCAGAATTCCCACTCTGTCTGACCCACCCCCCTAGAGTTCCCACTCTGTCTGACCCACCATGTAAAGCACCCCCCATAGTTTCCACTATGTCTGACCCACCCCTTTAGAGTTCCCACTCTGTCTGACCCCCCCCCCCCCTAGAGCTCTAGAGTTCCCACTCTGTCTGACCCCCCACCCCCTGAGTTCCCATTCTGTCTGACCCACCATTTCAACGTTTGATTGATTGGTGCTATTTGTATCTTCAGTCCTTTTATTTTGTTATATTCTATAGTATTCTTAACAGCAGTTAGATTGATTTTAACTGCACCATCTTATTTCAATGACAATGATGTTCAAATTACTGAGTAATTCCTGTTGCAGAAAATTTATCGGACCACTATTTCAATATAGTATTCAAGTGTTCGGCAACTTTTCCTCAGTGATATGATCTGCGTTATTAAGCATTATCGTCACTGGCTTCGATCAAAAATGTTTATGTGGTTTGTTAGTTCTAATTACAAACCTCAAAGATGTCCGAAGAAAGGCATTATTTATACTATTGTATGAGATTTCACCTCAAAAACTCAATGTCGTTTAGCATTCAAAAGTGTTGTTTTTGTTGCATTACAAACGTTTGAGAGGAGTACGAGGCCGATAGTCTGTTTTATATGTACTTTTTATACCACTCATTCTAGAGTCTACCTTTAAATGCGGGTGATATAAGAAACTTGATCACTTAAATTGAAAACATGTTTTTAAACTTTATTTAAAGAAGACTGCATTTAAATGTGCCTCTGTCCCAAGTGGCTGAGACATCAAGGTCGGATATATATTTTGTACTAGAGATTTATTAATGCTTTATGCTTTTATGGGTTCTGTTGCCCGAGTGAGGAATGCTGCATGGGAATGCTGAAACTGTATTATTTCTGTAAGGGGTCGTTCACATATTACGTAATCAGGCTAGGGGGAGGGGGTTTTCAAATGATTACGCTAGTGTTATTTTGACACAATAGCTATGTGTAAAACTGATTACGGAGGGGAGGGGGGTTACAAATTGTCCAAAAAGTGATTATACGTAATATGTGAACGATCCCTAATCAAATCCTGGGTTTGGTGTGATGATGTTGAAATAGCTTCGTAATTATTTTAAAATTACCCAATAAACAATTAAATCCAAACACTTGTAAATGGTTCATTATGATTTATGATCAGATACGGGACTGGAGTTTGAAATTCCTTGTGACTTGAAATGAATTTTTGTATGATAATGTGTTATTTCAACATCATTCACGTGCAACGCTAGGACTGCTGATCACTGAGATGACCCAGCACCCGTGTAAGATGATATTGATTATTACAGTTCTTTTGAAGATCACATTTAATGCATTCGTGATTTTCATGGTGTATGTCATAATCTGATCGGTTTTAACTTGATTGTGATACAATCTCTGTTCATAATTAAGAATTGTAAAGTTGAATAAATCAGGATTGATCCAGTCCATTGAACACTCCTGGAATCAGATAGATAGATTGATTTTAGATCTTGGAGATTGAGTTTGTTTGGGCAGAAGTTTTTTTACAATTTTTTTTTCAGAAAAAATTTATATTACACCCTCTTTTTAAATATAGGTAGATTGTTATGAAATATTGCATGAATTGTATTTTGATGGGGTGGGGTTTCACACCTTTTATCAACACTAACACAAACGCACACACACATTTGATATTAGCGGGTTTCGTGTTGGTTTAACTGTTAGTTAATTATGTAATTATGTGCTTTTTGTTTAGAATCTGAAACCATTATAAAAACTTCTATAGGATTGATCATTGTTAGGGCTGAATTAACTCGCCCATAGTAGACTCCTTCTGGGGTAAAGCCGTTCCTTCACAGAGTGACCCTGTGAAGAGTAATAGTATTTAGTAACAAAAGGATAGTGCGTTAAGAAACATTGATGATAACGCAATAGCAAGTACAATTATTCCTTTATCGGTCAATGATCAAAATTTCTGATTTTAACGGTTCTGTATCCAAGAAGAGGCTACTTATGTCTTATACTAATGATTTATTTAAAAACATGATGACCATATAAGGCGATGTTAAAACGTTTACGTTTTTTACAAAAGCCCATTCATCTTGTGGTAGGAACTCAAGAATCAGAAATTAAAAAAATATTATCAAAATGATGAAATTATAAAATCTACTTCGAATTTTGATAAGAGATGTTTGAAAGAGACATTGGACACTGATAGTTATCAATATCAAATAGAGAATGTGTTCGTTATATGGGATTGTTTTACGATCAGTAATTTGAGGTACATCAAAGGTAATTTACATATTTTGGCTCGAAATTTTTAATTGAACATGGTAAAATACACAACCATCTATGACTAGGACTAGCTTCACTTGTCCTACTTTGTTCAATGTGATGGCAGCCCTTCTTCTTAGATTCTGTGCACAAACAATTTATGTTTCTGTGTCATTATACCGCTTACTGTTATATTATAGCATATTCTGTTTGTTTATGTGCATATATTTATATTTTATTTGCACTCAAACAGAGTTCATGCTCTTAATGTTCTCTGTATTTTGCTACTTGGCAGAAAAAGCCCTAAGATACAATTTGCTTGATTTAGTTTAAATGGATAATATTGGTTAGAAGCCGACTTGACCGTTATTGCCTAAGCCAAACATTATTTTTCTTTGTTGTCAAAACTCTGATATCAGTCATGCCAGAAACTAATACTGAAACTTTCTCTAAAAATCTTGCTGGTATTCTAGTATCAGATGGAGCGACTTGACCAAGAAAATCCAAAGATACCTGTTTTAACATTTCAATCTACAAGTCAAATTATGAAAAAAACAAAAAATGTTAGCTTGGGCACATAACGGAGTTGGTTTATTGGATTGTAGAGCATTTATGTGTAAATCTAACATAGAGGTCTCCTACCGGGCTCAAAGTTCAAGGATAACTGAGACTTTGCAATCAATCAAAGTGGCTGTCAAGTCTTTGGCGGATCGTTTACATATTGCGTAAGCTGACGTAAGTAGCATAATATAAGGGGGTTCGGACATTTATAGTGTTATTTCTACGCACAATCTGTTAAAGTGACAGAGGGAGGGGGTTGTGGTTGATAAAAATATGGCTAACGTAATATGTGAACTCTCTAAAGGAGCATTTACCTTTTTGTTCAGTTATCCGAGAATGTATTAGTACGACTGATAGAGACATTGACCTTACCGAACTACTATACATATAATATAATATTGAAATCTTGTTTTGCTAAGATAACGCACATTCAATTCGTGTTACATAAGTTGATTAAAACTATTCACTGTTATTAGGGTATATCGCTTTGGTGACTTATTTCGTAACCACCGCTTGTATTTTAATGGTATGTTTTAAAAATAGAAGATAAGATTTTAACGACATTATAATATATCAGTAACTCCATTCAACATTCTGGAAAGAAGTGGTTGAAAGCCAAGTTTTTACTGATATATATTTCGATTGCAAGTATTTGTTCTAGTTAGGAATTCCTGATTCACCCTGATCACCTAAACTCCACTGTGAGAGGATATGATATATTTTATGTTTTTAATGTTATTGTTGAAGCCAATGGACCAAACATGTAGGTGAAATAAAGTAACAAACTGGTACACAACGAAGTGGTGTGGATAAAATATTGTTTAAATCTAACTAGTGCATGAGTGAGCATGAAATCTTAAAATTACATTTAACCGTTATATAATTATCTTGAAATTACATTTAACCGTTACATAATTACCTTAAAATTTCATCTTACTGTTGCCTAACGTTTCTAATATTGGAGCCCAACTTACGTTATCTACATTACCTAACGTTAAGTTTTATTTGTGCCTGTAAGTTAAATAGAAGATGTGAATGGTAGTGGTGAGGCGAATCATTTTTGACACGTGACAGATATTAACCAATCAGCTTCCAGCAAAACTCAGAATCATTGTCACGTGTCAAAACAACTATGGTTCACCTCTCCACCATGCACACAAAAGTCAAAACTATTATAGAACGATGGGAGTTTTATGACTCAAATTTAAACAAGCATTGAAAATAGGAGAACCACAATTGTGACCCTCATAATAATATGATAAATCGAAAGCACCACAAAGTAATCCTGAGATAAAGTCATATATGCCCTTGTGGAGGTTTTGGCCATCAAGTGGTCTCTACATCTCCTTATATGGGCATCACGTGGTCCCTACATCTCCTTATATAGGCATCACGTGGTCTCTACATCAATATGAACAGTACAGGGAAATTAGTGCACAGAGAATCCTGGTATTTTATACCTGACTATAGATATACACTGAATGGAGTTTGGTTAAAAATAGATGTACAATTTAGTGCAAGCAGAAACCTCAGACCATTATTTGGTTTATAATCTGTTACAATCTTACAGTCCCCACCACATTTTGGCGCTATTGTTATCACGGAGGGTGTACTGTGTTTCACCCCAGTAACATTCCAACAATTGCTTACAAAACATTGGCTAAACAAGGATTACTTTGTAGTGAACGTGTCCCTGGCTCAGTCATATAAAATATACTTGAGAGAGAGGGGCAGCTACATTTTACCACTGAGTTCAACAAGGTTGCGGTGGTGTGGTGTTGGTGCCCCTACAATACAATCCTGTCACGTGACAAACACCTTCCTTATATGGGCATAGACCAGAACTCAAGCTGTGTTACACTGAAATTGATGGTTTTACATAATATGTATATATATATTGTATGGGCTGTGTCGGGGATCACATCGCACTAGCTATTTTA
Source organism: Bolinopsis microptera (assembly GCF_026151205.1). Classification (NCBI taxonomy): domain Eukaryota; kingdom Metazoa; phylum Ctenophora; class Tentaculata; order Lobata; family Bolinopsidae; genus Bolinopsis; species Bolinopsis microptera. The sequence continues at coordinate 6,731,683 of NC_087081.1, read as the reverse complement.
ACTGTTACAGTATTAACACGTGCATTCCGATATTTTCTTAAGTGTAACATTGAGTTTTATTGCCTATCTCGTTTCTGACGTCACCAGCTACTAGCTTGGTGCTCATTATTCAACTGTGTCTTGTTGCAGTACGTAAAACAGGCATTCAATTTTAATGACATTCAATCTTAACTACCGAAAGATGGATGATATAGTTATAAGTTATAAGCTTACAGCTCTTAACAAAAGTAAGATTAAATGATCTCAACCAAATTCCCCATTTTTAGTGGATGGAGAATATGTGGTAGTTCAACTTCTACTCTACTCTACTCTACTCTACTCTACTTCTACTCTACTCCCCTTTAAACACATACCACACGATGGTCATGACTACCTTAACCACGGTAACCGTGGTGACTGTCCTGATACTGTCCTACTCTCAGTTAGCCCTAGCTAACACCGAACCTGAAAACCCGGTAAGTAACTTTTACTTGAACTCTTTATTTGGTGGATATTAAATTTGATTATGTACATACTAACAACTTTCCATACACACCACTGTTTCATACACATTACTAAAAATATGATGGCAAAAATCCTTATTTGAAACTGTAATTTGAGTTAACTGGTGAAGTGAACCCTAAAACTATTAATCATGCGACGGAAGATTAAATTATATATAAATACTGTTCCCACTGTGAACATAGAACTACAAGGCCCATCATTATACCAGACTAGTTTAGTCTGACTAGTTTAGTACTGGTTCCGCCCATACGTGACGTCACGGTAACACACATCGAGCACGATTACTGTATTGTCACGGGATATGTGATGTCACGTTATCTGTGACTCTGTGACGTCACGTGATATGTGACGTCACGTGAATTGAGCACTATTACTCAGTTAAACAAAAATTTCAGTTAAACAAAAATTTCAATTTTATGCCATTTATTACAGAGTAAACAAGTTTGCAATAAATCAATTTGATATTTAAAGGAATCCTAATTCAATGTGTAGTATGGTTGTCACTCTTTAAATAGATTAATTACAAGTTGACGGGGCAAAGGAGTGTGCGTGCTGTTCGCTATTGCTCACACCAAACGGCAACCTAGTAAATGTTTTGTATGAACACCGGTCTCCATCACGATACAAAATTAGGATTGTAGAATTTATTGTATAACTTTTACTGCAGTGGAGGGAGCGGTGTGGTGCATTAATAGAGTGACAGCATACTGATTTAGAGTTGTTTTTAACCTGTGAGCATAATGGGTATATTTTTGGACCTAAAGGCTTTAGTATGGCAACTATAAAATTGGTTCTTTTAATCATTTATTAAATATCAGTTTAAAAATATATAAATCTGGAATCTGTTCACACTGTGGACCAGCCCTTTAAAAATACCCTCTTAAATTAAATATTAAAAACGTCTCAATAATAGAAATAGTCATACAATTAAGAAATTTACCAAATTCTTAATATCTACCTAAGAGAAAAATACCTACCCAAGTCAATGTCTACCTGTAATACACTAAATATTAGGTTAAATACATAGGTGGTGGAGTCAGCACACATTTACCAAAATCAAAATTTTTTAATAGGAGGAACCTGTGGGCCGAGAACACAGGATTAAATTTGTTGAAGGGGATTGTTTTCAAATGATAGCTGCATTATGTCATAATCGCTTGAGGTCCATGCTGAATAATTATAAGCACTAGCAGGAACCCGTCTAACCCTAAAATGGTGTCAAGACTCAAGAGACTAAAACAATTATTACCTATTTAATTTGCGTTTTTGACACCACTTGGGGTACCAAATTTTGGGCTCTAAAACTCCTATTTCTTGGCCAATTTTTTATTTTTTCATGCTGATTTGGAGGCCATTAAAGCATTTGACCCAGTCAAAAAAGTTTCAGTTGTATATCTTTTACAGTTTTTGCAGAAATTCGCGTTAAAGTTGATGCCGTGGTGTCAGTAAAATGGCACGGATAAATAAATATATATATATATATATATATCGTCTCGCTTTATATATAGTAAGATGTTGTAGCTTTAGAAGTGCCTTTTTCAGGGGACTTTTAGCAAGGCTAATCTTGTAGGAGTAGTCAAAAAGCTTAAGTTTAGGTGCAATTGTGCTCCAAATTTTGGTGGATCTTGATATAAAGTCATTAGATCTTTAGATGGGTGTTGTGAAATGAGAGTGGTTTCCTTTCTAGAAGATGGCTGATAATGCTGTTGCAGTGATACTGGACACCTTAATTTTAGTATTTACTGTGACACCATACTCCAAAATAATACTGTTATCACTTTCTACTCTCCAAGATCGGTAGGCATTATGAACGTGCGACTAAAAAGAGTAGCGATATTAGTTTCACAGCTCAATTATCACTGTAGCGTCGTAGTAGCGGGTGTTGCTAGGTGTAGCAGGTGTTGCTAGGTGTTGTTAGCTGGTGTTGTTAGGTGTTATCAGTAACAATATTGTTCATAATCTTTGTCTCACGTCTTATTTTGTACTTTATTTTCCTGAGTTCAACGTAGAGGAAAAGAGATGGGAACGGGGGGGGGGGGGGGGGGGGGGGGGGGGGGGGGGAGAGATAGGAATAATTACTGGGGGGGGGGCCAACCATATTAAAGTATATTAAAGTATATCCCCGGGTCAAAATCGGAAAAAATCCTACATTTTAATATACTTTAATATACCTACAATTAGAAGATTTATATTCTTCGTTAAGATTTACATGATCATGATGAACTATATTTTTCACTCAGATTCGCAAGATAAGCCTGTTTTAGGACTAGTACATGAATTTCCATCCAGATTGGTCAAAAATTGGCTGAGCTATGAGCTTTAAAAAATATGCCCATATTTGGGCATACACTTTTGCCCAAATTCGCTTTTGCCCAAATTCGATAAAATTTCAATATTTTTTAATGAGACTAACTCTATGTGAAAGATATAACTCAGTGTTTGTTGAATATAGTGGATACTAAGTAAAAAGACCTCCATGAACAAAATTGGGAAAATTGCACATAATATCTCTGTTCGGAATACTAGCCAAAATGACTTCATTAAAATTGAAATAACTCCATCAGTTTTCAATATTTTTTCAAGAACTTTTTGGAATCGATTAAGAATTGCATTTCAAGCTTATTTTGGGTAACAATTTTTGATGTAGGCCTCCAAGGATAGGGATATATTAAAGTATATTGTAGGTATATTAAAGTATATTAAAGTATATCCCCGGTTCAAAATCGGGAAAAATCCTACATTTTAATATACTTTAATATGGTTGGCCCCCCCCCCATTACTTTTTGTTAACCGATGAAAATGTCGTTAATAGTTGTCATGGTGATTTGTGTGGGAGTGTTCATGTTGGAATACTTGGAATGATTATAATGATTGAAATATTTGACCTCGCGTCTGTTAATGTCATGTAGGAATTTATACAGTGCTCCACAAAACGAGATTATAAAGGACCGCCCATTTCTAAAGACCAGTAATATTGCCTGTTAGTCATACACGTACAACCTAAAACTGGGATAATGACAAAACCTCATAGAATTTACAGCATCTTATCTCCTCGTTTCAATGTTACATTCTTTTCATCAATATTTTGGTGTTATTGTTAGTGTTAGTGTTAAATACATAGTCTATATAATTTCCGAGAATTGGAATAGCTCATGGGACCCATCTAGTGTTATTCTCGAAATTGCATAACACAAAAGCGGCGTACTGTTAATTATACTATATAATCGATGCAATATAATGGAACATAGCTTAGGTAGGTAAGATTGGACACTCTCCAGAATATTGGACACTCCAGAATATGGTTTATTTTTGATGAGGTTTAGTATGAGACCTGCTATATATTTAATATAAGTCACGTGTCCAGCGTCCACTAGACAGTAATACGGTCACATACGATTATCAAACAAGTTACTCCTATTAAATGACAAGAGTGAATATAATAGCCGGTCCTAAACCTCTAGATGACATTACAGTTCAACATTGAATAACCTTTTATATCTTAGCGGTTAAAATAGATTCCCTTATTTCATATTATAACCATTTCGCTCTCCACCCCCATTTCCACCTCCCGATACTTTTACTCATTACAATAATGAACTGTCACACCAGTTGCTATAACAACGTGTGGTCACGTAAACAGTTGTTATGATAACATGACCGCAGGCGCTCTTTTACTCAAATACAAATCTAGGTAAATTTTTCTCTCTAAATTTAGGATGTCATACCCATATAAGGAGTTGTAGAGACCACGTGATGCCCATATAAGGAGTTTTAGAGACCACGTGATGCCCATATAAGGAGTTTTAGAGACCACGTGATGCCCATATAAGGAGTTGTAGAGACCACGTGATGCCCATATAAGGAGTTGTAGAGACCACGTGATGCCCATATATTATATATTTATGTCAGGAGTAACAAAAAAAAGCAGCTACATAATACATATAATTAATTTAACACGTTTTATCACTTCGGGTGTGAAGCTTAATATATTTCTTTAGATCATTTTCAATTTTCACACCTGTTGATTGTTTAACCACACCATCCTTAATTTAACCCTGTACCTGATCTTCAGTGGAAACTGACATGGAAGTTCGCCATGTTGTAGTTACTTTACTAATACTTGAAAAGGTCTCCTCCTAGTCGTTGGAGTGGCCTGATCCACACAGTACACAGTAGCTCCTTTTTCTGATGTGTGAGACCTCTCCAAAGTCCAATGTACCCTGTTTGTTGCTTGATGTTGTGCAGCTTCCATTGTGATATTATCAGCGAGGCCATAATGCTTCATGCTCTCCACCATGTTGTTAGTTGTACCATTATAATAATATGATCATTTACTTGCTCGAAACAGAAACCAAGTGTACTGTACGTTAGTTTAAAAAACAATTAGCACCAAACAGATTGTGTTCAGTGTTACTATTAGTTCTGATTCGCAGATTCTTTCTGTTTTCGTCAGGGGGCGACCAAACATTAGAATAAGTAATTATCTTCTTATCTTATACTGCACGAATTTAACGCTAACATTTTGAACACCTTGTTACACACCATAATATACTCCGAGGCCTTATAATCATGTTTCCAAGAAAGACATATTCAAGCACAAAAACCCAAAATATTTAATTATGCCAAATTTGTATAAAAATGTGCAACCTTTTTTCCAGAAATAAATCCTGTTTCCAAGAAAGACATATATATTCATCATATGTCTTCCAGTTTCAAGTACAGCTGTAGCTAGAAACTTTAGCACCCGAACCATCTTTTAATTTTATAACACTTTTACTCTGTAATTCTCTTTTGTAGTACCCTGTCTCTAGAAAGGCTTATTAATCAGTTCTAGATGATTCATCATTCATCAACCTCGATACCAACAAGTGAACTATTATCATTGTTCATTGTTCATTATGTATGTATCATGAGATATACAAGTAAGATACACACGAGTGTTTCTGATTAATTTCTTAATTTCCGATATAACTCTGTATATAATATGCGACAAAGGGAAATTGCTCTTTTCAGGTCAAGGAAACTGTTCAAAGTTTCAATGTAACTGCACCATATTCAATATTTATGTTCTTAATCGCATAAACAGAATTATCCGAAGTTTTTATCCGAGTAATAAATTCACAACAATGCAACTCATGAATAATGTTCCTGTGTTCGGATATTACACTCACGGATACGTGTGGTATAGAATAAAGGGTACTTGTACGACATAAGGAGGCAGTATGTGTGTTAATCTTACTTTAAAGTACGTGTCTTCACGACATCGGAATGTCGACAAGAGGATGCAGCAATATTACACGTCTTATTCATTACAAATTGAGGTATTTCTTAACATTGCTAGAGACATAGATCTCGTAACTTGGTATGGGTGAGTGTTTCGCATTGAAAATGTTTATTAAGGAGCATGACCACGTGATGCCCATATAAGGAGCATGACCACGTGATGCCCATATAAGGAGCATGACTGCTGTGGTGCTCCTACTAAACACTGCATTGGAATTATACAGACTATCGACCGGTCGAAATTAGTCGATATTCGGGCTGCCCCACGCCCTAAAATGTAGTAATTTTCGGTTTTCCAACAGAGAGCCCATAACTCCACACATGCTGTGTGTGGTGCTAAATCTGATTTCTAACCTGATATTATTATTATTCTGACAAGAAAGATAATAGTAATGTGTAAGGAGGGTTATTGTGCTGCTGCCAAGTGCCAACATTCCTGGACAGTCACATACCACGGGGAGAAAACACCGTTTGTTTGCAGTAACCAGACATTCTAAAGATTGAGTGTAATTATATTATGTTCTAACTAGTATATGAAGGTATAGTTTCCCATACTATTTATAGATGCCGCCTTTCTGAACCTCCTGAAACCTGAAATTAGGTTACCGGAGAAACGAAGATGCGACGATCATATCTTTCATACAGGCTGAAATTAGGTTAGAATCGACCTATATAATTCTTAGCTTATGTATGTCCCCTGCAATGAAATTATTCCTAAATTTACGGGAAATAATATCGCGTGGTCTAAGAAATGTTTGCAGAATGTGATTAGTGTTGTTGGAGAAGGGCCGGGGAGGGAAACGTCACGTGATGCCCATATAAGAAGATGTAGAGACCATGTGATGCCCGTATAAGGAGTGAAACTTATCTGTGTAATTCGAGACTATTTTCCAAAGAATACAGAAATATGTGTGAAGTGGCCGCATAATATATTATATTGTAAGGGTTTTATCGTGGTTATGAACAATGTGACACTATAAAGTCACATACCGTTACCCGGTTACCCTATATTACACTCGGTTTGTTTTTATAAAGACGCGATTTATAAGGACAAAGCCTTCAAATGAACAAAATTAAATTAATTTTTCAATCTTGAAGCCTTGCCTCAAGATTGAAAAATTGTAGACACCACAACAGGTTTCAACATACCTTACTCGGGAATATCATTGCGGGTTAATTTATGACTGGGAAAAATATGGCGGAATTTTCCAAAACCCACCAAGCAGCAAAATGTATTACTATTAGTTTACCTTACTCGGGAACATTATAGCGGGTTAATTTATGACTGGGAAAATTAATGACCGGGAAAAATATGGCGGAATTTTCCAAAACCCATCACTTTATCCCAGTCATAATATTCCCGAGTAAGGTAGGTGGAATAGGGGAATATAACGAAGCACATTTCACTTTTACCAGCAAATTTAAGGACGGGTTGCGATGAATTAAAGACGGTATTGTTTGTTACTAGTCGAGAGAGGTCGGAAACAATGTCCAAAATCCAAACAGTCTCGAATTAATTTAAGTTGAATTGGAATGTTTTAGATAACATATCCAACTGATAATGAAGTGGACCCCACAACATATTGTATCATGTATGTAATATATTATGTTAAAACTATCTATTGTAATTTCACATTCCTGATTTAAAGGAATGTTAATTAAGTTATGTCACCTCAGAATGTACTTTAAAATGTAACTAGTTATGTGTAGAAAACTGAATAAACATTCTGCATAGTACAGTGTTATGTACAGGCTGTGAAACACTTTCTGCCCTTCTAAAACTCTAATTTCAAGATAAAATTCCTCGTAAACATTCAGATTATATAACGTATAAATCGACTGCTATATATAGACAGCCCTTGTTGTGTGGTACAGCTAGCATTAATGTTAACGTCAATCAACATTTAATTGCTTATAACTTTATAATAGTATAATCGTGTTTGTGAACATGTTAGAGACTCCGTTGTAACATATTGCAACAGGTCACTTAATCCGGAATATAATCTGAAAAGATGGTGCGAAACGGATTTAAAATGACGAAGTTATCAAGCAATTTGCCTCAACCCAATCACCTGATCACACGTAATGAACAAACTCGTACTAGCTCGTTATGCTTCATATCTCGGTCATCTGAGTAGCTAGAACTCTCATTTTTTCAGGACAAACGTAATTTAAATGGCCAAACACAATTAAATGTTGGCTCGATCCGACTATAATCCAAACTATCAAATTAATGCGAAAATGAACCTTCATTTGAAAAAAATGTCACGAATATTTTAATCGATTTGACAAATTCCTTGAACCAGTGGTAGTAGTAAAGTAGTTAGTCATACCAGAAAGAATTATATCAATTGGACACTCAGTGACTGAGCTATTTATATTAAAAATAGATTCACACATGCCAAAGTTGGAGGGGTGCCAAGAAAAGGTAGATCACTTTTAAACGGACTTGTCAAGCTAGTATAGTGCAGTATTACAATGTAGTATTATAGTAGTCGATAACTGCGCTGTGGTTAGAAAAGATGTACTAAAAGAGATAAAGAGTTAAAGTTGATACAAAATACGATGGTGATTATTCTTATCATGCACAATGCACACTCAGTGTTCTATCCATTAATTTAAATTGAGGCATTGGTTGTAAAATGTGCAAAAATAAGAAACTTTATATTATATTAAAGCTATTTAAGGCTTTTGTATTGACTTGGCCGAGTATGTACAATAAGGTACAGTAATGAGTAACACATTATTTCCACATATACACAGATAGTGCTAGTGTAATATTTATAATATTATAATGTATCGTATTTAAATACAGGTCAGTACTTTTACATTATTATGTATTATCACATGTATTATTATGCATGCATCAAATCACACACATACAACATACAGTATTGTAATTTAATATGTAACACAAAGTATTGTAATGTAATACGTTACACACAAAGTATTGTAATGTAATATGTTATAGACAGTATTTTAATGTGATATGTTACACACAAAGTATTGTTATGTAATATGTAACACAAAGTATTGTAATGTAATATGTTACACACATTATTGTAATGTGATATGTTACACATAAAGTATTGTAATGTGATATGTTACACACAAAGTATTGTAATGTAATATGTTTGCACAATACGTTGACATGTTGACAGCGTTCCTATTTTACCAGATGTTATTCAACATGATCTTATCCGCACAGTATGCTACTAAAAAACTATTTCCTTGTTTTCCTGCCTCGGTTTTATACTTCGTAATAATATGGCCTTGAACTATAATTTGGTTATTTCACCCTAGCTGACTGTTTTTCCTTTTTGTACTTTAATCTCCAAAATTATCAAGTAATAATGAATTATTCACTTTACACCCTGTTACAATACACACGGCTACTTAATAAACAATATCTGTTATAAGCAGTGCTTATAACGAAGATTGTGTGTATTTGCAAATACATTGAGACAGTCCAGTAGTATTGGCTCTCTGCCAAGATATTCTCAACCATGGCAGCACAGTGTACGTTAAATACTCATGATATGTACATGTTATAGTAGCCATCAGGTCCACCAGGATATTATCCTATATAATATTATTATGAGTAATAGATATATATATATATAACTCAGTATTAGATATCAAAATATAGAAATATACAGTGATACCCCGATCTACGGCGGAGTTTGGGAGAAAGGAAATGGCCGCGGTAAATCGGGGCGCGATAAATCGGGGTTTTACTGTACTCAACTATATCCACACACTACCTGATAACAACATTATTATTATATGTATTAATTGTAGTGTTGATATTATAGAACTATTTAATTAGTACATATTATTACTCATATTTATGTTGTCCTGTATTGCTAAAATCTGCTGTACTGTGTTACTCACATGATACTACAGTCTGGTATGCACATATTCTTAAAACGTTTCTCAGAAATATTACAAAATAAACCGGCACTCTGCATCGCCTCCCCCCTGCGATCGCCCCAGCACTCTGCAGGTGCAGTGTGCTCATACACATGTGTTATGGTGCTACGATTTAGGATTATCGGTTGAGATTTCTAATTGTAATAATATACGCTGTTTACTCTGAACATTGGATTCACTGTTAAACATAATATCATGACTCGTTACTGCTGATCTTTACCATGAAGTGGCGTGTACATACTACAGAATAAACATGATCACACAGCTTACATAATATCCCTAATACATATACATTGTTATAATATATTATACATACTTACAATGTTATATTTATATATTCCATCAATGCTGAGTGTTGTTAAGTGCCTACATTGTAACATTTGTGTGTAAATGTTATGTTGTTTGGAAGGTAACTATGGTTTGCAGCGATCCTACCTAGTTAACATAACAACTCAATGTAATATCTAATGGGTATTTTAAACACAAACACTCACACACTCAGATGACACACACACACATCACATGAAATACCGCGTGTTTTAGTTGCTCTTAGAGCCTGTCTGTATACATACTATCAGCGTACAAAATCCCTGAAATAGCGTACATATTATGTACTACATAATCCCTGAAATAGTGTACAAAATCCCTGAAATAGCGTACATAACCCCGGCCCTATAACCCAATAATTGGAAATTTAAAGGGTATTTAACAGTGATGATATTATGCTACCCACTAAGCCTTCAAAACTCTATACTTAACTCTCCAAGTATCATGGAGCACCTGTTTTAAGGGTTTACCACATATTATTCCTTTTCACAGTAAACACCATATTTGGTCATAGTGAATGTCACATGTACCCCGGAATGTGTAAGGCACTTTAAATAGATACCCTTGTAACCATGGTAACAACATGATACCGAACAGCATTATATATTATAATAATAAAATAATATGATATTCGTAAAAATGCAAATATTAACGTTAAGAATATTTTGACGTTTAAAAGAAAATTTTGACGTTAAGAAACAATATGACACGTGACAGTGAGAATATGTCACGTGACAGTGAGAATATGACACGTGACAGTGAGAATATGATACTGTGGTTACTGTGGTAACTGTGGTTACTGTGGTAACTGTGGTTACTGTGGTAACTGTGGTTACTGTGGCTACTGTGGTTACTGTGGCTACTGTGGTTACTGTGGCTACTGTGGTTACTGTGGCTACTGTGGTTACTGTGGTAACTGTGGTTACTGTGGTAACTGTGGTTACTGTGGTAACTGTGGTTACTGTGGCTAATGTGGTTACTGTGGTTACTGTGGTTACTGTGCTAACATAAGTGAGCTGTGTGAGCTGTGTGGCGTCACTACTTGTCTGTAGCATGAAGCCAGGCAGACACCCGAATATCTTAACTCAGTTTGGTATAATCTGGGGTTGATTGTCAGGGCAAGCAAAAGTTACTTGTAACTTGTCATTTTAAAACTTAATTTTACATTTGACATTTGTCATCTTCCCCCACTCTCACTCGCTATTTAGTCCTAAAGTTCACAAAAGTCACCAAAATAGCGATGACTTTCTGCTCTCCAGGGCACGCAAGCTCTGCCAGGAGAATACTAACGTTACAAGCAGTCCATTGTATGCTCTGGTTACTGTGGTTACTGTGGTTACTACATGGTTACTGTGGTTACTGTGGTTACTATGGTTACTGTGGTTACTATGGTTACTGTGGTTACTGTAGCTCTGCCAGGAGCATACTACCGTTACAAGCAGTCCATTGCATGCTCTGGTTACTGTGGTTACTGTGGCTACTACATGGTTACTGTGGTTACTGTGGTTACTGTGGTTACTGTGGTTACTGTGGTTACTGTGGTTACTACATGGTTACTGTGGTTACTATGGCTACTGTGGTTACTGTAGCTCTGCCAGGAGCATACTACCGTTACAAGCAGTCCATTGTATGCTCTGGTTACTGTGTTTACTATGGTTATTGTGGTTACTGTGGTTACTGTGGTTACTGTGGTTACTGTAGCTCTGCCAGGAGAATACTAACGTTACAAGCAGTCCATTGTATGCTCTGGTTACTGTGGTTACTATGGTTACTGTGGTTACTATGGTTACTGTGGTTACTATGGTTACTGTGGTTACTGTAGCTCTGCCAGGAGAATACTAACGTTACAAGCAGTCCATTGTATGCTCTGGTTACTGTGGTTACTGTGGTTACTACATGGTTACTGTGGTTACTATGGCTACTGTGGTTACTGTAGCTCTGCCAGGAGAATACTAAGGTTACAAGCAGTCAATTGCATGCTCTGAAGTTTACAACCGAATACTGAATAGTACTCCAGACCAAATAGTCTGTGTTGACCAGATAGTTGGCAATCATTACTGGTCAACAGTTCACTAAATGCCAATGTATCATTACTGGTCAACAGTTCACTAAATGCCAATGTATCATTACTGGTCAACAGTTCACTAAATGCCAATTTATTATTACTGGTCAACAGTTCACTAAATTCCAATTTATTATTACTGGTCAACAGTTCACTAAATTCCAATTTATTATTACTGGTCAACAGTTCACTAAATTCCAATGTATCATTACTGGTCAACAGTTCACTAAATGCCAATGTATCATTCCAATATGATACAAAGAAAACTCCATTTACGGACGTGAGGAGAGTTAAGACTCCTCCAACTACATAAAATCAATTCTTCTGTAACGTCCTGAATAATTATAGTTACGAAAACATATATAATGTAATCGTTCCAATATTATGTCAAATTCAATATATCAAAGACCAATTATATATCATACGTTGTACCCCAGCGGACGGTTTTTCGATTCTGAGCATTTTACCCGAAAAATCAAATTCACATTCCCCAAATATCTAAACTTCGAGGAAAATCTAGGGACATTATAAGCCTTAAATGTTTAATAAAACTGGACTGAACTGATAGAAATATAGGAATGTGAAAGTGGTATGTGAACCAATCACGGAAATGGAAGTGAAATTACTGTGTGAATTGTCATTGTACGTGATGTTGACAGCGTTAAGTAGGTTTGAAAGTATTATCACGTACTACGGAGTTATTGTCTTTAAGACAAGAAGAATTGTGTAGACAGTATTCGGCAATTAATTGATTAATTACCTAGTTGTGATAATTAATTAATTCATTAATTGAACAATTTCATCAGAAGCTTGGTTTATCATTTCTCAACAGTCATAAACTGCCGGGGATCATACTGTAGGTTTATTTATGGGTTATCAATTAAAGTGAAATAAATGTGCGGAGCGTGTATCAAATTATTCAACTCGATGCAGACAATATATCTCACATATCTCACATATTCAACATGTTTTCTTAAGAGATTTTGGAGAGGTTCTCTGTTTATCAGTCTCATGATAAGATAATGATTTTAGGGATAATATCCGGTAGTAGAGACCAGGTAGGATATTTCGTATTATCCCTAAAATTATTATGTTTTCTTAACTGTACTCATTTAATATGTAAACAATTATACTACACGTTAACACGTAGGTTAGGACTAAGGAAATTGTTCTTTTCAGAGCTGATATTTATATTGTTTAAACTAACAATGGTGGCGACCTTTAACCGTGAAATTCTATAGCTAATTAGCTGTGAGATAAAATTAAACATATACACCGTGAAATTGTTTATTGTCATTCGAGGAATTAATATTATATTTATAGACTTACCCTGCAGTTCCACGGCTCAGTTTTGCAACCAGATTTGCTCACATTTTTTCTCACATTTTTGCGACCGGAAATGAAATTCAAAAAAATTTCTCCGCACGGAGAAATATTTTTGATATGACCCAAAACTCCGTGAAAGCAGTTTTAACCTGGGCGCTCGCGTGGGACATTTCATTATAATGCGCCCACGTGTTCGCGCAAATCTGCGTGCAAATACCAACCGTGGAAACGTACATTGTAAATAAAACTGCTTTCGCGGAGTTTTGCTTTTCAAAACTCATTGCGCGGAGTTTTGTGTCAAATCTGGTCGCAAAACTGAGCCGTGGAACTGGGATTATAGGGTAACTGTGGTAACTGTGGTAACTGTGGTAACTGTGGTTACTACGGTAACTGTGGTTACTACGGTAACTGTGGTTACTGTAGTTACTGTTGTAACTGTGGTAACTGTGGTAACTACGGTAACTGTGGTTACTACGGTAACTGTGGTTACTGCGGTTACTGTGGTAACTGTGGTAACTGTGGTTACTGTGGTTACTGTGGTTACTGTGGTACAGTGACAACACATCATGACCTGACAATATGACAACAATAATGCTGTACAACTTAATCACACAGTTATAAAGTCGTATTTTCACAATTTAATCACACTTATCTTTGATCGAACTAATGTTTACATTGTGATGTTTTCACAAGCTATAAAAAGTTACAAGTTTGTTTATACGTATTTTTAATTGTTCTTGTACGGTCAAATGGCGATTCATCAGCCTTTTTACGATAAACATACAAATTACAATGCGGTGAATGGTAAACAACAAATTGCAAATCTTCAATAAATCGTCAGAGTTAAGTGGCTAGTGTCTGTTTAGCTAAGTGGCTATTTGTTTAATTTATAAATCTTTGCATCAATCAGCATTATAATAATAACTCATACATTTGAAAATTGTCAGCCCTCATGAACTGACTGGGGGGCCGGGAGCCGGGGCCGGGGCCGGGGGCGGGGTTAGTTGTAGGCCAGGGAATGATGGAATTATTACCATTATTCAAATATTGCCAATCTTGCATTTAGAGTTGTAGTAAAAGAACAGTATCGTGTAAACCGTATTAAAAAACATCGTTGTATAGGATAATGTGCTCTTCAGTCTTCCAAAGAATAAGAGTAAAATCTGTGATAAGTCATTCGCAAACTGCATTCCTTAGCATTCCTTGGGCCATGTACACTGTACAGAGGTGTCAAATTACAGTGAGCACAGAAAAAGTCTGTATCAAACGAATAACTTGATTTGTCGACGATGTGAAACGTGTAATGATAGGGAATACACGAAAATCACACACAAGAATGTAAAGATATTTAGTGTGCGGTGATATTGTATCTACTAATAAGAGGGGGGGGGGGGGGAGGGGGGAGGGGTAATGCATTGTGATATTGCCCTTAGTACGCGCTATTTCATTGCTCTAGTCTTTGGTTACTCAGACTAGTGGAATTACATGTGGTCAGTAGATTAGTCAAGATAATGCAAACGGTTTCATGCTAGGAGGTAAGGATCCACGTACGCGTAGACAATAGTATGAAATATATTATATAGTATGAAATATGATATTATATAGTATGAAATATAATGTTATATAGTATGAAATTTATATTGTATGAGGTATATTATTATATAGTATGAGGTATAATATATAGTACTTAGTAGACAAAAATCTAGTAGTTTTTACAGAATGTCACTTGTACTTAAGTTTTGTTTTTTAACTTTATTTTACAGCATAGATTAGTGTATTCCACACTTTGAAATTCACTTTAGAATTGTACATCTGTGACCTGTGTTCAAATTCCAAGAATCGTTTAATATTTCTTGTTAAATCTCATCGAATACAGTCTGTAAGGATATTTGCCAATCTGATCTATAATATTAATAAAGCACTGGTGGAAAGTACACACCTTTGTTTGATGTATCATCACGCGGGTAATTGTAGATTATAAAGCGTGATATTTACATGTAACCCGATATAAATCCACTGAAATTCAGAGGTAATAATGTACATGGTCAGTAGTCCCCATTGAATGGGGACTAGTGACCATGTACATTATTCCCTCTGAGTGGGGCCCATTCTGCTGTTGATTGTTAATTATGAAATGAAATAGTCCATTTTCTAAACTACTTATGTCTGCAAAATATTTCATGCAAGGCTCACATACCCATTATTCGATCATATCTATCTATAGTACACCTGTACACCAATTAACAAGAATGTTGACCTTCTCATCTTTCCGAAAAACATTCTTCAAGATCATACTTCCTGTATAGGTTCAATAGGTAGTTATGAGTTATCCATTGGTATTACTCAGCCCCCGGTCTACTCAGCCGAATACTCGAGAAATCGGGTGTGAGGGTTAAATGAGGAGCTGCACATTGCAGCAAAGTCTCGGACGAAGAAAGTATGGTACACACTACCTTAACCGTCACTGGCCAAAAAGATCCTTCGGCTTCCTGTAATTGGCTGGTTGCACTTGTGTAACATTGTGGCTGTTGGAATACACCGAAGTAAAATAAGTGTCTAGATAAAAAATTATGTTTATTGAATATTTTAGCTGAATGTGCTAATTCCCTAATTTAACTATCTAAGTGTTCACCGTTCATGCCAATGAATAAAGGATATTACAAAGCATTAAGCACCGCCTTGCTAGAATTGAGACGCCCTCGAGCGCAATGTGCCATCATGACAATACCGTACTAAAACGTAACACGCGGCCAAGTTAGATTAGAGATCTGCGCGCGCAGCACGTGATTACAAAATGCAATGAGATCAGACCACTTGGCTAGTTTATAATGATATATGGAGCGCAAGGATGTAGCTTTCCATGATGTCAACGTCATATACTGCTATAGTGTTTTACACGTCGCCCCGGTTTGGCTAGTTAAATTGTTTATCTTCGACTCTTTGTACATTGCTGCTTTACTTCTTTTGGCGAATTGTTTACTGGAAGCCATGATAGAATATCATTTTGTTATTCTGGAAATGTGCCAAGTTTTGCCTTTGTGTCAGCCGTCACAGTAAGCTATCTGCTTTGACAAACCTTAATTTTAATGGGTTAAACAATTGGACAGTTCCCCTCGATCATCCAAAATGGCTTGCGCCGAGGAATTTCCGTTTGTGTCTTATAATTTATCCAGTGCGTATAATCACAGGCCAAATCTTTCACCTCTCGATATTTTCTCTCTCCTGAAAATACGGCTACAGTCTCTATAACACATTTAACTATTTGCTCTATGTTTTCCTGCGACCTCCCTTTATCTTTTCTAACGTACAGGGGTTCAACTACTAACAAATTCTGGAATAAAAGTTTGAAATAATTCTTCTCGCATGTTCAAACCAATGGAGACTAAATGCATGTCTCCACATGTCTCCACATTAGGGGAAGGGATTGTTTCCACGGACAGTAATTATGTAAATTAGCTTTCTTGCTGAATAATGAAAACTCGAACCCACTCCTCTTACATAATATGCTCACTTTAGAACTGCAATTCACAGTCTTATCAAATTAACACTTTCATGATCACAATTTGAATTACTCAGGTCTTCCTAAACAATAGTTGCGATGTTTGTAAACCCCAGATAACGTTACCTCAACTTGGGTAGTGGGTATGGAACGTGCCCTCTAATTTTATGCGAAATGTTTCAGTCTTCCTCGTCCCACGTTAGAAACATTACGGATGAGAATACCTCAACTATTTGTCCATCCCTCTTCATTTCGTGAGATTGTGAAATCTGAGGTATCCCCTCTTGTTCAGTGACAATCATGTTCGTCATAATGTAAACCCCAGATAACGTTACAAGTGTTTGAAATATGTGGTATTTTACTCCTTCATAAAACTGCCTTTCATTTTGAACTCCCCTTTCAACATCCCCCTTCTATCTCTCCCACTTAAAGATAATCTACTTTAATTCCCGACACCCGCATAATTAATGGACGATTATCCCATTATAGAGATGAAAGTCAAACCTTTGAAGCTCGTTTAATATTATGCTTGTGATCATAATTATGTACACACATTATGCAGTTGTCAATGCAGCCATTGGTTAAGGTGATTTTGGAGTTATTCAAGATTTACTATACATATTTGACACAAGAGAAATGTAATAGATTAGTAGTGTTGTAATTAGTTTAACACTGACATATTCTACTGATTCAAGTCTACTTTTACTCATTCTGATTATTCCGTTAATGTGCAGATAGTGTAGGAAGGGTAGGGTCTACCATTAGAGCATTAGTTTGTCTGCTAATTAGTTAATTATTCCGTTACTCTCACATTAGGCTCGCACCACACAGAGTACTGTGATAATGGTACGTTCATAATACACTTCACACTTCACAGTTTAGTTCTTCACTACGATAATCATCCTCCTCAAACATTTAGTCACACAGGGTACTGTGATAATGGTACGTTCATAGTACACTTCACACTTCACAGTACAGTTCTTCACTACGATACTGCCGTTTTCTCAGAAAAGGCAGTAAGTCCAATTTTTCGAAATATGACAATATTGGTATCAAAATTTTCAGTAGAAAATTCTCTACAACATGAGCTACATATTAATGTATAGAAACATAGTTGCATGCAATTTCTAAGGAAGTAAGTCCCAGTTGAGAAACATTATGTTCGGTTTTGGCCAATTATTTTCTGAGAGAAGGACGTAAGTCCGGACTTACTGCCTTTTCTGAGAAAATCTTGAAAATCTTCTGAGATAAGGAAGTAATTCCGTGGACTTACTGCCTTTTCTGAGATAAATTATCTGTGATAGGAAGAAGTAGCTGGACTTACTTCCTATAAAAGCATGCTAAAAGCGGAATTTTAGAAAGCGATTTCCCAAAAAGAACATAACTTTACTGCCGATTGATATTTTCGCTTGAAATTTTCAGAATCGATGTATAATTACATTTCAACTTTACTTAAGTGATCAAAATTTTCATTTAGGCCTCAAAAAAAATTTGGTGGCCGATTTTCAAAAACGCCGGATGTATTTTATTTGCAAAACATAAACATTGGAGCAGTTATTGAGCTGTTATAATCGCAGAGAATGTTTAGTTTAGGTATATCATTTAATGCACTGAAATCTTTCAAAATTGGCGAGTTTGCCTAAATAAGGGCATACTACTATTCAAAAACATTTATTATATGATATGGAGCAATTTAGATTTACCTAACTGTTTATATTTTACAATATAATCCAAAATACATAGATCCAAACCTCAAATATTTAGTAAAAAGCTTGGACTTACTTCCTTCTCAGAAAAATATTGAACAGAGATTTTTCTCAGAAAAGGAAGTAAGTCCAAGTTTTCTCAGAAAAGGCAGTAAGTCCATCCAGTATGAAAAATAAGCTCGATTATTTGGCATAAAAATGGTTATATCTAAGCTTATGGACGGCTCAAAGCTTTAATTTTTTTGACAAATTAAAATTTGACTAATTATTGATAACTCAACGTGTTTACTTTTGATCTTACGCAAAAAGTAAGCGGAGAAAAAACCATAAACGCAAAAGTCGCAATATCTCGAAATGGCAAATATGGACTTACTGCCTTTTCTGAGAAAACGGCAGGATAATCATCCTCCCCAAACATTTAGTCACACAGAGTACTGTGATAATGGTACGTTCATAGTACACTTCACACTTCACAGTACAGTTCTTCACTACGATAATCATCCTCCTCAAACATTTAGTCACACAGAGTACTGTGATAATGGTACGTTCATAGTACACTTCACACTTCACAGTACAGTTCTTCACTACGATAATCATCCTCCCCAAACATTTAGTCACACAGAGTACTGTGATAATGGTACGTTCATAGTACACTTCACACTTCACAGTACAGTTCTTCACTACGATAATCATCCTCCCCAAACATTTAGTCACACAGAGTACTGTGATAATGGTACGTTCATAGTACACTTCACACTTCACAGTACAGTTCTTCACTACGATAATCATCCTCCCCAAACATTTAGTCACACAGAGTACTGTGATAATGGTACGTTCATAGTACACTTCACACTTCACAGTACAGTTCTTCACTACGATAATCATCCTCCTCAAACATTAAGCCACACAGAGTACTGTGATAATGGTACGTTCATAGTACACTTCACACTTCACAGTACAGTTCTTCACTACGATAATCATCCTCCCCAAACATTTAGTCACACATAGTACTGTGATAATGGTACGTTCATAGTACACTTCACACTTCACAGTACAGTTCTTCACTACGATAATCATCCTCCCCAAACATTTAGTCACACAGAGTACTGTGATAATGGTACGTTCATAGTACACTTCACACTTCACAGTACAGTTCTTCACTACGATAATCATCCTCCTCAAACATTAAGCCACACAGAGTACTGTGATAATGGTACGTTCATAGTACACTTCACACTTCACAGTACAGTTCTTCACTACGATAATCATCCTCCTCAAACATTTAGTCACACAGAGTACTGTGATAATGGTACGTTCATAGTACACTTCACACTTCACAGTACAGTTCTTCACTACGATAATCATCCTCCTCAAACATTAAGCCACACAGAGTACTGTGATAATGGTACGTTCATAGTACACTTCACACTTCACAGTACAGTTCTTCACTACGATAATCATCCTCCCCAAACATTTAGTCACACAGAGTACTGTGATAATGGTACGTTCATAGCAGTAGCGTAACGTTGCCTGTTGGCGCCCCCCTGCCGAAAAGGCGCCCCCCTGTTGGCGCCCCTTCCCCTTTTGGTGCCCCTCCCTAAAATTGAACAAATTAGGTGATTTTAGAGGATACGCCGGTAAAATCTCTAAAAAAGTGTGTATCTAGAGCAAAACGCACAGTTTTGCTAGTACTTTAGTTAAGTTTTCGAAATTGTCCCACATTCAAACGACGATTTGGCGCCCCCCTAAGACGGCGCCCCCCTGCACAGCGGGGTCAGCAGGGCCCTTTGTTACGCCACTGGTTCATAGTACACTTCACACTTCACAGTACAGTTCTTCACTACGATAATCATCCTCCCCAAACATTTAGTCACACAGAGTACTGTGATAATGGTACGTTCATAGTACACTTCACACTTCACAGTACAGTTCTTCACTACGATAATCATCCTCCCCAAACATTTAGTCACACAGAGTACTGTGATAATGGTACGTTCATAGTACACTTCACACTTCACAGTACAGTTCTTCACTACGATAATCATCCTCCTCAAACATTAAGCCACACAGAGTACTGTGATAATGGTACGTTCATAGTACACTTCACACTTCACAGTACAGTTCTTCACTACGATAATCATCCTCCTCAAACATTTAGTCACACAGAGTACTGTGATAATGGTACGTTCATAGTACACTTCACACTTCACAGTACAGTTCTTCACTACGATAATCATCCTCCCCAAACATTTAGTCACACAGAGTACTGTGATAATGGTACGTTCATAGTACACTTCACACTTCACAGTACAGTTCTTCACTACGATAATCATCCTCCTCAAACATTTAGTCACACAGAGTACTGTGATAATGGTACGTTCATAGTACACTTCACACTTCACAGTACAGTTCTTCACTACGATAATCATCCTCCCCAAACATTTAGTCACACAGAGAACTGTGATAATGGTACGTTCATAGTACACTTCACACTTCACAGTACAGTTCTTCACTACGATAATCATCCTCTCCAAACATTTAGTCACACAGAGTACTGTTATAATGGTACGTTCATAGTACACTTCACACTTCACAGTACAGTTCTTCACTACGATAATCATCCTCCCCAAACATTAAGTCACACAGAGTACTGTGATAATGGTACGTTCATAGTACACTTCACACTTCACAGTACAGTTCTTCACTACGATAATCATCCTCCCCAAACATTTAGTCATCCTCCCCAAACATTTAGTCACACAGAGTACTGTGATAATGGTACGTTCATAGTACACTTCACACTTCACATTACAGTTCTTCACTACGATAATCATCCTCCCCAAACATTAAGTCACACAGAGTACTGTGATAATGGTACGTTCATAGTACACTTCACACTTCACAGTACAGTTCTTCACTACGATAATCATCCTCCCCAAACATTTAGTCACACAGAGTACTGTGATAATGGTACGTTCATAGTACACTTCACACTTCACATTACAGTTCTTCACTACGATAATCATCCTCCCCAAACATTAAGTCACACAGAGTACTGTGATAATGGTACGTTCATAGTACACTTCACACTTCACAGTACAGTTCTTCACTACGATAATCATCCTCCTCAAACATTTAGTCACACAGAGTACTGTGATAATGGTGCGTTCATAGTACACTTCACACTTCACAGTACAGTTCTTCACTACGATAATCATCCTCTCCAAACATTTAGTCACACAGAGTACTGTGATAATGGTGCGTTCATAGTACACTTCACACTTCACAGTACAGTTCTTCACTACGATAATCATCCTCCCCAAACATTAAGTCACACAGAGTACTGTGATAATAACATAAACCCGCCACGCAAAGGGTTTATATAACAGATCATCCCGCGCTAGCGGGATGATCTGATAAACACATACGAGTGCGCGCAGCGCACGAGTTTTGTGTTAATATGTAATCCCGAAGCGCCAGCTGAGGGATTACATTTATTTAGCCCTGAGCGTGAAGTGTTTATGGATTATAATTATCTCCGGCGATTTCGACAAGGGATTTATACTTTAGAAATACATTAGAATCTGAATGTCAAACCGATCTGTCATAGTGTAAGTGGAGCAATAGCTTGAACGTTAGCAGGAACAAGAGCTGGAAGGAGAGCAAGCAAAACAATACTATTTTAGGGCACGGACAAGGGTAGCTGGCTAGTCGCCAACTTCTCACGCCACGCGTTGGAGAAATTCCAAGAATTAGCTGCTTTGGCAACGTTCCCAGGAATTTGCGTGTAAAAGAAGTGGACGGTTACGATGTTTCATATCACGTGGTGCGCTTTCGTGTCACGTGGTATAGACTCAGCGTATGCTATTGGTGGCACGTGGTACGCACGTGACGCGCCCACGTGATCGCGCGTCTAACTGTTCTACTATTATCGAGTTCTAATCAGCAGTATCATTGATTATTGTAAGTCGGAGAATTGAATGATAAACATCAGTTACGACTAAAAAGCGGGCCGGGTTTATACAAATTTCCGGGGCGGGATGATATCACCTTGAGATGTTTATCTAACAGCGGGCCGGGCTGAGTGATAATATGATCCCGCGTCGAAATCCCGGAGATATTTATAATGGTACGTTCATAGTACACTTCACACTTCACAGTACAGTTCTTCACTACGATAATCATCCTCCTCAAACATTTAGTCACACAGAGTACTGTGATAATGGTGCGTTCATAGTACACTTCACACTTCACAGTACAGTTCTTCACTACGATAATCATCCTCCCCAAACATTTAGTCACACAGAGTAATGTGATAATGGTACGTTCATAGTACACTTCACACTTCACAGTACAGTTCTTCACTACGATAATCATCCTCCCCAAACATTTAGTCACACAGAGTACTGTGATAATACACATATGATTATCAGCGGTAAGTAGTAAGAGTTGGGTAATAGTGTGTGCTTTTGTGTCAATATTCGTCTAATATTTCGTCTAACACTTATCTTAATTATCGTAGTGTAGTCTGGTTTTGCCTCACTTCAAAATGTTGTCAACAAAATGTTTCGTTGAACTCGTACTTATATTATTCCTGGATTTTGCAGCTGTATTTCAGATCACTGCTTCAGATCTGGTCCCAGTGAACCCATCTACAATATGACTTCTGTTCAAACGTGTAAATTCCTTTTATACTGACGGGATAATCTTATTACGAATGTACTTTTTGAACACACATTAAACTGACCACCTGATACCTAACACGATCTAAATTCTGAGCAGGTGGGCCGGAGGCTGGACGCCAAAAACTTGTACTTAAATTTCCAATCAGTTACATTGTCGCTATCTCGTGTACTATTGCTCTTTAGTCGAAACGTTATTCTCTTGTTGTAGCTTAGCCGGGATTTGTTGGGAAATGGGAATCACCAAAATGACATTTAAAATTCGTTTTTATTTCATACCAGCTTCCTGGTATTTTGTGAGCCTGAGATCATCTGATCCTAGTTGTCTGCAGACTGACACTCTACTATGTGCTATATAAAGGTTTTGTATCTTAGTACTAATCATGCTATGCATTTACGACACAGTATCTTTTGAACACGTGTTATAATATTTACAATCCCCTCACAGAGCGTAGTTTTCTCGACATTATATACAATTTCGCATGTCAGATATTGTTGAGTAAATTTGTGGGTTTATTAAAGCATCATCTGGTTACTGTGGTTACCAGATTCTGGTGTATAATTCTAGTCAGTATTTAAATTACTCGCGACAAACATGACGTGGAGTTCGTTGTTTTTGGCCCAATATTTTGGTTTTCTTCTATTTTCCCTTATTACCCGCAAAATTTATTTGTTAAGTTTGAGACTTTTTTAACTTTTAAAAGGTTGAATTATCAATTGTTAGCTAAATGTAATCGCTCTAATTGTACACACTCTACACTCTGTATAAAGTTAGCATAGTAACACAGACACAGCACTAGCCATGGATCCCGTAGCACAACTAGTCTACAACGATACACAAGTGGTGAGATTTGAGATTTATTTTGCTGCTTTATTAATTCTACAAATAATTTCGGGTGTGCCATATTGCAAATGTTAGACTTTCAAATTTAGTCATTTATACTATCTAAACAGTTATATTAGTATCACCGTGCGATTTTTAACTTCACTAACATGTGATATGAAGCTGTTTTAATACTTTCAACACTACTATATATAACAACAAATAATTTGAGGAAACAATGTAACAGAGTCGATTATATTTTAATGTTGCCATGGGGTGGAAAGTCCGGTAGTTTCATTGCGTCCTAATATATATGAAGCTGTTAATAAAACAAATGCGAATATTTATAAACAAAAACAGTTATTATACTTAATTTGTACAGGGCGGGCCAAAAGTCACTGGACATACGTTGGCCTTAATAGCTCAGTCACTGAGTGACCAATTAAATAATTCTTTCTGGTACGAATTACTACCACCACTGGTTCGAGGAATTTGGCAAATCGAAAAATATTCGAGTTCATTTTTTCGAATGAAGGTTCATTTTTGCATTTATTTGATAGTTTGGATAGTCGGATCGAGCTAAATTTTATTGAATTGTGTTTGGCCATTCGAATTACGTTTGTCCTTAAAAAATTAGAGTTGTAGCTTTTCAGATGGCTGAGATACGAAGCATAACAAGTTTATTCATTACGTGTGATCAGGTGATTGGCTTACCTGATCACGTGATAAGGTTAACCACCCCATTAAACATTGTGGGAATCGTTAAGGCTGCCCAATTAAGGTGTCGTGTCACGGTGTCACACAATCACCCAGTCAATTTTGTTAACGAGATACAGAAAATGCTTGATAACTTCATCATTTCTAATCTGTTTTATGTAATTTTTTCAGATCAGATGCAACATTTAATAATCTACCGTCTCTGAAAAAATCAGGCGTCCAGCATGTTCAGAGAGAACAATATAGGTGTTTTAATTTTGAATGGGCGTGGTCTAAAATATTCGAATTTTCAAATTTTGACGACGGAATCCTCGAACCAGAAGGTACAGTATGCTATCTGCAAAGCAACAGCTCTCAAATATAAAACACGGCGGAGCTATTAAGGCCAACGCATGTCCAGTGACTTTTGGCCCACCCTGTATTATAATCATATATTATAACAGTTACATAGAGAGAGGTAACCAGTAAACCTACACTTGCACTGTATATCAAGATAAAACCTAGGCTCAGAAAAATGATTTCAATAAGTTAAAACGTCTGAAAACTTAAATTGCCCGATAATAAAAAACACGATTTACAGAGTTCTAAGTTCTGTCCTGATAACTTGTTTGCAGATATCTAGCTAGAGCTAGATATCTGCCAACTAGGCAAACAACTAAGAGTCCAAGTAATGTGGTGCACCTCATCCCCGGGCTAATGTTCCTTCTTATCAAGAATAATCCAAAGTTCAGGATCTGCCTCAATATAGCACGAATTTCTTCGTCGTCAACGATTTCAAGGATAATGTTGTGAAATAATCTGATCACCAGTTCCTCGATTTGGTTTAAAAAACTTTCAGTGATGGCGTTGTCCATGATTAACGAACTGAAAACGAACTGCAAAGAACAATGGCAATGATTGTTAGTGCATATGAGAAATAAAGGTAGATACCCCAGACAATTAAGATGATTAAGACAGCTAATAGCGGCAAAACCAAAAAATTTGTGACACATTTCAACGCCTATTGCAACTGTATATGGACTCTCATTTCAACACACGTTAACAATATATCAACACATGTCAAGAGTAATTAATTAGTACGTGTCATTGAAAATATTTGAACATTTTTTATTCACTTTTTTAATTCACAGCCGATTGTTACCATAGGGCGGGGTACAAGGGGTATAAGTCTAAGTTGCATTGCTTCTTGGCTGCCGCCGCTACGTCTTTTAGCAGTGCGTAATCTGAGCTAATTAAGAACGGAGCAGCCCGTGAACCTTCTATAGGAGTTACACGCCTAAATCTTAGATCGCTACTTAGACAGTTTGTTACTCCTGAGTGTGCACAATGCACTTGTAAGAAAGAAACCCCAATATGTAGTAACATGTGCACCGTACGTAGACAACCCAATCACTTCTGGTACTGTCCTTCTTGTTCGCTTCCTGATCTTGTTGTCTGATCTGCTGCAATATGTGACCTTGATTTTAAAACTAATCGTAACACTGGTCATTCATTATACAATATCCTAAATTTTAAACTTTCGTAGCAGGTAAACCGCTGGATCTTATATATGTACATTATAACTATACCTCATTGTAACTCAAAAACACAATTCATTTAAACTACTTTTTGTTAATTATATATTGATAATGACTTGTTAATGACTTGTTAATGACTTGTTAATGACTTGTTAATGACTTGTTATAATGACTTGTTAATGACTTTTTTATGAATTAGTAATGAATTCATAATGACTCAGTAATGACTTGTCAATGACTTGTTAAAGACTTGTTAATGACTTCATAATGACTATATAATGACTTCATAACGACTTGTTAATGACTTGTTAATGACTTGCTAATGACTTTATAATGACTTTATAATGACTTTATAGTGACTTTACAATGACTTTATAATGACTTTATAATGACTATTATAATGACTTTATAATGACTTTAAAATGACCAACAATACCCTCTCCCCAGATTGCTGCCACTGCAGCCACTGACCTGAGTGGACTGTACAACTCTTTACTTGATAAGTACATGCAGCCTGGCTTCTGGCATGGCTTCTTTGTGTCCCTGGCAGTCATCATCGTCTCCGAGATAGGTTAGTGTTACTAATTCAGTCGTTATCTTGTCACTAATTGAGAATATATTTATTTCTGTGCTAGTCAATTAGATAAGACAGTTTTTGTTTAAATTATCCCAAGAACTGACTTGATAACGGTTGAAGATTGTTGACACTCGACATATCTGAATCAATGTGTACAGTGGTGCAGATACTGGAGGCATCCAAATTTTGAAATGTATTCGAAATGTTAGAAACAAATTATAAGGTTATAACCAAGATGAGACAGAATAGTGAATACCAGTCAATAATACTGAATGGAGTTGGGTTATAAACATTAAACATATAAGAGATACGATGGTTTAACTTGTAGAAGCTTTCAATAAACATGTGTTAATCGTCGTCAATAATGTTTGGCACACGATACAATAACGTGACATAATGTTCGTAATATTAGCATGAAATGAAACTCCGTAAAACATTTGAAGTGACATACTATAAAACTCGGAATTCTCGGACTATCTTAGTCGAAAGTAGTGCTTAAATTACAAATTGCCGCGAATCTTGTTTTTCACATAATATGCAGCAGAGCTTCTGGAGGCGAACAAGTGGAAAAAAAATCTTGTTTTTTCAAAGGGTACTTTTAATTTGTAAACCTGGGTACTCTCGGGGTACCTCGGGCAGGTACCGTACCTGCCCCCTACTTTGTGTTATCTCACCCTCTCTCTCTCTTTCTTCAGGAGATAAAACGTTTTTTATCGCCGCTATCATGGCTATGAAGCATCCCAGAATGTTGATATTCAGCGCGGCTATCGGCGCATTAAGTGAGTTGTTTTGCTTTGATTGTGTGGTTTCAGCTTATCAGATATATTTTCATATTTACATCACTTTTTTAATGAGTTATTAATTAATTAGTGTTATCCAGTAATATAAATAATCGATTAAATTTAACTCATAATGCTGAGTTATCTTTCGTCTATTGGTTTCTAATTTCGTGTTTTTCAGTTGTAATGACGATATTATCAGTAGTTTTGGGCTTCATAACTACAATCATCCCTCAAGTGTACACTTTCTACGCTGCAACGTTTCTCTTTGTTATATTCGGTGAGTTCTTCCTGTTTACAATACCTGTAACGTCCCTCAAGGGACTCTGATATTCTGAAAATGGTGCATTTTCTTGGATTTACTTCTCCCCGGCAAGAGGCACATCGTTGGTAAGTTATACAAATTATTGTGAGTAAGTAGTTATAAAATTACTTGTAGTAATAAGTAATTATGAGGTATTTTGTAAGTATTTTTTACGTGTCAAGTAACACGTGTCACTATAAAATAACACGTGACACTATAAAGTAACACGTGACACTATAAAATAACACGTGACACTATAAAGTAACACGTGCCACTATAAAGTAACACGTGACACTATAAAGTATCACGTGACACTATAAAGTAACACGTGACACTTTAAAGTAACACGTGACACTATAAAGTAACACGTGACACTTTAAAGTAACACGTGCCACTATAAAGTAACACGTGACACTATAAAATAACACGTGACACTATAAAGTAACACGTGACACTATAAAGTAACACGTGACACTATAAAATAACACGTGACACTATAAAATAACACGTGACACTATAAAGTAACACGTGACACTATAAAGCAACACGTGACACTATAAAGCAACACGTGACACTATAAAGTAACACGTGACACTATAAAGTAACACGTGCCACTATAAAGTAACACGTGCCACTATAAAGTAACACGTGACACTATAAAGTATCACGTGACACTGTAAAGTAACACGTGACACTATAATAAGTAACACGTGCCACTATAAAGTAACACGTGACACTATAAAGTAACACGTGCCACTATAAAGTAACACGTGACACTATAAAGTAACACGTGACACTATAAAGTAACACGTGACACTATAAAATAACACGTGACACTATAAAGTAACACGTGACACTATAAAGTAACACGTGACACTATAAAGTAACACGTGACACTATAAAGTAACACGTGACACTATAAAGTAACACGTGCCACTATAAAGTAACACGTGACACTATAAAGTAACACGTGACACTATAAAATAACACGTGACACTATAAAGTAACACGTGACACTATAAAGTAACACGTGACACTATAAAGTAACACGTGACACTATAAAGTAACACGTGACACTATAAAGTAACACGTGACACTATAAAGTAACACGTGCCACTATAAAGTAACACGTGACACTATAAAGTAACACGTGACACTATAAAGTAACACGTGACACTATAAAGTAACACGTGACACTATAAAGTAACACGTGCCACTATAAAGTAACACGTGACACTATAAAGTAACACGTGACACTGTAAAGTAACACGTGTCACTATAATAAGTAACACGTGCCACTATAAAGTAACACGTGACACTATAAAGTAACACGTGACACTATAAAGTAACACGTGACACTATAAAGTAACACGTGACACTATAAAGTAACACGTGACACTATAAAGTAACACGTGCCACTATAAAGTAACACGTGACACTATAAAGTAACACGTGACACTATAAAATAACACGTGACACTATAAAGTAACACGTGACACTATAAAGTAACACGTGACACTATAAAGTAACACGTGACACTATAAAGTAACACGTGACACTATAAAGTAACACGTGACACTATAAAGTAACACGTGACACTATAAAGTAACACGTGCCACTATAAAGTAACACGTGACACTATAAAGTAACACGTGACACTGTAAAGTAACACGTGCCACTATAATAAGTAACACGTGCCACTATAAAGTAACACGTGACACTATAAAGTAACACGTGACACTATAAAGTAACACGTGACACTATAAAGTAACACGTGACACTATAAAATAACACGTGCACTATAAAATAACACGTGCCACTATAAAGTAACACGTGACACTATAAAGTAACACGTGACACTATAAAGTAACACGTGACACTTGTCAGGACTACGCATGTTATACGAGGGTTATCACATGAACGATGACGAGGGACAGGAGGAGTTAGAAGAGGTCCAGATGGAGCTGAAGAAAAAAGAGGAAGAGGTTTGCATATTATCTCAGTACTTTATCTTAATTAGATTGTGCTGGGCGTTATTTCACTAATTTCGTTAAAATCACAAATTTCTGAAGATCCAATCTTAATCACTTGGTAATTTCTTGGTTTCAAGACTAGATTCTATCCAAAGTTCTTCAAATTATATCTGATTACTGGCCACGATCCAATGATATTTCTAATCAATGATTATAATCACATTATATAATTACAACTTTCAAGTAATTAAAGTGTCAACTCTAAACATCCACAGCTTGATAACCAGAAGACCGTATCAGATCTGGAAACTGGAGCAAGTGAGACTGCGGCAGTTAGCAGTACACCCTCTCCTATCGGCTCTATCTTTAAATCTATTTTCTCACCCATATTTATAACTGT
The DNA here is from genome assembly GCF_026151205.1 of Bolinopsis microptera. Taxonomy (NCBI): domain Eukaryota; kingdom Metazoa; phylum Ctenophora; class Tentaculata; order Lobata; family Bolinopsidae; genus Bolinopsis; species Bolinopsis microptera. The sequence goes on along the minus strand of NC_087081.1, from coordinate 6,701,271 downwards.
AAGGATAATCTTGATGCGTAACTTGTTAATATCTAAACTTGTTAATATCTTAAACTTATAACTTATAACTTATCTATATTATATTTTAAACTTGACGAAATCCCCCCGGCAACGGGTAAATAGAAAATCGACCAAAAACCGACCCTCGATCCGGCGTGACCAATTTTAGCTCGAAAATGGAGTTGGAACCTCGCGATTTTTAGCAGGGTTGTAAGAAAAGATATAATAGGAATATAATAGGAATAGGAGATAACATTCTAAGAATTTTGATTAAGGCTTTAGATTTTCTATAATTAACGACGGAAATGAGGTGAAATAAAAGTTAGAATAATGGCGTTATTTTAGCAAAGGTTACCTGCGTCGTTGCTTAGCAACATCACGAGATTGCACGTGCGTGAGCAAGAACAGATTTAATTATCAACGCGCGTTGCCATGCTTTATAATGATACGTCATAACTAGCTCACATTACAATTTACGCTTATATGACTATCCATAACTTTGGTTACAATTGATGTTTTTTGATGCGGTAAAAAGTATCTTTTAGGAAATCCGAAATCCGAATACTTACAATGTTTTCGTCATTGTCAAATAAAATCGATACATATAAAATCGAGCAGAGAGATGATGAAGAGAAATAAAATTAAAAACAAATCTGATTTTTAAAATTTCCTGGAACAAAGCTTTCGACTAGCAGGTTTCTAATAACTTATAACTTATAATTTATTGAGTATAATTTATTATAATTGTCTGCTCCATTCTCTCTTCTTGAACTACTAGACTGTTATCAGTCTTCTCATTCAGTGATATGAGTTATTTCAGGCATTTACAATGACGTTTCTAGCAGAATGGGGCGACCGGTCACAAATTACTACTATAATATTGTCCTCTAGGGAGGTAAAGTTCTTTAAATAGTTTAATTAAAATATCCCGAACTTCCCCTCTAAGTAGAGGAAATTCTGAACTTTCCCTTCGCTTCTGTGAATACATCAGTTCATACTTTCATAGTGGAAAAAGATTGGAAATTCATATTCCACCGCAAAACTGCAAAGTGCAACTGTGATGATAAAAAGCGCTCATTCCGTATCAATCATATTGTTTCAGTCCTCAATTGGTTATTTTCAGGACCCGTGGGGAGTATGTATAGGTGGGTGTTTTGGGCACAGTTTGTGCACCGCCGGCGCTGTTATTGGTGGCCGGATGATCGCTCAACGTATATCAGTTCGAACAGGTAGGAGAAACTTCTGTGTTTTTTTTATGAAAATCTCTTCAAAATTTACATACAATATAACATGTGGCGCAAAATAAAAACAAAATATAACTGATTGCGATCTCTAAAGGACAGATGTATGTAAATTTCAAAGGGAAACCAGAACGCAGTAAAATTGTCGTCGAAACCACACCGCACAAGCCTAGTCCCTGGTAAATGAAAATCAATTAAATAATATGTTGATAAAAAATCATATCCCATCAGTCCTTCTCGGAGCTTACGATCTTATTGTTCCTTATAACATGAACTCGCTGAGGCTCCAATTCCCGTTTCTGCTTGACTTCAAGAACTAACTTCCTGAAGGCAGCTCTCTGCTCGGCTGATCGGTCGGGGCTGATGTACACTGAGTCATACCCCTCCACTTCTCTTAGTTTTCTCGCTTTGCTCAACACTTGCCGCACATGATCTGAGCCGCTGAGAGTGAACTTGATAGGTTTAACGGCTGGTCCTCCATCTGATACAGTTCTCCCCATCCTACAGCAAGAAACGATTCGAGGTTTCTCATCTATGTTTTCTAGTACCTCAAGCACTCTCTTTTCCAGGATTTCTTCACTCTTTTCTGGTAGACCGTAGATGACCAGATTTTGACTACGATCCTCTTCCTCGGAGGCACGTTTCAGAGCAGCTTTCATTTTCTTAGGCGCTAGCGCCTTGCTGCATGAATTCTTCACAACTGACGACCAGGCTTTGAGTTCGCTTTTCACTGTCGTCTGAACAGAGGTCAAATCTTCACTTTTCTTCTCAAGCAATTGTCCTTGCAGTTTAATCACAGTGTTCTGATCTGCAATCTTTTCGTCCTTCAGTTGGTCGATTTCATCTTGTAGTTTGGTGGCTGAAAACAACAGCGGTGAACAATAACTGTCGAGAATGTCGATAAAAGTTTCCATCCAATCACACAGCGTAGCCTTGGTGATCTGAGGCTTGTTGAGCGTTTCTTTACGTAACACATTGGATTTCTGAACACCTGCCGCTTGACGCATATCGTTGAGTAGCATAATCTGAGCACCCAAAATCTGTTCAGCATACATTGATCTGAATTTGAGTGTAGAGTAATTCAACGCTATTTCATTGTCAAGATTCTCCAAGTATTTGTTAACCATGATGTACAATGTACACGCAGGGCCAGTTTAATATACACGAGTATATTATCTGCTACACAGTGAGAGCTGTTTAAACCGACGCAAAAGCAATTAACTGATTGTTTGCCCACTGTAATTTACATTAATCCAAAACATCCGAACACGGTGGCTTAAACAGCGGCGACCCCAAAGGCCCTCCCTGGCCCTTCTAGGCCCTTTAGCCCCCTAACCCTCGATCCATTCCCGCCCGCCCCTCTCCCTTCAGTCCACCAACCTCCTAACCTCCCAATCCAGTCCCAACCCCTCTAGCCCCTCTTCCCCTCCAACGCCCCCTCTCTTACCCTCAATCCAGTCCCTCTAACCCCTCCCTCCAGCCTCCCTAACACCCCACAATTGTTTCAGTGACACTGATAGGAGGGGTTGTTTTCCTATTGTTCGCAGTTTCTTCTCTGTACCGAGGTCCCAGTTAGCATATCCAGATAATATCAACATTCAACCTCACGATATCATCATTAAACATCAAGATATCAGCATTCGACAACATAATGTCAACGTTATATTCTCGTGTGTGAGTGAAAATTAAGTTTTATTAGGTTTGTTCAGAGTTGGATTACTACAAGTTACTCCGCTCAACATTATCATAATCGGATAAGCCCTGGATGTTAAACTCATCATGAAAGCTTTTATTTAACATAATTGTGTTTTGCTATTTGAGTGGAATTTTATTTTTACATTCCTTCTTCCTCTTGGGATAGAACCAAGCGGCCTAGTTATTAGAGTTTTATTTTTGGTATTAATATTATGGTTATTTCAGAAGGCCTTCCTTTTGAAATGCATAATTTAATCACGTTTTTCCAAACATTTGTCTAAGTTAAAAGGTAAAACCGTCCTTTTTAACATAAACCCATTTAAACTAAATTTGTTTTAGGTTTGAAAATTATTTACCAATTATTTCGGATAATGCTCTGTGTTAAGAAGTTTAAATAATTAGATTAATTTATTTTCACTCTAGTCAATGTAAGTTTGTAAAAATCACATGATATCACATTCCTGATGTTTGTTTAGGTTGATGTTTTGGTTATTGAAATATTTATAAAGGGCGTATGAATATAATAATCCGTAATACTTCTAGATTTGCTTTAACAAAAGTACCTTTGCTAATATGTAATATCTAAACCATTTATTTTTAACGTCAACTGATACCAATAAATGCTTTTACTCTTGTCCCTATTTGTTTGGAGAAGGTGATACGTAAGATGAGTCCAACTCGGTGCGAGTCCTGGTAGGTTATAAACCTACAACATTTTTCCGAATTTTAGGTATTTTTCAGGTACAAAATGCCCAATTTGTGAAATATTATCCTGTCAAATTCAAAGTTTGGTGGACGCGAAAGATTTTTTTCCGCGTCCCCCCCCCCCCCCCCCCTTTTCGTGGAGGTGGGGGGGGGGGCACAGGTACGATTTTCCACTGGTAGCAAGGTCGATAAATCCCGCCATGCTGTATTCGCGGCTGGATCCTGGTTACTGGGCGGTGCTCAGCTTGTCATTCGATCCGCCTAATCTCTATATATATGTAAAATCCGGATTGGAGTATTATTTATGAGTCGCATTGTTGTAATGTATTCTGTGTTAATTTATCTTTATCCCGGTTGTTGCGACAAGTAAAAATGCTCTTATTAGGGAAAGGAGATAACTCGACGTTTCAATGTAACTACATCGTATTCATGATATAAAAACAAGTGTTAAAAATTCAAAACGTAAAAAAACATATATCTGAGGCAAAATTTGTGTACATTAATTTATTTTTAATCTATATATATGATATATATGTTTATCATTATGAACATGATAGCTTGATTTGTATCACGTCGTGACCCCCACGGTCGTACCCCTGTAGAGTTTCTACGATACATGATACAGGGGGAGCCGCGCACTCGTGCGCGGCGGGTCATACAATTACAACGTATGACAAATAAAAGCCTGATCAGGTCCCCAGGTAAGATCCTGGAATCGTTATCCGGTATAATTCATTTGTCCATTGTTATTTCATATTATTTGTTAATGGGGTGACTGGTCGACGCACGCTACTTCGCAGAGTTAAGTCTAAAAGGTTAGGCTCCACCTAACCATGTGCTTTCGCGCCGCTTCGGGCGCGCTTGTTTCACAAGTAAAGAAATTTTTACCGCCGGTACGGCTAAAAGAGCTTTTACCTGGGGACCCCAGACTATTATACGTTCATAAACATAAAGATTCGGCGGTATGACAGGCTGAGCACCGCCCAGTAAAAGGGCTTTGGATAGAGCAAGGTTAGGCCGACGATAATTACATATTTTAATTTAGGAAACTGGATGTGGACTGATCCACCACATTTTCACACTCAAAAATAATGCAAATTTAAATTGCTGCAGCTTGCATGTTGCAGCTCTAAATTAATAAACAACATTACAAAGACCTTAGATGTTAGACCTCACAAATTTATTTGAAAAGTTTCCACAAACTCTGAACTCGGACATGATGATTAATTATTTTAAGTTTACACTGTAAGTATAACATAATTTTTTAACACGTTCTGACGTTCTCTATGTGGCCACGAAGGTATTCGAAGCCCTAACCCTGGCCTCGAACACTTACCCTAACCCTACCCATAAAAGTAGGCCTAACCCAATCCGTAACTGAATTTGATGCATATTTGTAGGTTTATAACCTACTTGATACATGTTTCGTATCCCTTCGGCGGTATCCTTCGGCGGTATCCTTCGGCGGTATCCTTCGGCGGTATCCTTCGGCGGCGCGCGCTTCGCGCGCGAAAAGTGGCATGCAACGTATGTCAATAACCTACCAAGACGCGCGCCGAGTTGGACTCGTCGACGGTCTTGGAGCAAATATTTTACGAGTATCACCCGTTAAAAGCATATTTGATATGCTAAAAGTAAAACTCTAACGAGAAATCATACCAACTTCCTTATATCACGTGATCGAGACAGTTTTTCGTCGAAATCTCGATAGGCGGTCGGCCGTTGGGGGAGCATTTTAAAAATAACCCTATGCATGTCATTGTCATGTGGACTGTGCATGCAGTGATTCGGAATCAGCGCGTTCGAAAATACGTCCATTAAGGTTAGTTTCAACTTTTAACTTTTAAAGAAATCTCGTTCGAGTTCGAGTGCAGTTTAAATGAAAAAGTGATTTGGCACGCTCGCACAAACTACTCCGACTCGTTCTGACGCATGAACACTGAAATATCAGTGCTGGAAACCGCAACCGGAGAGCTTATAAATTAAAGCAATATTTAGTGCAAATCCAGGATAATTCACTGATTATTTACTGATAGTGCACGATTTACGTTACTGGGCCGCGATCAGCCTGTCATTCCGCCGAATCTTTATTGTTTATGAACGTACATAATAGAGGTCCCCAGGTAAGATTTACGGACCAGTATAAAATATGAATATGAGACAAAGAGATAACAGATAAGATAAAATTAATTTTAATTTTTATAAAGGCGTTCGATCTGGTAACACGACATCTGTCCAACAGCGAAATCTGTCCGACAGCACCATTGTCTTGTGTTTAATTCGAAGTGATATCTCAAATTTGGCACACAGAAATTCACCCAAACTTGCACAAATTATTTGTCTTAAAGCTATCTTACTATCTAGAAAGTTTCAAGAAAATCGTATCGTTGGATCTCCAGATATATGCCTTGGTACTATACTAGTATACAATTAAAAATACTGCAAACCACCGAATTAGAGATATTTTTTGTGTTTAAGATGATATCTCAAATTTGGCACATATAAACTAGCTCAAACTTACACAGATTATCCATCCTTTTACCACCATACTTTATGTAATAATGGAAAGTTTCAAGAAAATTGTACGGTAGGATCCGACATAAACTATTGTCCGAATAACCTATTTTCTGAGTCGGACAGATGTCGCCCAATCGTTTGATCATGATCATTTTACTTTTTTGAACATTGTTATTATATTGGAATTCCGTTGAGGTTAACTCATTTTGACCAACTATATTCCACTTTAAATTGTAACAACAAACAATACAAAGTAACATTCCATTCCAGGTGACGATGTATAGTACAATGATTTCGCTCCCTTGTAGTGCGAATAATTGCGATTATGGATTATGATAATCGCACTAACCAATAAACCAGTGCACAGTGAAACACGTCCATTTGAAAATGGGCACCGAAAATGGGTAACGTACGTCGTACTTTACCATGATTTTGTACTGAATCATCTTTACTTCATCCTTTCCGTTCACATCTGCATTGCAAATTAAATCGAGTTTACTGAAATATAATTTCAAAACTTATCAACTTAATAACACCAGAATGTGTGTGTGTCTGTGTGTCTGTGTGTGTGTCTGTGTGTGTGTCTGTGTGTGTAATTTCCGGACGGTTATACAAAAAAAACGGTAATAGTTACGGGACTGGTTTTTTCAGTATAGTGCTGACAAAACTCTGACGAAGCCCATAAGCAAATTCTATAAAAATCGGCCGGTGGTAAGTGGTTTAATTGATGATTTTGTTCCAGAAATGTGACATAAATGGATGGGAGAGAGAATGAGGAGGATAACATGTACCGTAATTAATTTAGCCCCACGTAATACTATAAGCTTAGAGCTCACTCTTGCGGCCGCTTTGTTTCAACTGTAGGGAGATTTCATAAGCGTTATGCGTGATATCAAATATATAATGCGGTTGTATATTTTTACATTGCAACTGTGACAGTAAAGTCCCGGCCGAAGGCACGGGTTACACTAGTATAATATAATATCGCACTTTACGATCAAGAAACCTTATTTTATAATTATATGTTTCAAACAAGCGCTGTGAAGGCTACACGTCATCTGAACACCAAATAAACCAAGGAATGAACATGATAATATGCAGCCCAGTTATCCGGTTTGAGGATTGTGCCAGCTGTGTAAGGTTTGCCGTGCCACCTTGTTCGATTGTAGATAACATTAATATTTTCCGGTTCAGTGCAAGATCGCGGTAAAAGTATTTGCTCCAACTCCAGAAAGTCTCCATCTTCTAATTCTGTGTATTTAGACAGGGCACTGTAGCACATTAATCAGTAAAAGTGTTATTCCTGACATTCACTCCGCCGATATGTTGCCCCTCTTAGTTGTGCTGATTTTAGTAGCGTCCGTCCAGTCCGATGATGCTGAAGGAGGGTATAATGCCTTGCAGTTTGGAACTAGCAGTAGTGATTATGTGACGTTTAGTTTTGATATGTCCCCTTTCCGAGAGTCCCTTTCAATCTGTACATGGATAAAGCATCTGCACACCTCCCCAAGCAGACCTACATTGTTTAACTACTACCATAGCTCTACTGGCTGGGAGAATTATGACGTCTAATGGGTATTACACTGGTGTAGTAGGAGATAATGGTCTGTATAGCTCAACACGTGGTAAGTTTACCACGCCCACCGGTAAATGGTTCAGTATCTGCCTGACATGGTCTCTGTCTTCAAGGACAAGTAAGGTGTATTTAGCTGGTGAACTCCTGGGAACAGCCCAGACAGCAGCAGGGAAGTCACTTACCATGGGCGGACAGTTGTGGTTTGGAACTTCCAAACCACAACTGTGGAATGGAAGTTACCAACGCAGTTCTAGTTATGTGTTTGAGGTAATCTTTACCAATTTAATATGTTTGCTGATGTCCTGAGTGCTGCTGATATAAAGAAGATAGCGAATGGTGGGTTGTGTTTCGACTTGGATGAGCTATCTGAGACGAGAGTGTTACGTTGGGAGGATATTGTGAAGAGGTCGAGGAGCGGGTCGGTGACGGATATTGACACAGGTTGTGAACAGATAGTGAAGAACACTCGTGAGTCACAAGCAAGTCTGAATGAAACAGAGGTTGAGCTTAAGAGTGTGAAGAAGGAACTTGAAAGTCTTACTGGAGAGTTTGAAAGTCTGACTGGACAGTTGAACAGGACCGAGTACAAACTTGAGACTGAAACTAGTCGTTTTAATGCGTCACAAGCCGAACTAGCCACCATCAGAAGTCAACTGGGAGCTGAAACTGGCCGTTTTAATGCGTCACAAGCCAAACTAGCCACCATCAGAAGTCAACTGGGAGCTGAAACTGGCCGTTTTAATGCGTCACAAGCCGAACTAGCCACCATCAGAAGTCAACTTGGAGCTGAAACTGGCCGTTTTAATGCGTCACAAGCCAAACTAGCCACAGTCAAAAGTCAACTTGGAGCAGAAACTACAGAGCATAACCGGACACTGGAGGAGTTGGAAACCTGCGCTGCTAACATGACAAAGATAAAGTCCCTGCTGGAAGGAGCTAGAAAGTACGAAGACATCACCCGTTGGGACGTGTTATTTACCGCTCCGTACCACAATGTGGTGTTCTCTGATGATCTGTATGAGCAGCTCACTACAAGCTGGGGCTTGCTACGTCAGTACTTATTTAATATATTTATTTCCATGTTAATTAGTTAATTAATTAATTAGTTATCTAATTGATTAGTTAATTAATTAGTTAATTGATTAGTTAATTGATTAGTTAATTGATTAGTTAATTGATTTGTTAATTGATTAGTTAATCGGTTATAAAGAAGTGTTTGTGTTATTGACGAATTACACTCGTTAGTGGTATGCATATTTACAGAGAAATTGAAATAAAATCGGTATCTTCTCCTACTCCTAATTAACCGATTAAAACATTCAGGTAAATTTGTTGGCACGAACATCACAGACGGGATCATCAGTCATTTTAGGCACTATCACGACGAAAATGAATGCGAGGTTTACAAACTTTCCTCCAAAATGCTGAGTGAGTAACCGATATCCATTTAATCCGATTGCTATCTACTGAGTATAATACCCACCGAATAGATAATTTGCTGATGCAACAGTAAACATCACTTACATATAATACTAGTTAGATAACATTGACTCTTCTGGTCTGTACCATATTTTCTGTTTAACCCACAATTCAAATCCTATGCATCCAGATTTTGTTCAACTCGAATGGTTGAATCTAAACATGGAGTTATTTTCAGAACAGTTCGTTGGGGTAGAATTGACAGACGACATGATAGATCATTTCCGAATTAGCCACGAAGAATCACCATGTGAAAACAACACAGAGAGTTAACATACTCAAAAATGATACTTGAATGTTGACCAAAGGCTGATCATATTATGTAGACCTCTATTTTATGGACTTCCTTTTACTCTTTTACACCTTGCCTGATTTTAGAGGCCTGATGAATAAATTGTTCTTGTTTAAGATTTAAACTTTAAAAGGACCAGACCACGGTTTAGCTTAGTTCAGATCACTGCTCGATTACTTTTTTATTTAAATTTAATCTTCCACTTCTTTCCATGCCTTAGTTCAGATTATTAAAGCCTGAATAGGTTGTGTCGTGACCTTTACGTATGTTTTTGCATATTTTAAGCAGTATTCCTCCAATATTTTTGAACAAGTATTGTTTGTTCAATAACATTTTCATGAGGTTAATTACTTCAAGTCAATTAAGAATTATGATAGATTAACTTAAATGTGATTATAACTATACAGTATTATACACAGTATTATCAAAGTTTCCTGGGAAAACCTCTGTTTTATTTCGAGTAAAAATAGTTTGTTTTATAATTTAGCATATTATCAAACTTTACACAAATCCGAAGTAGTAATATAAAAACATCCTAGGGATCTGATAAGTCTACGTGAAGAACTCTGAAAACAAACTTAACTATTTAACCCAACAAAAATTAATGAATCAAAAACTAAACAAATTTCTCCAATGGTTTCTGTTCGAGGCAATATGTCGAAGTACTGCTAAATTTGTCAAATTACATAAATTTATATTTCTTTTATTTAAATCACTCAAAATGGTTTTGAAAATACTGATCTGATGTCTACCAATTCTCCCTTTCATATTCTCCATACTCTCAACAGTAAAACTCAATGCTAGTTGGGGTGGGGAGTTACAATCACTTCTAAGGATATGACCGAGCATTTTCCAGCGAGACTTAGCAACCCTCTCTGTTAATGGAGTCACCCCACAACGAGCATAAAGGTCTCGGTTACTGATGATTCGGGGATAAGCGGAGTTCATTATCCGCCGCAAATGTTTGCGCTGACACACATCCACTTTCTGAAGGATTTTCTCTGGAGCGGCCCAGCTATTGCAGTTGTACAGCAGTTCTGGGGTAACAAGGGCCTCGTATAATTTCACTTTGGTGTCCAGTGAAATTCGGGACTTTTCCAGCCAGACTTTGTTGTACTTTTCGAAAGCAACATTAGCTAGGATACAGCGGTGAAGTATGTCAGATTTGCTGCAAAGCCTGGATCCCAGTGACACACTCTTCCTCCATGGCTCTCTACCTCTTAATGGCTCTCCTTTCTTGTCGACATCTGTTTTGTCTGCTATATAGAAACGGACAAATTCAGTCTTGTCTTCGTTAACAAGTAGGTCCCATTCAGCCAAGATTTCTCTGCAAATAGGCAGCATCTCATGCAGATTTTCTTCGTCTTCATCACCGAAATCTGCATCATCTGCATACTCCCATTCTATTGGTAAGAGAGAGTCTGGGTCAAAAGGAGGGTTTGGACGCAGGAAGTGAAATGATAACACTACTCTTAAGTGGTACAGAGCGCCAGCAAAGTATAGAGTAAAAAATGCCCCTGAAGCTCCATCACCTTGGAAAGATCCGTTGGAGGTTTCAAACTCCAGAGAGATTGTTTCGTCAATCTTAATTCTGAGCTTGGTATTTGACAACAAATACCTTGCTAACCTGATGTCGTCGTCACAGCAACCAGCTTCCTTTAGCAAGTCAAGAATTACTGGTCGCTTTATGGTGTCAAAAGCTGAGCTCATATCAATGCCCATTTTGGAGAATTCCCATCTTTTCTCCTTCACTACAGATATAAGTAGGCGTTGGGTCCATACAATATTCGCACAACTGTGACCTGCCTTGTACGCATTTTGCCAGGGTCCAGTATACTCAGCAATCTGTCTCCTGACCCTGTGAAGTGTTATAAGGGACAAGAGCTTCCTAGTGCCGTTGAGAAGACATAGGGGCCTGAGACTCTTAACTGGTCCTTTGGGTTTGCCAGGCTTCTGCAGTGGTGCTAAATATCCCTCTGTAAAATATGGAACATGTTCATTACGCTCAAAAGATTGGTTAATGAGGGTAGCATATTGTCTGTAGAAATTTTCAGGAGCATATTTTAGAAGCTCATTGGGAATCTGATCTGGGCCTACTGCCTTACCATTCTTCAACTTTGAGGCTGCAAACTGTACTTCTTCACAGGTTATAGGAGTCTGAAGGGGTCTAGGAGGTCCTATGAAGGGTTGTAAAGGGGGTTCTGAACTGGCATAGTGTTGCAAGAACCATTCTCGGACAATGGCAGCCTTCTCTTCATCGTTTCCAACGAGCTGATTGTCTGCGTTGAACACTGATATTGGTTCTGCTTGTTTATTAGTGGCAAGGGCACGTGTGGCTTTAAACTTACGCTTCGTGTCGTCAGCGTTATTGATAGCAAAAAACTCCATGTAATTTAGCATAAAAAGATAAAGATTAGTAAATCCGATTTCGATTTATTCATCCTCTTCACAAGTGGAATTGATTATTTATTATAATTGACGCAGGTAAAAACCTAAAACACTAAAACCTCAAACTTTTAGCTACCACTATAAGTCCTTTACTGGCTGATATTTTTAATAAATGTGCAAATGAAGGTTATTTTCCGAAAGAATTAAAAGCAGCAAAAATAATTCCTTTGTATAAGAATAAAGGATCTATTTCTGATATAAGCAATTATCGTCCTATTTCAATGTTACCTGTTTTTGCTAAGATTTTTGAGAAGTTAATACATAAAAACGTATCTGATTTCTTTAATAAGCACAATCTTTTCTGTGATAATCAGTTTGGTTTCCGCAGTAAGCACTCAACCTTTCATGCACTTGTTTCAGCAGTAGAAAATCTTCATGATGCTATCGATAATAAGAATTTTACATTAGGTATATTTATAGATTTTTCCAAAGCTTTCGATACAGTGCGGCATAATATTTTGTTAGAAAAGCTGGAGAACTATGGTATTCGAGGAAATGTCATTAAATTATTAAACAGTTATTTATCAGATCGGGTTCAGTATGTTAGCTATGGGGGATTCGAAAGTTGTCTCTTAAAAATAACCTGTGGTATTCCACAGGGGTCAGTGTTAGGCCCCCTGCTCTTCATTATTTTTATCAATGATTTGGCAAATATTTGTGAGTTAGCTAAATTTATCCTCTTTGCGGACGATTTAAACCTTTTTCTTCAAAATAAAGACCGAAATTTACTTTACAAAAATGCTAATGAGGTATTATCAAAGATTCACGAATATTGCTGCTTAAATAGGTTAATCATTAATTTTGAAAAATGCTGTTTTATGGAATTCGGAAATAGTAAAGTTCCTAAGAATCAAAAGTTTGTTGGAATACTTAACAACCAGTTTAATCAAGTGAATAAGTGTAAATTTTTGGGAGTCATTATTAATTCTAATTTAACGTGGAATGATCATATTACCAATGTAATAACGCAAGTTTCAAAATCTTGCGGATCACTCTACTCAATAAGTTCTATAGTACCAGCCAAAGTGTTAAGACAAGTATATATTTCACTTGTTCAACCATATTTAATGTATTGTATACCACTGTGGGGTGCTGTTTTTCACCATCCTTTGCTGCAAAAACTGTTTGTGTTGCAGAAAAAATGTATTCGTATTGTGAGTAGAAAAACAATAAAGATTGATCACAAGTTTCAAAATACTAAACCAATGTTCTTTCGTTTGAAATTATTAACCTTGTTTAACTTATTCACATACTTTACTGGATGTATTGCAATGAGGCTACTTAAAGAAAAAATTCCTATTGATGTTTATCGCCGGTTTAGCAAGTCAAGTAGATCATGCAGACTGCTATATCTTAAATTCTCAATGTCTAAGACCAAGAATAGTAATTTTGTTTTTAATGCATCCAAAATTTTAAATTATCTCCTTGATCATGATGTACCGTATCATATTTTGTCAATTTCACTATTTAAAAAGAGATTTAAGAACCATTTGCTTCATATACAAAACCTAGGGCTAAATGGGGATCATGGATGGCTACCATGTAATCACGATATCTTCTCGAATGTATCAATTTCATAAAATAAGTTAATTTCAACTAGGGAAATATAAATTGAAGTTAATGTTTTGGGGACGTTTGTGTGTTTTTTGTGTGTATTTTATTGTGAGTATTTAAAACAAGATAGGGACTATAATTGTAACGGTTTAAGTGTATACGTCTTTATTAATGTTGCCTCCGATTTCACTACACTGACAACATTCACTTTTTATTTTTTGTGTTATTTTTTACTTGAGATCTCATATCATAAAATTTTACCATCGCGATACGGGTATTAATTTACCTCCCAGCGGTGAGACACCGCTTCCCTCCATCGCCATGTTTGAAGCTCTCCCATCATCTGTTCTACTTCAGAGGGAAGTGATTTATTTTATATTTTAAAATTGTTATTATTCCAGTATAACAAATAAATTTTCTAATCGTGTAAAAATCGTGTAAATCGTGTAAAAGTATAACTTTTCAGGTGCTCACTCGTTTCTAATATCGGAGATCACATGACCTGTAACTGAGTACTCCCTCCTCTGGCACTTGGCGGTGTGACCATAGTGACGTCACTGACAGATACTCACTTCGGAGTTCGGTATGTTCAGAATTTAAACTCGCATAATTTTATTAGATCTTAAGTTTTTGATTTCACTCTCATGCAGCTTTATTAAACATTTGTATTGTTTTCCCATAATACTCATAATTGGTGAGAAACGTGCTTCTGCAAAATAATTAGTCCCCATGATACTTCTTCTCATATCTAATTTTAATTTCCAGATTAAACTTTGTTGAGCTGATGCACTTTGACGATTGAATGTTACTATAATTTTACATTCCTCAACAAAAATTGACAATTACACTTGTTATGACGTTACTTTAATAATAATGTGTTTGTATTTTATACTTACAGAATTCAGATAATTTAATTTAGGGTAAAGAATTGACGCTAGTTGCAGCAAGACAGAATTCAATCCCCACCAACCAAGCTGCAAGCCCTTGCTTCACTTACCTAGCTTGCTAGTCTATTGCTTGCTTCTCTAACTGTTCGGGAAGCTTGAAAAGAGCGTCGCACACAGGGATTGGCGTGCCAGGTAATTACTTCACCAAATTCCGCCTACCAAATGAAAATCGATTTGACGTACGTTACCTCTCGATATAATGAACGGGGAAATTATATTTTGCCACGCGTTAGTTAATTCGATTTTTCATGCAATTTTAATCATCAAAATGAGTTAATAAGAAGGTCGATTTCTCGGTTATTTTTGAGCTTTCGTTCAGAAAATAATTCGGGGCCCTCAAAGGGGGGTAACAAAAAGGCGTTACAAGTGTTACAAGCCTTCTATAATACAAAATATGTATCACCTCCTCAGCCTGCTGAACATGTGCTCGACCTAAAATGTAAACAAACAATTATCACCTCCCCGCCAGTATCTACATCTATTGAAAGTAACATTCCATTCCGGGTGACGATGTATAGTACAATGATTTCGCTCCCTTGTAGTGCGAATAATTGCGATTATGGATTATGATAATCGCACTAACCAGTAAAACCAGTAAAACACGTCCGTTTGAAAATGGACACCGAAAATGGGTAACCATTTTCTTTACCATGATTTTGTAGTTGTACTGAACCATCTTTACTTCAATCTTTCCGTTCACATCTGCATTGCAAATTAAATCGAGTTAACTGAAATATAATTTCAAAACTTATATAATATAATATCGCACTTTACGATCCAGAAACCTTATTTTATAATTATATGTTTCAAACAAGCGCTGCGAAGGCTACACGACATCTGAACAACAAATAAACCAAGGAATGAACATGATAATATGCAGCCCAGTTATCCGGTTTGAGGATTATGCCAGCTGTGTAAGGTTTGCCGTGCCACCTTGTTCGATTGTAGATAACATTAATATTGTCCGGTTCAGTGCAAGATCACGGTTAAAGTATTTATTCCAACTCCAGAAAGTCTCCATCTTCTAATTTTGTGTAATTAGACAGGGCACTGTAGCACATTAATCAGTAAAACTAAAAGTGTTATTCCTGACATTCACTCCGCCGATATGTTGCCCCTCTTAGTTGTGCTGATTTTAGTAGCGTCCGTCCATTCCGATGATGCTGAAGGAGGGTATAATGCCTTGCAGTTTGGAACTAGCAGTAGTGATTATGTGACGTTTAGTTTTGATATGTCCCCTTTCCGTGAGTCCCTTTCAATCTGCACATGGATAAAGCATCTGCACACCTCCCCAAGCAGACCTACATTGTTTAACTACCATTCAAGCTCTGATAACTGGGAGATCATTATGATGTCTAATGGGCAATACACTCGTGTAGTAGGAGATGATGGTCTGAGTAGCTCAACAAGTGGTAAGTTTACCACGCCCACCGGTAAGTGGTTTAGTTTCTGCCTCACATGGTCTCTGTCGTCAAGGACAAGTAAGGTGTATTTAGATGGTGAACTCCTGGGAACAGCCCAGACAGCAGCAGGGAGGTCACTAGGCATGGGCGGACAGTTGTGGTTTGGAAGATATTATAGCACTAGTAGTTCTTATAGGTTTGGGGGTCAGTTGTTTCAATTCAACATGTTTGCTGATGTCCTGAGTGCTGCTGACATAAAGAAGATAGCGAATGGTGGATTGTGTTTCGACTTGGATGAGCTATCTGAGACGAGAGTGTTACGCTGGGAGGATATTGTAATGAGGTCGAGGAGCGGGTCTGTGAGCGAAGTTGTGGGGTGTCCTTGGAAAAAGAAACTTAGTGAGTCACAAGCGAGTCTGAACGAAACAGCGGTAGAGCTTAAGAGTGTGAAAAAGGAACTTGAAAGGCTGACTGGACAGTTGAACAGGACCGAGGACAAACTTGAGACTGAAACTAGTCGTTTCAATGCGTCACAAGCCGAACTAGCCACCATCAGAAGTCAACTGGGAGCTGAAACTAGTCGTTTTAATGCGTCACAAGCCGAACTAGCCACCATCAGAAGTCAACTTGGAGCTGAAACTGGCCGTTTCAATGCGTCACAAGCCGAACTGGCCACAGTCAGAAGTCAACTTGGAGCTGAAACTGGCCGTTTCAATGCGTCACAAGTCAAACTAGCCACCATCAGAAGTCAACTTGAAGCTGAAACTACAGAGCATAACCGAACACTGGAGGAGTTGGAAACCTGCGCTGCTAACATGACAAAGATAAAGTCCCTGCTGGAAGGAGCTAGAAAGTACGAAGATATCACCCGTTGGGATGTGTTATTTACCGCCCCGTACCACAATGTGGTGTTCTCTGATGATCTGTATGAGCAGCTCACTACAAGCTGGGGCTTGCTACGTCAGTACTTATTTATATTTATATCAAACTTTTTTAATTAACCTAGTAAAGTGAAGATAAAGTTTTTAGTTTATTCATCAATCAGGCTTGTTAGTGGTATTTATTACAGTTCTGGGATAACCACTTGAAAAGAAAATCAGTAATCCAATTAACTCGGTTAAAATATTCAGGTAAATTTGTCGGCACGAACATCACAGACGGGATCATCAGTCACTTTAGGCACTATCACAATGAACACGAATGCGAGGTTTACAAGCAACTGTCCTGGCCTACAATGCTGAGTGAGTAACCAATATTAACTTAATTCCTCCGGTCTACTGAGTACATGCTGAATAGATGATAATTTGCTGATACAGCTTTATTAACAATAACATAATATTATACTAGTATGAAGTATTCAGTAACGGCAAACATTGACTCTTCTGGTCTGTACCATATTTTCTGTTTAACCCACACAATTCAAATCCTATGCATCCAGATTTCTTTCAACTCGAATGGTTGAATCTAAACATGGAGTTATTTTCAGAACAGTTCGTTGGGGTAGAATTGACAGACGGCATGATAGATCATTTCCGACTTAGCCACGAAGAATCACCATGTGAAAACAACACAGAGAGTTAACATACTCAAAACTGATACTGGAATGTAGACCAAAGACTGATAATATGTAGACCTCTATTTCATGGACCATCTTTTACACCTTGCATGATTTTAGAGCTGGCCTGACAAATATATCGTTTTTGTTGAAGATCTAAACTTATAGAAGATCAGACATTAAGATTTTAAGTTTTTGTAGGATTCGCTTCTCAATTGGTTTTAATTTTATTTTAATGCTGCACTTCTTTGCATGTCTTAGTTCAGGGGATTAATTAAAGCCTGAATCGGTTGTGTCATGACATTGACGTTAAATGTTGCATATTTTAACCAGTAGTGCTCCAATGTTTTTGAATTACTGCAAGTAAATTATGATAGATTAACTAAAATATAATCATAATTATACACAGTATTATCAAATTTTTTTGGGAAAAGACCCGTTTCATTTCAATTTCGAGTAAAAACGTTTTGTTTTATAATTTAGCATAAAAAGATAATAGATTCACGAAATACATTAATAAAAATTCCAATGTCGCTATATTCATCCTTCACAAGTGAATTGAATATTTATTATAATTGACGCAGGTAAAATCACTAAAAGTATAACTTTTCACTTTTCAGGTGCTCACTCGTTTCTAATATCGGAGATCACATGACCTGTAACTGATAACTCCCTCCTCTGCCACTTGGCGGTGTGACCATAGTGACGTCACTGACCGATACTCACTTCGGAGTTCGGTATGTTCAGAATTTAAACTCACATAATTTTATTAGATCTTAAGTTTTAGATTTCACTCTCACAGCTTTATTGAACATTTGTATTGTTTTCCCATAATACTCATAATTAGTGAGAAACGTGCTTCTGCAAAATAATTAGTCCCCATGGATACTTCTTCTCATTTCTAATTTTAATTTCCAGATTAAACTTTGTTGAGCTGATGCACTTTGACGATTGATCAATGTTACTATAATTTTACATTCCTCAATCCCCAACAAAAATTGAAAGGTGCACTTGTTATGACGTTATAGTTAGGGCAAGAATTGCTGTTTATGGGTCAATCTGTGAACAAATTCGTAACAAAGGTTTGTCTACAGGAATGTGTTGTCCATAGTCCCAGGAACCACCAAAAAAAACCGTCCAGCTGAAACTTTTGGGCAAAAATTTTTATAGTCATTTTTCTCCAGGAACCCATACGCCCCACCCCTAATATTGGTTATTCGGCTCCCGAAGGTCTTGAGATCTCCATAGGGGGTGCAAAATGACCGCAATGGCCACATTATGGCAGGCGAATGATAGTTTCAGAACGATTGGAGCTTTATTTTTCGAAATAAATGGAATTTTTCGAAATTTTTCTCAATTTTATTGAAATTTCGAAAAAAATACACCAAATTATTTTTAACGCTTATTTCAAATCTTACTCGGGAAATAACTTCAATTAACAAATATCAAGGTTAACTAACAAACAACAGATTATTGACCGACTCTCAGCTCAGTAAGTACCATGACAATTATTAATACACAGTTAATATTAATCAAAATTCGCTTGTTCTTCAGGTTCATCATGTCTAATGTTTGTGCAGTTCATACCATGGCATCGTCCACAAGCTGGCAAACAATTGAAGCCATATTTCCTACATGAACATCTGAAAGTCAAACAGGCCTGTTCCACATCGACAGAACAGTTACAACATATAAGGTTCAAAATAGACTCTGGTGCAACTGGTTCGTACCAGGAGCCAATTTCCAGCCGTAGTCAAGGGGATTCAGACTGTCAGCGTTAAGCATGACTCAATTATGGTACTGTAAGTAAGCTCTAAGGATGTGCTCCGTTGCTGAAGCTATTGTTGGAAGTAGCCTATTCGGATTGAGACTCTTTTTCGCTACCATCCTGGTATTGTATGCTAGGAATCTCAAAGCAGAAAGAGTCTTTTTCTTGTCACCATAAATGTACTGCAAGAAACAGAGGCCTGCCTCAATAATCTTTTCTTTTGATTCTCTCACCGAAAGTAATGTTGCCAACTGACCTTGCTCATCAAAGGTGAGAGCTCTCTTTAGCACTTTAACCTTGCTAAAACCAAACAGTCCAGGGACAAAAGGATTTCGCGGCGATTTTGGCCAAAAATCGCGATACCGCGAAATACATTTCGCGGTATATTAAACTATACATAAAATTTGTCGCGGAGAATGGGAAATTTCGCGGTTTCGTACATGCCGCGAAATCCTTTTGTCCCTGAAACAGTCCACTGACGCTATCACAACCTGAAATACTATGAATTAGAAGAAGTATCTCCTTTTCTTTATGATCTAGATGAATTGATATTTGATTGATTGAATATGTACCCTTCTTCGTTGTTAGATAAATATCATTGTGATGGTCACTGTTGAAATGATGTACTAATAGACTTGAACTATATCGGTATCCTCTGCCTTCAATTCAACATCGCCAAGGAATGACATTTCCAATGTTTTCTTTGCAATTAAAGTATCAGCATCGTTACAAGCTCTGATCACTTCAATACCATTTACAGTAAAAATGCTTGAGATAAGGTCGATCAGTTCTTTTTTGTTATTGTTGTTGCTCAGAAATGTTGTTTTGGTGACAGTACAAAAGGTGGATTTTTTTACAGCAATATTAGCACAGAACGCTTTTACTCTCCTCTTGTGCTCGTGATCTTTAGTAGAAGGCTCATATCCATAAAAAATCACAGTAACTTCCCGATTTTTAGGGATAAGCTTCAAGTACTCCATTGCTACCTCACCATAATTGTCCCACCCTTTAAATGAGCTTAGTTGGTGAATTAGCCAACCTCCATCAATGACTAGTGGGATCGTGAAGCTGCAAGATTTAAGTGTAGATTGGTTTATACCAAGAGCAGCCTTATTAGATTTCCTCATCATCTGATATTGATCAAATAAGCTCATCGGCACCACAGTTAACTCGTATGTTAGGCATTCCTCTATTGAAGTCTCTCTATCAGCAACCAAGACTAGACGGTTAAAACACTTCAACGGATCGACTGCAACGCTTTTATTATTCACTTTAACCTGCTTTCTTAGTTGTGTCAAGTTCTTTGCTTTAACTTTGATACTTATCTTATCGATGAATGTCAACCCATCTAGCTCACGTTGAAGGACAGCCCCAACGGCCAAACATTCCTCGGGATTCACCTCATCGTTCCCAGGCTGTGATATAAGACCAGTCGAAAAAGATATTAACTTAGTCTTATCTTCGGATTCTGTAAAGTCGACAGTAACTTTAAACCAAGTTAATTATTTTCCAAATACATCACAGTTTTTCTTGATTGATGACTTGGTAAGATCTGAGTGGATGGCAGCTTTAGTTGGTACTCCTCGCTTCGATGAATTAGCTAATGAATCTCCAAAAGACTGATTTATTAAAGCCATCTGATTCAGGGTGGCCACCCATAACTTGTGAGCGGACTCACGATTACGCATCCTTCCACTTGTTAATCCACCACTAGATTTAGCTGCCCTCATAAGACTCTGCTCTATGTATATGGAGAGGTCAGTCCACACTCCGGCCCACTCGTGGTCGTTGTAACAAACCGTGTGAAGCCCAGTTACTTTAAAGGTCTTTAAAAGCGCCCCATACTTGACTTTAAAAATAGCATCCTGCTCCAAATACAGTCTTAAAGCTTTTGCATACTGTCCCCTCCCAGCTGCTGCGAAGTAGGGCAGCATCAAAGCTACTGCTGATAAATGCATATTGTAGTCGTGCAACCTCTCTGCTCTTATGAAGTCCTTTACTAGTGTTATCATGTTGTGGTAAGTAACCCATAGAGCTGCTGTTCTACTGTTGGAAAACAGGTTCTTTAGAAGCAGAGTTATTTTCTCTGATAGATCCTGAATAGATTTAGTCTTAAAGTTAACACCTAGATTTTCGTTCACACATTTGTTGATGTAACCTCCCAAGTCTACTAGTTCATCGTCGTAACCTTCTTCCTCTATAATGAAACAACAAAGAGCGGCGTCGATCAGAAAGTGGGCTCTCAACGCTTTATAGTAAGATCCTCCATTCGATATATGCGTGACCTCTCCAGGATACACGAGTTTGATGAGCTCCTCTAAACCCGAGTCTGCCATTATATAGCCTATGCAGCCAAGAAAACTCGTGAGAGTGTGGAAGCCCCCAACCCTGACCACAATAGGCATCCCAGTTTCCAGTACTATTCGGGTGGCCTTAATGCACAATGGCAAATCGAATGTGATTATCATCAGCTCACTGTTGGATAACTTAAGACATTCAACCAGAGTAGCATGTACCGTCGAATAGCTGTCTGGGGGTCGGTCAATAATCTGTTGTTTGTTAGTTAACCTTGATATTTGTTAATTGAAGTTATTTCCCGAGTAAGATTTGAAATAAGCGTTAAAAATAATTTGGTGTATTTTTTTCGAAATTTCAATAAAATTGTGAAAAATTTCGAAAAATTCCATTTATTTCGAAAAATAAAGCTCCAATCGTTCTGAAACTATCATTCGCCTGCCATAATGTGGCCATTGCGGTCATTTTGCACCCCCTATGGAGATCTCAAGACCTTCGGGAGCCGAATAACCAATATTAGGAGTGGGGCGTATGGGTTCCTGGAGAAAAATGACTATAAAAATTTTTGCCCAAAAGTTTCAGCTGGACGGTTTTTTTTGGTGGTTCCTGGGACTATGGACAACACATTCCAGTAGACAAACCTTTGTTACGAATTTGTTCACAGAAAAATCAACTCTTGCCCTAACTATTACTTTAATGATAATTTTGTATTTTATACTTACAGATAATTTAATTCAGGGTAGAGAAATGACGCTAGTTGCAGCAAGACAGAATTCGATCCCCACCAACCAAGCTGCAAGCCCTTGCTTCACTTACCTAGCTTGCTAGTCTATTGCTTGCTTCTCTAACTGTTCGGGAAGCTTGAAAAGAGCGTCGCACACAGGGATTGGCGTGCCAGGTAATTACTTCACAAAAATTCCACCTACCAAATGAAAATCGATTTGACGTTCGTTATCTCCCGATATAATGAACGGGGAAATTATATTTAGCCACGTGGCCTTCAACATCAGATTATGAAATTTAAAATGAAATTAGGTAGTAGAGGTGCCACTTTGGCGATTATTAAATTAAGGTCTGTCTGGTTATGAAATCTAAAACTGTACCACATTGATTACGGTCATACAGATAAGATTATTATAATTATATGCATAATTATTAATTGTTGAATTCACCTATATTGTGACCTGGAATAATTTAACATCACGTTACACAGTGTTATTACATGAGCATGTTGGAGTGGAGCTAAGCTGCTCTAACCAGAGCCCCCTGGAGCTAAGTTGCTCTAACCATAGCCCTCTGTAGCTAAGTTACTCTAATCAGAGCCCTCTGTAGCTAAGTTGATCTAACCAGAGCCCTCTGGAGCTAAGCTGCTCTAACCAGAGCCCTCTGGAGCTAAGTTGATCTAACCAGAGCCCTCTGTAGCTAAGTTGCTCTAACCAGAGCCCTCTGTAGCTAAGTTGATCTAACCAGAGCCCTCTGTAGCTAAGTTGCTCTAACCAGAGCCATCTGTAGCTAAACTGATCTAACCAGAGCCCTCTGTGGCTAAGTTGCTCAAACTAGAGTCGTGTTCCATATCTCACATCCATAGGTCAGAATGGTAAGAGCATCTGCAATGTAGACTCACACTTTGTTGTCAAAGATACAGCTTATGTTCTTATTATTCCAAATGTCATTGAGTTGGTTACAAGCTCCGGTTGCCTTGCCAATCGTGATACTTATTCCTTTATCAATCTTGCCATCCGATGTAATTTTAAAACTTTTTATGACAATATGTCAATCTGTGTCGAATTTGTGCACACCAAGTTTCAAGTTCATATCACTACAAGTCCCTATCACCAACTTGTTTTCTCACAAATTGCTGCTCTGTTATGGTGATACTTCAGGAACTTAAGCTTGCTAATTAAGCTTGCTGTAATTAAGGGAGGTGTCTCGTGAAACTTTTGTTCAAAATCGACTTTTTAGTTGTTCCTGATAGAGGAAAGTTATTTCCATCAGTTGCTTTTGGCTCTATCAAAAAATATTGTTCACAGCTTTAAACGTTTAAAATATTTTCTTCAGGTGCAGGGGTCCTTTTCTTAGCTTGTTAGCCTAACAGCTTTATTTTCCGACAGGTGGCTCATTTGTGGACAGCATGGGGTGGGAAAAAGTCGGATGCGAGAAAAGAATTTTGTGAAAGTAAATGCAACGGTAAGTAAAAGGATAACCGCGATAATCTTTGCAGGTAACACGACATCTGTCCGACAGCGACATCTGTCCGACAGCACTTTTTTCGTGTTTGAAGTGATATCTCAAACACACGAAACAAGGCCGGTGCTAAACGAAATTATGTATTCGCCCAAAATAAATTGGTTATATAAGTTATAAACGTAGATACATTTTATAAATAAATTTTACTTAATTCACACAACCCTTCTTAACTTGATTCGAATTTTCAGTCGTCAACAAACTTATCGACGGGTGTACGGACGGGTGTACGGACGGGTGTACGGACGGGTGTACGGACCATGTTACCAACAACTTAATGATGGTGCCGGTGGTACTGCAAGACAGATACCGCCTGCAGTACAGCCTTGGATTGAAGAGTACACTGGAACGCGCCTTGATACAATTGGTGTAAGGTTCACAATGATTAATAAAAATAATTATCTTTTCGAGTGGATGGATTGGTCTGAACTCGAAATCAAACAGGACATTAGTACGGCTTCTATAGTCTATACTCCTAATCTTACTTTAGTTGGTTTAACTTGTAGTTTTTCTTTCTTTCCTGCTGTTTTCTTATCTGCCCTAACTTACTTAGTAAAATTACTGCTCTCGCGAATGTAAAAACTTTTAATGACCCTTGGCCTCATTACTTTGATGAAGCTCAATGTTCCAATCTTTATTCTATCAGTTCTAATTCTTGCCACTAAGACTAAGAGCTCCACTCTCCAGCGATGGAATAAGGCCCGGCTTGATAAGAGCTGACAATGTACTGTGAATTCTGCTTTTCCGTTTGTTACTTTTGGATTTCAGTTGTTCATTTGGGAGTAAGGGTCGTTCACATATTATGTAATCAGCTGAGGGGGGGGGGGGGGGGGGGGGGGGGGGCGGGGTTTCCGACTGATTACGCTAGTGTAATTTTGACACAATAGCTATGTGTAAAACTGATTACGGAGGGGGGTGGGGGGGGGGGGGTAAAAATGTTCCAAAAAATGATTACGTAATATGTGATTACATAATATAAAGATCGGGTTATTGTTTTATTGTAAAAGTTATAATTTAGTTATAGTATGTTCTTTCCAAAATTTTAGAAAAACGTTGAGTTTTATTCTAAATGATCTTTTATTGTTTTATAAACTCAAAAATATGTGGTTCTCTAACAGTCGGTCTTCAACCTGATATTTTTGAACAGATTTAAATTCACAGTTCACAATTTCTTTTGACACTGTGAGGGTGCAAGACTCTAGACTAAAAAATACACGACAAACTCGAAAACTGTAATAGATTTATTCATATTTTTCTGTTGCACTATTTCATCGAAAAAAAAAGAATCGTACTAATTATTACAGCTTCTCATTTAGGAGTAGAAATGAAACAAATTCTTAAATTATGGAACTAAGGTGTGGACTATATTTTAACTTTAAGGGCTAAGCCTAAACACTGCAATGTCGTTATGACTGATGTCATTGCTTCTAGAGAGGGAAGAGAGGAAGGAAGGCGCAGCAGCTCCAAGTAGAGCAGGACTGATGTCCTTGCTCCAAGCTCACCAACTTCTTTCAGCTTCAGCAGGATGGGATTTTTTGGTTGGATGGAACTAGAGTTCTGCATACACATGTATATAACAAGTCTTTTAAGTCTCAAGCCAACTTTTAAGAACAATCATAGCAATGATCAATGGAGCCCTTAAGTGATATCAGCTCACAAATGTACTCGAAAGTTGGTCCTGAAATCTCGACAGCCATCAAATTTAAGAGCGATTGGCTCCTACACATTTACAATGTATCGTTTCTATATATGTTCAGTCATCACGAATTTGACTTGCTGGAAATTTTTAAAGATTCGTGGGTAACTGTTTTTCGTGTTTTTCATAGATTTGAACGAAAAAACCCGTTATTGATCCAGAATTGTCAAATATCGAAATTAAAGATTTCCTAATTCCTACACTCTTAAGAATTGACTCAATTGAGTGTCATATTGATAATCATAAACTTTAATATTCCGAAATATTATAGAACCAATACAATTACCGCCAAGAATTGAGCAAGCATCGAGTGTTCGCAACCAAAACCAGTTAATTTCGTAAATTATTATTACCTGCATATCATAAAGTTTACATGACAAAAATGTCAGGGAATATCAACTTGGCCAAATTGCCCACACTCTGAATAATTTGTAATAACCAGATAACAATTGTTGGTATGGCGGAGTGATTAGTGAACTATGAAATTAGTACTTGAATCGGGAGAGTTTAATCCTGCCTCCAATTTTCTGTCACATCAACAGCGATTTGTTTCTCTTTCTCTTTCTCTTTCTCTTTCTCTTTCTCTTTATCTTTCTCTTTCTCTTTCTCTTTCTCTTTCTCTTTCTCTTTCTCTTTCTCTTTCTCTTTCTCTTTCTCTTTCTCTTTCTCTTTCTCTTTCTCTTTCTCTTTCTTTTTCTCTTTCTCTTTCTCTTTCTCTTTCTCTTTCTCTTTCTCTTTCTCTTTCTCTTTCTCTTTCTCTTTCTCTTTCTCTTTCTCAAGATACACTTTGGGTTATTCTGCTTTCTGTGCCACTACCAGGTTAGTTTTACCTAACCTGCTTCATACTTGATTTTCTTATTTTATTCGACTTGGCAACTCATATCATTATACTCTCATACAATTTCATTTCCAAATTTTCAGTCAATCACAATTTTCATCAGTCAATTATACTATTATAAACAATAAACAGCAGTTAAGCAGTAAGTAGTACAATATTTAATATTCTCAGTGTCACAAATGTCATAATTGCCGGTAAGTTATATTATTCTTTCAGCACGAACAAATGTACTGATTTTTAATTTCGTGAAATGGTAATTTACATTTTTTTATTTTATTGTATGCCATTATTTTAACACATTTTGATTTATAACTTAATAAATTACCTTACCGGACTTTGTTTGAACGGAAATTAACTGGACGCTGAACGCCCTCGCGTTCATTTTAATAGTTCAAGGGGGCTATATTTATGAGTCGCATTAATGTCCGTTCAAATGAAGTCCGACAACTACATACAAAGTAATTTTATTTCGTTTACTCACGTAAGCTCTTTTATTAATCAGATTGAATTAAAATTAAGGGTTGTATTTACTCTTATTATCAATTCGAATAAATATTTGGTTTATTCGGTTAATTAGTTAATGGAATGATTCTTCGGAATTTCGCTGGATTGCATAACTTTCGTCTTGGTAGATTCCAAACACAAGGAAATTTTCCTTTTGGTTGGTAATATACTCAATGATGGGAGTACAGTGTATTGGCTATGCCCCGCTTACTAGTTTAGCTCTTTCTAGTCCCCTGCTACACGGCATGTAAACAGGGATTGGCTAGTTAGAGGCGGTCCGTGTAGGCCTTACACTGTGCTTTCAGCAATACTCATAAGGATTAAACGTAAATCAATTAATAAAACCGACTACTACAGAATTACCGAAAAGTAACCCTATCCACCGACACTATTAAAAAATTGCTGTTTGCGGCCATAATTTATAATAATATAAACTCACTATTCCAACCGAATAAATTATATCCAATAAGCTGTATAGTTTCATTCAAAATGAATAACCTTACCGAAATTTATTTGAACGGACATTAAAATGAACGCTAGGGCCTTCAGCGTCCAATTACTCTAGCTGTCCGTTCAAATAAAGTCCGATAAGGTATGACGCCCCATTTTGTGTAATAACCCTAAAGAAGGACGTGGACTAATCTGCAGCTCCAGAAGTGTGTGTTTCACGTAGCTTCAGTTTCGATTGAGGTTTTATACTTTTAATGTTTTGATATTGATCGCGGTCTTGCCATTTTAGACTTTCGTTTATTGTTCGTATTTTTTAGTACAATAATATAACTATGTAAAAGCGAACCTGAAACCATTGGAAACTTAATATTACCGGAAATAACACAATAATTCAAACAAATTGCAAATGATAATGTTAAAACAAGAGGTGCTACACTATAACGTGAGATTGAAACAAAGAGCCAATAAGTGAACTAAATTTAGTGGACCTGAAATTATTGGAAACAATATTAACAAAATTGGAACAATAGTTTGAATAATTGCAAACAATAAAATTGAAACAAAAGGTGAGCTGCACTGCACAATGCAATGAAAACCTTGAAACAAAGACAAAATAAGATAACATTATAACAACTCAGTGCAACGGATATAACAAAGCGGTGTTCTCATGTGATCACGGCTATATACTATAGTTCACTGATCATACCAGAGTATTGCTAGCAAAAAAGGCACTTCCACTATTTTACTTTTGATTTCACTTTTGATTTCACTTTTGCTTTCACTTTTGCTTTCACTTTTATTTTTGGTTGAAACCTGTCCTGAACTGTATCCATAAACTAAAAATACAATTATCTTTTGGCTCAATGCCCTTATTTGACGAGAAATCACGAAAATGTTGAAAAGTTGGTGTTATCATATTATAGCATTTGAAGCTCAAAGATATGCATATGTTGACAGTAACTTAAATATGGTTGAAAAGAGGACCACCACTAAAAAAACAGCAATTCAATTTGTGCAGCTTCTGGTTGGTCAAGTATTTACTGCTAAAATCATTCTATAAGCCGATAACCTGCTAATGTAGAAGGAAGCCTATCATTTCTCTAAAAACTTATCTTTCTTCAGACATAAAGCTTAGTGGTATTAAGTTGGTAGTGAGTTGATATTAAGTTGGTAGTAAGTTGGTATTAAGTTGGTATTAAGTTGGTATTAAGTTGGTATTAAGTTGGTATTAAGTTGGTAGTAAGTTGGTATTAAGTTGGTATTAATTTGGTATTAAGTTGGTATTAAGTTGGTAGTAAGTTGGTATTAAGTTGGTATTAAGTTGGTAGTAAGTTGGTATTAAGTTGGTAGTAAGTTGGTATTAAGTTGGTAGTAAGTTGGTAGTAAGTTGGTATTAAGTTGGTATTAAGTTGGTATTAAGTTGGTAGTAAGTTGGTAGTAAGTTGGTAGTAAGTTGGTATTAAGTTGGTATTAAGTTGGTAGTAAGTTGGTAGTAAGTTGGTATTAAGTTGGTATTAAGTTGGTATTAAGTTGGTAGTAAGTTGGTATTAAGTTGGTAGTAAGTTGGTATTAAGTTGGTAAATTCCCAACGAACACCGTTCGTGAGAGGACTTTATTTTGTTATCAGTCCTTTTATTTACTCACTGCACATTATGAAATGTTGGCGTTATTTATACTGTTATCTGTTTCAGTGCAGTATCTTTCTTCAAACATAAAGCTTTGTGGTAGTAAGTTGGTAGTAAGTTGGTATTAAGTTGGTAGTAAGTTGGTATTAAGTTAGTAGTAAGTTGGTAGTAAGTTGGTATTAAGTTGGTAGTAAGTTGGTATTAAGTTGGTATTAAGTTGGTATTAAGTTGGTATTAAGTTGGTAGTTAGTTGGTATTAAGTTGATATTAAGTTGGTAGTAAGTTGGTATTAAGTTGGTATTAAGTTGGTAGTAAGTTGGTAGTAAGTTGGTAGTAAGTTGGTATTAAGTTGGTAGTAAGTTGGTATTAAGTTGGTATTAAGTTGGTAGTAAGTTTGTCGTAAGTTGGTAGTAAGTTGGTATTAATTTGGTATTAAGTTGGTATTAAGTTGGTATTAAGTTGGTATTAAGTTAGTAGTAAGTTGGTATTAAGTTGGTAGTAAGTTGGTAGTAAGTTGGTATTAAGTTGGTATTAAGTTGGTATTAAGTTGGTAGTAAGTTGGTATTAAGTTAAGTTGGTATTAAGTTGGTATTAAGTTGGTATTAAGTTGGTATTAAGTTGGTATTAAGTTGGTATTAAGTTGGTAAATTCCCAATGAACACCGTCCGTGAGAGCTACAAAAATATATAATTTGAGAATTATTCGTCTAAACTGGGTACGTACAGTTACAAAGTAGCCGCGCTGTCTTATGTCTATAACACTGAATAAAATTCAAAGCCAGTTGTAAATCTGTTTTATAAGGACCTGTTGTCTGCTGTTCTTACCTTTACAGGTCATAGCATAAAGTATAAAGTTAGAGTCCATTTTCCAGTTAGACTCAGTTTTGACCTGCTGAGAGCTGCACTACGTTCAAAATATATTTAACGCTGGTTATGACGTCATGACTACAACAGTGACTACAACAGTTGTCGTCGAGACCTAATTTCTTTGTTCAATTGCCGATCATCGCTCATCAAGCGTTGTGGTGTGAACATTGTCCAGTCCTCGCCTACGTTATATAAAAGGTTGGGGTTGGTAGCTGTTAATCATTTGTTATCCAATTGTTAATCTATTAAGTGGAAGGTCTTTGCCCCCTTTTCATTGTTGAAATATACCTGATTAGCTTATCTTTACTCCATTAACCATTCGTATATTTATTACCTGGGGACCCCAGGCTATCATGTTCATAAACATAGAATAGAGATTCGGTGGAATTGCAGGCTGAGCGCTGCCCAGTAATATATTTACTGATAAAGATTAAAGAGTTGACCTGGTCCCCCTTTATTATATTTATACGAGCAGTACCTTCAATAGACGGGGGTGACGTTCAATGTGTATTGTGTGGGGCCAATTTATTTACTTTGTGCAAGCCATGCATGCATCTAAAAGTATTTGATGGTTATAATTGAGCTGTAAATGCGTGAGTTTATTACTTAAACACGGAGATAATGAGCTGATTTGTTAATCGTTTCTGATTTCACGAGTCAATCAGAGACAGTCAACAAATCAGATGAGTTCTGATACGAGGCTGAATAACTAATAAGATAATAACTGTACGTTGGAAATAGTGTTGAAAAAGAAATTTTTCAACGAGATTGCTATTGCCTTTATATTATGGAAATAATATACAGAAATACACAACATTTATTTAACATACCAAGTACACTTTCAAGTACACTTTTAACATACCAAGTACACCTCTGTACTTGGTATGTTAAAAGTGAATCAGTGTTTCGGTGTTTAAAGTTTACATATTTCCACTCTTCACTCTTGATTGTCCTAAATGTCACGAGGAAAGCCGAAAGGCATGCCTTGGTTTTGAATTGCGCCTAATAACTTCACCCGTCCTCTAGTTTACCTTTAACTTCCACAACTAATATATCTTATTACCTTAACTTCAAAGGTATTAAAGTTAAGGTACCTTACTCGGGAATATTATAGCGGGTTAATTTATGACTGGGAAAATTAATGACCGGGAAAAATATGGCGGAATGTTCCAAAACCCACCAAACATCAAAATGTATTACTCTTAGTTTACCTTACTCGGGAACATTATAGCGGGTTAATTTATGACTGGGAAAATTAATGACCGGGAAAAATATGGCGGAATTTTCTAAAACCCACCACTTTATCCCAGTCATAATATTCCCGAGTAAGGTAATTAAATATATTAATCCGGATATCTTTAATTCTTCACTTTCAAATTTGTACACTTTTTACACAGCCACAACTTTTCAAGGTTGGATCGAAATCCACATAATATATAAACCCACTCGGCTACATGCCTGACAGTATTGTGAAATACTATTCCTTGCACGATGCACTGACAATAAATTTGACAGTAAGTGTCTGCACCTAGGAATTGTATGGATTCACGAATCCTGACATGAATTATAAAAATCAAAGATGAAAACTTTGAACATTAAATTCCTCATTGACTTTCATTGATGTAATTCATTCATGACGGCACATTCCCAGAGCAAGTGTCCATAGTCCGCGTCCCAACACTATTTGTCATTCAGCTTGATACTATTTTCAAATTTTGTATTGCTATTAAGTTAATTATTCCTGAAAAGTTCAAAACCGATTTTTTTTCTAGAACAATTACTACGTGGAACAACTACGTGGATTTGCCCATGTAATGTGTCCAGTGATTAGCTTTAAAAGTTAAATCCTGCTACTTTAATCATTTATAATCAATAATTATTGATAAATTTAATTTCTGTAAGGTTATTAGTTAATAATTAGAATTATAAGATTACCTAAAGAACAACAAATTTAGTCAAAATTTTGACTAAAATTGTTGTAAACCAAATTTATTGAGACTAAAGTTTTCGGCGACTTATTTAAAAGCAGACCAAAATTTCAGTAGAGCATGTATGACATGAATATTATTGAGCTTACATTGTTTGTAATTAATATAATAACATCAACGTTCCTACTGCTGAACTACTTCGACTATTACACGTGTAATCTACTGCTTTTATGCTTTCACATTCTCTTACTTCCTTTTGATCACATCAGGCAGTAAATGCATCTAGTTTAACTCATTGAAGTTATTATGTAAAACGACCCCTTCTAGAATTTAGCCTTGACTTTAAAGTATGACTTAATACGCGAAATCGAAAAAAAAATAGCTAAATAATGGAAAAATCAAATAAATGGAATGGAAAATGGTCTCGAAAAGTCGAAAAATGTGACTAAAATTATGGTAACCAAAATTGTTGTAACTAAATTTATTGTGAACCAAATTTATTGGCCTTACGGTATAAAATATAGATCACACAATTACCGAACACAGGGCATTGGCTCGACCTCCAAGACAGGGTATCCGTGAGGACCCTGGTCGTAATCAGCTCTGCACTGCTCCAGTGTATCCTGATGCCTGAAATCTTGGACACTGCCTACGTACGGGGTAGACACTAGACAGCCACCGATGATTCTGTCTGTGAGTTTTTCATCACTTCCTGACATGAGTCAGACCTCAGCTGGATCCTTCCTGTTTAGCTTTTTCTGAGCTTCCCGCTCGACCTCCTTCTTCAATCATCATCATCAGTTAGAGCTGCCGTGCTCTCGAACTTTCCCTTCACACTCCACCACGGCACCTCCTTTGAGGCCTCCTGCCAGGTAACACCGGCTCTCAGACATAGGCAAGCTTACCGCGCACGGCGTTTTTTGTTGTTGTTTCGTCGGCCTTTCCGTGTGTGCCGTTTTGTGCCACCCTTGCGCTCACCCGCTCTTCAGTGGGCTGTTCATTTGACAGAGTTACTGGCTGGCACTCCAAACATCTTCTCACTCACAATCACTATCAATCAAATTCAAAATGATGCAATCAATCACTATACATCCACGATCATATGATCAAAACACAAAACTTTGTAATAATATACTGTTTATGTTTGAGATTTGAATAACGTTACTGTAATGTTTCAAATTATATTTTAAATGTTCAAAAAATGTACAATGCAATAATTGCTTCAGATCGTTAAAACCAAATAAACAAATCAGTCCTCAAAGGACACGCATAAACTAAACAAATCGTGTTTTCACTCCTTGATCTTATCTGTGATAAATTTATCTCTCCTTTTTGCTTTATCTTGTTATCAGTCCTTTACTCACTGCACATTATGAAATGTTGGCGTTCATTTATACTGTTATCTGTTTCAGTTCAGTAGCGTAAGAGTTGCATTTACTGTTATCTGTTTCAGTGCAGTAGCGTAAGAGTTGCATTTACTGTTATCTGTTTCAGTGCAGTAGCGTAAGAGTTGCTTCTGTATTTTCCGCTCAAGACTCCAGAGGTCTGTTGCCTTGATATTTATTTGTTTATGATTTCGTATATACTTTGGGAGTCCTGGCATGCAGCTAGCAGTAGTTTCATTCTGTGGACACGGCGATAAGACCCCCCTCTTAAGGTTGGAGGCCAGAAACCGTTGACCAGAACAGAGAGAGAGAGAGAGAGAGAGAGTATTTTCCGCTCCTCTAATCTTCTAATGATCTGTCCGGGCAAATATACTAAATACATACAGGCAAATATACACTGATTTAAATTGATCGCACTGTCTGAGATCCTTATATTTTAATATTTCGATAAAATCATCCTGGTATTTATTAGTTAACAAATACCTTGACTCGAAACATTGGCGTGAAAAGATTCTGCTTCGATTCGCATATCTTATTGCTAGATTTCGCTCTTAAAAGTACAATTCCCAAAATATTGCCAAGCCTTCCTTTTCCAACACATCAGTACAATTTGTTGCTTCTGTCACATTCTTATTGTTAGATTTCTGATCTTCTTCAAAAATCTTACCGAGGCTTCGGCTCCTGTTAGTGCTCCGTATATTGGCATCACAACCTGGTACACATATTGCTTCTGATTGATATATTTGAGTTTTTGAGGGCATATTTTCCGAATAAATATTGAGAGGCCACTTTTCTCTGCACAACAAGTTTTTGATTAAGCAGCATTTGGTTGCAAGGTGCGGCCCTGGATACTTGATACTGTCTTAGATTTAAACAGAATTGCTCCCCGGCTCTGTACCTGAGTACCTCTCAGTTCAATATTTTTCTCGATAAATTGCCGTAGTAGTAATAATCCTCTGAGAACATTCAGTAACCATAGTAACCATAGCAACCGTAGTAACCATAGTAACCGTAGAAGCCACAGTAACTATAGTAACCATAGTAACCATAGTAACCATAGTAACCATAGTAACCATAGTAACCATAGTAACCATAGTAACCATAGTAACCATAGTAACCATAGTAACCATAGTAACCATAGTAACCATAGTAACCATAGTAACCATAGTAACCATAGTAACCATAGTAACCATAGTAACCATAGTAACCATAGTAACCATAGTAACCATAGTAACCATAGTAACCATAGTAACCATAGTAACCATAGTAACCATAGTAACCATAGTAACCATAGTAACCATAGTAACCATAGTAACCATAGTAACCATAGTTACCATAGTTACCATAGTTACCACAGTAACTATAGTTAACAAAGTTACCATAGTAACCGTAGTAACCGTAGTAGCTATAGTAACTGTAGTAGCTATAGTAACCGTAGTAGTTCTAGTAACCATAGTAACCATAGAAACCATAGTAGCCATAGTAACCATAGTAACCATAGTATCCATAGTAACCATAGTAACCATAGTAACCATAGTAACCATAGTTACCATAGTAACCATAGTAACTGTAGTAACCACAGTAACTATAGTAACCATAGTTACCATAGTAACCGTAGTAGCTATAGTAACCGTAGTAGCTCTAGTAACCGTAGTAGCCATAGTAACCATAGTAACCATAGTAACCATAGTAACCATAGTAACCATAGTAACCATAGTAACCATAGTAACCATAGTAATCATAGTAAACATAGTAAACATAGTAAACATAGTAAACATAGTAAACATAGTAAACATAGTAAACATAGTAAACATAGTAAACATAGTAAACATAGTAAACATAGTAAACATAGTAAACATAGTAAACATAGTAAACATAGTAAACATAGTAAACATAGTAAACATAGTAACCATAGTAACCTTAGTAAACACAGTAACCATAGTGAACATAGTAACCATAGTAAACACAGTAACCATAGTGAACATAGTAACCATAGTAAACACAGTAACCATAGTGAACATAATAACCATAGTAAACACAGTAAGACATGATAATTAACCTACACACTAATTGTCCCGTAGGATTACAAATATATTAACTGCTAATGCCAATACCATCACCATTTTAATACATAACTTTATGAAAGCCTAATTGTATGAATAAACGAGATATTGAGGGCGTTTCCTTAAGTGATTAGTTTAATGGAAATTAATTGATTGGCAAGCAAATTATTTGAAACCTTTCAGTTTTTGTCAAAATTGGTTTAATCTTTCGCAGTTTTGAAACCGTTTATTGTATTCTAGCAATTTTTAAAAAATTGAATTTTTACTGTTTGAAGTGTACGGAGAACATTTGGGACTGGAAATTTAGCCTGAGCTCCGAGAAAAGGTAATGTGACATTTTTAGAGCTAAATGGAACACTTATGTAATTGTAAACATGAACAACTTATATAAATCTAAAATTTACATCTAACAAGTAAAGTGTTCTTAATTACATCCCGGTAAATTCGGGGGAAAATTCTAAATCAAAGTTAAAATTCTAAATCAAAGTTAAACGGCCCACTAAATGCAAGATACTTTGAAAATCGTATGAAATTTGTAATTAACTCCATGAGACAAAGCGCGTAAATTTTGTCGTATCTACCCACTTTCCATCTTTTTCAATAAAAGTTAAACGGCTCACTAAATTCGAAAGACTCTCAAAATTGTATGAAATTGTAAATAAATTAGCTTAATAAGAGTTAACAAAATATAAAAGTGCGTAAAATACGTTGTATCTATTCATTTTTCATATTTTTCTCAACAAAGGTGGACGGCTAGCTGCATGTTTTATTGTATGATAATGAAGATTATATTTATACAACGAGATCGCGCCTGTTCGAAAATTGGCAATGACGTGATTCATATATACACCCCTCCCCCATTTCATATTTCATACTTATCGTAGTAACAATGATTTACCACCAATTGCAAACAATCTTGATTACAACTGTTGGGCGACTTTAGTTTACTAGTTGTAATATGCTATCTAAAATCTAAATACGTGTTGTTGTAAGTTCGTAACTTACTGACGCTCACTTGCTAACATTTTTTGCTGATGAACTGAAAAATGAGAATTGCGAACTGTACTTTCTCAATATTAACGGTAAGTCAAAAACGACTCTATGAGCCACTTCACCTATCATCATGACTCTCCGGTTACTTTGGCTACTGTAGTTACTGTAGTTACTGTGGTTACTGTGGTTACTGTGGTTACTGTGGTTACTGTGGTTACTGTGGTTACTGTGGTTACTGTGGTTACTGTGGTTACTGTGGTTACTGTGGTTACTGTGGTTACTGTGGTTACTGTGGTTACTGTGGTTACTGTGGTTACTGTGGTTACTGTGGTTACTGTGGTTACTGTGGTTATTGTGGTTATTGTGGTTACTATGGTAACTATGGTAACTATGGTAACTATGGTAACTATGGTAACTATGGTAACTATGGTAACTATGGTAACTATGGTAACTACGTTTACTGTGGTTACTATGGTAACTATGGTTACTATATGGTCACTATGGTTACTTGGGTTACTATAGTTACTATGGTAACTATGGTTATTGTGGTTACTGTGGTTATTGTGGTTACTGTGGTTACTGTGGTTACTATGGTTACTATAGTTACTAGGGTTCCTGTGGTTACTGGGGCCCCAAAATCATGGCATTTTATTACATATTATCACCTATTTGGTGCGATGAACATTGTTTACGCGAAATTGCCGTACTGATATTGCTTTGTTTACCATAATATGTAAACAGGCAAAGTTCCTACGCAGTTATCATGCGATGAGACTGCATAAATTAAATATAAAGCGTTGTAACGTAGTCATAAGACTTCATATATAAGAGTTGGCTGCTCCATCGCTGCTAGCTACGAGATCTCAGATCATGCTTCCATTTGATGTCCACTGCATGGGAGTCGTCTGATCCATGCTTTGTTTACCTGGGGACCCAGGTTTAGTGTTCACTGTTCATAATTAACACCGAATGAAGATATGGCGGAATGACAAGCTGAGCGCCGCCCAGTAACGCTTTGTCGGCAATCACTGAGAACTGAGAGTGGAATTGGGATAGTTAATTTTGACATTTAGCTTGTAGGTTTATAATTATAACCTACCAAAACGCGCGCCGAGTTGGACTTAGATTGGAATTGGAATGGTTTTACCTGGGGACCTCAGGCTATCATGTTCATAATGATAAATGAATGACAGGCTGAGCGCGGCCCGGTAAGGATGTTTAAGTTTGACATTTAGCTTGTAGGTTTATAACCTACCAAGACGCGCGCCGAGACTCGTATCACCTGTTAACATTTAGCATATTTAATTTCTAGGTTGTTTCTTTTCGGCTTCCGGTCGTAACTCGTATTGCATAGTTCTCAGATTTACTTAACGGGGTAAATTTTACAACATTATGATCGTTAAAGATCACCTGTCGTGATACCTATATCGGGAGTTGACCACATTAAGGACACGTTAAGAATTGTACCAAATATTTCCGTTCGGATAATTTCTGTCACGGCACGAGACAAATGCTTTTCCTCCCAACCTATTAGATGCACTAAAAGTAAAACCGCTACATTAACTCCACTATTGACTGTTAGTGTTAGTGGTCGATAAGCTTTATGGAGTCCAGTTAAATGAACAAATGATTTTCGCCACTAATCAATAAATAAATACTACAAATGGACGACATCATGACATGTAAATGTTATTTATTTCCTTGCTGATTTTCGAATGATGATTAGGCCAGATTTTCTGTCCAATATTGACAATTACTATCATTAATTACAGTTTATAGGGCAGGGCGAAATTTCACGCAGTAGAAAGCTTATTAGAGCTTTTCATCTATAATACTAGAAGTGAAACAAATTCTTCATTATGTCATGGGAATATGATATGTAATTCAAGCTCGTTAAAATGCTTCCATAATACTCAATAAATGTAATACATTTGTTTTGTTGATTTTTGATCGCCGATAGTTTTGGTTATTTCATTTTTCAAGTATAACTGTGGATCAATTCCATTTATCGAATCGGAAACTGATACGTTTTACAACCTATGTAGCTTAAATCCGGTCCGGAGTAAGAGACCTACAAGATGTCTGATATACGAGATGACACTGAAAGAGAAACCAACGCTGCTGGCAGATTACCAGATCAGGTATACTTATATTATTGTATCATTCATTAGATTATAAAAATAATTAATTAATGATTAAATATTTATAGTTCTAGCTATAAACTTTACCCAATATATTGATAGAATGATACATACTATCGGTTTATAACTAACAGTAACTGACATTCGCGCCGATATCATAATATCCGTTAATAATGTGGTGCACTTCCTTCCGTCTTTTCTTAAACTTACAGTTCAGTTACTTTATTTCACCAGGTCTACCTAAGGATCAATTTTTCTTTGGTGGGGTTTCACTTCTGGTATTGGCTTCATTCCCGTTCCTTTTCCTTATTCTTTATACTTACTAGCAGGAACCCGTTTAACCTTAAAGTGGTGTCAAGACTCGAGAGACTAAAATAATTATTATCTATTTAATTCGCGTTTTTGACACCACTTGAGAGTCCAAATTTTGGGCACTAAAATTATTATTCCTTGGCCAATTTTTTATTTTTTCATGCTGATTTGAAGGCCATTAAAGCATTTGACCCAGTCAAAAAAGTTTCAGTTGTATATGTTTTACGGTTTTTGCGGAAAGTCGCGTTAAAGTTGATGCCGTGGTGTCAGTAAAATGGCACGGATATATACACATATATATATCGTCTCGCTTTATATATAGTAAGATTTTTTATATAGTTTAATGAGATTAAATAACTAATTTCCCAACAAAGTAGGACGAATATGTCGTGCCAATTATCTCGTAGCCCATTTACTCATTAACTCATTAACCCATTAAGATAAATTACTATCATTAAACCGTGCCTGTAATTCACAACCATCGCGCCCCACACTCCCTACTAACAACAGTGCTCACTGCTGAGTTATAGGGATGACATTAAATCAAAAAGCCAGGTTTTACTGGAAGACAAGTAAAAAGGAGTCAGAAGGAGTCCTGACTCCTGTTAAATGGTAGTCCAGATTATAATAAAGTTGGACTGACTCGTGAGACTGGGAGGATATTACAAATAGTTGGTAATTGTGTGTCAAATTTTTCCGTAACGCCCGACAGTTCGTAACCCTCACGCCTCATTTATACAATACACACTTATAAAGATGTGCCGGATTTGGAAACAAAACTTTAAGTTGAAAACAGAGTAATGGTCTGGTGTTCATTCCTAGATGACATTTTTTTTCGCGCAATTAATTGCGCGAAAAAAAAATGTAATTACTTTTTACCACTCACGAAATAACATAATTCATTAGTACTTATAAGTACTAATGAATTATGTTATTTCGTGAGTGGTAAAAAGTAATTACGGATACTATATCTCGTGAAACCTTAAGTTGGGAAACTAAGGTTAGTTTACTCATAATCGTTTGTTAGTGCTCATGCTCAAGGTTCGGTTTTAGTTGATAGCTTTGCAAGTTTGCAGTAAAACAACCACTAATTAATGTGGGAGTCATGGAGTGCATCATCCAGCTAGGTCTTAAAGTCACGATATCAAGCCTTGTCCCGGAACTGGGAACTGGTTACTGTTGTTACTGTGGTTACTGTTGTTACTGTGGTTACTGTGGTTACTGTGGTTACTGTGGTTACTGTGGTTACTGTGGTTACTGTGGTTACTGTGGTTACTGTGGTTACTGTTGTTACTGTGGTTACTGTGGTTACTGTGGTTACTGTGGTTACTGTGGTTACTGTGGTTACTGTGGTTACTGTGGATACTGCGGATACTGTGGCTACTGTGGTTACTGTGGTTACTGTTGTTACTGTGGTTACTGTGGTTACTGTGGTTACTGTGGTTACTGTGGTTACTGTGGTTACTGTGGTTACTGTGGTTACTGTGGTTACTGTGGTTACTGTGGTTACTGTGGTTACTGTGGTTACTGTGGTTACTGTGGTTACTGTGGTTACTGTGGTTACTGTGGTTACCGTGGGAGTCATGGATTGCATCATCCAGCTAGGTGTTAAAGTCACGATATCAAGCCTTGTCCCGGAACTGGGAGATTAAATTCATGACCAGATTTCGACATTTGAACACTGGACATAAGGAGAATCTGGTCCCGATGAAGTGTCAAATAGTAGTGCAAATACAATCTCAGCTGATTCGAGCCATATAATGTTAACACCAAATATCTGACATGAGGTCTTGAAATGTTTTGTTATAGGACTTCTCACTTGAAAAATTAAAACTTAATGTACTGACTCACTTTTTCGACAGAAACAGTAAAAACATAAAATAAATAAATTCAAATATGTAAGACCTAGTTTCACGGAGAACGGACGTCTTGACTTTGGTCTCGAGGTCTAATTTTATGCATCTTTGCAACACTGTCTAGTGAATTATACATACAACGACTGTGTGATCAGTGCGCAGCGCAGAAAATGTGCGATCCTCATATGTTTAGGAAAGTCAGCTCATGCATGTCATCATAGTTTATTTTATACTGCCACTGGGTCAGGGTGTAAGCTCAACTTGAAAAGAAACTTATTTTGGTACAAAAGAATCCAGGCTCTACACAGTTACAACCTTGCTTTTGGCAACGGTTTGTCTGGCGCATAGAAACGTTTCTTCGAGTTTATTATCAAGGGCGAAGTAAACTCCTAATTTCATATTACCTCATATTAGAAATAAACTCTCTGATTGCCCAACCGCAACGAGGGCACACACTGGTTAGGAAACTAATTGAGGTCGTTCATAGGTAGCACCGAGAGTCAGGTTGCCGCTCCATTCTTTTTTGTTCTTTAGTTCACCATCATAGTAATTATATAAAATAATTTGGTCCTTTGAGAGAGAAAGAGAGAGAGAGAGAAACTTTTTTTTGTTTCCCCGGCTTTTTATTGACTTATTGCGTCCAGAATTTTTGAGGTTTTCTGATCAGACTCAAGTAAGGACGAGTTATTATTTAATGCTAAACGTTACGTTGAAACGTACAGCATTTACCGGCCATACTAAAATTTTTGTTAAACAATAGTGTTGACTTGAAATTAGTATCATTTTATATTTCACCTATACTTACTTCAACTAAATGCGGTGTCATTTGTCAAGGTTTTGTCAAGGTTTTGTCAAGGTTTTAAATTTGGAGAGCGTTTTTGATAATGATTTGCTGAAGCGATCTTCCCGATACGACGTTTCCACTTTCCGTTGAAATTTGATTGTCTATTTTATAATGGAACGGAGTTGTAAGGTGTCTGTAACGCATATAACTTAAAAAATGAGAACTTGAGTAGAATGAGCTAAAACTTATACAGTTTCAGACTTTCAGGCGCCATTCAGTTATAAATCCCGCATAAATAATACTATGATTATGAAAGTATGTAGCAAAAAAATTAAGCAATAAACCGTCACATTTATACATTTATACTGGCATCTATACTTCCTAACAACTTAAAAGCTAAAACATGATCTTTTTAATTGAGCCTGAAGCACCTTCCATAAAAGGGGCACTATCCGTCGCGGAGTCGAGTCCGCGGCGGAGCCGCCGGACTCCGAGCGGACTCCGAGCGGACTCCGGCGGAGCCGCCGGACTCCGAGCGGACTCCGGCGGTGCTCCGCCAAAATGTATTTACAGTGGACTCGAGTACATTTTGGCGGACTCCGAGCGGAGCCGAGCGGACTCCGAGCGGACTTTAAAGTCCG
Source organism: Bolinopsis microptera (assembly GCF_026151205.1). Lineage (NCBI taxonomy): Eukaryota > Metazoa > Ctenophora > Tentaculata > Lobata > Bolinopsidae > Bolinopsis > Bolinopsis microptera. The sequence continues at coordinate 6,659,470 of NC_087081.1, read as the reverse complement.
CCGCGGACTCCGAGCGGCTCCGCGGCGGCTCGGTGGAGTGTCCGCCGCGGACTAAGCCACTAGGCGGACTCCGGTCCGCCGCGGACTCCGGCGGAGTGCTTGGCGGACTCCGCCGGACCTCTCCGCCAGACTTGAATCCGGCGGAGTCCGGCGGAGCTTGGCGGAGTCCGCCAGCTCGGCGGACTCCGCTCGGAGTCCGCCGGACTCCAACAGAGTCCACTGACTTCCGACCTCCGTCTTCCGACCCTCGGCTAAATTTGTCACGTGACATACAACATAGCATTTTGCAATATTGTGGTCAGATGAAAAGGTCGCTAGTGATAAACCTTAACCATTACCCTCACAATGTCAATAGTGTACAACTCTAGTCCTAACTTTGACCCTATAATGTATAAACGTTGACCCTAACCCTCCACCAAACCGTCCGCAGCGAAATATCAATGTCATTGACTGGTCACGTGACCAAAACAATTTTTGTCATATTATCTCATATGGGGAAGCGTTTTTAGTTTTACCCTACACGTTGCATGTGGCGTCATTCGGCTGGATCCCAGCAAGCAAAAATACGTCGACCATCACAGGACGACGCCAGCCAGCACTCTCTACGCTCTTCGAGCTCCGATCGTCCTGTGACGAAGTAAGGACGAAGCCTGAGGTCCTCAGGTAACATCGACCACCGATTGAAAATTCAAAGATTTTTTGACATAAAGGTCAAATGTAAAATTAAAATCTTGATGCTGATTGATTGACGACGTCAATTTTTGAGCACAGCGCGAGCGCATGCGGAAAAGGAACGCGTAGCTAGTCAAGATGTTGATAAATATTTGGCTTGTGGCGCGATGTGTTGCTCTAACTACAGCCCTCTCGCTTGCAGTAGCGCGCGACCGCCGGAAATGACTTGTGGAACAAGCGCGCCCGCAGCGGCGCGAAAGCACCTGGTTAGCTAAATGAACGCGATGTGCCTTGCATTGTAGGATGAAATCCTACTAGCTGACGCCACTCGCAGCTGTGATGTTCGCTGTTCGTCAGCGATCGAAATTTATACGCGTATCACCCGTTAAGATGTGCCACCCGACGCGCCACGCAATTTTTCTCGTTGCTCGTCGCACGTCGAAAAATCGCTCGCCAAAATTTGTTGGACCAGGACGATGTCCTAGCCTGGCAGCTCATTGCGCGGCGCGTCGCAACGAGCTTCGTTGTTCGTCGACGTGCGAAGAGCAACGAGAAAAATTGTGTGGCGCGTCGAGTGGCACATCTTAACGGGGGTTACTGGGCCGCGCTCAGCCTGTCATTCCGCCAAATCTATATTGTTATCTATTATGTTAATGAACATAATAGCCTGGGGTCCTCAGGTAAAACGGGGGATACGCGTATAAATTTCGATCGCTGACGTACAGCGCGCGAGCAGCACAGCTGCGAATGGCGTCAGCTAGTAGGATTTCATCCTACAAGGCACATCGCGTTTACCTAGCTAACCAGGTCATTTCCGCCTCCGGCGGTCGCGCGCTACTGCAAGCGAGAGGGCTATAGTTAGAGCAACACATCGCGCCACAAGCCAAATATTTATCAACATCTTGACTAGCTACGCGGTCCTTTTATTTTCCGCATGCGCTCGCGCTGTGCTCAAAAATTGACGTCGTCAATCAATCAACATCAAGATTTTAGTTTTACATTTGACCTTTATGTCAAAAAATCTTTAAGTTTTCAATCGGTGGTCGATGTTACCTGAGGACCTCAGGCTTCGTCCTTACTTCGTCACAGGACGATCGGAGCTCGAAGAGCGTAGAGAGTGCTGGCTGGCGTCGTCCTGTGATGGTCGACGTATTTTTGCTTGCTAAAAACGCTTCCCCATATGAGATAATATGACAAAAATTGTTTTGGTCACGTGACCAGTCAATGACATTGATATTTCGCTGCGGACGGTTTGGTGGAGGGTTAGGGTCAACGTTTATACATTATAGGGTCAAAGTTAGGACTAGAGTTGTACACTATTGACATTGTGAGGGTAATGGTTAAGGTTTATCACTAGCGACCTTTTCATCTGACCACAATATTGCAAAATGCTATGTTGTATGTCACGTGACAAATTTAGCCGAGGGTCGGAAGACGGAGGTCGGAAGTCAGTGGACTCTGTTGGAGTCCGGCGGACTCCGAGCGGAGTCCGCCGAGCTGGCGGAGTCCGCCAAGCTCCGCCGGACTCCGCCGGATTCAAGTCTGGCGGAGAGGTCCGGCGGAGTCCGCCAAGCACTCCGCCGGAGTCCGCGGCGGACCGGAGTCCGCCTAGTGGCTTAGTCCGCGGCGGACACTCCACCGAGCCGCCGCGGAGCCGCTCGGAGTCCGCGGCGGACTTTAAAGTCCGCTCGGAGTCCGCTCGGCTCCGCTCGGAGTCCGCCAAAATGTACTCGAGTCCACTGTAAATACATTTTGGCGGAGCACCGCCGGAGTCCGCTCGGAGTCCGGCGGCTCCGCCGGAGTCCGCTCGGAGTCCGCTCGGAGTCCGGCGGCTCCGCCGCGGACTCGACTCCGCGACGGATAGTGCCATAAAAGGTACGTGATCACAAGATTTTTACCTCTAACGTACATACATACTAGGACTAATTTTCCCAAAAAAGAAGTTTGAATGGTTACCTTTCAGGGAGCGGCATAACGTCTGCTTTGTCGAGCTCACAATCACGCCGGAAACAATGATTTCTTGCAAAGCCCTTTCATTGGCTGATTGATCAGCCAATGAAAAGGTGGTATAAATAGTCTCTTAACCTTTTTCCACACTACAGTGGGCCGAGATCTACATTATTATACCCTCTTCTTAGTGGCTGATAATTCAGTCAATAAGAGGGCTCATATAACAGAGAGCTGTTATACTACTATTATAAGCTCACTACCATCTATTTTCTAAACGAAGCTTCGTTAAATACAATATGCGATGCCAGAAATTGCATTTATTGATCTTACTCCTAATCGAAAGTTAAGGTTGTACATATAAGCCGACTATTTAAGTATTTAGATCCACAATCTAATCCTTTGTCGGTTATAGAACCTGTTCGGAACCCTTTAGATTCAGACCTCTAAAGACTTTAAAACTATCAGGATGAATATTGCAGTATTATCGGGCATGATATCCTGAAATCATTATCATCATTTTCAGTACCCGAAGTATTAGTAACGTCTCCAGGTGAGGTAGTTTGCAGTGGTTATTATAACCACCCCTGGTCTGAACCCTGATAACATTTAGGTGTTGGTCCTCGCTATACCGCACTATACCGCACTATACCGCACTATACCGCACTATACCGCACTATACCGCACTATACCTCACTATACCGCACTACAACGCACTATATCGTTCTATATCGTACTATATCGTACTATACCGCACTATACCGCACTATACCGAACTATACCGCACTATATCGTACTATACCGCACTATACCGCACTATATCGTACTATACCGCACTATACCGCACTATATCGTACTATATCGCACTATACCGCACTATATCGCACTATATCGTACTATACCGCACTATACCACACTATACCGCACTATATCGTACTATACCGCAATATATCGTACTATACCGCACTATATCGTACTATACCGCACTATACCGCATTATACCGCACTATACCGCACTATATCGTACTATACCGCACTATACCTCGCTATACCTCGCTATACCGCACTATACCTCGCTATACCGCACTATATCGTACTAATCGTACTATATCGTACTATATCGTACTAAATCGCAATATATCGTACTAAACCGCACTTTATCGTGCTATATGACACTATATTGTACTATATCGTACTATATCGTACTATATCGCACTATAATATCGTACTATATCGTACTATATCACACTATATCGTACTATATCGCACTATATATCGTACTACTGTATATTAAAGTCACTATTGTGACGGTACATTAGAACCAGACAGAAACAAAGTGTGAAGGGCCTGATCGGAACCCCTCGGTTTCAGTTCCTTGTTTAACACTGCCGTACAGCAATTAGGACATTAACCGAGTTCTCCAAGGATGGGCACATAGCTCACTCCACATTATGCTCTGTCAAATGTTGCTTATAATACCAAGGATCTACAGGAAATATTTCCTTGTATCACACTATATCGACGATATCGTACTATATCGCACTATATCGTACTATATCGCAATATACCTCACTATACCTCACTATATCGTACTATATCACACTATATCGTACTATATCGTACTATATCGCCAATCCTCCTCGGTATAAGTTGACCAATAATTCTGATTTCCCGGCACCAGACACATACTTGCTTTTATCAAAATATAGGAATTACCAACTTCTTTTCCTCAGCTCAATTAGTCAGGGCATTTATATAGTAATAAAGTTATAATAACACTACTTTTACGGGAATCTGACAGCTTTGAGTATACCATCGGGTATTCGCGGAGCCTCTGCATGCAGCTGCAATGGTTCGCCCAATGAGTTGGCGCTCTTACAACCCTTCGTACGGTCACTTATAGTGTTTTCTGTCTGATTTGACAATCTGTGGTATTGAAACAGTAGGGTGTATAACCAGTCCTAAGGATAAGGTATTTATAAAACTTCTCTCTATGTCAACTCAATATTCAGTCAAAATGGTGGTCGTTCATTTTGAGTTATGAGTTGATAATAACCCGATCATTGACAAAGGACAGTAAATACGTAGCTCACTTTCCCAATTTGCACTGCTTAAACAACATGATGTTATAGGTATTTGTTTATTAGCCACATTACGAAATGCTCAATAATTGTCTCCTCGATCGTCATTATTGGAGCTTTGTTACTGTAAGAGTAAAGCTCTCTTATGTTTTTTATTAAATACGATTTCTCTTGAATTGACAACAGATTTACAGATGATCTGTTGCTAAAAGTGGGGCAAAGATCCACTTTGGAGGTTCCTCTTAAGTTAATGATCTGACACTGTTATAAGGTTATACTAGGTTACTAGGTTACTAGGTTACTAGGTTACTAGGTTACTAGGTTGTGTAATATTACTGTTGTTATAAGGTTATACTAGGTTGCTAGGTTACTGTACTAGGTTGTGTAATATTACTGTTTACGAGTCGCATTGTTTTAATGTTGGTTGTTCAAAATGTCTGACTAAAACGAGCAGTTTTTACTAAAACGAGCAGTATTGGTTGTATCTATGTGATTATCAGAAAGTTTGAACAATAGCGGATCTAGCGCCATCTAGCATCATTTCACGCGAGATGACGCTAGATGATGCTAAATGACGCTAGATGACGCTAGATGTCGAATTTCATCAATCGGTGAAGGTCCGAACAATCAACATTACCGGTTACCCTAGGTTACAATTAGAAATAAGGCAGTTGCTAGGTAGGTTACCCTAGGTTACAAAAAATGAGTCAGTTGCTAGGCAGGTTGCTAAACGTAGGGCGGTGGTGCCTTTTGTGATCCTCCGGGGGAGGATAGTTAATCAGGTTTGCGGGTATTGTCAGGAGGTGCTTTTCAGGTGTAGCGTATTTATAGAACACATACGTTAATTTTCAAATTTCAGAGATTTTGCAATGGATTTTATTATGTCCTTGATCAGTTGTGCTGAGTGTATTTGTTGTGAGTTGGCCCTTAGAACTTTAGAAAATACTGGAAAAGCGCTTTAGTAGTTCAGCTTATCTAATAGATTAACGTAACTAAAATATACTATTATCAATGTTGTGCATCAAGAGGTTGATGATATATTCGAAACCCATTTGTCCATTTTACATCTGACTGATATCATCCTGCTTTAAACTTGTGTTCAGTCCTTTCTCTTTACCGAAGGATATTAGGATAAAACATTTGTTTAAAAATACTCGTCTCTAATTAGAAGACAAGTTATAAGTTAGTTAAGTGATAAGTTTACCTGCGTAATATGACGGTCTCAATGTTAGACGCAGTGCCTTTCCGAGTGACACAGGATGGAACACCAGCATTTCTAAAACACCACGTTATACCCTTATTAGGAGATGTACGGGATATTTCCAGGGCGTTTCTCTGAGTTTGTTAACTCGAGTCCAATGAAACAATCTTTGTTATTGTATGCGGGCTACTGAGTTAGTACAAGGATACAGAGATAAAGGATATCCTCTAAATGTAACAGGGATCATTCGGAACTTTTAGTGGAGCTCCCCAGTCCTGTAAAGTTGTAATCTTACCTTAAATATGTTGGGATATTCAGACATAATGGTGTTAAGTAGTACTAGTTGTTAATACTTAACTAGTTAATTAGATAATTAAAGGCAGTATCTGGAAACAAGCAGGATGGTCTAGATGTAAACGGTCTTGGGTCCTGATCGAGTGATTGCACAAATTATTCATTGTCTGCAGCATGTCAACAAACCGGCCTGCTCTACAGCAGCATTAGTATTTGAGATGAGGTCCGTCCCATGGTGTCCGAGTACGCGAGTACGCGAGTACGCGAGTACGCGGTGATAGCTCTGACTTGTCTTATGATAAACAGATTCCACTTACCATCATCAATCATCATATGGCTTTTTAAATCTCATACGTCAAAAAGGAAACTTTCGAATAAGTCTAAAAACTTTCGATCATTGATCTAAAAACTACATAGCATTGATCTAGAAAACTACAAAACATTGATCTCCGAACGTGACCCGTCCTCTTCTCTCAAGATACTTGATCAGTAACTACAAGCCTACTGGACATGAAGCGTCTAAACTAACTTCCTATTAAAGTTAGAAAGTTAAATACCTACCCTCGTTAATTCATGACCTGCATAATTTCTCCAGGGAAACTGTATGACATATTATAACTATATGTGCATATAACTCTTCCCAACTCAAACGTCTAATTTTTTGTATTTCTTTCTTGCTTCTCTTCTTTAAATTTGTTAGGATAAAATTACAAATCCAACGTTTAGAAGTATTCTTTTGTAAATTTGATTTGATCCCGTTTGATGCGACAAGGAAAAAATGCTTTTATCAGGAAAGGAATAACTCAACGTTTCAATGTTACAACATCGTATTCATGATCTAAAAATATTACATCAACGTTTAGAGATGGATGATATTGAGATCAATGGGGCTGGGTCTAAAGAGGAACCTCCCGTTGCAGAGGATCTTCGTGATCAAAACGCTATCGATGAAGCCAACAAGGAGGTTGGTTAATTTAGATAATAATTTCATTTATTTTTTAATATTCTGTTTAATTAACGAAAAAGAAGTTATTGAAGATAGTGAAGTTTGAACCACTAAATATGGAATGGTGCAGCTGCGAGCCCTCGCAAGTGTAGTTATTGAAGATACTGAAGTTTGAACCACTTAATATGGAATGGTGCGCAGCTGCGAGCCCTCGCAAGTGAAGATACTGAAGATACTGAAGTTTGAACCACTTAATATGGAATAGTGCAGCTGCGAGCCCTCGCTAGTGTGAAAATGAGGAAAACTTGGTTAATATAGGTGCCAATGGGGTTGTTGTGATCTGTGACGTTTTGTAAAGGTTCATTCATACTCGGTCTTTTATTTGCCCATATAAACAGAATCCTCAGACCCATCATTAAAGATATTCCGTCGCGACCCTAGCAGAGTCAAACAATCTTTTATCTTCTGAGATACGAATATTATCCTATCTTTGATAGCGTACCACACGTATCACTCACCATCACCCTAAACAAGTCATCAATTGATAATAACAAGCGTTAAACTGATAATACTGGAGCCTGGGTGATTACAATCGCACTATTTCATATTTCTGTTAGCCTTGGTACCTGTGTGGCGGCTAAACATCCACTATTTCTTTAGAATTTAGCGTCTCGGTACCTCTGGGACACTAACAATCTAGTCTTTGGACTGATTATCTTACTATATCATTATATAATAGCGACACTTATCATTCAATCTCGGTTAGTTTTGTCTATTCGTCGGTATAGAAGGGAAGTTAAGTTACACCGTCTTTATTGTGGACCTGTATGAGAGCAGCTAGCCTATACCCCAATATAACAAACAGTTAATGTGCTCACTTGGGAACAAGCACCACCTCCCCACTTATAGACCAATGATGCGGGTAATGTTGGGTTCAGTTGTTATCACGTGACTAGACCGCATGTCACGTGACTAGACCGCATGTCACGTGATCACGTGATTGTATCACACCAGACTTCAGGGTGTTGTTGTAGTCAGGTTAACAGAGGACTTGTTTGGGACGAAGCTGGGGCTGATCTCACTACTGAGACTTGAACTAATTTGGAAGTTTATACCTGTTATATCTACAGAGTCTCCTCTCCTCACTCTGTCACCAGATCCCCCGGTAAAGTACCCTTTGTAATTCTCATTATCGCGACCTGGACCTGCCCACCTCGTTGTGGGGTAGATCCTGTCACGTGGCTAGATCCTGTACCGATATTACAGGCTGTACTGCAGGGTCATCAGCCCTGACTAAGCATAATGGTGCCCTGTATAGGCCGGCTGGCTGAACTAAGTTTTCCGGTGGTATAGTTTTGTTTGAATGTGAGACTGTCCTGGTGGTTTTTTGAAATATTGAGCGTTAGAGCCTGAGTTTGAGAGTAAACACGTGCTGCCCTTATAAGGAGTTGGTTGGAGACAAGATGACAAGCTCACTTTCCCTCGAGCAGGTAAAAATTTAGTGTTTCAGTGTGAAGATATCCAGTAAAATACTTTGGAGAATGATTTTGCCCTGCTTATAGTGAAGCTGTATACAATATTTTATTGTTTAGGCTAATTGCTCATTCGGCAATGATTTAAAACCATGTCGACCCCATTTATATCTAGCCCCAATAAACTTACCACTTTCAACTAGAGTCTAGAAAACAGTTGTTTTGTTCGATACATTTGGGTTGAAATAAAACGAATAACAAGCTGAACTATACTAATTTGTCATAACTGAAACTCAAATGCGAGCCTATGAAGGTTGCCACTTTCTGTCTAAACTACCAATAGGAATTGACGAAAGTGATTTATATGACCAATAAATAGTTCCAATCTTGAATATAAAACAAAATCATTTAAATCTTGTCGTTAGTGTTTGATATAACACTAATCATATCCTTGACCAATGACATTGATCTGCCTCCCGATTTTATAAAATAGTCCATGACATCTTTTAGGATCACGTACCAGTTTAGCTTTACTTTTAGTAATCTTGCAGTGCAAGTCATAAGCTATTTCATAAGATTGGCAGATCAATGCTGCAGTAGTGGTATAGTTCAGCTCAAATGAGGGATCGATACGGCCGGTAAATGCTTTCAGTATTGAGTAGGTACATAACAGTAGTGAAAATTGTGTCATTGGCCTGAAACAAAATGATTAGTGTTCAATGTTCATGGTGGATACCATGAATCCAGTTTCGTAAGATTGGAATGTTGATCACGCAGATTTGTTTGAATGTTGTCATAGTATCGCATATTTGTGAAGTACTAGACAGTAGATCGAAGCCTTGGAGGAACCTATTGACCGTTGTGTTATCGTCCTTTAAATATTTGGACTTTGGAGAAAAGATGGCAGACTCACGCTGCTTTCAGAAGGTAAATAGTGGTAGTTTTAGAGTTTTAGGGGTCTCAACAATATTATGAAAAACGATCTTATATCCCTACAATCCCTGCTGTACGATATATTTACGTTTTAAGGCTCCCTCCTCATTCGACAAATGTATAATATCACGTGATCGTCCCCATCTCGGCCCTAAACTTGCTGATTTCACCAGGAACGGAAGAAATAAATTTATATATTACAGCCATAAAATGCTGTATATTTCGAACATATTGATATAACATCAACGAATCTTGCCACTGTTCAAGACTGTGATTCGTGATCGCTTGTGGATAGCACTGTAAACCACTCACCAGATTGGGTGATTAATCGTGCTCTCATAAAGAGTGATCGTTACCATTGGTAACCTTGGTAACGGTTACCAAGAACGTGATCAATATTGAGTCGATTAGTTGAAAGCCTTGCAGTGCCACAAATCCAATACAATCATCTTTTATTTACACAATGAAGGGTTTTAGCAGTTTGCTGAAACTATATTGGTAGTGAACCAACACATTTTGGATCGTGAAGCAATCTACGTGTCCGGTTATATCTAATGATGCCCCCAGAAAGCGGTGGACCAGTACTTATTTCTGCAGAGCTATATCCAAATCTTATGAAACTTCCAGTAAATCTAAGTTTGACCCATATCTATAATCTCTGAAATTTGTTTGCAACTCTGACACGAATCACGTGAGTTATTAAAGGTTGCGTGCGGGCAGTTACTTGTGAGCCACCTTGTATTTCCAAGGTGATTATCATGATATGTTCAGGGCCCATTCGTATTGCTATAACACCTCTGCTTGCAATCCGTCCCAGAGGAGCTTCACCATATCTCAACAAACTCGGTTCATTACCACTGTATAAACGTTATATTGTGTTAGTGAGCCATACAGATAACAGAAGTGTTCGTTCATTACACAAATTAACAATGATTGTATTGGGTTTGAGCATTCTCCGCAGTAGTTTAGAAGTATAGAGGCCTGCGACGCTGCAAAGTTAGAAAGTTGCTGAATTATTCGTTCGGAAGGTCTGGTCACTGCTACAACTGTAACAAGTGCTCTGTTTCTGTGAAAGGAAGGTCTGGTCACTGCTACAACTGTAACAAGTGCTCTGTTTCTGTGAAAGGAAGGTCTGGTCACTGCTACAACTGTAACAAGTGCTCTGTTTCTGTGAAAGGAAGGTCTGGTCACTGCTACAACTGTAACAAGTGCTCTGTTTCTGTGAAAGGAAGGTCTGGTCACTGCTACAACTGTAACAAGTGCTCTGTTTCTGTGAAAGGAAGGTCTGGTCACTGCTACAACTGTAACAAGTGCTCTGTTTCTGTGAAAGGAAGGTCTGGTCACTGCTACAACTGTAACAAGTGCTCTGTTTCTGTGAAAGCCGCCTCCTTAGAGTTAACAGTAAGTACTAAAGTTAACATTTACGTTGTAAATTTGACTCTTACCTGTTATAACTTTATAATAATTCTACGGAGAGATTTTACGGAAAATGTTTTCTACGGAAAAATGTTTGTAGAGGGATGTGCATGCCTGCATGGCTAACATAAAAGCAGCCTCTACTTAAATTTTACAAAATATACACGGGCTTCTTTTTCCCCTAAGAGGAATGTGCAAGGATTCTTCTTCTGCAAAGAAATCATAACTGGTTTCTTTCTCTCACGAAGAAAACGCGTCTTGAAAATTGTTATAACTATACGGTGTGTTACTTCTTGTAGTTACTTCTTGTATTGTGTACAGTATACACATTACTCACCACAAAAAGGGAGGCTTTTATAGTAAGTACACAGTCATTAGATGTCTCAGTCTTGCAGCTCCAATTATCAGAAACTTACAACCCCGCAGGACAACTCCTTATATGGGCATGACGTGTCACTACAACTCCTTATAAGGGCATCACGTGGTTACAACAGGGCAGTCAAATTGTTTGTCTGTCCTTAGCCCTGGTGGTGATTGTGTCCTAATTTTCTACCTCCACTACACAGGTGGTGATAGTAGAAATCTTTGTCTAGGTGGCCCGCAAATGGTGCCGGTATACAAAGATGTCTGCTAACACCCCACATGTATCAACTAAGATTACTAGTATCTGTACAATGAGCACATAATTGGCATAATTTACGTAATTAATTTTCTAGAGGACCCATTAACTGGGAGTGTCCTGGTACAAGCAGCTAGCAGCTAGCTTGTAGTGACACGTGATGCCCATATAAGGAGTTGTCCAGCTAGCTGCTATTAGGCTGGCAGCTGTTAGTAGATGTAGTCTGGTAAATATCATGGCAGCTAGCTGCTATTAGGCTGGAAGCTGTTAGTAGATGTAGTCTGGTACAAGCAGCTAGCAGCTAGCTGCTATTATAGGCTGGAAGCTGTTAGTAGATGTAGTCTGGTACAAGCAGCTAGCAGCTAGCTGCTATTATAGGCTGGAAGCTGTTAGTAGATGTAGTCTGGTACAAGCAGCTAGCAGCTAGCTGCTATTATAGGCTGGAAGCTGTTAGTAGATGTAGTCTGGTACAAGCAGCTAGCAGCTAGCTGCTATTATAGGCTGGAAGCTGTTAGTAGATGTAGTCTGGTACAAGCAGCTAGCAGCTAGCTGCTATTATAGGCTGGAAGCTGTTAGTAGATGTAGTCTGGTACAAGCAGCTAGCAGCTAGCTGCTATTATAGGCTGGCAGCTGTTAGTAGATGTAGTCTGGTAAATATCATAGAAATACTGGGTCTCCAATACTCAGACGTTATGGAACACGGACTGTAACATGAGGACATCCCGGTTACTGTGGGACATCCTGGTTACTATGGGACATCCTGGTTACTATGGGACATCCTGGTTACTATGGGACATACTGGTTACTATCCAATCCCAGTTATCCGTTTGTCCGGCACTATAATCTTATAATGAATCCAAGAAGATCCAGCACAGCAAATACGATCATTGCAACCTAATCTTGACTTAGCTGTCATCATGACCGCGAGGTTCACGGCAGCTCCGCCGTGACAAATGTCTCAGGACCTTCAATTTCACAGTAGTTTCACTATGACTGGTGTCTCAGGACCTTCAATTACACAGTAGTTTCACCATGACTGATGTCTCAAGACTATCAATTTCACGATAGTTTCACCGTACAGATGTCCCTTACTATCGATTTCACAGCAGTTTCACTATGACAGCACAACAGGTGGTTGAGGGACAGGGAGCATTGGTATTGATCAGATATCTTTACGCTTCGTTCCCTTCTCCTGGAGCTCTCTAGTTTTAATTTGAAGATCTGGCTGCTAACTTCACCTCAACTGTGGGATCATGGTCATGGGATACAGTGAATTAACGGTAAGTGAAACTACATAAAGTACACCAAATCCAGGCCATATTATAATACCTAATTCATCAGTAATGACCTATCATTATGACGATTCAACCGTGCAATCCATCAATCGTTCCGAGTAGTATTTTATAAGTGCCGTCTATCAGATTCGGAAATCCTGACTTGTTTTGATAGTTGTTCATTCAACCTGCCTTTTTCGACACTTTTGTGAAGGGGTTTTAGGGACTATAAGGACTTGAATATAAAGCTCTGACTGTTCACCAATACTTCAATACAGGTAAACTTTGTATCTTGTGGTTGTTAGAACTTAATTATTTTGATTATTGAGCTGGAATGATTAAAATATTGAAACTGGAATAAATTTTGGAATAACTAATAACAGATAAATTGCCAACCTTTACAAGAAAGTTGCTACAAGAAAGTTGCTACCTTGCTACTTCTCTGCTTCTAAACGGGCCAGTTTCCTATCTAAATCATCAAGTCCGATGATGCGTCTAAAATTTCATGACCGGCAAAGTGAAGACTGAAGAGTAAACTAGAGTCTCAGATAGCTCTTTTGAAGAGTAGTGGGTTACTCCTTTGAAGACCAAATTAAGTCATTGAGGCTGCTTATAAAAGGGGTTAAATGATCCTCAAATATTATATTGTTGCAGTTACAAACATAAGTATTAAGTAGCTGCCGTTTATTACGATACACAGCGGGTGGAACTTGGAGCCGTTACTAAGCCGAGTTCATCAATAAATGGGTTAAACTCTAAAGTATATAAACTCACAGATTGGTAGGCGCGGAGTACAAGATTGCTAATCAGTCTCCAAAAATTACCCTGAATAACTTAAAATATACAACATAAAATAACCCTGAAAAAGCAGGTGCTTGATATTATAGCTAGGTCTACTGATAGTTGATACCCATTATAAAGCATTAATGGTACCTCAGGTCTGTCATGAAGCCAAAATCCGACTAAACTTGAGGCAACAGACGCGGTGTATTACCGATCAAATTACCCTTATAGTCTAACTTGTATATGGCTTGCCATAGAGGTTGTTCAGTGCTGACCTTGTCTCTGAGGCGCAAAAACACTATTTTGTACTCTAAATGCCTGCCAATTTAGCATTGTAAAGTTTAACGTAGAAGCAAAGAATGTTGTTAATGAAGAAACATATGGAATATGAAAGTGTCAAGGCTTTATGTTATCATTATCAATAACCAGAGTAAAAATATAAACTTCTAGATCTACACTACATGGAATTCACAACTGTCAAAATAACTGACTTTGATAATAACCAACGACACAACTTACAAATTATGTAGACTGCAACTAGCCTTGTCTGACTTTAAGTAATTGAACCGGCCGGACGTTTTGTTACTTGGAGACTTACTATTTCTGCTGTGTTGTCCGTCTGTTTCTGAGTAACGACACCTCAATCTATCACCCTGAGCTTGAATTGCGAGAGCCATGATTATATAGTCGAGTGGTGTCAGGCGGCACGGTTGTACGATTATATAACAGCGGTTCTAGAAACTATATCGATTCTTGAGCGGGAGCCAGTATTTATATTGTAAATTGATAGTTTGATCTCAGTATTTACAACAAATCATCTAGCTTGATTGATTCAAAGGGAGAATTAAATTCCTCTGTCAGTATTTGACTTATTGGCTTAAAGTTTTTTTTTTCTAGAACTATGTTTTTTATGATTTAGTTCGTAACTTATAATATAACTAATAACTTATAACACTTGACCGCTAAGTATTGCTGAATTGAAGAACTATTAACAACCATCATATTCTTTTTTATGAAGCAGGTGATAATTATATTACTAAAAATATCAATGTTAGTTATTAATAACTGCAGAAGTCTAGGTAATCACTGCAATTTCTGTCTGTTTTTTAAATCCCAATATTTAAATGGAGCATAAATTATAAAAATCGAATAATAATGATAATGCTTAATAAGTAATAATGAATATAAAGACAGACATTTAGTGGAAGGTAGCTATTCTAAACACACTTCTAAATTTCGTTTATATTGTTCTCAGAAGATTACAACATCAGCTGCAGTAAATTCTCATGAAAAGATAACTTCACACATACATATTATATTAACTTTATTGAGTTTTACCAGTGGCAGCTTAGACTATATCATATAAGTTCCAATGTTGACTAATAGCATCTAATTAGCATCTAATGAGCAGATTAGGCTATCACTCCAGTAATCGTAACCGATAATTATCTCCGATAATTCGTTAAAAAAAGTTATCTGTTTATCTAGATAAAACATATTTTTATCGGTATAAAAATTCACTAGATGTTACCGAAAATACTGCCACAATACCGTAAAATTGTAAAGAAATATTAGTATTTGTGCCTTCTCAAGTAATCCAAGAAATGTCGTACTTCGGTACGTGTCGAAGATGGCGAACTAGAGTCCAGGTAGCGTACTTTAGTTCGATGAATAGTTTTTGCTTGTGATCCAATGGCTATTGCCGGGTCCTCATCATAGGATCACAGGGTCCAATGGCAGATAAAACAATTTTCTGACATCTAGCTACCATGAGCGGTTAGAAATTCCAGAACCTTTCAGTATAGTTTTAATTTTCCTGTTTGCCACTCAGTTCTGGTCTAGCTAACAGTAACAGGAAAATAGATTGATATCCGACTGTTTTCGATTCAGTAGCCAAATCTCTAGACCGGTACTCAGTTACTAGTCTTTTGTGATAATATAAAGTGTGGTATGTGGTAGATATTTATAAAGCGTACTCTACAATCTAGATCTATAAAACCGAGTACGAGTTAATAGTAATACGTTAGTCTTTTATCTCTCCGCTAAGTCTACAATTCTGCTACCTAACAATTGACTTACGAGAATGAGGACAATTAAATGTTCATAGATGTTCATTAATATTTATCAGTTGGGGAAATTGAGATTTCAAAAAGTTTATCTTCATGAATTTTTGTTTTTGATAATCACTGACGTTCACTAACGTTCAATAACGTTCACTAAAAAATTACTGGAACGTGCGTTCAATACGTCAAAATCTACTGTTCACTACAACTAAATATTATTAACTGTACCACCCAAGTACCAGGAAATGCCATCCTAATTCCTATTTATCAAAGATGTATGCTGTATTACGCAGTCTAGAAGTATAAACTGATCTGCAACGTTATCGGTCGCAAAATAGCCGTCTGGATGTCTGCGATTATACCTTTGTAAAGATTATCGTTTACCATTTAAGCAATGACTAGTTTAACTAAGTTGAAGTAGTAAAGTCAAAGAACCGTAACTGTGGCAAGATTTAGCTAGATCAGATAAAGTGAGTTCATTGTACCTGTTATTTATACTAACAATCGCTTGATTGATCGTGAATTTTCCCATATGCAGAAAGCCTTTATAGTTGCACACATAACATGAACGCTAAAATTTGCGAATTAGATCAAAAGTCGACCATCTCTCCTACAAAGTGGGTTAAGGGGCAGTTAAGAATTGAGTAAGAGCCGTTAAAGAGCCGGTAAAAAGCCGATAAAGAGCCGGTTAATAACCGCCGGTCTACTGGGCTCCTTGTGCTTGTTATGTCCTCAATTTCTCATTTTGATAGCTAACTCCTAAAATGCAAACTATTCACGGATAACATTCATAAATTTTGTCATGTTTATGATAATCATTTCAGTATTATATAACGAAAATTATTTCAATAGCTTATAGTATATGTGCAGTTCAAACAATTTTGCATAGATGCTTCTACAGTAGGCATTCATTGGCCTTAATCAGAATCTTAGTGCCGAAACGTCGATTACCTTGATCTCTTAATTTACATTTCACCAGTTATTTGCCTTGTAATTTCACATTGTCTGTTGAGAGCCGTGGTGCTCCTTACTAAACACTACAAATAATTTCCGACACCATTCTATAGAGAAAAAAAAACAAAAAATGCTCCAACGTATGTGACATATCCGACATCTACACGTCCTGGATTTACGATAGTTTTAATGTCGCATGTCTGGAACACTACTCCGACTCACACTCCGACAACATTTTAGTTCGGATCTACATAGCAGCATAATCCAACGTGCTTCCATTTCATCTCAATTGTTGGCAAATAAAACAAGTTCGACGGGAAAAAGTTTCTATAGTTTTCCACAGTACAGCATTTTTATTTATTATAAAGTTATATCCCAGTGACGTAACGTGAATATTATTAAAGTACTAAGAAACTATTAACACTGTTTTGAAATCTCTAATTTTTGAATGAGGTGCTATTTTAGCTCCATCAATATCTAACCACGTACTCAGCTGTTGCCATGGAAGCCACGTATATCTATTATCTAGCACGTATTTGCCACGTATATATAACCGTTAAACGCAGCTTCATATATTAAATTACTTTTGATAATCAATTGGTTGAGTTTATATCTGCATAATTCTGTACTAGCAGCAGTTGTAAGTTAAATGAGTAAAATTAATTATGATAGATTGAGGCCTTGTTAAAAAATTTATTAATTACGTTTGAGCACTTGTCACTTATTATCTGAATCTGGAATATTCATTAATTTGTATCATTCAGCGCTATAAGGCTTATTATTTGGCCACATTTCAACACCCTTAAATTAATTACCATCTCTTCAATTAATGAATGTCTTCCAATTCTGATGCTGCGCACTTATTATACTTATAGTCACTAATTTTACTTCTAGTCACTAATTACTTAATTAAACTTATAGTCGCTTAAAGAATTTCGGCAAGAGTATTCCAACTTCTCGTACGGTATACTTGTTTACTTCACATGTACTTCTTACTTCACTGCTACAGGAACCCACGGTCACACGGTGGCGGTTAAAACGGAGATATTAAAGGAATTTAAAAAACGATAATGTTGAAATTTTCCTTCACCATGTTATAGCACTATACTGCAGCATCATTTAATCTTAATCACAGTTGCGAAATGACAGCAGACAGCATTTTAAGTAGTTTATTTTTGTTCTTTAAACTCGCAAAAATCGTAACCCTATTTGAGATCTCAATTTGGCTTAACGTTCAATCGGGGTATATAAGAATCTATATTCATTATTCATCATACATTTATGCAGTAGCAACATGACAATGTCAATATGCACCAGCAATAAGACAATAAGCCTCATTTGAATTTCCCCATGATCCAGGAACCTGGGTAACACTAGGTTTGTTGACCGTACCCGAGAGAAAGAGAGAGAACACTTATAGGCCACTGAGGACCTATCTTCTCAGCAACTTACCCTTGGAAATGAGGCTAATTTAGAGTTCATGTTCGTTAGGTCACAACTTACAATGGTAAAGTGGTAACAACTGCAAGCACCCTGTGTACTTGTAATGGGTCAGTGTTTGCCTTGCATCACTTTCAACCGGTCTGTACGTCGAGAGGGTCCCCTGTTTGTGGTGAACCCTGCAAATACATTAGTACTAGTAATACAGTATAAAGACCTCGCTCTATAACATACTATTACTATAACTACTACTACTACTCCTGCTTTGTAATAGAGATGGAACTCATGGAACTGATGACCAGGTGGGTTTTAGCTGTTAATTACCTGAACAAGCACCAATGTCACCCGGACAACCACCCTTCACTAGTCCAACTCACTTGTTCTCTTCGCTAGTCCTCTTGCTGGTGTCTAGGGCTTGGTTTTGCTTGATGGTCAAGGCTGATGACTTTGTTTGGTAAATGACCTTTTGGGCCTTTAGCTCTCTTGATCTCCCGGGCGATCCCCTTATCTCTGGCTCTGTGGATCTTTTGATCTGTGGATCTCTCAGATATTTCATTGTTAGACAGATCGATGACTCTATTGAGTTTTCCGTGTACCTTGAGCAAAGATGGGAAAGATCGCCCAAGAAGCTGACTTTCTTATGCACGCTGAATATTCATTAGTAATGCCATGCCTTAGGACCTAACTCAGCCAATAACATTGGGTTTTATTCAGGGAGTTCAAAGAGTTGGAACGGATACGTTCCTCGCAGGTAAAGCTGCTTATTTCTTTAAAGGCACCGTCTTTACAAAATACACACGCAGACAAACACCGTTTCTTCTTTTTTGCCTATCTATAATAGTAATACACTGTTTTTTGGATGCTGATCTTCTGATTGTAAGACAGTAAGACGGTCACGATATTTTTCTGTTTCTGTAAATGCAGGATCATTTGAACATTTAGTGTTTGACTCATTGTAGGCAGACATCAGTATATTCTGATAGTTGACATGCGGGGGTTGTAAATATAGTAAATACGTTAAATACTTTAACATTTTATCTGGTAAATATATACAAGACGTATGCTTACCAGACATCCTGACTGATAGACCAAATACTGATAGAAGAACAGTATAACCCAACTTTCGTGCACCCTATTTTACACCATACTCCTAGTCAGCTGTTTAATGCCATTTTTGGCTAGACAAATTCATCTCCATCCCCAAAAAAACATAATTTCTCAAAATAATCACACAAATCGAAAGGTCATTTAAGTTTACAGACACACAGCAGGGTCGGTATGTCGTCCTGTCTAGACATACCACTATAATAGCCTTAATAACAAATTCAAAACATACTTCATAAGATTATATCAGCAGCATATTATAATACTCCCTACATGGTTCAACATGTTGAATACTATTCATCTTCATTTCGTGGCTGATTCCGAATCCAATGTTGTTTTATGAATATCTAACCATGCATGAAATTTAGATTCGTAGTACTAATTTTTTCCTGGAGAAGGCCCTGGTCCACCAATTACCAATAAAGCAATAAGGTTCAAATCCGGGTCAGACATTAGACAACAACCGTTTTCAAAAATTGTCATCCTTAAACTTTGAATTTGGTTTTATATTTAAAGCTGGCTTGGTCAGACATTAGATAACAACTATTTTCTAAAGATTGTCCTCGCTAAACTTTGGTTTTATTCTAAGAGCTGGTTCTTATTTATGATTCATAGTTGTATTTTGCTGACGATCTACAAGAATATGTAATGAACAGCTACGCTGCTTGATTTTTGTGCAGGTTCTGTCCGTCTCTTGGTTCGGTTCACTTGCACAGCTGGGAATGCATGTGTGTTTTAATTGTATAGCTGGAGCCGCGAAAGTCGACAGTGAAAGCGAAAGTCAACTGAACCAAGAAGCGAACCTGCATTAAAACTAAATACAGTAATCGATAAATTATCCAGGTCTCATGCTATGTCTTGCATGGTTTAGTTAGTCGATAACCATATTGATCATACAAGTTAAGTGCAGTTTAGATAACTTTAATACTGCTGAAACTACATACTATAACGTAGTCCACGCCACAAACTACTGATTCGAGGACCTCGTTTTCGCACAACTACTACCTGATAAACCCTCACACATTCACACATTCCCTCACACATTCCCTCCTTCCCTCACACATTCCCTCCTTCCCTCACACATTCCTTCACACATTTCACACATTTCACACATTCCCTAATTCCCTCACACATTTCACACATTCCCTTATACCCTCACACATTTCACACGCTCCCTAATTCCCTCACACATTCCCTAATTCCCTCACACGTTCCCTCATTCCCTCACATATTCCCTCACACGTTCACACATTCCCTCTTTCCCTCACACGTTCCATAATTCCTCACACATTCCCTCCTTCCCTCACACGTTCCCTAATTTCCTCACACGTTCCCTCATTCCCTCAGACATTCCCTCATTCCCTCAGACATTCCCTCATTCCCTCACACATTCCCTCATTCCCTCAGACATTCCCTAATTCCCTCACATATTCCCTCATTCCTCACACGTTCCCTCATTCCCTCACACATTCCCTCATTCCCTCACACGTTCCCTAATTCCCTCACACGTTCCCTCCTTTCCTCACACGTTTCCTCATTCCCTCACACGTTCCCTCATTCCCTCACACATTTCCTCCTTCCCTCACACGTTCACACATACCCTCACACATTCCCTCATTCCCTCACACGTTCCCTCATTCCCTCACACATTCCCTCATTCCCTCACACGTTCCCTAATTCCCTCACACGTTCCCTCCTTTCCTCACACGTTTCCTCATTCCCTCACACGTTCCCTCATTCCCTCACACATTCCCTCCTTCCCTCACACGTTCACACATACCCTCACACATTCCCTCATTCCCTCACACGTTCCCTCATTCCCTCACACGTTCCCTAATTCCCTCATACGTTCCCTAATTCCCTCACATATTCCCTCCTTTCCTCACACGTTCCCTCATTCCCTCACACATAAATCCCCTCGATTAACTTCACCTTTAATAAAAGAGGCTGTATTGACTGCTAGGTAAGTACGAATAAAGCATGACCCCTATAATAGCAGTAATTAGCCAGGTGTCAACCGATCACACAATTACTAATTAGAGGAACTCACGTTGATAATAGGCTTGTAGTGGGCCACTATAATTGTAGTGGGCCACTATAATTGGGCCGTGTAAATACTCAAATCTTTAAATAGTTCACGAACAAACAACCGTCAAGTATTCGACTTTGAGGGGGATTTTGGCAGGGTATTTATCGATATCACGAGCTTGTTTATTATAGTTCATAGTTGGCACATCAGAGAGCGCATTCCGTATAATAATAGGACCATGAATTGTTTATTCATAACATTTGAACCACCATCATGATAATAAACAAGTAGTTTTTGATGTGATGAAGCATGCATAATGACATTATAATACCATAGCTCACTGCTCACTGATATATCAGTGCGAGGGAGCTACGTACTGCCAAATACCTAATTTGTGGTCACTCATGTAGCTACTGCGTCAGCTGCATATTAGTTAAAGTAAATTATTTAAAGTAATGACAAAAAATTCCGTTACTTAATTTCTTTAGTGAAAGATATCGGCAATACAGCTAGGTATGTGCCAAATATGTTACTCTATATCTATAGCCGTATTCGTTGCAGGAGGTGACAATTTTTCGTGTTAACTTGCGATTACTGTCTAATAACATAAAAATCATTGTCCATCTTTTTTAAAATCTTAGTCATCATCCAAAGCTTCTTCGTCTAGAAACGTTTGTTGAATCATTAAATACACATGAACGAAACTTTTCTTAGAAAGTCCGTGACTTTGCCGATTTATAGATACAGACAAGTAATTCTTACTTTTAATGACTATAAACCTCCACTCCCTTGCTCTATTATATTAATTAAAATGAATCATTGATCACTTAAGTTGCATAACATTAGTTATAGCTCTCCTTACAATACCTAGCCTCCTTATCATAACTTCTTTACATTATACTGGACTATGATCTAAATGTCGATACAATTTTGTTTCCATTATTCAAGTTCATCCGGCCATATCAAACATTTGCATTCGACGGACCGTAATATATTAAGTATTAACTATTTGACGCTTTGGCTACATTATATCATAGTGAAACTTTTAAATGTATTAAACATATTCAAATGTATCTAAATAAATTAATATTTAAAATTACTTAGTATATCTGTCAACTATTATATCTATATCGATCAAACACCAGAAAGCCGTAAGGCATATTAAAGTATTAACAAAGTAATAGCTCTGAATACTGGTGGAGGACGGAGGTGGCACATATTTCCCTTGCACGTGACTGCGATTACCCAATCAGTTTCCAGTATTGACCAATGAAAATCAACAATCATTGTTATGTGTACCGGAATAATTATGTTTTACCTCCCCACTTGAGTATATTAATTGGGTATGATAAATGATAGCAACTATGTGGGATTGCAGGAAGCGCGTGATGCATATTTTATTGGCTCAATGTTTAAAGATTTTTAAAAGTTTCCCTATGATTTCTAACTCTTAGCACTCAGCACCAATTTCGAGTAGTTCTATTTTCACCTTGTCAAAAATGATAATCGTGGCACCTCCCTGAGGCTGGGAATGTTGAATTTAAAATGCAATTTTGCACGTGCAATTAGCGCATTTGCACGTTCGAACGTGTTTTTCGATAATATCTGGACACAGGAAAGTCGAAATAATATCACCTTTGTTTTGATCGTGCGCTATTAGTATCCCAATGCTCTTTCCAATAATGAATGGCATTTTCCTAAATAACTGATAAATAATGAATGGCTGCATGATCACACAATATTAAAATGTTCATCACAGAAGATTCACATCAACTGAGAATGGAAATTGTAGGGTTAATTCTAGAAAAAAAACAGAACTATGTTCCACCATCCCACCAGTAATATCCACATACTGCACTAACAAACAAACCGCCGCACTACCATCACAATTCTAATTATTAATCAGATGCGTGCCATTTAAAAGTGCCTTGTAAAGTAAAGGTGCCATCTAAAAGTGCCCTGATTATACTTTCAGAGCAATTGTGTACTAGTGCACGTATTGATCAATGTTAATTTACAATTCTTGAGCCCTCAACGCGAATATGACCGTTGAAACGACAAAACCGCCGTTTTATCATTTAGTGGTGAACCGTTTGATTGCAAAGCTGAGAATGCAGTACCATTAAATTTCTAACGATTGACCAGACATGCCATCAACATTCAACAGATGATTTGATTTTGTTTATGCAATCGAACAATGTTTATTCACAATTCTAGTGCTCTCATAACATGATCATTTTATATAATGCTCAATCAACATATATCTGCTGCATTTAAGAGTTTTTGTTCACCGTCTGTTATCGGCTTCGTATTTCCTTATTTAAGACAGCACTAGTCTTAGCTTTGACATTTAGTTATTTGTTCTAGGGGAATATTAGACTTATGCGTTGTTTTTAACTATCCTTTGTATTTAATAAGCTAGTCTAAAAACCGTTTTCCCGTCGGATTCACTTTATGGTTTTCAACGGATGGCTCTAAATCAACCGTCACGCATGTGCTCTAAAACTTTGTTAACTATATAGATATTTATTAGTTTATTCATTATCTGCCTTAAAGTTGTTGATCTTTGTGGTAGCTTGTGATTAAATTTTCACTTTAATAACACTATGTCCATTGTCCAGAAGGACACCAAGGCCGACTCCACCGGGGACATGTTGTATTTTGACTCCCTCTCAAAGAAAAGTACCCCAAACTTATCAAGAAAAAACTCTCCTTCTAGTTCTCCCAAAAATGGAGGGAGATCTATTTCAAAGTCCACTTGTAGTGAAAGAGGAGGATCGAGATCACCTTGCAGTGCTAGAGGTGGATCGAGATCACCTTGCAGTGCTAGAGAAGGATCCAGATCCCCCTGCTGCAAATCAAACAGTGCCGAGGGGGGAACTAAAAAAACAACAGACATTCACCTCGATCCCAACAGCACCCTTCATCAGAAATATGCACTCGGGCCGGAAAACTGTAAGGCCGGTTTGGAGCCACACATCAGTTTAGCGGATATGGACGACAAAGCGCTGGAAGAATACCTGGGGACATTCCAGCCTGCTCTATTGGGGAGCCTGGCACAGGGGAAGCTAACTTCTCTCGGATTGAGGGAAGGGGTCGACGAAGATGTAAGTTTTTGTAGTTTACTGAGCTATAGGTATTAGGTTCAGATCTTTTCGAATATCTCAATTGTTTTGTTACTCATACTGCAATTTATAGATGTGTGATAACTCTGCAGCAGGGACAAAAGGATTTCGCGGCATGTACGAAACCGCGAAATTTCCCATTCTCCGCGACAAATCGCGATTTTTTACGTTTTCCGCGACAGATCGCGAAATTTCCCATTCTCCGCGACAAATCGCGATTTTTTCAGTCCTCCGCGAAAAATCGCGCATTTTCCTTAAAATCTGAAGACCAAATTTGCGCATTTTCCTTTAAATCTGAGGACCAAATTTGCGTATTTTCCATAAAATCTGCGGGCCAAATGTCACGTTTTCTATAAGTATTAAGTATATGAAACTAATCACATTTACAGCCTTCCGTGAGTTCCGATTGTAGGTACATTCTCGATACGTACCTCTGAAGGCGGAGCTTCCGAGCTTCCGGAGCTTCCGAGCTCGTATTGCGAAGGGAAGGCCTGCCTTCCGAGATCGCATTACAAGGGGAGCCATCGAGTCCAAAATCGTGTATCGAAGCGTATGTGTGACCTTTGAAAACCGAAAAAAGTATTTTCGGCTCATAATGATCAGGGTAGCATGAAACATGAACAAAAGTACATAGTTTCCAGAAAAACTTTGAAAAATTTTGACTTAGAAGATTTTTGGTCTGAGTCATTCTCGATACGTAACTCTGAAGGCAGAGCTCCCGCTTCCGAGCTCGTATTGCGAAGGGGAGGCCTGCCTTCCGAGATCGCATTACAAGGGGAGCCCTCGAGTCCAAAATCGTGTATCGAAGGGTATGTGTGAACTTTGAAAACCGAAAAAATATTTTCGGCTCATAATGATCAGGGTAGCATGAAACATGAACAAAAGTAGTTTCCAGAAAAACTTTGAAAAATTTTGACTTAGAAGATTTTCGGTCCGAGTCATTCTCGATACATACCTCTGAAGGCGGAGCTCCCGCTTCCGAGCTCGTATTGCGAAGGGGAGGCCTGCCTTCCGAGATCGCATTACAAGGGGAGCCCTCGAGTCCAAAATCGTGTATCGAAGGGTATGTGTGAACTTTGAAAACCGAAAAAATATTTTCGGCTCATAATGATCAGGGTAGCATGAAACATGAACAAAAGTAGTTTCCAGAAAAACTTTGAAAAATTTTGACTTAGAAGATTTTCGGTCCGAGTCATTCTCGATACGTACCTCTGAAGGCGGAGCTCCCGCTTCCGAGCTCGTATTGCGAAGGGGAGGTCTGCCTTTCGAGATCGTATATGGAAGTTGACCAGTAGACATATAAAACTTGACCAGACGACATAAAGTTGACCAGTAGACATATAAAACTTGACCAGACGACATAAAGTTGACCAAACGACATATAAAACTTGACCAAACGACATAAAGTTGACCAGACGACATAAAGTTGACCAGTAGACATAAAAAACTTGACCAAACGACATAAAGTTGACCAGAAGACATACAATGGATTAAGAAATCGAACAGTATGTTAAATCAGTGTTGTTATTGAATCGTCACTTGTCAGATATTTCGTCATCGATAACGTTATCGTTATTCGCTTGGTATTGTATTCGCTTGTTATAATGGACCGCTTTGTCAAACGGCCTGCCGACAAACAGGCTGGACCTTCGTCTAGCAAACGCTCGAAACAGGCTAAACAGGGCAATGTAACAGCTTCCATGAGAGTGGCTGAATTTGGCAAATCATCGTTTTATGCTGACAATGGGAAGCTATTTTGTAGAGCATGTAATCTCGTCGTAGACCACATAAGGAACAATCATGGGCTCCCCTCGGGATGTGGTTAGAACTTCTATAAGGTTCGTGCAGGGGGCCGGGGTAAGGATGTCGTCCAGGTTGATGTAAGCTTCAAGGGGTAGAGGTTGGATACTAGATGGGGATAGACTAGGTAGGGATATGGGAATTGGATTGAAAAGTTCGTAGTATTCCATTGCTATTATAGTTGTGAAGTGTAGATGGTCGAATTATGATGTCTCCTGTCGTCTGTAGTATCGATAACGAGATATGTCAAACAGTACGTATGACATTGCAACATTTAAGATCATGTCAAAAGTTATGGCAGGTCTTGTTGTTATGGACCCCCATCAGCCTGTATCAGATCATATGATGAGATCACATCCTCATGGGACATGAGCCGATCAAATAGAATAGTCAAAGAATATGTGAACTCTAACTAAGCAATGTAAATACATTATTTTTTGCCGCGAATTTGCCGCGATTTTCGATTTTTTGCCGCGAATATGCCGCGATTTTCGAAATTCCCGCCGCGAATTAGCCGTGAATTAGCCTAGTTTGGCTTGTCGCGGTGCCGCTATTTTTGGCCAAAATAACCGCGAAATCCTTTTGTCCCTGCTCTGCAGTACGCCATTGATGATCGTTTTACCACCATGTAAAGGTCAAGTTAGCAGCTAACCTTTTGATAAGAATTATGATGGTCAACCACAGTTCACAATGGTCGATAAAAGATATGCCTGAATTTCAGTTTCTTTTCTCAAGAAGTTACCACCGCTGGTCTGTTAACGTATTTATAACACAATAGTAGTAACTTGTAACTAACTAGTAGTAAGTTGTAAAGTTGTAACCAGATGATACGACAATTATAGGAACTCTTAGGAAACTCCTAGTTGTAGCAATAGTATTGAGCAATTAGGCAAAAAAGAAAAATACCTTGTCAACCAACAACTGCACCGGCTGGATCAAATAATCGAAAGGTAGTTTTTAAGTCCAAAGAGCTTTGGCGGTCGCTTTTAAGACGCCTTAAAAGTATTCAATAACAAAACTTAAGCACGGTAAGTAATAAAAATAACAAATAGCATAATAGAACATATTGATATAACATAATATAACAATAACATTACTATGGTAGATAGCGATTAATAAAAGAGAAATAACTAAAAAGTTCCGGTTCAGTATTATTTCAGTGAGCATTGTTCAAGATGCGGCTACAATCTCAATATTATTTTATTAGAATTCACACCGGGGAAAAAGAAAAGCTAATTTTTAACTAAATTAGATTTTGCGCGTATCACATGGCAGTTCGTGTTTCGTTATGAAAGAGTTAATAAGATGGTCAAAAATTAACCACGAATAATATCATATTATGCTAATATGCTTAGGGCGCGAATTCAGTGCTCCCCAAGTTGGTTTTCTTTTCTTTTATACTTTTGGGACAAACTTTAAATTTCCCAGGTTTTTAGCAAGCAAGCTTTAGGAATTAGTCGGAAATAAAAGTTTAGAAAGTCAAATTTTATATGTTTTTCTGTCATTGATTTTGGATTTTCTTCTTTTTGTAATTGAACTCAACTTGCTAACTTGTATACATTGGTGGATCTGTAAAGTAGCTTACTAAAAAAGGTAAGGTGACCATATCAATCTTGAAACTATTATTATCAAATTATTGATATTATTAAAATTCTATTACGAATTAACACAGGTATACTTTAAGCGTTTATAATCGAATACTCTCTTCCAGGGGTCATATAATCTATTTTGATTCCTTGTAGGTCTCAATTATCAGTAACTCTATCAAGAAAACTTTGCATTATTTTTATCAAAAAAATGAAAAAATTATAGCGCCGAATGAAATTGACCGATAAAATAGTACTAGTGTCAGATGGACGATGAATGATGGATCGCTGAAAATCTCAATTTCAAATTCAACGTCATGCGGCAGTCACAAAATTTAGCTCACCAAGATTGTCCTAATTAAGCTGAATGGAAATAAAATAAATTGTATATAAGTTAAAACGAAATGTTGGTAAAAAATCACTAAACTATTTTAATCTCTACGGAAACCAGTTACACTAAAACTGAGTAACTTGGCAGAGGTTACTCGTCTGAAGAAATTCACTTTAGCTAGAGACACCATTTAGTTGGGGCGGGCAAGATCTTTGCAAATTGTGCGGTCTTTTCTGACTTTTGTCTCAAAGTTACACATAAAAATACAGAAACTGGTCCTAACTAAATGGTGGACTCCGATTTTATTTGGCTGCCAATTCTTTACTTTATAACAACAGACCTTTGAAACATTTCCTTGTGTCCTAAAGTTGCTAAAATCATTGTCTGTAATTTTTCTGGAAACATGTTCTCCCTTTTTTCTTTCCTATTTGTGCTTATAACTTTATAAAGCGCATCTTTACGATACCATGTTATGGTCAGAGTTAGAACTGATTAAAATATTCCCATCTCATTTATGATCATCGCTCGTATAACGTGTTGTATTTGTAATTAGTTCAACATTTATGTAATTACCTCGGAGACTCTCTATGAGTGTCATTGTGTTCAATATCGGAGAAGGTAGAAGAGGTCACCGATCTTGTGACTATCATATTATAATCTTTATCATGAGAGACTATTTGTGACTGTTTGTGACTATTTGTCTTCTTTAAGATGGACTTCATTCTCCCTTCGAGCTCTCGGCTTTTGGCTCGTAAATTACTACCCTGTCACAGAGCTAAATCTACGTCGCCATTAATTGTTAAAACTAGAAAATCCCTAAAAAAGCGGCGTTTATAACGTTAAACTCATGTTAAAACAGAGAAGCTTGTGAAAATTGACATGGAAATTGGAATGCCCAACCTTGTACAGATCCAGATATTACATGGTCTAATTTTTTGGTCGTACAGCTGCTGTTGTAAAAAAGTAAATACCTATTGATTTAAATTTTCCTTTGATTCAGAAATCAGAATGGTTTTCTTTTCATAAACCTTGTGGAAACTTAACTGCAGTTTGGGATAGAAAACTTAGATAGTGGGTCGAGGAAGATGTTAGTTTTATTGTTATTCATTTAATTGTGCTAAAATTTTTGTTTATGTTAACTTCCAAGTCATAAGGTATCTCGATAAATATGATGAAGTTATTAAGCATGAAGGTCGGAAATCCTGACGAATATCTCTATGAACATTTTTACGAGTAGCTCAACTTTGTTATGTTTTGAATGAATGCACTGGTATGATAAGGGTTTACTGTAAAAACATCACCTTGACAACACCTTGACATCACCTTGACAACACCTTGCCAGTTAATAGTGAGTGACTAGACAGTGACGCTATTTGCAGGTACTTTGTACCCATCTAATTCTAATTCTAAATAATTTGTTAGGAATCAACAATTAGGGCCAATAACAATTTGCAATAGGAGTCATGTCTTCTTTAATTGGGCTTCCTGGAAAAATTGGTTTTTCTTTGAAAAATGGATTTTGTCAGGAACCTACAACCGCTCATATTATGTCAATCGTAAGTTCTAGCGAAGTAGTGAATTGAATTGTATCACTTATCAGTCATAGACTGCCTTTGAAGGTCTAAAGTAAATCGAGAAGCAACGCATTTAATTCTACGTTAATTTTCACGTCTTAATGCAAATGTTCTGCCAATTAGCATTAATTTAGTTGACCTGACGAAGATACCTTAATTCCTCAACCAACTTTGCCATTTATGTCTTGAAGTTGAACCCATTACGCAATTGTCAGTTTTGTCAGCAGTATCCCTCGTATATCCAGGTAAAATTCAACGTTAATTTATAATTTGTTTTAATTTTTGAAATATAAATCAAATATTTTATTCTGATTTGGATCCTGATTCCAAATGAAAAATCACAGGCCAGAAAATTTTATGAACCAAAACCGGTAAAGTGATAATGAACGCCTCAAATATTGGAACTTCTGTATCACCGATTAGCCGAATCCTTTAAAGCTTTAACACAACTTGCTCACAGTTGTATGCAATCTTTTACAACTCTGCATGATCATAACGATTAACTTCACCATGAGATGCCGCAGCGCCTCTTAAACTCTGATAACAAGCTTTATCTTCCAACGACAAAACAGCCGAACAGTAAACACTAATTTTATCACAAAGAAGTATATTATAAAGGAGTAAAAATCCTCCCAAAACGCCGCCACCGTGCCACTGGGCGTTTATCTTAATCATATCAAGCTGTGGTTAATCGGAGGAGTAAACTGAGCGGTTATTTACCCGCCTTAACAATGCCGGCTGTATTTAACGGTTATTCAACCCATGCTGTAACAGTCACGGATGTATGGCGGTTTTGTTCATTTGTTCATTTTATTTGACGTTCTTATTATAGTCGGCTGCTGCTGAGACAAGATAGCATTGGAGACGTTGATAAAACTAAGTAAGTAATAGTAATATAACATATAAGAGTATATAAGCCATAAGGTAATGTTACCACAGTACAACAGTGGCGTAACGAAGGGCCCTGCTGACCCCGCTGTGCAGGGGGGCGCCGTCTTATGGGGGCGCCAAATCTTCGTTTGAATGTGGGACAATTTCGAAATTTAACTAAAGTACTAGCAAAAATGCGCGTTTTACTCTAGATACACACTTTTTTAGAGATTTTACCGGCGTATCCTCTAAAATCACCTAATTTGTTTAATTTTAGGGAGGGGCACCAAAAGGGGAGGGGGCGCCAACAGGGGGGCGCCTTTTCGGCAGGGGGCGCCAACAGGCAACGTTACGCCACTGCAGTACAACAACAAGATACAAGGGCAGGTCTCTCCCGAACGTTGGGATGGCCTGAGGTGCTTATCTCCTTTTCAGTAACCCTAAGCCACTCTGTGCCGAGGCACTATACTAGCTGTAGGGGGGTTAGTCCTACGAGCTAGAGAGTGTGTATCATCAGCCCAAGCTGTACCAAATCACAGCTTTGTAACTGGCCGACTTGCCACAGTAACACAACCATATTATAAGGTAATGTTACCACAGTTACACAACCATATTGTTACCACAGTAACACAACCATATTATAAGGTAATGTTACCACAGTAACACAACCATATTGTTACCACAGTAACACAACCATATTATAAGGTAACTAGAAAGCCCGTGGTAACAGGGACAAAGCTAGTAGTATTCTTTGAAAGAAATTTTTAATCACATCAAAAAATATCCATCCTAACCGAAGATACAGCCGGTTTAAATATAAAACACTTTAAACACAACGTAATTACCACAAAACCGATCAAAATGACGTTAAAACAATCTTTGAACGTGCATGTGTGCATTAAAACACCGTTGCTATGGAACGTTTTGGTTGTTACCTAAATTCCTATTTTTCATCTAATTTGCACGTGGGCGGTCGTACATACAGACATTCTACAGAAATAATTCTCTGAATTATATAAGGTAATGTTACCACAGTAACACAACCATATTGTTACCACAGTAACACAACCATATTATAAGGTACCTAATTGTGGACAGCAACTAAGCAAGTACTGAGAGGAAATGAGGTCTTAGGAGTACTGTTTGGAAACTAATTACTATTTTGATAGAGATTCAGCCAATTTCACTTTTCAGTCTTAATCAATCGATGATTGATCAATCTGCTTTAAACAATTAGGGATAAGAAAGAGTATAATCTCGCTATTTGCTAATAGATTATAAACCGTTACTTAATCTTTTCTATATCACAGTGCTGGCAAGCACGACCGGTGCATTTATTGTGGGTATACTATGTACCCCCTTTACTATTATACCCTCTTTACTATTATACCCCCTTTGGTACACGTTACAAGCATCTTTTGTGCACGCGAAGCGTGCACTCCGGCAGGAGTTTTTCAGGCATTAAGACTCATCGGAAGTCGTTCAGCAGATTTATTTTTAGTTCAAAACATTCTAATTTGATGTCAAAGATGACAGGAATAAAAAATAGTTATGTTGAGATTTTTAAGAAATTTGCATAAAATACTCGCCAGCACTGTTATACGAAATTCGGTAAAAAACCCAAAATCGCCATATTCAGGAGCCTTAAAAACCATGTTAAAATCGAGTTAGAGATCTGAAATTTTTCAGGGCGTCTAGACGTTGACCAAATCGACTGCAAAAAAAGTTTCAGGTTTCAGGAACATCGGGAAGTGGGTTTTCTAGAACCCCTGTTTTACGACAGATTGTCGTGATATCTATATACATACATATATATATTCAGGGATAGACGCTTTGCCAGTCGATTGTAGCCTGTATTTAATTGTCCATAGATTCAAAAGTATAAAAGATACAGCCATTTCCGACCACAGGTCTTGAAAATAATTGTTTACACTTTAGTTTACATTGTATAAACAAATTATTTGACGTCATGAACACCCCTTGATGACGTCATCAAGTTAACCGTTTTTAAAACTTGATTTTTGACAAAGTAATAACTTTTAAAAATGATTTTACACCATTAAAAAGTAATTGTATTCAAAATCTGAGGAAATTTTCACCTTAGATAATTGTTCAAGCATTCTGAAAATCTACCGGAAAGTTTTTCTAGCTTGCTCCTTCATAAAGATATTCGTCATTGAAGTTTGTGCTTTTTTGAAGAATTATTTTATAAAAACGTCAATTTTGCGATTTAGTATTCTCTGGTGTTGGGCCATGCCTTGGGTTGTGGAGCTCAGTTCTGCTTCCTATAGGTATTAATTGTGCATTAGGCTAGTTTTAAAGTTAAAAATCGAAAAGTTGCACACGTGGGGACACGCCCAAATTGATAGAAAATTGCTAAAATCACTGAAAATTGCTGTTTTCGTCATTTTCTGTCAACTTTAGAGTGCCGTTGTGATTACAGTTCTTCTTGAAATACTTTGAAACTTTGCGTGCTTATCAAGCTATATATAATAAAATTACATGCAAAAATTTACGGCGATTCAATATTGGATGCGCACGAAACGTTCGCTCAAAGTTTGCACGTGCGAAAGGTGAGAATTTTGCTCATTCGTGATTTCCAACAAATTCTGCTTTGCCACGACAGTTTAATGTCATTATAAATGAATTTAATGCCAACTTGAATGAGTATTAAGTGGCATATTCAGTCAGTGATCGACCGATATGCTTACCTAAACACAAGGAAATGTTTTTAAAGGAAAAATTTCGAAATTGTTGAAACTTCCTCCTTATTAATGAAGATATCAGTTTAAATTTCGACTTTATAAAGTACCCTGACATTATAATCAAAAAGAGATGATATTTGACCAAAACCCATAATCATGGGTAGAGTGGACCGCTGCCAGTGTCTCTCTTTCCCAAACAAAAGGAAATGATATTAATTTGATTGACCGTTCTCAAATGCAAAATGATACCGAGAATGAAATCGGTCGCTCGCTTTTCCCATTCATTTACAATTGTAATAGATTAAGAAGAACTACCCGAAGGCAGCTGTACTCGGCAATAAAGATTCAATAAACTTCAGCTAATTCAATAAGTAATAACTACCACCCTTACCCCGAAATACTAGGTATCGACCCGAACGCAACCCAAAGAGATTTTTACAGCATCTGATTGATGTACCTAATCAATCGAAACTTATTACAATTCGTAAGCCGTGAATGAATGGGAAAAGCGAGCGACCGATTTCATTCTCGGTATCATTTTGCATTTGAGAACGGTCAATCAAATTAATATCATTTCCTTTTGTTTGGGAAAGAGAGACACTGGCAGCGGTCCACTCTACCCATGATTATGGGTTTTGGTCAAATGACGTACCTGAATTATATGTTTTGAACGAATTACAACACTACAAATGTACCACATTTATAAAATGAATATGTCAGTATTAATATGTAATGGAGTGCTATAATGGGAAATCCAGAAATTTGTAAGCTGGTTTTGGCGGCCGACGGCCATGGCTACATCACAAGCATATCATGTCTCATCGCTTAGGTAATTTTGTAATAAATACTTTTCATACTTTACAAAGTACAGCAATTATAACGTATAAAATGTTAATCGAATAAACTGTTGTCTGATAAAAAGCTGAACAGTGCCCGCAATCACCTTATATGGACATCACGTGAAGTGCCCACAATTACATGGGCCCGTCACAACAAATTAATAAATCTCACATAATGAACAGTAGAAATATTAAGTTAGATTAGTATTCTAATTCACACATTGAATTGATTACTCATACTCAGTTACGTAATTCGAGTTGCTGTGCAGCTATTTCAACACTTGAATTTCTTCGTTTTCCAATCAGATGGTCTGCAGAAATTAATATTATTTCACCATCCCGTTTGATCTTTTGAATTTTAAAACTGTCAATTTCGTTCGCCGATCTATCCAAGTCAGCTCTCGGATTGTCCCTCGACAAGGTTCCTGATAATCCCCCAACGGCAGGCTACACTGCTATCTGCACCAACTCTCTTATAAGCTTATAGACTGCAATTTCCGTGATGCACAATGGCGGCCCTTGCCTTTTGGCTAAAATACCTAAAGTAAGATCTCGTTCGTTAGATTATTGAACTAAAATCGCAGATATAGTGAAATAAGTTTATGATTCGCTTTACTCAATTTACCGTATTGTATGCATACGATTGCTGTACATGTTAAAAAGCGTTTGACTTCTACTGTCAGCTTTTGCCTTTAGAAAGTATACAAATTCAAATTTCAAGTATAGAAACGGTGTTAAGGTTACAGGGTTGCCTACCTACTTACCTACGTCACCTATGTTGAGATCCGTTAAGCTTTATCAGGGCCATCACATTGTGTGACCACCTCACAGAGAGGAGATCTCTCTGTCATTCCTTCAACAAAGCAGCGAGTTTGAGTTCTGAGTAGTATAGCCCCTGATAGGCGGTGTATCGGGAAGAGATAGCATGAACTGGGTGAACTGCGATTTGAAATGCACCCGGTTACCGATGCAATTCAGATGGTAAGACATT
Organism: Bolinopsis microptera; assembly: GCF_026151205.1. Classification (NCBI taxonomy): domain Eukaryota; kingdom Metazoa; phylum Ctenophora; class Tentaculata; order Lobata; family Bolinopsidae; genus Bolinopsis; species Bolinopsis microptera. The sequence continues at coordinate 6,624,421 of NC_087081.1, read as the reverse complement.
GCATTCCACAATTTTTTACCTCTATTATACTTGGCTAATTAACATCTTCTACCATAAAAAATGTTTGAGATGTTAATTAGCCAAACCCGATGTGTAGACTTATTGGACCCTTCTGTTCTAAATGAAGAAAAGAGATAACTTGAAAGACTCATACGTACACAATTGAGAGTCATGACCAAAAATGAAATTGCTCGATAACTTTTGGCATGATTGTCTTAATGCAGTAATGAGTTGCTAATATATACACATAATATCATGAATGAATGAAAAATTTCGGTGATCAGCGATCACCTATTGATGTACGGTCTATAAGTCTTGACTAACGAATGGAGGGAGCATAATTATGTACCTAATAAATTATGTTGTCAAAGCTCAATATATTGCGTGAAAACTTCCTTCTTTATTTTACTTTACAACAGTCTTAGTTAAACAAGAACCGGCTCTTTTCGTCCTTTTTGTGGTAAAAATCTGGTTTCATACTTAACAAAATAGCGGTGCTCAAAGGGCAATATATTCAAGTATTGTGTGGCAACAAGGTGTCAACGACATGGACTCTCCAAGTCAAGACTCAACAAAATTGACTTTGCAAGTCGCCCCTTTATACTTTGCTCCATGCCGTCAAGCAGGAACTTTAAGAAAAACCGCCCTTTTCCTTTCTCAGGATGTGATGTCATGGTATTTTATATCTGCCCACCGTTATATTAAACTTCATTTCCCAGGATGTCAGATCAATAAAGAAGCTTGTAAAAAAGCTCGATCGTGTTTGGTACGCGACAACAAAAAGTCAGTTAGTTATAGTTGGTAGTTAATAGCCAGTATGTAGTCAGTAGGTTATAGTCAGTTAGTAGCCGGTATTTACAGCCCCGTTTTCAGTGCAGAGCTCAGGGAGGTTTAAAAAAATGAATGTCTAATCAGAACCCCCTCCAGTTCAAGTCTACCTCGCGCTGGACACTGTTTTTCTATGATTAACGTACCTGCACCTTGTTGAACACAACTCTTTGATTGCCCCATGTAGCCTATGTCTAGTTAAGTTTCTAGTAAAGCCCCCGCGCTTTTAGACGACCTACTTAAAAACTGTTGTGCCATGATTACTGGCTAGTCTATACCTAGTTGAACATGATTAATGGCCAGTCTATCTCCTTAAACATTGCAGTTTTTCTCTCCTTGTTAATTGTCTCCTTGTAGCTGCTAGTTGTCTGGGGTGGGTTCAGGCATGGTGTCTGATACTTCCCTGCCCCCTTGTAGCTGCTAGTTGTCTGAGGTGGGTTCAGGCATGGTGTCTGATACTTCCCTGGAACTGGATGAGAAGACTCGGATTAACTTGGTGAGAGTTTGTTTATTTCCTTTCTCTGAAATATGTTGATCCTTACTGGATGGCGCTATCAGCCTGTCATTCTGGTAATATGATCCCTGATCAGTTATAACCAGTTTCCCAGTTCAATTACCTCCCTGTGTTGTGTTCTACCCCGTGATTCGGCACTGGATAGAATTACTGGTAGAGACTCAAGTAATTGCTCAATACAAATAATCGTCTCCCCTACTACATATCAACCGTCTCCCCTACTTCCCTTGTGTCTCCTCTACTCAAGTTTAAACTTATCAACTAAGTTTTGCATAAACACAGTAACAGTTCTTAACACTATAACGTTTCGTATCAACTACCATGAGCCCAAATTGGGAAACCTACAATGGAACCACCAACCACGCTCTCCCGGATTTAAACACCAATATCTGGCAGTGTTCTCACCTGTTAACCGGATAACGCCTACCCCTCACCAACCTCTTATACCAGTTAAACAATCTCCAGTATTTAACTTCAGCCAGACCTCTGGTAGAGTAGGGTGATCGACTGATTGGGAAGCCTGTTATAGTGATGTAATTGCGTAGAACTCAAGAAGTATCAATAAAAGGAAAGTGTTCGCCGGGTATCAGTACGTCTTGGTGACAAGGTGTTGGTTAAGTGACTTTTGGGTTTAGTTGTCTTGATCTTCCGGTTCTTGCTTTGGAAAACGTTTTAAATGCCTTAGGTTTATTTGTGCGATAATTCACAAAGAGTCTATCATAGTAAATGTTCTAAAGTAGTAATTTATTAAGTATAACTTGACGCAGCTGCAATAACGAAATTTTAAAATTAAAACCCGTGCCCGTGTATTCAACAAAAGATTACAAGAGGGAATTTGGATTTGCAGCATGGAATTCACATGGGGAAATTTTGCATTTTAATGGTCGGCATAGTTTTGTCAACTCAATTGAAGTATCCGTTTTTTAAAACGAACCTTGGTTTTTAAAATTCAAAATTTTGCTTGTTCAAACATCCAAAATTAAGCGGCTAAACAACTTTGTGTCAAAATCGTCTGCCAAAAATACCCTTAGTCACCGAATGTTCTATCCTTACCAAAATTAAGCACATGACATTTATTTGCAATTCTTCCAGACTCTAAATGTTTACTAAAGTTGACACATGTTGACTTGTGGACATGTGGATACTTCACTTCACTAGTGTTGACATTTCACAGGTCCTATCTTCCTATATCTGCCTCTCAGAAATGCAGGCCGCATTAAACAAGCTCTTTTCTTTTGTAATTCATGCGTTTCACTTGTCATCGGCAATCATTTTTTAAAATTTTCCCGTTGAAAAACTTTTTTTCTCATTGAAATTTGAATGCAAAAGTTGGTCTTCTATTTCATATAACGGAGGTAAGATCACTAAGAGGTTTTGAATTATGTTGAACAGATAGTTCATGCATGAAACAAAATAATTCCACAGAACTCTCGATAGGGATGGTAATAATCGTTCGGAAGAATTTCGATCAGGTGGTATAAGTATAACCATTCAAAACTGAAAATATTTGACAATGTGGATGTAATCCACAACTGTAACTCTAAAACTGTAACCGGTCGAGCAAGATTGTTCAGCTAATAATACTAACTGTAGTGACAAGTAACTATACCAAAGTGTCTAAATTTTTCATTATTTATCAAGTTATTAGTAATAACTTGATAAATAATGAAAATTTTAGACACTTTAGTATTAGTATTTATATTATAATATTTATTTATTAGTATTTATCAAGTTATTAGTAATAACTTGATAAATAATGAAAAATTTAGACACTTTGGTATAGTTACTAGTCACTACAGTTACTAGGATTAGTAATCAATTATTGGTTGATACTCGATAGCCTCACATTCAACACACTGCTGACAGTGGGTCCGCACCGTCATGCTATATGTCTAGTCTAGTTTTCGAGACCACCTTCAGTTTCAGCGAAACCCTCATATATTAAAAGGACTCTTTAGTCGGAGTGTTTTTATAAATTAGACGGCACCCTATAACGGATTTTAAACAAGCTATGGTTTGTAATTCTGTCAAAATTTAGACTCTTTGTGATCGCTAACAAATAAAAAATTACTGCTTTGAAGCTTAATAGATTGGCAATCAGAATCTGTAAACAATCTAGCTATACAGTGATCCCACTCTCAGACATACATCACTACTTTAAAGCAACCTTGATAACTTTATTAATCTCCAAACCCAGCAACAGTCTCTTGTTATATCAATCAAGTCGCTGATAGTATCTCGCTTACATCTCTTATCATCGCCAAAATGAATGTTTCTCGTCACCGTGAGAACTCTTTGCCACGAAGTTTTGGTCTAGATTCGGTAAGTGCAGGTACAAATTATAGTTTTATCACGTTCTAATCCATCCTCTGCGTGTGATTAATAAATCGCGCTTCATCGCAACTTTAAATCCGTAAATAATTATTTCAGGGCAGATTGTTTGCCCACTCTTGGAATACGTTTACTTCGGTGATAATTACTTATAGCAACATGTGCTCGTGTTTGGAACGAGATAAAATATAGATCAGGCATTGTTACTTAGGTATCTGTTGAAAGGATCTGGAAACCATGATAACTCGTGTTTTAGGAAACAAGCTAAAAGAGTTGTGACATTCATACAGTGAATCGTATGGATCATGACTTATGAGTCACCCCAAAATTACATAATGTTTTGGACGATTATACGAAATGTTGTGAAATCATAATATGGTGTAGCATCACACCACGTGGTGTGACGTCATACCACGTGGTGTAGGATCACAGCACGTGGTGTGACGTCATACCACGTGGTGTAGGATCACAGCACGTGGTGTGACGTCATACCACGTGGTGTAGGATCACAGCACGGATACATTCCACACAGTTTATATGATTACATGATTTGCTACCTAATATTGCACTTAGATGAGGCGAAGATCCGCACAGGATTTTCACATACAAGGTGGTAATCACAAAAGGTCGTGTAATCCGGCAAACTACTTACTAGGTGGTAATGACGAGAGATTAAGTTAGGATGATTATGTGATATAGCCCTCCCAACTAATTAAGTGTTCACGTTTAGTCGGAGTGTTTCTATAAATTAGACGGCACCCTATAACGGATTTTAAACAATCCATGGTTTGTGATTCTGTCAAATTTGGTCAGTATGACTATGAGTCGGTGAATTTATTAAATAATGTGTTTGACATTGGTGCCAGGACTGTATGAATCGGTGAGTTTCTTAAATGTTGTTATTTCTTTATTTGACATTGCTGTCATTCGAGCGTGTTATGGTGTGACATGCTCAACTAAATTTACGTTTCTTTATCGTCAGTAATTCAGCTCATCGGAATGAAACACACTTTATCAATAACACCTGGCGACATTGTTGGACGTTTGGATGCCTTCGGTTGATAAATATTGATAAATACTGATAAATATTGATACATATTGATGAGATTTGTTGAATAATCAAATCAACAACCTATGATAAATGATGATTACTGATCAAATTGGTCACCTTAAGAATTTAAACTTTATATTCTCGCCGCAGAATGGAACAGAACCCTTTAAACATATAATTATAAACCATTAAATCTTACGAAATCTGATTGCAACACCAGTCAACGAACTAACATTTATGGATCTTTGTCTGGAAACTATTTGCACCCTATTTTATCCAAACATTCAGTAACCACTATATTTCATATTTTTACAAGTTTAAATTAAGGAGTTCAAGGACAGTGCATCAAAATGAGGGTTTGTCGCATTTTCTTGCAGTTCATCAACAACCTAACTGCTAAATTACTAAAAAACCTAATAAACGTTATATAGAGTCCGTAATTTATTATTTTTGAGTCAATGTTATTTTACAAAGTAGAATATCTAATACCACTTAAACCGATAACTGTTTTTGTAGATATGCCACAGTGCTAGAGTTTCATCGGGGAATGCACACCTCAGCTCCATTAACAAGTTCAGCTTGCAGATAGCACTCAATAACATTTTCAGGAGAGAGTTGATTGGCGAGAATATTTACTTAATTTGCAACGGTTGTTCGGGGCACTTATTTGACTGCTGTCAGTAACTACTAGGTGGGACTTAATAACTAAATTATCGGTGTATGTCCAATTCTTGGGTTCAAAAGAAAAATCCAAACCAGAGCAGCTCCAGCAATTATACATGAACTAATGAACTTACTATTTCATGTGGATTAGCATGCAATTCAGTGGCACCCATCCAGTTTTACCACTGGATGCAACAACAAATCGTGGATTCAGCATTTGGAGTGAGTTTAATGGAATTAATTCCAGTCTTTTAGTGAAAAGATTGAGCCAAAACTGTCATTTATCGGCATTTATAAAATTAAATGACTCGGATTAAGGTGAAAACGTGGTCTTAGGAGGAAAGGGTTTTCACTTTTCAGTTCTGTTACAGAGTTACAGGGTGGTGGTGGTGATCCAGCCCAGTGATATGTAAGGGGTTTATGACTTTAAGAACTGTCATTTAGGGACTTTAGAGACTTTAGAGACTTTAGGGACTTTAGAGACTTTAGGGACTTTAGGGGCTTTAGGGACTTTAGGGGCTTTAGGGACTATAGGGACTTTAGGGACTTTAGGGGCTTTAGGGACTTTAGGGACTTTAGAGACTTTAGGGACTACAGGGTGAGTTGAAAATAGTGTGTGGAAAGTAAAAATCGATAATTTTTTTTATGAAGGAGCAAATTTTGAAAGGTGAATTGCTATCAGTTCATAAACTTTACATATTTCATTCTTGCCTCTCATTTGATTCTAACTCATAATTTGGTTGATTTTTGGCAGTTTTCCAAAAAATCTTAAATTCGTCCTAATGGGGTTCTCAAATCGTGTGCCCTGAAAATCGAGTCTAAAAATCTATATTCTCCTACATTTTTTAAGCAATCACCCTGAAACTTTCAGGATATGTTCTAGGGATCATTTAAAAGAGATGAGCGAGACAAAATTTTGAGATAGGCCTTTTAAAAAATTTTATTCGATTTTGAAAATCGTGGACCTCAAAAAATCATCAAAAAACGAGGTCCAAGATTTTCAAAATCGAATAAAAATTTTTTAAAGGCCTATCTCAAAATTCTGTCTGGCTCATCTCTTCTAAATGATCCTCAGAACATATACTGAAAGTTTCAGGGTGATTGCTCAAAAAATGTAGGAGAAAATAGATTTTTAGACTCGATTTTCAGGGCATGCGATCAAAAATCGCTCGCGCAATACAATTACCATACACACGCTGACCTTTGACCGGCAATAATTTCGGCTAGGAACGATATTTTTCCACGGCATCAAAAGCATCTGATAGATATTACTCCCCTCTATCAGAAACAACTAACTAAAAAGTCGATTTTGAGAAAATTTCCATGAAGACCCCCCCTGTCCCCATAATACAGTCAAGTCGGCCATAGACAATTGTCTTACACGTTATCAATATGTCCTAGCTAATAAAGGACGATGGGTTGAGCAAATTATTAATTATTAAGTATTTTAATTGTATTATTATAAAAAGTATATATTTTCATTACCTAAATATGCAAAAACTAAGTGGAAATTTCATTTGTCAAAAAAATTAGAGCCATTTACTTTCCACACACTATTTTCAACTCACCCTGTATTTAGGGACTTTAGTGCAGCCCCACAGACTCTCGTTAACTGTGTAAAATGGTTGGACTAAGATGAACACTAGCTGCATAAATTGTCTGGAAAGTTTCGGGCAAAGAAAATAGGTTTAAAATTTGTTTACTGCGTGTAAATTGTAGTGTCAGAGGAACATTCTTTACTGAGTTCTGTGAAGCTGGTAGAATCGTGATCCATATTCGAGAGTGAATTATTGAGTCGAGAAATACAAACGAAAGTGCTCAACAGCAACGGATCGAAGGAGCTGTAACTAATAAGTATCTATACACAATGTCGACCCTCAAGATCGTTCGAGTCCTGTATTTCGTCAATAGCATCGTTACCGTGGATGGTGTTGTATGACAACCGTATTAAAACAATTAAGGTGTGGACGTTGAGTTAGTACAATTTAAAATATTTAGTATATTCAATATATTTAGAATACCTCGTACTTCCATCAAAAAAAATTAACAAGTATAACGGGCGAGAAATTTCCCCCAACTTTTCCGTTGCGGAGAAATTGTTATTCGCTTAACAGCTTCTGACGCGTTTTTCAACAATATAGCAAATTCTGACACATTTTTTCATGTTATCCAAGTTACAAATTGCCTGAAACAGTTTCATAAAAATGTTTTATGCCTTGCAGCTTATTTGATATAGAATTTATCGATTAGGAAGCTTTTTTAGAGTTAGGGACGTATTTTTAAGGATCCATACGTATTAGATATTTTGTGTCAGTTGGACTAAACACAAGTTTTTCATTAGGTCGTGGACATGCCGTCCGAGCGTGCTATAAATCACTCTACAGTCGATCTTCGAGATTAAAAAAAAGATCTTCTGACAGTTGAAACCAACATGAATCGATGTATTTTCAGACGCTGATTCCGAATTACTTGAAATGCTCCCGGGGCAAGATATTGGCGAAAAACTGTATCGATCACGTGATATGACCATATAAGGAAGTTGGTATAATTTCACGTTAAGGTTAGGGTTTCAGCATATGCTTTTGTTAAGGATTGGGTAAGGGTTAGGGTTGGGCTCAGATCAGAGGTTAGAGTTTCGAATAGTCATTCAGGGCCACTTAGAGAACGTGTTAAAAAAGTCACGTGACAGTCGAGTGTAGAGTGATTAATCATCATCCCATGTCGATCATGTCATAAGTGGCGAATTTTGTGTTAACAATAAAATTTCTGGCTAGTGCACTCTGTGATGAAGATAGAACCACTGAACGGATCATTTTATACGGAGTACCATTGCCAATAGACCCATTTCAATTGCATATATTAGTTCTACGCCACCAATATATGCATTGCAGGTGCGCGTGCGAATTGTTTCATTTGTAACATCGGTCATAACTCAGCGGTGATTATTTTCTGACATCAATGGAAAATGATATTATAGCCATCATCAGTAGCAGCAACAGATTCAAAGAAACAGTAGAATTCTTTTCATAAGCAGGAATCAGGATTGATCGCAGAGTAAGACAGCACCGATGCAAAATATCCATTTCCAGTGCTTGCTAACTTGTTTATTCTTTCCGTATTTGCCCACCAATAGCCAGTTTGAAAATGAACAAACTTTTGCTCCACCAATACAGCTTGAAAACATTCTTGTAACACTTTGGTGTCAATGCAAAGCATTTACCACTGCCCTGAAACAGGACGAAACCAGACGAATAGATACTTTGACAAAATTACCATTTGGTACACTAAATTATCTCAGAAGTGCTTGTAAATTTCCTTTGACGGTGGTTGTACAGTGCATTGGGAGTGCCCAACGTTAACCACGGCCGCACTGTTAGCTGCACCTTGTGTTGATAGCTCCTGGTAGACTTTCATCCAACATTGTCGTAAAGTTATAAGATAACTCAACTTACTAAGTTACCAGAGGTGTACTTAGACTCTTAGAGTTGTCTGACTGAAGGAGTTTCAGAGTGTTTTCGAGTGTTCCCGATCAGGCTCAAGTACACTTGTAAAATTTTTTTGTTAAACTTGTGGCTCTGTAATGTGATACTTTTGTTAATCTGTACGGGACTATGAAAGGCTGTCAATGATCGTTATTGTGAATCGCCTGTTTAATTGTGTAGCTAAATACGATTAAAACAGATAAAAATCGAATGATAATCCAATTCGCGGAGACAGCTACTTAATTTCATTTGTCTGCATTGCACTCCGAAATTGTAAGGCAACATTTGCTCAACTTTTATTTTCACAGCTTTACTTGCGATTAGTGTTGAAAGGAACTGGTTTCATATCACTGAATATGCTCACAATACCTGATGTTTCACTATAAAAGTCACCACCTGCTAACCAACATTTTCACCACCCCGGAACTGCACCTCACCACCCCGGAACTGCACCTCACCGATCAAAACTTCAGCACTTTAACGACCTTCACCACATTCCAGCGCTGCATTCCGAACACCCTCACCTCCTCTTCACCATGAAAAGTGGAGTGAGCAGCATCACTTACCATACCTTCACCCCATCTTCACCATCACCTCTCATCGCAGGTCTCCATTCTATTCAGCGTCCTCTCATTACGTCGTCAAGTGTGTCCAGGCAATCGAGCTTTTATATTTCTAGCGCATCATTTCTCGTTTCTACTCAGTATGTCGATTGACCGCTTGTCAACTTTCGTCGCACGGTCTGTTTAAGATTACTTAGAGTTATTTTGAAGTTCAGACGAGCGCTCAGCTCTTAACGGACTGGTTTTTAACGGACTGTTAACAACCACGTGTCATCTTGAACAACGTGTCACTTGTTTAAACTTTAACCACGTGTCACCTTGAAAATAACCACGTGTCACCTTGACAACAACCACGTGCTAGGTCACTGTGTGAGTAATAACCCATTTAGTCGGGTTACCAGTCGACGAACCAAATGCACTCAAATATGAGCTCCTCCAGTCCAGCTAATCGGATAACTCGAAGGACCACCCAGATCGGCCAGACCGTAGTAAGTAATTTTTTGATAATCTGTGGGTTTTTATTCTATTTTTGTAGAGATATTGGTTAAAAGGTTTATATTCCGTAAAATTTTTTTTTGGTTATTCGATCGTCTTTTAAAACCATAGTCTAGTTATCGGCGGTGTATCCGCTTTCCTTCAAATGTCAAAGATACTTTGGACTTGCGCTAAATTCATCGAACTGGTAATCAAAAATTTTAATTGGTAATGCTAAATGCTGTGATCATATTTGTTTGATCTGTAAAAGTATAAAGCTTGATTTCAATTTTTCGCCTTTAACTACATCGACTATAATAACTTCGCAGAGTTTTCAACCCTGATCATTGATCACAACTGACAAGGATCATAAGCTGAATCATTGACCGCGTACAATATTATAACGTTATGATTATAACTATATGAATGGTGTCCATTTAACTGCATAGATCTCGAGTCCAGTTGCAAGTAGCCTAAACAATAAATATCTTTATTTATCACCCAAATTGTTGAAGGACTAACCCAATACACTAAACGTGTAATATTGGTATAACCTCATCCTTCTTTAGGCAACATTTTACAGTTAACAAAATTAAACTCTTTATAAATTGTTGATCATTAACCCCGTCAGATAGTGACTGGTGAGGACCTGGACTCTGTAACAAACACCTGTTTAGCTCTGTCATAGAGAGAGACTGGTTAGATCCTGAGCTGGGGTGTTGTTACTCTCTGTGACACAGAGTAGCAACACCCCAGCTTAGGATCTACCCTACTAAGAGTAACAAACACCCCGATACTAGCCCGTCTTGGACCCCCACAAGTGATCGATCTCCATATATATCCATATGTAAATGTGGTGGTATAGCTAATAACCAGTTTCATTGTCAGGGTACTAGACAAATATTAACAATACGTAACCTGCTAAAATCTGTCATCAGTACCTTCCCCGGTGGTCATCAGTACCTTCCGAGGTCTTATGATCATTGGTGATCAGATCCTTCTCCTCAAACCATCTCCCTCTCTGGAATCCTGCTGTTGTTGACACTTGGTCATTATTCTATTTGATGGTACCAAGGTCAGGTTGCTTGGTAACTGGTCAGTAGTTGCCTGGTAACTGATCGGTAGTTGCCGGGTGACAGGGTTGATCTCCTAGCAACTCTTTGTTCTAAGAGTGATAATTGTTGGGGTCTCTTAATTGTCCGATACTTATAGCGATTAGTTGCTTAATCACAAAGTTCCCAGTCGATATACAGTGGTACAAGCTTGTGTGATCTAGTATTAGTAATAAAAGTACAGACTGTACTTGGATATTTTTATCATCCCCGGTGAATCGGTGAAGCCTGAAATTCTAACATTTGTTCTGCTGAATATTCTCCAAGGTCTGAATATACCCCCCGACCACTTTGACTTGGAACCCTCAATGAAAATACCAACCAGCTGCTGCTCCATTGTATAGATCATAGCTTGATAATACCCAATAAATACCTTATAACACAGACATACTCAATAATGATCCATCATAGACATATAATTGAGTATTAGACCCCATGACGTCACCAACCGATAACTCCCTGGCTGTTCACTCCCAAAGTTTGATTGATAATGATGATGTACCCACCAAAGGGTCACTTGTTGTTGAAGCTAGCAGTGGAATCAGAGCTATAGCCAGTCCCAAGGTGCTACAATCTCAGCAAGAGGTAGGCGTTTTTATAAGATGCAGTTAGGCGGATAAAGTTGTAACTTTATAAAGTTATAACTTTATCCGCATTAATGTTGGATTTATGTGTCTGGATACAAATGACCGTATAGTTCACATTTTCCGTTTGTATTTTGCCGCCCATATTGTTGCTGATAAGGAATGTAAAGTGTTACTTATATCGTTACAAAACAAGCTAGATAACAATATTTTGTGGTGCTTCCGGGAGTCGTAAAGAAACAAGCACCGCTTTTGCGTCGGCCGCTTTGTGATCGTTCCCTCCCAATATCCCAGTTTCCTTCGCACATATAGTTAGATACCTTGTTCATTAGGTAAGACACCAGGAATAACAACAAGGTATTTGACACGGAAGTTGGAAATTGTAGAGAGCTACCAATCCAGCAGTGATTACATGGGAGAGAGGAGAGTATTGACGACTTAGAGCGTAGTATTGCGGAGTGATAACTGCTAATCGAGCGTTATATAGCTCACCGTTCAGCATAATTGTGGCTCTGACTCTCTGAGTAGGATTTGAAGCCTCATTTGAGCATCAAACCCTCAACTCTGCTGTTTAATGTCAAGTAGTATCAATGCTGGGTTCAATTGTGTCGAATGGGTCAATTGCAGAATGCAGATCAAAGTAAAATAATCCGATTTTTTTGTGAGTGGCTTCCCAGTCTCACTAGTCGTTATTAGTTTAATAGTATTATTTATTACTGTGACCAACAAATGTATATCCCTGATAGATTTATTTACCAGAATTGTATTTTATAAGAATTGGACAAATAAAGTACTCAAGTATCCTTAAGTTATATTTCAAAAAAATTTGAAAGGAATAAAGTTTTCACTAAATATCATTTAATTGAAAGGATATATTAATTAAACTGAAATACTTACTAATCTCAAATGCTAATAAATTTAATTTAATGAAAATCAAATTTTGTCAGTATTTTGATTTAAATCGCATGTCCAATGCAACCATGTCAAAATTTATCCACCATCAATCAAAAAATGCATTTTTTGTGAACAGCCTGATATACAGAATAACGTGGAAGTGCTAACTGGAGACTACGTGTTGAAATAGAAGCCACAAAACAGAAGCAAAATAAGTGAAACAATCATCTCAATTGTCACTTACAGAGGGGGAAGTACTTGGTGGAGACTTGTAAAAACTGCAAGGTGTTATGGTCATCCCTTCACGGACCATACCTGTGTCTGCAATCGTGAAGGGACGGTGAAATTGTGTCATGATTGTTGTCTCTAATCCTGTAGAGGATTGGAGGTGTCATGGAATTGCAGACTTGTAGATTCTACTGCAGCAGCTAACGTTGCTAATTTTTGTTGGATAGTGGGAAATAAATACTTTCTTTAATCGCCCGGAGATAAAACCAACGGTTTACTTTTTGTTTCATACTACACAAGAAAACCATTAAATCCACAATTTTGGATACTGTTAACGCAGGTCCGTAGAAAAGTGTTACAGATCTATCAGAGCGAAAGTAAGAAACCTTAGTATTATATTATAGTTCGATCTGATGATACTAATTGTAGTGATCATCATGTGCCAAAACTGAGCAAGGACTTCATATATAACGTATCGTATGGTTTGTGTTTTCCATCACTTGGTTGGATGCGACTTTCTTTTTTTAACTTTTTCTTTGAAGAGAGGTTGGGCCTGGATGGCGACTTTATTCAAACTTTAAACGTGAGAAATAGTGTTGATAATTCTTTTAGCCTCTGAATAAATTGTTGATTATCTATGAGTGTAAGTCAAATTCTAGTCGAGGTAAAACTAAATATCAAACTTAGTATGACATACTTACGCTGCATACTTAATAACCTGGAGTATGGCGAAAAATAAAGAATTCGTGTCTGTCAATTAAATATATACATGACGTAAACTTTACTGAACAAGTTGATAACACGCATTTTATTTCAGATAATGACGAGGATACGGCTCAAATGGAATACCGTGAGTACATTATTTAAGTTATTTGAGTCGATGTTGTTAATTTAGACTTGGGCGTTGTTTATAACTATTGTTTAAAACTTTTATTTAATAATAATAAGTAGGTTTTGTTACTTAACCTCTTATTGTATTTGAGGGATGTTATATGCGGGGCGGGGGTGGAGGTGAGGATTTGGATCCCAGCGAAGCCTTGGGCAATTCAAAATGGCGTCCTATTATAATGATACTAATGTAATACTAATAGTAATTTGTATTACTAATGTAGTACAAATTACATGATGCAACTCCATTAATACTCAAAAGTTATATTTGATCATCAACTGCATTAATTTGTATCCAATTAAATTTGATTATGTTATTTGGCCGTGTTGTGTAAATAGTGTTTACCTTAACTATATATTTACTCATTTTTGAGGACATGATTTCTTGTACGATGTTCTAAGTTCACAAAAATGCCTGAATTATTAATGGATATAACTTCAAGCATAAATCGCATTGGCCAAGCAATTTTTATAAGTTAATAATAATAATAATAATAGGATTATGGCCACATGGCCATCTCGACAAAACTTGAAACCCAACTGCACTCTACGCTATTGCAGTTCGCACAATATTATCAAAAAGAAAAATGTTCCTATCCGGAACATTTAATGATTAATTATTTTTAGGACGTTAACATGTAGTTCTGAATTTAACAGTCAAGAAACATTGATTCCTCGGTATTTAGCGATCAATGGGTTATTAGACATGAAATGTGCATATGAATCATGCTCACATGTATTTATTTTTGACATCAAGGTTTCGCTGAGATCCCAGAAGTGACCCTTTGACGATGCTCCACTCGCTATCAGTTCATTTTTATAACATTGAAGTCGAGCTTTGAATGCGTCTACTGAACTGGCTTCTTTAACCGAACTTGGTACTTTGTTCCAGTAATTGGCAACACGGTTACTGAGGACCTGATTTCCTCTTTTATCTTTTAGGATCTTGGTACCGCTACGTGATATCCTGAAAAGATCTTGTCCATAGTCCACTTTACCCGTCGTTATTTTAAAGGTTTCAATAAGATCACCCCTCATACGGCGCTCCAGTAGTGTTGTTAACTGGAGGATTCTCAGTCTCTCATCGTATGGTAGGATACCAATCCCGTCGATTATTCGTGTAAATTCTCTCTGAACGTCTTCTATCTTCTTAATAGTCCTCCAGTTTCCGTGCTCTGCTGGTAGATTCCACACTTGCACAGCGTATTCGATGTGAGGTCGAACTAGAGTTCTGTAAACATTTAGCATAACAAATTTGTTACGGCAGATCAAACTTCGTTTGATCCAGCCTATAACAGACTTTGCTTTTTTCACGGACTTATCTATATGATCACTCCAGTCCAAGTTTCTGGTAGTTAGAACTCCAAGATCCTTTTCTGCCTTCACTTGGGGGAGTTCCAACAAAATATAGACCAACTATACTTCCTTACTTCAAAGTGAACGAATTCAAATTTCTCTACGCTGTATTTTTAACGATTAAACTGATAGCTCCCTCCCGGACCAGTTTAAGTTCTTTGGAACTAAAAGATATGCTTACATGATCTGGCATCTAAATGAGTAAGTAGTCTGACATTTAAAATTATGCTGGTTAATAACTTAATGCGAGCCAAATAATGGTACTTCTAAGCGTTTATAAGCGTTTATAAGCGTTTATAACAGAACAAAAACCAATTCCAACTTAATCCGAGGTTAACCTGGACGTGCGCACTTGTCCGGAACGTGCTTTTTATACAACCCCTGGAACTCACTGTTAGAATTATCACCTGTTACCAGTAACCATTGTGACCCACAAATGTGACCCTTAAAGTATCTACAACCGAGTAGCGGTGAATTAACGACCAATTAGCGGTGAATTAACGACCAATTAGCGGGTAATCAGCGAGGCAGGCTGGTTGTTACTTGTGTTGCCAGCCGCCCGTCCTGCCTCACGCGCACACTGAACCCATAGTACTGTGCGGATATATGTACGTATTATAAATAGGTAAACCGTTTAGCGGCTACTGGATCTCATCCGCTGGGGGTGAAGACAGGATTCTTAAGTTAGTCCTGATTTTGTGTCACGCACCATTAAGTCCTGCTTGTGTGTTCACCAGCTGTGCTTGTTTGTACCATAATTTGATTGAGGCAATTTGTTACGGTTCCAAGTTTCAGTCATAGGGCGTTTTGTATGTTGTGGCAGATACATTACGTTATGTGATATAAATTACGTTATGGTTTTGTGCTGCTTAGATTTTAGTTTGACGCTTGCTTTTTGAGTTTAGTTGTCATGCTGGATGGGTGATGCAACATGTTTTGATACGTTTCTGAAAATGTTTGTTCCTGCTTTAAACTGATTTGCTAATCTTTTATTCACGTGCTATGAAGATGTTAATTGTTGCCGAGTATCATGTCAGGTATAAAATGTCAAGTATCTTACATGTTTGGTTAGCTGGGCCACTGCGTCTAACTCGAATCTAAAAACAACTTCATAACTGTACTTGTAGATTAAAAAAGTGTTTTTATTGTTTGGCTGATATAATAATGCTGTGCGAATTACAGTAAAACCATGCAGGCAAACAACAAATGACCTGGTCATAAACAATTGAAAATGTAATTTCAAAGAATTTGGTTATGTTGATAAGCAATACAATTATAGTATACAATATATATCATATATATAATACACATACACTTTACGATATGCTATCTATTGTTGCTATTTTAGCTATGATAATTTAATTTAATGATCTACATCATTGCAGAATTTGCAGGCCAAAATGAACACAACTATGTCGATGTTATTTGGATAATCTGTGTATCTATCGATTTTAATGCGATGAAAATATATTTATACTTTTTAAGTAATCTGCAAATTTGTTTGAACTGGTCGCGAGGGCGGAAGTCGCGAGAGCGGAGGTCTCGAGGACTGTATAATTTATAAATTATAAGTAAGTTGTGTGATGTTGCAAGTTTTGTAGTATTACTAGTCCAACATTAAGGAAATGTGATCATTTTAGGAAACTTCCGCCCTTGTGTCATGTGATCGACCTCCGCCAACTCGCGACCTCCGCCCTCGAGTCCAACCTTTTAGGAAACGTCCGCCCTTGAGTTTTACGCCCTTGGGTCTTCCATCCTCAAGACCTCCGCCTATACCCGTTTGAACTCTTGCAGAGTGGTTTTAATTATGACGCCTTCAAGAGATGATAACTTTTTCAAAGTTTATACATCACCTTACTTGGGCAGTTTGCCCTCTGATGTTTATAAATATAATTAAGGTCGTTCATATCTTTGGCAGCCAACTATTTGAACTATTCATTGTTTGCAATCCTCATGGTGGGTAGATCAAAGTAACTGTTCAACTAATACTATGTAAATATTAAATTCAACTATTTAACTTTTTGATTCAACGTAATGATGGTGAGTCATTTATCGACAGATATATTAAAGAGTCTATCTGAATTCTGAGCCTCTTTATCTCTATGACTCTATCGGTATCTTTTATTGCTGAATGATCTAAAACGTTGCCTTTGATTTTTCGTTAATTCAGCTGACATTTCCAACTTCCAAGACAACAAAATTTTATGGAATGGAATTTTTGGCTTTCAGTCGTTGTATAGCATATTAAATCAGCACGAAAAATGCAACGAATAAGCTTCAAGATCATGCAATTGAAAATTTGTGTCAATGATTTACTTACTTTATGTAAATCACTGTTTTTCGACCAAAAATAACTTTTTGAGGCTTTTTTGCATACCGGTCTCTATTTATCTTCACAAGAAAATCTGATTCAAGCTTAAAATATATGTTCGAAATTCGATATAATTAGTTCATTATGATTATGGCAGTTCCACGTAGTAATAGTATTCATTGAGTAATGGCTCACTAATTGCTGACATATAATTTCTAATGGAGTCATGTTTCTGCAGCATTAAACAGCGATAATTCACTCATCATCCAGGAGAATAATAGTGATAATTCACTGGTTACGTTGTAGAAGACGTACGGTTTCACGGAATCGGAATTTCATCCCACAGTTTCTCCTTTGTATGATAATTTCCAAACTCTAATATGTTATTTTGATTTACGTAGTGTTCAATAAGGAGTTTCAGCTACATTTTTTTAATTCCTTTCATCGTCTCTACAGTGTGATTTTTAAAGCTTCAAATGATAGACAGGGTAAAACAATTTTCACAAATCAACGGAAAACAAAAAATAAGCATAAAAGGAAACTTTCAACACAGCTTCGCTTCGTAAAAACCTGAACAATCCCAACCAACAATATTAAAAGCAAACCTGTTCCCCTAGCAACCAATCAATTAAACTATTAAAGATCAAAATTATTCACCATCTTTATTGATTCCTCCCATTGCGTCAGCCGGTATATCATGGTCTCTAAGTAGCAATGCACCGTGTTAGAAGCGTCAGCACTGCAATTAAGCGAAGGAATCGTGCTTGGAGCCGTTGTATTTATTTTCATTAGACGTTATACTTCTCCTCTGAGCGGCTGAGCCGGTAATAATGGTCACAATATAATAAGCTTTGTTGTATTTTTATTTCAACGTGATAGTTAAGTTATATGTGTTATATGTTTGGTTTTGTTGCTGCGCCTCACCTTTTTTTTTAATATCATGAAGTTTTTAAGGAATAATTTTAAAACTAAATAGTATTGACATTTATTGGCAGAAAAATGAATTATGTCTAATTCTATTGATTGCCATTCTTCATGAATAACTAATAACTGTTTTGACTTTTGTTTCGTCTGCACCCTTTCTTTTGAAAATATTTGAAATAGTTTTTCCAAATTAATTTTCTGATGATGAAGCCAAATTCTGAAATTGGAAAACTTTTGATGACCGTACCGTAAGTATATCGCAATTAACAATTTGATCATAGCATAATTAAATTTAACATAATAATTGCATAAACGAGTGATTATTAAAGTAATTATAACCTCCTCCTGATTAAATCCTGTTTAAAAGTTTACGTTTACCCATAACCACCCAAATGTTTTGCAACTAGGTTAATTAACTTAAAAGCTATTAGTATCATATTTAAGTCATCATTTGACCATTTTTAGTGTCTTCCTAGTGCACATGAGCTAAGTATTCAAAAATAGATACCCAAGAATAAGAATAATCGATTAAATAATATGAGCGAATATTTTCCCAACACATTCATTGCATATTTTTTGCTAAACGCGTCGAATTTTCATGCCTAGGAAATCAGTAATTAACTTATGTGGTCAACAGTTAATCTAAATTATCGTTTAGAATTGGTTATATAAAATCGCCATCTCGCATATCTTGCTATTATGGCCTCAGATTTTGTTTTTTTCGGGAAGGTTAAGGATTTTCATGCATCATTGTTTGTTCCAAAATATTTAACATTGCTGGAATCGATTACATCGAAATCTTTCGTCTTCGTGCAATTTTGAAAATTATGATAGGTCGAATAATTCAAACAGGTATACTCAGAAATTAAGCGATCTTTGCAAGATTTCTAATCAAATTTCCCATTTGATTTAAACTTGAATGCCGGCTATACTTGTTAACTCTTGGTTCATAGTTCCGATCTGTTTTACCTTATCAATCGCAACTAATATTTTATCTACATAGAATTTTCAACACTTTTTACTTTCGAGATCATTATATCTTATGTGCAATCAAATTCATATGCTAAATGAGTAAAATACGACTGACCAATGATCATAATTGATAAATCCAATGAACCTGCTTTCGCTAAGAGATGAAATGAACTGAAACAGCTATGAAAACGTTTCGATATCATTTTGGCCATAATGATATTTGCTTTTTTGCCGCAGTTTCGATATGAAACCACCATTGTCAACATTACATTTCTCCTCCATTTCTTCAATTATATTTATACCCAATGCTGGTGACAGCTAGACTTCCATAATCTACGAGTTTTTCAATATGTTTTATTATTTCTTCTTATCTTGAAGTTGATTTTAAAAGGTTGATTCTTTAAATTTACTTACGACATTTTAAGAGTCCCGCAGTTTTTATCAAAAATTGTTATTACGTTTTCACCAAACTAGTCTGAGTTCCTGACTAAAATCTGTTCCATTAAATATTGGTTTTCTGACACTATGCGCTCACGTCCGTCTATTATACGTCATTTATTATGTAATTTCAAATAACTCATGTAGTACAGACAGATCCGTCTGAAAAAATCGATCTGCTGACACACGAAGCTTTCAGAGGATTTTTGACGTTTTTGAGTCCCATTAGGTGCCCTCTATGGCTGACCAACTTTTCCAAACTTTTCCACGTGTCTTAAGGCCACTTTTTGCCACTTTACCACTTTTTACCACCTTTCTTGTTTGTCGAATATCTTTAGTTGTGAACATCGTAAAAGGTTGCGAATCAATCGAGTGTGTTCATATTATCAGGAAGAAAAACTTTTGTTGAAACAATTTTTACGTCAGATAATAAGTTAATTGGATAATTATCAATTAACTAATTAGCAAAATTCTAAAAAATTTTTATTGGCTAAAAATGATCGGAATAGCTTAAAACACGGAGAAAAGTAGTTTTTAGAAAAAATTTGAAAATTTTTCACTTACATTTTTTTTTCGAGACTTTGAAAAATTTCGAAAATTCAAAATATTTTTTTCCGCCAAAAGTGATCAAATTGTATGAAAAGCGGAGAAAAATGATCTTCAAAAAGAACTTAGTCAATTTTTCGTTTCAAGAATACTTAAATCACCAATATTTGTAGTTGGAGTTCAGTAAATCTCGGCAGATTTTAGTAATAATCAGGAATTACTAACTCTAAGTGGAAAGGTCTGAAACTGAAAAACGTTAAGTTTAACCATACGATCGCGATATAAGAGTTTCATAACTAATTACAATACAGCCTTATCGATTTTCACAGAAACTGCACCATGAATGGCACAATCAAGATCGAAACGATAGCCTGCTGTACTGTCATTTTATTGATTTCAATGATGAATCAGTGGGGTTAAGATAATCACATTCGTAATAAATAAAACCTCTCTATACCGTCAATTGTGCTAATCTAAACCGGCCTACCTGTATTACCTGTATTACCAGATCTCTTCTTTTCCTCAACAATCAAACCGAGTTGTTCATATCGAAGTTGGTGGGTGATGTACATAGTAATACATATGGAGCTATATTCAATCACAATACGACACAGTACGTGTATATTATATGGCTCTTCATGAGGTTTATGAAACGCTTTATACCGTGAGAAACCCGGTATAGAGAGGTTTTACAGTTTATCACGAAAATGTCTACTTGGTCTCATGGCTCATTTACAGTTAGGTCAGCCAGGTCCAGGAAGCAAGTGTAAATACACCTTCCAACATCTACTGTGACTGTTTTGTATTGTACTGCATACTTCATTTGCGGGATACCTCAAATCACCCTCATATGTCAGGGTAGGCTAAAAGTAAAATCAACAAGGGAAAGTGTCGGGCAAGGGGTAGTAAAGAACCGGTAATAATTAATTCAGTGAAATGTTCCACGAGAGTCAGGATATTTTGGAAATTGCTAATAGAGACAGATCCTGATCAGGAAGGATTGTTAATGTTATTGAGGATGTTGATTTGAAATCCGGGCGTCGTGAAGTAAAAATACAGGTTCTTCCCGCAGGATATTCGGGGCCCATGATGATCAGCTCGGGATTAATGTGGGACAGATCGAAGACTGACAACTGAACCCAATTAAACCTAGTTCCCACTAACCAATCAGCTTAATTGGTTAGGGTTAGGGTTAGGGTTAGGGTTAGGGTTAGGGTTAGGGTTAGAGTTAGGGTTAAATGTCTAAATTGGGTTCAGTTGTCCGGTAGCCCGCTCTTGCGAGTTGACATTCTAAGCTTTCTGGTCTTTTCTTGCCTTCTTTGAGCTGTCAAAGAGCCATGAGACCAAGTAAACGTTTTCGTGATACACTGTAAAACCTCTCCATATCGGGCCTCTCATGGGAGAAACGAGAAGTTTACGGTATAGAACCGTACCATTGGTGCAGTTTCTGTGAAAATCGATAAGGCTGTATTGTAATTAGTTATGAAACTCTTATAGTTTCAGACCTTTCCACTTAGAGTTAGTAATTACTGATTATTACTAAAATCTGCCGAGATTTACTGAACTCCAACTACAAATATTGGTGATCTTAGTATTCTTGAAACGAAAAATTGACTAAATTCTTTTTGAAGATCATTTTTCTCCGCTTTTCATGCAATTTGATCACTTTTGGCGGAAAAAAATATTTTGAATTTTCGAAATTTTTCAAAGTCTCGAAAAAAAAATGTAAGTGAAAAATTTTCAAATTTTTTCTAAAAACTACTTTTCTCCGTGTTTTAAGCTATTCCGATCATTTTTAGCCAATAAAAAATTTTTAGAATTTTGCTAATTAGTTAATTGATAATTATCCAATTAACTTATTATCTGACGTAAAAATTGTTTCAACAAAAGTTTTTCTTCCTGATAATATGAACACACTCGATTGATTCGCAACCTTTTACGATGTTCACAACTAAAGATATTCGACAAACAAGAAAGGTGGTAAAAAGTGGTAAAGTGGCAAAAAGTGGCCTTAAGACACGTGGAAAAGTTTGGAAAAGTTGGTCAGCCATAGAGGGCACCTAATGGGACTCAAAAACGTCAAAAATCCTCTGAAAGCTTCGTGTGTCAGCAAATCGATTTTTTCAGACGGATCTGTCTGTACTAATGCAACATGCATGACACGTGCTAACCTATGACATAAAAGGTTATGGCACTGATCCAAGACTCTCCCTCAAAGTTCCCCACAAAGCCATCTTGACTGAACCAGAGCCTCCTGTTCTTTTAGTGCTATCTCAGCCTCCCAACTTCAATTACAATGTTTTAAAAGTAGCCGACAGGGAACTCATCTGAACAGCCAGTAATAGCTGAAACCTCAAAGCTGATGGGTCTGAATGCTCGTCACGGTGTGTGGTGTCCCGGCTCAATTATAACTACCTGCCTCCTGCAAACCACCAATTAATGTGTTGGTATAAATATTCATTTTGTGACTATACTGAGTAGTTGTGCTAAGCATAGGTTATTTAGTGGTTTTTGCGGTACTTTACTTTGTTCGGCTGCAGCAGGTCTCATGTATTTGACTGCGAAGATTACACTGTGACCATAATGTGTATGCCCATGATATGGTGACCTAAGAGATGTTGAGCATTAACATGACCTTTATTATTACTTAGAGAATAGAGACGTGGCCATATAAAACTAAATTTGACTTTTTGTGTTACAATTAGCTAAAACTAACAGATTATTTGTCTTTTTGTGTTACAATTAGCTAAAACTAACAGAATATCTGTCTTTTTGTGTTACAATTAGCTAAAACTAACTGATTATCTGTCTTTTTGTGTTACAATTAGCTGAAACTAACTGATTATCTGTCTTTTTGTTTCTTCGAGAGACTATTATAAGATTACTAGTGTAACCCGGCCTTCGGCCGGGATTTCACTGCCGCATTTAAAAAGGGTAGGAGTAATTACCCGCTGAGTCAAAACCCGCATTAGGTGACCCAATATAAGTATCTTAAAGTTAAACAATAATCTCATAATCAGTTCTTTCACGTGGATAATTAAGTCATTATTAGCCATTAGATCATTAGGCACCACATTCCATGATCATAAGGTCTGAACACCGACTATTACACCTCATCACTCCCGTCTTGAACCGCTTTCCATTTCTATTTAAATCGTTATAGAAATTAACCCTTGCTAACTCCGCACCACACCCGCCTATTACATTTGAAAACACGCATAACATTGTCGTATGAACTCTCTCTCTCTGCAGTTATATTATTAAAACAGACCTCAAACACTAATAACAGTGCCCCCTCCCCTAATAAACTTATGGTATAACATTACAGCCCCGTAACTCTTGCCGTTCTGCTCAAGCCATTTTATGTAACATTTGTGGTACAAAACCATCAATTAAACCACTTACCACCGACCGATTTAAAAACCCTTTACCATTTGACTTCCTCATTGTTTTGTCGGCACTATACCGAAATAGCCAGCCCCGTAACTCTTACCGTTTTATTGATTAAGCCGCTCGGAAATTACACGCGGACACACACACAGACAAACACACATTCTGATCTTATTGTTTAAGATAAATGGAAATATGCCGCGAGTCTATACTCTATTCGCTCTAACGATAACTTTCCCCTCCCTAACTTTTTAATAGCCATGTAATTTTTCCCAATTTCTCCCCAATCAATACCGTCAAGTTTCGCGTTAACGCATAAGGGAACTACGCTAGTCTTCACGGATATGTTGACGTGTCAATAGTAGGGCAAGTAGGCGCGGACCACCTTATCGGGGTACTGTGAAGAATTAGCTCTGGTAAAAGTTCCGAAATTAAGAGTCACACTTTCGTCTCTGGTATAAGTTTCGGAATTTTATAGTGTCACACTCCTCAACCATGTAACATGCTCACGAGTTATGCATATTAGTATAGTCAAACCTTTTTATTCCGTGCCTCTCTATACCATGAGGTACCTTGATATACCGTGCCTCTATACTGGGTACCTCGATATAGTTATACCGGACATCTTCTTTTCTCCCAAGCTTTCAGCAATTAGCTCGTTTTGTGCAAGAAAGGTGATTCTAATGGGGTATATCAATATGAGACGCTTGACAGGTTATTTGAGGGGCTACAGATACAGGGGATCAGGGGATGGGAATCTTTCTATACCGTGCACTTTTTGTTTCCCTCGTAAAACCCGGTATAAAGAGGTTTGACTGTAGAACATTTTATTTTGCCTGCAATGCTCGTTTTTTTCACTGAGTATAACGCAAATTCTCCGACCCCACCCGATGTAAGCTTTGATGAAGGAGCTACCTTGGGTTGTATCAACAAAGTAGACCGATGTAAGCTTTGATGAAGGAGCTACCTTGGGTTGTAGCAACAAAGTAGACCGATGTAAGCTTTGATGAAGGAGCTTCCTTGGGTTGTATCAACAAAGTAGACCGATGGATTTGCTATTGCAAATTTCTTGGTTTGAGCCTGGAGGTAGCATTTATGCTCAGCTGATGAATGATCAGGTAATAATATAGCAGTATAATGGAGTAAAGCCTTCAATAAATGACGAATCCTTTCAAATCGCCGCAATATAAGTACAGAGCAAACCAATGTTTATAAGTTTATGCCAATCTCACATATTATTTTGGCCAGCTTCAACAACAACTTTAAACATGTCCTGACTTTACCGGTCATGATATGAGATTGCATTTAATAAACCCTCCTCGCATCTCTCCTCCAGCATTTGCTTAAAGAACAGCCATTCTTTCGTGAACTCATAAAATGAGTCTAATATGTCTGGTGTGTACAAACTGTACCTCTTTTTAGTAAATTGCTCTGATTTCATAGTCCGAAGTTTTCATGGTCTGACGTCTGCTTTTAACGATTCTTATTAACACTTCCTGCTTAAAAATATCCGAAGAAAATTTCTGAATTCGTGATTTTTCTGAGATGAAATTATATAAAAAGACGTATTAATTGGTTTTTATCCGGCTAAATATTTTAAAAGGTTCCCAGTTATTCACCAAAATGGTCGAATCCAAAAAATGCACAAATAAGGTTCGGCGGAGAAATTGCCTTGGAACGGTGAAAATAGGTCTATTGTCTAATTTGCTCATATTCTCAAGATATCATCAACTTATTATCAAAGTATTAAATCACAAACGATCCGATCAAAATCCAATGCATATTGCAGGTGTTGAAATATCTGTTAGTTGCCTGCATAATCACCATTCTTTAGATTGTGCTATGTAAAAAAGAAAAGAAGGATATTCCACACATTTTTCAGTTATTTATCCTGACTAGATCGTTACATTAATGTAGCAGCTTTAATACTTTCAAGACTGCTACAACAAATAATTTGAACTCGCTATGTTATCAGGGCGACAAGCTTGAAACTAGTGTCTGTAAAGGGTTCGTAGTACCCTGCAGCATATAACTAAACCTAATATTCGAGTAGATATTTAGGATTTTAGGTTTAACACTGCTGAGTACCATAAATTTATTTTAAAAGTAGTGTTGTTAAAACCTTAATTTATTATTACAGTAAAACCTTAATTTATTACCGCGCCCTGATTTACTGCAAACCCCGATATACCGCGGCCATCTCCTTTCCTAAATAGGGCTAAGTAATAAACATGTATAATGTAAACAAACAAAATCCCGATTTACCGCGAATCCCGATTTACTGCAAATGTTTCCTTTCCCCCAAACTCCGCGGTTTTACTGTAATAATAAATTACTGTATCATTTAACAATGTTCCAACAATTCCTATACCTCCAACACATACAAAACACAAGGGCATGGGTACCTCCTGGTGATGGGATGGCCTTAGGTACATGCTTATCTCCTTTTCAGTAACCTTAAGCTACTCTGTGCCAAGGCTCTATACTAAGATACTATTATACAAGCTATAGGGGGTTAGTTCTACCTCAAACGGTCTACATTTTTTGTCGTAACATAACTTCATGTAATCTCCGTCGTAACTGTATCTTATTTACAATGGTATTGTATCGGATATCGATCATATCATGTTGTTAGGCAAATTTCGTGCATGCATTTTGCCACGACCGGTCAATGCTTGGACTCTTCATTGGCCCTTATAATTGGTGATATAAATTATAGACGCTAATTTTTGTTTAATAAACACTCCTATTTACATGACTGCTACATTTTACCTATTATGTTCCTATTATGTTCCTTCGGCGGGTTGTTCCTTTTCTTAACCCATGAGATCATTGGTGGCCACAGCAGCCAATGCGGTCATCAAAAAGACAAAGACACAGGTCGGTGGATGATAAATCTCAACCTCTTCTTGAATTAATGGTGTTTTTACCCCAGAGAAAAGCTTGATACAGATCTCGCCAGGCAACATTAGTTTCAGCAACCATTTTAAAAGAGAAGGTATAACCGTCATTATATATCACGATCATTTGTGCGCTGCTTATTTTGCAACACCTTTTAAATGGGTTCATCTTCATCTTCATCCCGTACGACATGGGCTCTTTCTTAGGGTTTATCAAACATATTACTATTAGGACATCTTCACACATCACAAAGTTGTAAGTTCGATCAAACAAAACGATGTAGGTGTTGTATGTTGAAATATATTTTGGCTGCAATATATCCGCAGTGATCACCATTCTTATTTCTTAAGATTGTGCTTCGTAAAGGTGTGAATAGAGATTTCATCATTTGTGGTTGAACATTCTGTCCATTATGCCATCCCACAAAAATCAGAGATCTCCAAGAACTGGAGAGTGTCCAGAACGAATTTGTCAATAGAATCTCAGGAATGCGTGATCTCCACCACTGGAATCGCCTGGTCTATCTATCACAGATGTTTCTTCAACGAAGGCGAGAGCGACTCATCATTTTCCATAATTGTTAATCTTAAACCGGAAAGAACAGCAATGATCTGAACGTTTTATTTGTTTCGCACCCAAGGCTTAATTTAGAAATCTGGCAGTCATTTCATCGAAACGTAAAGCCAGTCCAACAGCAAACCTCACTTTGTTTGACAACACATTTGCAGTTCAGGGACCTAATTTGTGGAATGAAATCCCCTAACATCTGAATGTCATTCAAGATCTGGAGCACTTCAAAGATAAGCTCACAAAGCTTGTCACAAATTTCATGCAGTCTTTCCCTGATAAGCCGCCAATCAGAGGATACACTCCTCAAAATACGAACTCTCTGCTGTGCTTCCGCAATTATGAGCGATACCATTACTTGGCTGTGGGGTGATCAGAACATAGCCCTGTCAACTGTCAAGTGTTGATGAAACTTTGGACTCAACCCAGAAATAACGTTTAGTATGAAGGGATCAGATCCGTGAAGATGGGTTCTTTGAAACATATAAGTGTTTAATTAGTGGTTGAACATTCTGTTCATTATGTATCGCATGGTCTATCTATCTCTGATGTCTCTTCAACGTAGGCGAGAGCGACTCATCATTCTCCGTAAATTGTAAATCTTAAATATCAGAGTCTCAGATTGATGGTTTGAGATGGGTTCTTTAAAACATATACCTTATCGGACCTTATTTGGACGGACATTACTTGAACGCTGGAGGCCCTAGCGTTCATCTTAATGTCCGTTCAAATAAAGTCCGTTCAATTAATGTCCGTCCAAGTTAAAGTCCGTTGAAATTTTTTCAAAAATTTTTCCATTTCGAACTTTTTACCCAGAATATGACAACTATGAGAACTTTATTGTGCCGTAAGTTAACGACGGAAAGGTTCTCCTTGGTCTGCCGGAGGCACAGAAAACTCTACTAGTAATAGTATATGATGTTTTCAAGGGTCACTTGGCGGAAAAAGTCAACGAAATCATGACACTCAACAACATAGTTCATGAGCTAGTCCCCGCCAACATGACAAACTTGTTTCAGCCTCTAGATATTACGGTAAATCGTGTTGCCAAGGACATTGTCCGACGTTTTTATAGTTCATATTACTGAGGGGAGGTAATGAAACAGTGCTAGGAAAGCTCCACGTGATGTTAAGGTTAACCTTAAGTTGTCTAAGATAAAACCACTTCACGCCGAATGGCTTGTAAAAGTTAACACTGAAATGCAGGACCAGGGTAGTTTGATAAAAAAGGTTTCCACAAAGCTAGAAATCACTGATGCTTGTTTAAGCATGGACTATTTCATGCACGAAAACCTATTTAATGAAGATGATATGTGATATTAGACACTGATCATGTACACATATTTTAACATTTTTACTGCTTAATGACTGCTATTCTTACTTACTGTATAAAAAATGGATTAAAAAATCATTTGCTGAAATTAAAAAAACGTCAAAAATTAAAAAAATTCGGATTTTTGATGGTTTTGAATGCCTTCGAGCGTTCATATTAATGTCCGTTCACAATTATGTCCGTTCATGTAATGTCCGTCCAAATAAGGTCCGATAAGGTAAGTGTTTAATTAGCAGCAGTTTTCAAAAAACAACCGTCAGCTGGATCTCTATGGCGTTATTTCACTCATATCAGTATAACTGTCAGTTATACTGTCTCAGTTCTTCAGTTATTAACTGAAGTAAAGTGCCGCACTACAGTCCAGGTAGCGCACTGTAGTGCGACAGTGTCGATCTTGGAGGTTTCGCACTAGGGTACGTGTCGCACTAGAGTACGTGTCGCACTACAGTGCGTGAACCGTGCTCAGCTTACCTCAATAAAGTCTGCAGTGTACTACCAGTGGTGTAACGTAACCATTTAGCGCCCCGTCCCCTCCTCCCTCGCATGCATAGTGGGATCTGCCCTTTATTATGCCACTGCTACAAGCAACAATAGACATTTGGAAAACCAGGAAGCTTCTGATCAGAAATTAGGGGGACTAGTTGGAACTAACTCATATCATAGATATGAGACAAGAGAGAACTGACATTTTAGGACACGAGGAGGATTAGGATTCCTCAGATGTGTAGTAAATTACATGTCCTTTACTTCTTTTGTACAATCTGAGACTCTGATATCAATTGCTGGCAAGTGCGACGATCATGACAGCCAACAGACTTCACTCAAAATGCGTAACTTTCAAATAAAAGTTATAACACTATAACAGTACAGGCAAGTTCCGTAAACCTTAACCCGGGAGAATAAAAGCATTGGTTCTCATATACCCGAAACTAAAAATAAACCGTATTCCATTGAATCCCAAACTCTTTCCAAAACATTGACGCACTTTTTACCGTCGGAAACGAGATATATTTACATTTCATGTATCCTAATACTAAGAAAAACGTTTACAATTTTGTGCTAAACTAAGATCTCCTAAAAGATATCTCAAAATATCATTATACAACAGTTGCATTTCTATAGTTGTTCTTTTAATACTTCGTCTGTAACTCCATGTCCCCTCACTGTGTTTCCACAAATATATCACCACTTTGATCTGTACAGCAATTTGTGTGAGCTCTTTTTGGTTGTTACTGCCTGATATAGGTTATTTATCATTACTATTCAATCATTGAGATGTATATAAGTGTTGCCAGATCTCTTACCTGATATATTATAAAACTTTTCATGTAGACGTGAAACATATTTTCATATTCTGGAGCTATTATAGTACGGAGTGTGGACTAGCTTCGCCTGGTTAAAACGTCTCATATAATACCCAGTAAATGTAATTAATTAGTTAATTAGTTAATTGTAGTTGTAAATTTAAAGTTTAGAACTATTTTAATTGTCCAACGTAATATAACGTCATTGTTGTGATATCAAAACTTGCCAGCACTTAGTATGATATGTATCCAAATAAAATTACCAGCACCATGATATATATCTTTAAAATTAAGTTGGTTTCTGATATTAGTTCTTTATTTCACCTCGTTAAACTCCACATATTTATCCCAGGTCACTTGTCTGTATGTTGTTAGAAATAAGGTTTTCTTTCGTCAAAACTTGACTTGATATTTGAATAATCATCAGTCGTCTTTAAAGTTCTGATTGTTGATTTATTGCATTACAAAGTAGCTAAAGTACATCAAAAGCTTCCCATTAATTGGCTTACCGTCCAGCTACCCAGGATTTTCCGTATAAAACGATGAGGTGTGACTGTAATACTTCTTTTTGCTTTTAAACGGTACAAACTTTTATAAGAACTTAACGAGAATCTAGTCAGCTTGCTGGAAGCAATGAAGAAAAGAGAAAATATGTCGATATTCGTTTCCTCCTCCATGAGCCGGGTTTAGAAATTTCAAATTTTATTATTCACGCTTAAATTTATTTGCTCACGTAGGTATTTGATCATTATGTCGATCTTACGATTATCGAAAGCATAAACAATTAAAGTTGGACTAAATATTTGTGTTCTCATATGAACTTGCAAGTTGTTAAGCAAGTTGTTTAAGATGTGACCCATCGTACGCAATATGCATACTGCCGACACGTCTTCCATTTAATTGGACTTCGCACAGGAAACATGTTCAAAGAGCCATGGCTTGCATAACGCATTAGGTTTTCCCCACGTTTTTATAAAATAGGTTAGGTTCTTAAATATATTCTCAACTTATTTAATCAAAACATTGTAAATGCATATTATGCCGACAAACCTTCATTTATACAACTTCCAAGTAGGAAAAACTTACAAGAGCCACGTCAAAGCGGATTAATTTAACTTTAAGGTTGTTGCATGGTAGAATATAGTCGTAACTCGTAAATGACATTTAAATAATTTTTTACGTGCCCTCACATTAAGGTTTTTGCTTTTAAAATGGTGTTTGCTTTTAAAATGTCTTCCCAAAAATTACATAATATCTGGATTGAACTGTTAATTTTAAAATATGCTTATTAAATAAATTGTTGCAGTGATGTCGGGGACTCCCGTTGTAGGCCCTGAAACTTGCAAGTAGGATGTCATCCATTCAACTTTTTTATAATTCTCTGATCATTTCTTAGTTTTCTGCGCTTAAAATCTATTTCGCAAGAATTGCTTAAAATAGGGATTTAACAAATTGGGGACCTTAACACTCGGCTAAAATCAGGTTGAGTGCTTCACCCCACCTTCCAATCACTTAACAAGAACTTGCAATAAAGAGAGACCTGGGTTGTGATTAATAAAGCTATGCTCGCGGTCACGTGACTAACTCTAAATCGTTTTACACGGGGCCCTAACGGATTTCCAGAATCCGAGTCCAAAAATACGACTTCAGATAGATTTCAACTTTTGGGAGAATCTCAATATTGGAATGTAATGGACTGATTTATTACGCCCGGAGAGGCGTATTAGAAACTTGTTCTGTATTCTATACGGTGTACCTTGTACATTCCACCCTTTGATTACCATACTAACCCCATGGTGTAATGTTTGCCACACATTTCGCAAATATTCGCCGCACTTGAGCAGCACTATTACAACAGTTGCCGCAATTTAACAAATGTTAACTCATTAAGTAAGTGCGGGCTGAACTTTTAGCAAAACCTTATACCGGACTTAAATGTTGCCTCTGAGTCTGTTTATCGGCGTACCTCGCATGCCACCATGATAGACTTCCTCGTACGCAACTTAATGTACGTGGTCGGTACTATACCTTGTTACTTACTTGTTAAACTTAAGTAGGATTTTTAGACACCTTCAATGGAAGTTCCCACCTTTGATGAATTATAATAAGTTTTACGGTACAAATAGACTTGGTAAATGTTAGTTCCAGGGCTACGGCTATATCAATTTCTAATTATATTTATATGTCATCATATATCGTTTTGAATAAGCATAACTTAATAACACTTAAACACTCTATGGAATACAATTGCTGTGTTTGTTGGCAAGTATTTTAGTGTTTGATCTTTGTTGCTATGGTCGATCAAAAAATCCCGGCCTTACTATAAAATTAAAGGTCATTTTTCTGAAGAATTGTAGCTGTACGCTCCAAATCTAATATACTTAATCCCGAATTTGCTATTTTGTGTTGCTTGTTTCTGCTGCTCTCTAATCGGCAGTTTACCATTTCCTACCTAAAATCTGCCCATAATCAGCGGAGTTTATGACTGTTATAGAGGGAAGTGTGGTTTATACGTTCTCAAAGCGTTCTGCTGTTAAGAACACGTGTAGATAATTGTAGATAATGCGCATAGAGTATTACAGCAGGGTGCTAATCTTCTTGTTTATACTTTATCATGGTAATGACTTATGATAACGTGCAACATCCTGCAAAGTGCAAACTGGGTTTTTTATTATGTTCAAACTCCTGCATCTGTTTTCTGGACAGTAACAGCTATATCAAGGATAATTAGTGTATTTTGTATCGTTCCATATCATACTTTCTGTTTTGCTAGTCGTTCAAGCTTTATCCAAAACTTAATTATTTGCTTGATTTTTCAGTTCACGTTTCAAGTCTGAACCAGAAGATTGTTCTGTAGATATGATTTTTAAAGGTTTTACAACTGATTGTCCATTTTCTCAGTCTATATCTATGGGTTCATGCCACTTATCAGGTTACCAAGTTATTCACCCAGTCATTACTCATTACATTATTATCCATTTTATGGAGTTTATCCATTTTTAATTCCCATAAAGTATGCTCAGCGCTCGCGGATATGAAGTAAGCATGAAGTAAACACATTGTCTCAATTGTACTGTTCCAGTGTTATAATGTTACCTTAAGTTAGTAGTGCTGTTAGTGTTACTGGTACTGGTAGTGGAACAGTATAATTAGAGACAATGGGTAGGCACTTTACTTCATATCCAGTATCCACGTGCATATATCTTATCCTATAATTGGTGATCTTCTAACAACAGTTGGATAATCTGTCCCGTCTACACGTGTAACTGAGGAGGTTGATCCATCTTAAAACTTGTCATGACAATTTCCTAAATGTAGTCTGTACTTATTTTCTGGGCACTCTTAAAGGATATGCCGAGTTTTTCTTTCACTCCGCAGTCCGCACCTGCAGTTAACGCTTTATGATTCAGCTGCTAATCGGGAACGTTTAATTCTATAGAAGTATAGAACTGAATTGTAATTCGCAATTACCGCAAGGCCACGTTTCAAGTTAGTCTGCAGTACTCCACGTTTCTTGCTATTGAATAGAAAGATTTGATCTAAGATTGCATGGTTCATTGCTTTTGCCTCAAACTTGGCAAAACATTTTCGACTGACCGTTTAGCACGTACATGGATATACAAAGATTAGAAGCATGTGTATGGTACGTCTGGTATGAAGAAGCGCAACTATGAAGCTTACTATGGCTAGGAATTTATTTGTTAGTTCACAATACAAATAGCTATTAGCTTAAATTGTTTCAAAACATTAATTGGCACTTCGGGCCAGTTCCAAATCAATCTGCAAAGGCACAATTAATCACAGAATTTGGTTTCTCTTCTTTCATCCCATTTTCCAGTCATTACCCATTTAAAGATAAGTACTGCCAAGTACGCAAATAGATATCGTTCTGTTTCAGAATGTCATTTTATGCTGAATTGCAACCATTCTATTGATCCACCAGCTATTTCACTACAGCTTAAACATATATATGTTTATATAATATTTATCGACTTCGACTTAGGGCGGCTTCAAAGTCCGAACAGAGATAGTTTCAAGGGATGTGACTCAGAATTTCTTCATGTCTGGCTAGATGACCTGCGAGTCTCATCCTCCGTTCAGCTATCTTATCAGATGCTCTGATGAGGTGTCCATATACCTTGGCGTTAGTCTGCCGCTCTTTCCAGTTTATGTTAAGTGCCATCCTCAGCATTCTTGTATAACCTCCATCAATACGTTTTGCGAGGGTCTGGCTGACAGTCCATGTTTGAGAGCCATACAGAAGGTATGCAGACTCACTGTTTTCCTGGACAGCTCGCTATATAGAGATATTACGTATCTGACTTCCATATGCTTTCTGTGCACGTTCAAGCTTTACCCTCAATTTTCTTAGCTTTTTCTCACGTTCAAGTCCTACCGAAACTTTTCTTAATAGACTAAAGTTTACAAATGTCTTTCTCAATGTCTATTTCCGACTCCACTATCATACCAAGATTCAGTATTACTCATTACATTATTATTTTGATATCCATTTAATCTATAGTATGTCCCTCGCGTTGAGTAAGGAGAAACACATGAGTTGTACCGCCAGTTTAGAATGCCTGAGTATAATCTTGTGTCACTGACTGTATGAACGTATAATTAGAGCAAGGTAGCACTACCAAAGTCCCGCATCCCATGTGACTTCTACACAGTTGGATAATCTGTCCGTCTTCCTTTAAGTGAGAGTAAACCCAAAACTCTGTGAACAACCCTAAATGTAGTCTGTATTATTGAATTTAAAGGTTGCCAGGTTCCCTCTCCCGCATTAACCTCCTGCAACGAAGTAAAGAAGTATGACTATGATTCGCAAACCATCCTCGGTAACTCCACTTCTTGCTATGAAAAGTATCTAGTGCATAGCATTCTTTTACCCCAACATAGCAAACTTTCGGAATGACCGTTTAGCAGACGAGGGATCTCAAAGAGTACTGTTGTACGCTGTTAACGAATATGAGCTACTTCTAGAAATATCAATACAAGAGCATTATAAAGTGTTCAAACATTAATGCACTCGGGCCCCAATCAATTCAAACCCTTAATCACAGAATTGTCAAAGTTTTTGACCTTTTCTCATACCCATAATAATCCAGTACGCAATGACCTTTAAATGTCTTTAGCTATTCAGCCAGTTATTGATCCATTTCATACACTTACATTTGTTTATATTTGAGTGTTTTATCAAGATAGACGTCAAGATGCAAGATACCATTTAGTTTCTATATTGGTCGAAAATTCCCTGTTCTTTGGACGTTCACAACGCATGCCTACCTTCTTCCAATTCGTCAGACGTTCAATCAATAGTGCTTGATTGCAGGAAATCTACAGAGTCAAAATCATGAACACCGTCCCTCTCTCAGCTTCTTGCAGGTAAAACCAATCCCTTAACCTCCAAATGCCTCGCTCTCTCAGACCGATCTTTCCTGAAGCACCCCA
Source organism: Bolinopsis microptera (assembly GCF_026151205.1). NCBI lineage: Eukaryota > Metazoa > Ctenophora > Tentaculata > Lobata > Bolinopsidae > Bolinopsis > Bolinopsis microptera. The sequence continues at coordinate 6,589,313 of NC_087081.1, read as the reverse complement.
GTTCGGTCTGGTAACTAACTCCTACAACTAGAAGTTTTATGTCTGGTAGATGACCTGGTAGTTATCCCGTTCGTTCTTTCAGATCTCGATGAGGTTCCAAGTACTTGGGTTAGTTGGTCTTTCCAGTTTGTACCATCCTCAATCCATAACCCCCTCATGTGCCTCTGCTGACTCCTTTCAGAGTCATCATGGACTCTACTGTTGCCCAACACTCCTCAATTAACCAAGATTCCCAAAGCTTCACTGTGCACTTGCTTCTACTCGCTGCTTTTTCAAGCCTTTCCTTATTATCTATTATAAAGTCATCGCTTCCTCAATGGTCTGTACCAGCACAGTAGTCGGTTATATCATCTTATGTGAATCTTATGTCTTAGTTTTCCCCAGATTCAGATGGTAGTCCACTGTTGGCGCCCGCAAACCAATTGTTATGACTCAGGTCGGCAAATCCGCATCAGGATCGTCGATAGCGCTTTTTAGGGTGTAAGTAAACCCAAAGTGCCATACCCTCTAGACACTTCATAATGTTCATTACATTTAAGTGGTGAACGTTCCCGATTACTCTGCCAGAATAAAGAATGCTTCACTCAGACCATCTCAAGAGTGCACTATACCTATTTCTAACTTCGACTCCAAACTTGATCTGCAACTCCTGATCAGTTTGGAGGCGACTAAAGTCGTAACGTGTGACCCGTGGTTGGCTTATGCTCTTTCGAAGACTGAGCTTTACAGTTGAGAGTACTGCCCGATGGTCAGAGCCCAGGGAATTGAAAGACTTTATACATATATGTAATATGTATACAAGTATACATCATGCATGTATACATACATATGTTACATAAATTTCAATTCGCTGTCACTTTAAATCGTTTTACACCGGGTCCTAACGGATTAACAGTCATTACCCATTTAAGGTTAAGTGTTTTAGAATGTATTTTTTAAAACTTCCAACCACATTATTGACCCACCATCTCATGATCACAAGATGAATGATTCGAATAGTTTTCCATTTTTCCACACCCGACTAGTATAATATTTCGTGTCTTATTTAAGAATGCCAGTGAGCATGTAGAATGATAGTGGTTAGGGTATAGTCCCTATTTCATATCAGGAAAAGAATTTAAAACCTGCCATAAAATCTAGAAACGCGGCTAGCTATTAATTTCTGTATTTCCTCGAGACAAAAATGAACCCGCCGAATTGAATGCATTCAGACTGCCGCAAGGTTAAAACATATTACTGTCCCCATTTTTGTGGTTTGAATATCATTTTTAGCCGCCCAGACACAACTTTATGGGCGGTCGTACTCGTAACTTTAACAATGTTTTTACAATTTTATTCATCATCATCATCTCGAGCTTTATCTTCATCAGATTTATGAGCTAATAGAAATAGAATGCTCAGGACATGATGTTTGGTTCATGATTTGTGTCTTATTTTCCTTTTAACGAGCTACTTCGGATAGATCAGACGTATAATCCGCATGGGTACTGTTCGTATGAACATGTCAATCATATTAATGTCATAATATAATCTCTTACGGAACAGCAATCAGAGACCACCATTCAGAACAACAGTATTCCATATGAGCACCATCGGTATTCATGGGTACTAATATGAAACCGTACAAAAATTCACCACCAGATGCAGTTAGAGTTGAAAGCAAACAATCTTCCACTATGACGCTCCAAGCACAGATCTCCAGCCTGGTAACTGAGTCTTCTAAATATGGAAATTACACGAACCTTGCCTCCAAAATTAAGCGGATTTTGTCTCGATCTACCCTGGTCCTTTGCTTTTTTGCCCCCTGTATTTTCAAAGCTTTCAGTTAGGAAAATTAATCCAACGTTGTCTCGGTCCTTTTTGGTCCTTTTATATTTTTTTCTTTCTGTATTTTCGAGTTTTCTGACTATGAAAATTACACGATCTTTTCGTCGATATTCCCTGGTTTTTTTATAGCAACAGGATATTACATGCATTTATATTATGATAATCAAAAATCTAAATTATATTATTTATACTATAATTTTGCCTTCCATACTTTCCACTAATCTAATCGAATCCAATGATTTAATTTGCTGTTTTGTACCCGACGACTCACGCACACCCACATCAAAATGACAGGTTGACAGATCTCGTAGTTTTACTATTCCCATTAGTTTGCTCCTAACTTTATTATACAAGTACCATTATAAGTAAAAAGAAACTGTCCGCCTTCCAGACAGTTGATTTGTTATTGCAGCCACATCAGCCGTCAGATAAGTGGTATTCTGTCTAGAAACGCGATTGTTTTCTATCAGTATCATAACATGTAAGCTAATCGCCCTGACAATAATTGTGAATGATGTGAAACTCTTATGTAATTAACCCAACTCTTTTATCTGTCGTCTTTTGATTGTCTAATTAGCTAATTGGACGTGCTGTTTGCATGGCAGCTAATTGACGCCTCAATGAATTCAATTAAGACATGATGCAATCGAAGGCAGGTGATCATGAGCTTGATTCTCAATTGCTAACTTCCTGCCTCTAAGAAGATAGTCTGTAATCAGGATTAGAGCAGAGATAAGGTTTCGAAATATCTTTGAATTATCGTAATCAGCATTCAGCATGGGCCAATATCAGGTCTGAAAACTAACGAACCGGTCCAAATCTTAGCGTGAATCTCAAGTGCGGTAACTTGAATTAGAGTCCGTGACCAACTAGATAAGTAGAAGTCTGAGCGACCAATGTCATGACAGACTTGTTGAACTGAGCACCTATAAAAGTTCTTTGTAATTGGCTGGAAGGAGGTCACGATGTCACCTCCAACTAGACGTGGTGTGATTATTTGTGACGTGGTGTGAATACTGTCTTCTGATTGGACGATACTATATTCGAATTGAATTATAGATCCCATGTTTCAACTATTATTTCATGTACTGTAGGTAGTTGACCCGTAATAATTTAGTGTTTCGTTTATGAATTATAACGCTCCCTCATTTTTGACATTTTTCCCAAGCGTGCTCTTTGTATAAGGCTCATTTCTTTTTTCGATTTTCCAGATCACGATCAACCTGATATAAATAGTGAAAGCCAGCTTGAAAAATGTTTTGGTACACGTAAATTTTAGTTTTCGAACTTGAGTACGTGTCTAACTAGAGTACTTTAATTAACTGTTTTATTGTAGAACCTTAACTTATCGCTTTACAGCTCTTCTAGTACTACTCTTCTTACAACTTTGAAACGATTATTTATTTAGTTATTCACTCACTTATCCAATTTTCTAGATATTAATTGTAACGTTAGTTTTACTGAACAATAGTTTATTCTATTTCTCCAGAGTAGGTATCCGTTTTGTAATTCAATATAATAGCGGTACTCAACAACTTAAATTAAACGGAAAGACAGAATAATATTAATAAAATACTTAACGGTAACCATACAAAGGTTACATCAGGTAACTATATTAAAGATCGCCATCTTCTAACTCACACAACACCCCAAAGCCTCCCAACCAGATCCCGGAATGACAGAATACAACCCTCTAACCTCCACTCCAAAACCAGACACCACCAAAACCTCCTTCCACATCACAACAGCTGGAGCCAGACCCCTAAATGGGGGAGGTTTCGGCAAAGCAAGATGGGCCGCTGCCACCGCTAAAATAAACATTGAGCATAAACCAACAGACTCGAAACCAATGACATTGGCAGAGGTTGTTCAGGCGAAGGTTCGGATGAACCGGTGGGAGAAAATGAAAAGAGGGTTGAAGAAGCGATACAGCACTGCTACTATTAATGTGGTAAGTAAAGGTTCTGTCACATTTTTCTTTTAAAAATTTTTATGGATCGCTATGAAGAGTGATAAAAATTATAATGCAACGATTTAGCATTAGCGGTTTGACTATGGAGTCGTAAGAAGGGAGACAAATCAAATTTATAGTCAGTAAGATTCCAAAGAATTCTATAAAATTCTGTAGAATGTTCATTGTTCTGGGTGGATGTACTGAAGAAGATGTGGTTAATTAGCTTGCCAGATCATCCCACGTCTAAATTTACTTAAAACTAACGTCATGCCTCATTCTATCTTAAATGAAAATCACAAATAGTGATGATTTTTAATAATAATTTACTCTAAAAATCTCAAGACTCATATTTTCCCTCAAAATACCAAAAATCTCACTTCATCCGATCATTGTCAAAAATTTTCCTAATTAGACCAATTAACATAACTGACTGGCACCTCATTCTCGTACTGGGATTCGCTACTTATACTAAATAGCTGTGTACCCCTACTTCATAAAACAAGTGCTGAGTCACGCTGTCGGGTAGATATTGTGGGTCATTATACATACTATTATAGAAGCACTATATAACTATAGGCTTCCATTATTGATTTATTGTTTCGTCAATCCCTCCGCTGCAGCTGCTGCTGCTGCTGCTGATCCTTGAATTATTTAACCGTGATTATTTTCAATAACCATTTTAACTCCCCGTCTCTAGTATTAGTTAGAGGCCCGTCTTTAGCCTTAACCTGCCGGCTCTTGAATAATATACCAAAATTCATATTTTCCTTCTATTTAAACTGATTTTGACTGCAGCTCAATAACTATAATTACATTCTATGGCAGCTCAATTAGACTCAAATAAAGAATTAGGATCCAGGTTTAAAATAATAATGAGCCCTTCTCAGTATAGCTGTCTCCGTGCCCATTTCCATTACAATACGGGGGGAAATGAACAAAGATCAGTCATATCCTGACAAATTTTTATCGTTTCATTATGGTGATTTCCCGGGTACAAATGCTGTGCGTTATAACAAGGCGAATCAGCGAATAACAGATGGATATTCATTGTCAATGTTGAATAGAACCACGGTGACTATTATTCTATTCTTATCACCGGCTCTCACCGGCTCTCTCTCTCTCTCTCGCTCTCGCCGTAAATTTACTGAGGAGTTGTTCATTGAGCTGATCATTGGCGAGTTCTGGTGAAATTAATATTCAGATGTTAGAGCGGAGTTTAAATCGAATACTCGTCTGGTACTGATACTATTTAAATGTTATTTAGTCGAGACCACAGTCGCTCCTTTCCCAAACGTCCTTTTTAAATCGAGATGGGAAATCAAGCTTGTAGTTAGCGCTGCAGAGTCTATAAATGATCTTTAAAAGTTGAAATAGACATGCTGGAAGATTTTTGATGATTTTTGTCTAACGATGTCCGGTTGTAATATTGGAAGCTGTATTAGTGTATTGAGTTTCGTATAGCTTCGATATATTGCGTAAGAAAAATACTTGGCAGGGGTAGCATAAAATTACTCGGTAGAAAAATTTGATGTTGTTGCCACAATGTTGCCAGTTTTGCGGATAAGTTTAAAATTTAGGATCTCGGAAATACTCTTTTACGACCAAATTAATTATCGGGATGGTTTCATCCGACACATTGCAGCAAGCTTTATTAGGAGAAACCTTGGCCTTGATCAAAAGAAATACCGAATCATGATTAAAATGTCTGCAACGATAGTTCCAAATTTCATGAACGAATCAAATCATGTATATTTAGACTGAGAAGATTTTGCTGACAAATAACATAAATAGCTCCATCACGGAAATTGAACTTCACTTTTCTTGATCAAATTATAATGTTAACGGAGTGATAATTTGAACATTTTCATAATTATCAAAAAATTCAGCATCGAATAAATACAGTCGACAGTTTTGTTTTAACCATTGTAAGCTTACGAAGAATGTAATTTTTGTGTTATAGTCCATCGCAACGATAGCGAAATGGAGATAACCAGAGCCAAAGGAAAAATCCAGCTAAAGCAGGTAATAAACATTTTAAACATCCCCTTCAGTAAAGTTTAGAACTTTTTAAAAATGCTCGGTTAGATGAACGATTATATAGATACTCAATCGTCATTGAATTTGTCATAAGGATTCGCGCGAAATTTAAAATTTGTCAGTTTGATGGTGCAGGGTTTCTACTTGGGAAATAACCATCACCGTGTTCCCATCTTCAAAATAATCTCAAACTGATCACAGTCACAGTCATCATTTGGATCTGACACACGTAATTTTGCTCTTTCTAATTTCTAATTTTAAATTTCTGAATTACAACAAGCTCGATCAGAGGGCTTATATTTCACCTAAATCCCAACCCCAATCCTAACAGTAACCATCACCCCGAAGCTAACCATAGCGCTAACCACAACCCCAATCCTAACAGTAACCATCACCCCGAAGCTAACCATAGCGCTAACCACAACCCCAATCCTAACAGTAACCATCACCCCGAAGCTAACCATAGCGCTAACCACAACCCCAATCCTAACAGTAACCATCACCCCGAAGCTAACCATAGCGCTAACCACAACCCCAATCCTAACAGTGACCATCACCCCGAAGCTAACCATAGCGCTAACCACAACCCCAATCCTAACAGTAACCATCACCCCGAAGCTAACCATAGCGCTAACCACAACCTTAACCCTAACCGCAGCCTTACAAAATCTGATTAGTATTTTACCAGCCTGTCACGTGATCAAAACAGTTCTTTCCCCATAACTGAAACTCCTCGGGGAAGCATTTTAACTCTATGTTATGGGGGTGATTCGGAATCAGCGTTCAAAAATAAATCAATTGATGCCACATTCAAACCCTCAGGACCTTACGTTTAACACAAAAAGTTTGTAATTTGGGCGAGCGACTAAGTGGGAGCCTGATCAAAGGTGTATTGAAGGAAAATTACTGGTTATAATTACGATTAAAAGTAGTGTGCTTTATTAAATAATCACCGAAGATCAAGCAATATATCATGAGACCATGAACCGTGAAGCATTTGCTGTCTTGGGAAGACTCTTCCCAAGGAAATTATAAATTTAGCTCGCGCCCATTGTAATGAAGTAATGAAATGATAAATTTACTGATTTATAGGACTTGAGGGTTTGATTAGATAAACATAGTTTTGAATTGCCCAGTGTATTTGAGTCCAAGAATTTAAGTCAGCATCATTCATGTGTTCTCTCCCAGTATTATCATAGCATCAATCCATGGGAAATCTCATAACATCTGATGAATATTAGTCCGACTACTCGGAGGAAATCTAATAACATCTAATAAATATTACCTCGTCTTATAATACTGGGATGACAAACCCATATCACGTCACGCTTCCGTTCGTTGAATAATAACATAACAATACCCGTAGACATTACCCAGACAAATATTCTCCCCGGCGGGAACCAACTGTCATCAGTCTTCCATCCTTCCCTGGTGGAGTGGAGCTATTTTGTGATGGTTTCTGCTGGTTTTACAGTCTAGTTCCGCCAACACAGTTTGAGGTGGCCAGTGATTAGGAGATTACTGATTAGACGAGGTCAATTCAGTCGGCAGTTTTATCCCGATTTTATATTATTTTTTGTGTGATCGGTTTATCGGTGTGTCTAGAAAGCTTTAATTCCTGACTCTTCTTCTTTTGCTCCTGACTCCTCTTTTTTTGCTTAGCTTTGTCCAATACATCCAGTTATGCACTTAAGACTGTTATCTTGGCTTTTTGAGCTGCAATGTTTATAACACGTCACTGTACCAAGCACATAATTAAAATGCTAAGTGCACTTCCGCTCCTGTTCTCTCTATAAGGCTGGATTATGACGATACCGAGTTTTTCTTTTCTTTTCTTTGTTTAAGTTCTTTGTATACAAGCATACTAATTATTATTTCATTTCCTTTCTATGTACGTCTTTTTTCGTCTTTTTTGTTTTGGTATGACTGAATGGAGTTGGGTTAAAATCATATAGGTGATAATAATAAAAAATTTCATTCGGTTTTACTGTTGTTGCTGTTTGTCTGTGTATCGTTTGACTTGTATGTCGTACTATACAAAGTCTACTTCTACTTTTCTCAACTTGGCTACATTACAGCACCAACTCTTTACTCCATTTCCTCTTCCAATTTCTGTCCACTTTGCAACATTATACTTATACCGCTTCACGGCTTTACAGTTGAAAATAACTCCGATTATTCCCATTCCGGCCCATCAACCAATGCAGGCCGACATTAAAGTCCGATTGAAATCTCAACTTCAAACATGATACAAACTTGCTCACTCCCTTTGCTGTAGAGCTGTAGGAAACAAATTGATCATTAGCGGGTGATTCTTGCATCTGTAAATTTGAAAACGTGCGTCACAAACGCAACAAATTATTAGTTTATAAACCGCTTACCCAAAACTTCGACCCTTTTACCCGCAACAAATTGTAAGTTTATCAAACAACCCACTTTCCGTAATTTCTGGATTTCCTTGACGAGAGTAACATTATCTGATAACTGGGTGGCCTGGAAGGGTTGTTCCTGTGATGTTCCGGTGTTGTTCCTGTGTTGTTCCTGTGTTGTTCCTGTGTTGTTCCTGTGTTGTTCCTGTGTTGTTCCTGTGATGTACAAAAATATTTACCATAGTTACCTCTCTTTCGCGACAGTTTACCACTATAATTGTCCTTGATGATTGCTTATTCTAGGAAACCGTGGTGTTTATGTTTTGTTCCATTAATATAATCGCCGGTTCATACCGCCAAACTGCCATTCTATATTCTTTATATATTGCAGCTCGAGTCTTTATAAATCTAGGCGCTTATATTTCTGCCACATTTATTAGTTAAAGTGTTGTAGTTGACGGAGGATAAGTTTGTAACTGTGAGAGGTTTTTTGGGTTTCTTATGAGTGAAGCCCTGAAATAAGTGACAGAAACAATGGATGCACAGGTTTGTAAAATGCAATTTTACGTTTAACTTTGATAATTTATTTTCTTATATCATAAAACTTGAAAAAGTTCGAACAAAATTGTGTGTCGTTAATCAAATCATTGGTTATCAGGAAAATAAAACGAATGGTACAGATTTATCAAAAACTAAATTGAATTCGGGTAAAATGACACGCGATGAGATAATTTTATTAATCAAAGTTAAAACTTAAGCGCGTGCGATAAGTACTGGGAACTTTTACGTCTGTGAAACTCTGCAGAGGGTCTTAAATAAATAAGCAAGCGGTCGATTTGTGGCTTCGACTCAACTAGACTATGCTTGATCCGATATATTGCAATGGTTTTAAAGTAATTGTAGTTCCCAAATCTCTTGATTTTTAGTTATTTTGGTGCAATGAAAAATGTACGACTTTGTAAGGTAACAGAATATTGATAACATTTAGCAATAACCTTTAAGACGGGATTTTCTTTTCCGTACAAGTCTTCTCAGCAAGTCTCCCATTATATTGTTGGTTCAACCAGTAGCCTTTCACCCACACCATGAGAAATTCACTATAGAAATTGCCAGTCTAGAAAACAAAATCAACCTACTTCCAACCAAGGCATTCATGTCTAGAAAATCCATGTCAGTCTAGAAAATCCACCACGTGTAGTAATTAAGAAATACTGAAATAAACAGGTTAAAATAGATCACATCCTAAGAAGTGGGTCTAAACAATCTTTACCGTCAGTGTAACATACAGGAACTAGTGCACGCCTATCATAGTGCAAAGCTTGTTAGCTGTAAAGACTTAACTAGCCTCACGTACAGGCTTTTTAAGATCATTTAGACCCACTTTTTAAGGCCATACTGCACATCCTCCCTTTTCGGAATAAAATGTAATTGCAACTTTTGCTTTGTAGTCGTTCTGTGTTGAGGTAGCTTCCAAATTGTTTGCTCATCGTGGATAACAAATAGTAATACTACGATAACAAATAGTAATACTACTATGATTTCAAGGCAAAACAAATCTGTAATATTATTATTATTTTTACAGTTTCACACTTCCCTTGTTGATACTTGATGTTCACTAATTCATTTAAAATTTTACTTACTATTTTAGCTTTATCATCATCACTATCAATCCTTTGCCATGAAAAATGATTGGAACTTGTTTGGAATGCTTTGCTTGGTTGAACACAGCTACTTCATCTTTTCTGATGCATGCTGGCCATGGATCGTCCCCATTATAAAAACATAAAATAAATCCCATTTAAAAGCACCTTATACAGTGATCCTGACAAAGATTTAAGATATCATCAGGCTAACGTGCTTTTGTAGCAGCAGTAGATTGTAGGATAAGGATTAATGAGTAATCATCTCTCACCGTAACACTATTGATATAACAAATCTCTGATACCCAAGTGCTACCTTTCCATTGCCTCTATTTGGTGCAACATATTTAATTACATAATGCTATCAAACTCTCGATTATTTAATGGTATTCACTGGACTTAGTAGTACCTACAACACCCCTCATAGCCAAGTATTACTCGTTATATTATCCTCTCGCTTTTCCTGCAGTCTGCATAGTGCACAAGAGCATGATCAGGGTTGAGAAGTCTTACTCGTTATATTATCCTCTCGCTTTTCCTGCAGTCTGCATATTGCACAAGAGCATGATCAGGGTTGAGAAGTCTTACTCGTTATATTATCCTCTCGCTTTTCCTGCAGTCTGCATAGTGCACAAGAGCATGATCAGGATTGAGAAGTCTTACTCGTTATATTATCCTCTCGCTTTTCCTGCAGTCTGCATTATAGTGCACAAGAGCATGATCAGGGTTGAGAAGTCTTACTCGTTATATTATCCTCTCGCTTTTCCTGCAGTCTGCATAGTGCACAAGAGCATGATCAGGGTTGAGAAGTCTTACTCGTTATATTATCCTCTCGCTTTTCCTGCAGTCTGCATAGTGCACAAGAGCATGATCAGGGTTGAGAAGTCTTACTCGTTATATTATCCTCTCGCTTTTCCTGCAGTCTGCATACTGCACAAGAGCATGATCAGGATTGAGAAGTCTTACTCGTTATATTATCCTCTCGCTTTTCCTGCAGTCTGCATTAGTGCACAAGAGCATGATCAGGGTTGAGAAGTCTTACTCGTTATATTATCCTCTCGCTTTTCCTGCAGTCTGCATAGTGCACAAGAGCATGATCAGGGTTGAGAAGTCTTACTCGTTATATTATCCTCTCGCTTTTCCTGCAGTCTGCATAGTGCACAAGAGCATGATCAGGGTTGAGAAGTCTTACTCGTTATATTATCCTCTCGCTTTTCCTGCAGTCTGCATTATAGTGCACAAGAGCATGATCAGGGTTGAGAAGTCTTACTCGTTATATTATCCTCTCGCTTTTCCTGCAGTCTGCATAGTGCACAAGAGCATGATCAGGGTTGAGAAGTCTTACTCGTTATATTATCCTCTCGCTTTTCCTGCAGTCTGCATAGTGCACAAGAGCATGATCAGGATTGAGAAGTCTTACTCGTTATATTATCCTCTCGCTTTTCCTGCAGTCTGCATAGTGCACAAGAGCATGATCAGGATTGAGAAGTCTTACTCGTTATATTATCCTCTCGCTTTTCCTGCAGTCTGCATTATAGTGCACAAGAGCATGATCAGGGTTGAGAAGTCTTACTCGTTATATTATCCTCTCGCTTTTCCTGCAGTCTGCATAGTGCACAAGAGCATGATCAGGATTGAGAAGTCTTACTCGTTATATTATCCTCTCGCTTTTCCTGCAGTCTGCATTATAGTGCACAAGAGCATGATCAGGGTTGAGAAGTCTTACTCGTTATATTATCCTCTCGCTTTTCCTGCAGTCTGCATAGTGCACAAGAGCATGATCAGGGTTGAGAAGTCTTACTCGTTATATTGTCCTCTCGCTTTTCCTGCAGTCTGCATTATAGTGCACAAGAGCATGATCAGGGTTGAGAAGTCTTACTCGTTATATTATCCTCTCGCTTTTCCTGCAGTCTGCATAGTGCACAAGAGCATGATCAGGATTGAGAAGTCTTACTCGTTATATTATCCTCTCGCTTTTCCTGCAGTCTGCATAGTGCACAAGAGCATGATCAGGATTGAGAAGTCTTACTCGTTATATTATCCTCTCGCTTTTCCCGCAGTCTGCATAGTGCACAAGAGCATGATTAGGGTTGAGAAGTCTTACTCGTTATATTATCCTCTCGCTTTTCCTGCAGTCTGCATAGTGCACAAGAGCATGATCAGGGTTGAGAAGTCTTACTCGTTATATTATCCTCTCGCTTTTCCTGCAGTCTGCATAGTGCACAAGAGCATGATCAGGGTTGAGAAGTCTTACTCGTTATATTATCCTCTCGCTTTTCCTGCAGTCTGCATAGTGCACAAGAGCATGATCAGGGTTGAGAAGTATTACTCGTTATATTATCCTCTCGCTTTTCCTGCAGTCTGCATAGTGCACAAGAGCATGATCAGGGTTGAGAAGTCTTACTCGTTATATTATCCTCTCGCTTTTCCTGCAGTCTGCATACTGCACAAGAGCATGATCAGGATTGAGAAGTCTTACTCGTTATCTCTACTCTGCTGGAGTTTTAAAGGGTGGGGTTTTAAAGGGAAGAGCTCCGGTTATTTTATCATTGAAGAGCACAGCTGCAGAGAGCTTAGCGCTGTTCCCTTTTCCCAGTTACAATTTGCATACGAACAAAAGAAGCTACAACTGAGCTTTGAATAGCACCGCTCCAGCATGGAAGGTTATAGGCTATATCATTGAAGATATAGCCTATAACAGGGGCGTAGTTATACCCCTTGCCCCCTCCTACCCCTGGCTACGTGCCTGCTGCAAGAGCTGTAAAGGCTCCTGTAGTTTTTAGTAGCTTCTATTCATATGCAGATTATAACTAGGAAAAGGGAACAGCACATACAGCACTCTGGAGTCCCGTTATCTCTCTTGATACCCGTTATCGTATTAAGCATGAGAGATTAGAGCCAACTAAGTCGGGAGTTCAGATAACTACAAGGGTGCTCGCCATTATAATGTTAATTTGGTCTGGTTCCAGAGGAGTTGGTTCCAGCCTAGTAGTTCCAGTCTGGTTCCAGCTACTAGCGGTGGTACTTTTGTTCTTGATGAGGTTATATAGGCTTCCACTAGCCCCTTATAACGTATACTAGTTCTGATTGCACGATTCTTGATCGTTATTATCTGTAAGGGGCACTACTTTAAAAGTTTGTTTTGGCAGCCCGCATAACTTAGGAAATCAACATGGTTCCAATCAAGCTTTTGTCTATAAAGGTAACCTAAGTTTAAAGACATACAGATTGGTTTCAATCTGTATTTTTATCAATAACACTGCCATCTATAAAGTCTGACCATTTGGATTTTAAGAGATTCCTTAAGCTTGTCTTTCAGCCATAATTACGGGTTTTGCTGCAATTCGTTTATTTATTTTTCGTTCTTTTCATTTGTGATTTGTAACAATCATTTAAAAAATAAGCTACATCAAATGTTAGTTTTGTAAGTGAAACTGCAGCTTTCATTATGATGCTCAACAACTTCAAAGAACCGAAATACGAACAAAAATTGAACGAAGCGTCCGCCAAAAAGGATCGGCATGTTCCTTCTAGATCTCGTCTCCAAGACTCGGCAAAAAGGTGCAAGAGAGTTGACAGAGAAATACTTAAGGTATTGGATAAATTATACACCAATGTAAATATTTTTCAGCTGCGAGTTTATAAGTTGACCGGGCTACTTTTGAAATAAAAAATTCCGTGATGATGACGTTTTATACTTTCGACTCAAAAGATAAACCAAAATTATATTCATAGTACAGTCAAATCCGTCTTTTTGTCGGACAAAATTCGCAACAAAGCGTTTTTAACGGGATATGGTCGGGACAGGTCCCAGGAATCATTCCAGAAAAGTCCCAAAAAATCTGACTTGAGCAAAATCCACAATTACCACTTTTTTACCACCTTTTTACCACTTTGGTTTTCCGCAAATAAGTCACGTTCTGAATATCCTAGAAGATTCTAGTTTAAAGCAGTGTGTTTAGGAAACAAAGGAGAACAACTTTTTCTTTAACAACTTTTTCAAAAATAAATTATTTAATTAATTAATTAAACAATTAATAAATTTTCAAATATTTAAAAAATATATTTTCATAAAAAATGTTCACAATTACATTACACGTACAATGAACTAATTTTCATAAAACTTTTAAAAATTTTCACTTTCAATATTTTTGACTTGTAAAATTTTCGAAATTTGTAAAGAATAACCACTTTTTACCACATTGGATCTCCGCTAATAAAACGACTTCTGAATGTCGTAGAAGGTTGTAGATTGAACCGATGTGTCAATAACATAAGAGAGAACAACTTTTATTCGCCAACCTTTGGATTAGATAATTAATTAATCAGTTAATCAATTATTTAACAAATATTCGAAAATTATAAAAATTATTTTCGATCAAAATATTTTAAAATTGCATAACACGAATAATTAACAATTTTTCATTAAATTGATTGGGAAATCGAAGCAGCACTTTATATAACCAATATATACTAGATACTTATGAGTCCTCAGCTGGCACATTGGTGCAATTGTCCTGACATTTGAGGCAGGTTGATCCACAATGTATTCCTGCTTTTCTGCATGAACAAGCATTGCCACAACCTGACTTTAAACAGTTGCAACTGATGTTTTGAATGAACGTGGTCGTTAAATACCATTTAGAAATCAAAATATCCTCCAAGTTTAGGGGGAGTGGGGGTGCCGTGAGTTAATACACATGAGTCTTGTAATCAACATAATCGTGTTTGCGAACATGCTGTTAACTGCACATTGCAATAGGCCATTACATTCGGAATATGATCTGAATTCTGAAAAGATATTGGCGCGAAACAGACTGAAAATGACGAAGTCATCAAGCAATTCGTTTATCTCGTTAGCGAAATTGATTGGGTAATCAATGATTACCTAATCGCTAATCATGCGACAGGGTGCTACGATACTGTAATTGGGCTTTGTGCACGATCCCTATAGTGGGAATCTAGTGCACTAAGCTACGGAGAAACAATACCCTAGCGTATGCACTCCTAATAAAGGCCCTTTATTATTACTTACTTACTTGGGTTTGGTTCCGAGCTAGAGTGCTACCAGGCCAAGAATGTCTTGCATATCCACCGCCAAGTAGTAGCGCGTCAGAGGCACGTGCCACCGGCCCACTCCAGCATTGAGTTCTTGTTCTGTCCAGTGTACCCAGGTGTTGAATGGTGGAGTGTCAGGGAATTCATTGAGGAAAGCATCAAGAGCAGGTTTGAAAGCTACGGAGAAACAATACCCTAGCGTATGCACTCCTACTAAAGGCCCTTTATTATTACTTACTTACTTGGGTTGGGTTCCGAGCTAGAGTGCTACCAGGCCAAGAATGTCTTGCATATCCACCGCCAAGTAGTAGCGCGTCAGAGGCACATGCCACCGGCCCACTCCAGCATTGAGTTCTTGTTCTGTCCAGTGTACCCAGGTGTTGAATGGTGGAGTGTCAGGGAATTCATTGAGGAAAGCATCAAGAGCAGGTTTGAAAGCGGTCAAGGTTAGGAGGGACTTGATGCTAGGAGGGACCACGTTGTACAGTGCAGACTGCAGAGGCTCTAGAGGCAAAGGAGTTGACCTCAGGTTATTGACACTAGTGTACTTGGAGGACCCTAGTGGTCGTATACACGTAGTTCCGTATCGTGAGGTCTCGCGGAAGTTGATGTTCATACTGTTTGGAGTAAGATTGTTATAGATCTTCCAAACTAGGATGATAGTGTATCTCTCACGACGCCTTTGAAGGGAGTACATAGATAGGCGACGGAGGCGCTCCCAGTAGTTGAGATTTCCAAGACCCTGGATTTTAGCAGTGAAGGATCGTTGAACTGCTTCGAGTTTAATAATTTCGCACTGCATGTGAGGAGACCACAGAGGACAGCAGTATTCCAGATGAGATCGTACGTAGGACTTGTACAGGAGCATCATGGTCGCTACATCTTACGAATAAGTTCTCTTCTGGGCTTGGGAATGGAGGATTGTGATGACACTTGGATGTTTCTGCTGTGCGAGGGAGCGTGCTTAGAGCATATGAACGCTACCTTGTCTTCAAACAATGTCCAAGCTGTATCCTGATCGTTGCTTGGGTCAGTGATAGAAGCCCAGTCTACTTCTACCAGTTCTACATTAATGGCATCCCAGTCTGCTGAGTTGAAGTTAATGTCATCAAGGAGGCAGGAGGGGGTGAAGACTGGCCGTTCCGGAGTCTGCGAGGGGAGGAGGAGTTCAGGATTGAGGAGAGTGCAGCTCACAATGTCATGATCTGATAACTCTGTCTTGATGAACTGTTGGAGGGTTGTTGTTGTAAAGACCCGTATAGAGCCACCTCTAAGGGCTTTGAGACAGTTTATTAAATATAATAATCAATAATATCGAAAGTCGTTTCAAAATATTTTCAAACTCAAAGTTGAAATCACACTCACACTAAAAAGATCAATTATTTTGTCAAATAGTAAAAATTAAAAAAACTCTCGACACATTACAGTACGTGAGCATGATTAGCATGCCTTTCATTTTATTTGTACCACTCAAGTCCCAGAACCTTTTATCTTTTAATTCTGCTTGCTATAGTTTGTTATAATATACGGCTATTCTAATTTCTAGAAATTTTCAAGCGTGACGATGAAAATTTTATCGAGAGAATTATCTTTAAGATTTAGTGCATTAAAAATCCGCGCGGAGTGGGGTAAGGCTTGCTGTTATCAGCGCTTTGGCAGTGAAAAATATGCTGAAATATGTCAGTCCATTAAGCGAACGTTGTTTATTACTGCTCGTTTATTGTGTGTTTGCTGTCGTCCTATGTTATGTTATGTTATGATATGATGTCATGATTTAGCGATTATTGGTCGCTGTATTACTCAATCATCCCTCATCTATTGGACTTCCTCAAACCAGGTACGTTGTGTAGCAGAAATGCTGGCCAGCTGTCCTCTGAGTTAGCTAGTGTTGACTGTTGCTCAAGAAGCACGCGTTTTGCGTTCGATTTGTAAATATTTATTGAAAATAAGCTAGGTAGGGACGTGATGTTCTTGTTGGTGTCTGTTAGAGCTAGTAAAGGTCCTTTAAAAAAGATGGATGCTTTGAAACATCGGTTATTGTACGTATCTAGCCATTCGCTACTGTTCTCATGATTTGAACCATGCGTGGGTATGTTATCTGGAAACAAATTTCTAATTGATACATGTACTGTGTTAGGAAAGTGCTTCATGCGGTGCATTAATGTAAGCGCATTCTTTACGATGATGCCGTGTATTGTCAAAATCTCAAATTTGCAGAATGCTTCTCTGGTGTGAGCTGGCAATTTGCCGTCTTTGTAAAAGTAATTTACATATCCTGGCATAACCATCCGCATTCCTTGCTTTTGTCTACGGAATAATGTCTCAATGTGACATTTTGCCGCGAATCCCCAGGCTAACGAGCAGTAGTTAACATGTGCCTCAATAAAACTATGGTAGAGTTGTAGTCGCACTTTTAGGGGCAGATGTCGTTTTAATTTGAAAGGCATTCATCAAACTTGTCAAAAGGAGCTGAAGGGGGCCGGTAAATGCCCGCTATCACGATGTTAGCTTCTTTACTGTAGATGGCGACGAGTTCACAGTAGGAGTTTGAGAAGGACTTTGTTTCTTCTGCTGTGATGGAGTTGTGGAGATAGGTAGCGGCTCCGCCACAAGCTCGACTGGTACGCTCCGCTCGGTAGCCGGTATAACCTGGGATGTGAACCTCCGCATCTAAGTGATACGACATGAGGTGGGTTTCCGTCAAGGTGAAGAAAGGAGTGTGGATCGGGTTGGAGCTGATAGACTCTTGGAGGGCTTTCACTTTCCATCGCTGGTTGGTGATGCCAGGATTCATTCCTTAAATTAAATATTGAAGCTTACGCTTCCAAACGAACCAGTTTAACAATCTAGTTTAAAAGCACAACACTAAGTCGAGAGATGATGTGTAAATAGTTATTATCTATAATATAATATTAATAGTATTGTACAAATTTGGATATTTTACCGTTTATTCCATTTATCTGCATCTCTTTTTATCTGTTATCTAATCTATGTGACGGTGTTTGTTCTATTATTCAAGTAAATTCATTTTACGTTTTACGTCACGGCAAAGATTTTTGGTAAAAATTATATTTTTGAAATTTTTAAAAATTTACTTATCATCTAATTAATTAATCGATTAATTATCTAATCCAAAGGTTGGCGAATAAAAGTTGTTCTCTTTTATATTTTGAACACATCGGTTCAATCTAGAACCTTCTACGACATTCAGAAGTCGTTTTATTAGCGGAGATCCAATGTGGTAAAAAGTGGTAAATAGTGGTTTAGTTATTCTTTACAAATTTACTTATCATCTAATTAATTAATCGATTAATTATCTTATCCAAAGGTTGGCGAATAAAAGTTGTTCTCTTTTATATTTTGAACACATCGGTTCAATCTAGAACCTTCTACGACATTCAGAAGTCGTTTTATTAGCGGAGATCCAATGTGGTAAAAAGTGGTAAATAGTGGTTTAGTTATTCTTTACAAATTTTACAAGTCCAAAATATTGAAAGTGAAAATTTTCAAATTTTTTATAAGAATTAGTTCAATATACGTGGAATTTAATTGTGAACATTTTTTATGAAAATATATTTTTTAAATATTTGAAAATTTATTAATTATTTAATTAATTAATTAAATAATTTATTTTTGAAAAAGTTGTTAAAGAAAAAGTTGTTCTCCTTTGTTTCCTAAACACACTGCTTTAAACTAGAATCTTCTAAGATATTCAGAACGTGACTTATTTGCGGAAAACCAAAGTGGTAAAAAGGTGGTAAAAAAGTGGTAATTGTGGATTTTGCTCAAGTCAGATTTTTTGGGACTTTTCTGGAATGATTCCTGGGACCTGTCCCGACCATATCCCGTTAAAATCGCTTTGTTGCGAATTTTGTCCGACAAAGGCTCAAATAAGGACGGATTTGACTGTACTATCAGTGCTATGATAAAATTACTATTTAAAAAATTAAAATTCTATTTACGATCTAATCACCTTCTCACCACAGTTGCTAAACATTTCCGACCATACTACTTCTAAGCACCAAATCCTAGACATAATCGCAATGTTTCCCAAAATAAAAATGTTTTATTTGTAACAGTCAACATTTGATGATAATATATTCGCTGGGAATGTCAGAGAAGTTGACAGTTTAGTTTTCTTCGGTCTTTTAGTCTTTTAGTTCAGCATAACAGTTTTTGTGCAAGATAAAAGTTCCCGATGGTTGAGTTCACTTCATATTTGTATTTTGCTTAATCTGCAGTTTGTTCTGTAAAACTTGCTTCTCCTGGTTAAAGTATACACCTGCACTATGTCTTCTTATACAAGTACTAGAAAACATAGCGTAATATCGTCTACAAGTATTACTATCGACACTTCCAGATTTTCTGAAAGTTCCCCAACTCCTCCACCGACTTTTTCATCTCCTCTTCCACCGACCTTCTCATCTTCTCTTCCACCGACTTTCTCATCTTCTCTTCCACCGACTTTCTCATCTCATGAGTTTTTACCCTCATACCCACCCACAAAATATTCGGAAGAACAAACTCAAAGCGAGGCTTCGTATTCGGCTGACCCGTTGGCATCTTTTGGACGTATGGGTCGAGGTTTGGAAGACTCAAACAGCACCCAAAGTGATTTCTCCGAAATGTGTCCCGGTCCCTCTCACAGAAAGAGAGAAAACAGCTACACCACACAGTACTCCAGATATTATGAAACCTCTAGATCTTTCTCGGAAATGAAGCCATCAGTACCAAGCTATAAGAATCTGATATCGAAGCGACGTTTTATCTGTTCTGACAGGGTAATTATGCCTCCACCGGTATCCTTTGCAAGTGAGAAGACTGATGATCTGTCTCCAGGTGGGTTTTCGCATGGTTCTACTACAGATATAACAGAAACCATCCCTACTGATACAGCTCCAAGTGAAAACATTTCCGAATGAAACGATTCCTAGGGAAACGATTTCAAGTGAAACAGCTCCAAGTGAAATGATTCCAAGTGAAACAATTCCCAGCATTGGCCCGATTTCAACTGATCACTACCCTGACCAAACTTCATCTGCAAAGCATTTCACCAATTGCTGTCCAAAATGTTGCAAAAAATCACAGTCCCATAAATCAGTATTGGATTCAAAGTCAACGAAATCAAGTTCAGATATGATCAGAGTCATATCGCTTCCTGATTTGCAGCTACCAAAAAGTAACCTCATGATGTCAGTAAACTCTCCAATTCCTGAAGAAATCACAACTGATAACCATAACACATGCAACAACATCTCCGAGCTCTCCCGATGTGACAGTGATTCAGCCCTTTACCGACCAATGTCCCGAGCTCAGATTGCCTTCAAGCCCACCTTCGTAAACAGAGGTTGCAGTCCTATTGTCATCCTAGAAACAAAACTTCCTCCCCAAAACTCAGACTGTTGCCATAGTAACCACTCGAAACGTCCTACAGCCCTCCAGAGGAGATTTGTCAGCATTCCTTCTTACATAGGAACTGTAAAAGAAAACACGACAAAGTCAAATTATAGGTTCAGCTGGAATACACTGTTATCAAATGATGAAGTTGATATCCCAAATAAATCATACTCACTTGGAATCGTAGGATTTGCAGCAACAGCTTACCAAAAATTCAAGATTCATAAAAGACTGAAGTCGGAGAATAGAAGAATTTCCACGTGTAATCCTCCCAAGCCAGCCGAAAATCCAATCTTACAACCTATGATCCAACGAAAAAAATCCGACCACCGGTTTCTGGAGTCAGTTTTACCACCAAAACTGTTTTACAAATTCAAACCTCCTTCTTCGATAGCATTGGTGGCTTTCTCGGCTCAGAATTCTATACAACTTGGTTTACCTGACGAAATAACTCCAGAAGATGAGGAAGAGGTGCAATTATGAATAATATTAATTAATTAATCATAAATTATGTTTATTAATTAATTAATTGTAGATGATATTGATATTTTACAACTTTTCTGATCTTTCACGGATATATATAATATACATATATATCCGTTATGCAGGTCATCATGATAATAATCAAATCAATCCTACCGGCAAAACAAATACCAGTTAGATCTCTGCTATTATTATAATAGGTAATAGATATTTTAAAACCATTATCTTACTATATATAAAGCGAGACGATATATATATATATATATATATGATGTTTTTTTGGAGAAATCCAGTTTCAAGAGTGCTCTACCCGGGAGGGGAGCATTGTACAATGAAAACAACGATTCTACAAACTCAGATGGCAATCTATTAAATAGGAGGAGGGAACTCATAAGTAAATGTAGGCACACCAACAAGTTTATGCTGAAGAAATGCTTTTAGGAATATTATATTTTATTTTAATTTTAGTTTTTGTTCTTGTATTTCATTTTCCTTTCGTTTCGTTTGATTTTGTTTTTGATTTAGTTTAGTTAAGTTAATTTTATGAAGGAGCTTGTAAGGAAAACATGGATTTATTAATTTAGTAAGTTATTCTAACACTGACGATTGCATTTGCATGAAACTCTGAGTTTGTAGAATCGTTGTTTTCATTGTATATATATATATATATATTTATTTATCCGTGCCATTTTACTGACACCACGGCATCAACTTTAACACGACTTTCCGCAAAAACCGTAAAAGATATACAACTGAAACTTTTTTGACTGGGTCAAATGCTTTAATGGCCTTCAAATCAGCATGAAATAATAAAAAATTGGCCAAGAAATAGGAGTTTTAGAGCCCAAAATTTGGACCCCCAAGTGGTGTCAAAAACGCGAATTAAATAGGTAATAATTATTTAAGTCTCTTGAGTCTTGACACCACTTTAGGGTTAGACGGGTTCCTGCTAGTAAAAATAAACGATAACCGCACAGAAATAATTCGTCGATATGACCGAAATCCGCCGAATAATTCAGGATAAATCATAAATAACGACATAAATAAATCATAAATAAAGACACAAATAATTATCTATAGGGTTCGTAATTATTTAAGAAATTGTCTAGACAATATCGTTTAGATAAATTTACCTTGTCTTAACAATCCATGAACTGTACACATGAGCCACTGCATGGAACGGAAAATTGCATAAAGGGGACGAGGAGGGGAAGAGGCGGGGGGGGGGGGGGGGTTTCAGCTAACAATTTGTGTTATGCTTGATTTCTTCTCGAAATCAACCATCACACAAACTTCATGCTGAACCCTCGTTAGTTCGTTGACGTTTTAACAAGATTTTATGGTTAAAATCTAAAACTATATGTTTTCTTCTAACAGTATTTATTTTCAGAGTCGGGGAATGCCCCCCATTTTTGGGTTCTTCGGAAAAGTAACAGCCAAAGGAAAGAAAGCACTTTTAAACTCCTTCGTCTTACTTATCATCAACTTAATCTTCTTAACGGGCTGCGCTTTCGCATTTGTGTCTATCGAAAATAATGAGAAGTATCGGTGAGTGGTTTCAGATATATTTTATTTATTCTTACTGTATAGGTAACTAATATCAAATCATTTAATATTAGTTATATAGTTATCGATATATTATATATATATTAGTTAATATATTAGTTATTGTTATTTATCATCAGTTATATTCTATGGATGTAAAAAAACTGCTTGACGAGCAGTGCTGATAAGTTGTCATTATGAATTTGGTTCACGTTTTTATCAAAGTATGAGTGTAAGGAAACAAAATATAAAATCAAATCAAAAACAACTAACTCTCAAATGCCCAGATCAAAAGCGATCGGCAAATACCTGGGACTTCAAGGTGACTTTAAATATTTCCTTAATAAAACCCACGACCCTAACGATGAAGATGGGATTCCTCATCTTCCAGGAATGACACGTAAGTTACTAATGAAGCCCCCTTTTTTTCGTTTTTTAAATTAAAGCCCCTTTTTTGCTTAGAATGTAGAAAGTTTGAGAGGGTCTATCATTGTTTTGTTTCTGGGTACTGTCGGGTGGTGAGCTTAATCATTTCTTACACTAAAAAGCGATTAACCATCATTGACAAACTAAAATCCAGAATCGCTGTCACGTTTCAAAACAAGCATGGTTCACCCTCCCACCTGTATCCATATCCACGAATGTTTAAATAATTTCTGATTCTAATTCTTAATATCTTCAGCCTGGGATGAAGATAGATGGGCGGAGTTAAAAGGTTTGCATGGAACGCGGTGCTTCAAGCTCGACAACGTTAATACGCAAAAGAACCTGTGGAACTTTTGGAGCTCTTTAGACTTCTGTGCCACTGTTTTAACCACTATAGGTAAGGTTTTTCGTTCTTTTAGTCATTTTAATTAATTTCTAGACAAGGGATAGTTATAAAAAACAACGCCAACTCTAATCTTCCCCTTAAAAAATGACTGAATGTCAAAATTTCGCTGTAATTTCTGCCAATATCTCTTGTCATAAGCTAAATTACAGTTTAATCAAGGTTTTTCTCGTTTTCTGACAGATAAACTCCCTTATCTGTTTCGACATACTGTCAACCCAGCAATTCTAAAAAATCAATACTTTTAAAACGTTTACTTACAAGATTTACTCAGGTTACGGCAGCATGTCACCACGAACTCATGCCGGGAAGTGGTTCACACTTTGTTATTCTGTTGTCGGTAAGTCTAGCATGAGACTCAGGTGTAAGAATTTCTCAGGTGTAAGACTCTCTAAGGAGTAAGACTCGCAGGTGTAAGATCACCAAATTTGGTCATTAACTGAAACTCGGCACCTTGGTTATCTATCAATTATACACTCAAGGGTTGCTCAATAGTCGAAATAAAGGCACGGTTAAAACTTAAAGCTCACGGTTATAAAGCACGAAAATTTAAGTTTCGCTTAAAGATAGCCTTAGTAACTTTTATCTTTCACTTCCACTGCTCTTTTAACTTTTACTCAATTCTGCAGGTATCCCCATAATGGCGATGTACCTAGCACTCTTCTCTAAGGGAATAGTTGCCTTTCTCAGTGCCAGTATCAACTTATTCTCCACCATAATGTCTAAAGTGAACAGACAGTTTGAGGTAAGTAATGTTTCACTTTCACTTTCACTTTCACTTTCACTTTCACTTTCATTTTCACTTTCGCTTTCACTTTCACTTTCACTTTCACTTTCACTTTCACTTTCACTTTCACTTTCATATTATTGTACCCAATAATTCAAGTGAATATAAACTGTGGGTATTAAGGGGGGGGGGGGGGGGGGTTCACCCTGATTTTTTTGTGAAACTTGGTTTCGAGATACCAGTTGACCAACAAACTAGGACCGGTGACCGAAATTTTGGGGGGGTCCCGGACCCCAACAGCCAAACAGTGCCCGCGGGGCAGCCACGCCCATATTCGGTCCAAATTGGCCCCAATTTAGCCAAATACCCTCAACATGCCCAAAACCATGCTTTGGGATGCTCTACTTGTAGCTACTAGTCTTCTGAACACACACATTAAGTTTTATCAAAATTGGATAAAAATTGGCCGAGTTATGGGATAAAAACCATATGCCCATATTTGGGAATACGCACCAAATTTGATCGATTTTGGCCCATAAATTGGTCAAATATCAATATTTTTGAATGAAACCAGCTTTATATAGAAGGTAAGCCTATACTACACATTCTCTATGATTATCAGCTCAATATCTACCTAACTGTGGATTCTGTGTTCAAATAATCGCAAAAAATGAGCAAAATTGCCCATATCTCAGTTCGCGATATTTGCAAAACTGACTTTGCTCAAAACAATAGAACTCAATAGGGTTTCAATATTTTTTTCATGAAATTTTCAGAATCAACGTAGAATTGTCTCATGACCTTAAGTTTTGGGACAGAATTTTGAGTTAGGCCTTTAAAAAAATTTGGCGGCCAAATTCCAAAATTTGCACTGCTAAATAAGAATAAGTCAACCCATACTATGTACATAGTTCAGTAAAAAAAATGTTTTATTTATATAAGATTAGAACCTTTGTTGTAACCATTGAAGTTAACTTATACCTAATTTCAGTTGCGAGATATGACGACGAGAGTGTTCTCTCTTTTCGTTCTCCTGCTTGCTCTCATTGTATTCATTTGTATGTGGTCTGCGGTAAGTTGAACAAATCAGATTAGAATGATTAATTAGAGTAGTCAAATTATAATGATTAAATCATAATGGTTAAATTATAATAATTAAATTGAAATTATTAAATCAGAATAATCAAATTTAATCAACCCAACTTGGATAATTTCGAGTTTAATTCTTTCGAATTGAAAGAAAATTAATTATTTTTTCAGTCCTATGGACTGTTTGCTCGTTTTCAGATGAGATTATTTCTATTATGTTAATTTGACCAAAACCCATAATCATGGGTAGAGTGAACCGCTGCCAGTGTCTCTCTTTTCCAAACAAAAGGAAATGATATTAATTTGAGGAACCGTCCGCAAATGCAAATTGATACCGAGAATGAAATCGGTCGCTCGCTTTTCCCATTCAATAAGCTTTATTACAATTCGTAAAAGCGAGCGAGCGATTTCATTCTCGGTATCAATTTGCATTTGCGGACGGTTCCTCAAATTAATATCATTTCCTTTTGTTTGGAAAAGAGAGACACTGGCAGCGGTTCACTCTACCCATGATTATGGGTTTTGGTCAAATATCATCTCTTTTTGATTATAATGTCAGGATAATTTACACAGTCGAAACTTCATTAATAAGGAGGTAATTTTAACGATTTCGAAATTTTACCTTTGAAAACATTTCCTTGTGTTTAGGTAGGTATATCTGTCGATAACAGACTGAATATGGCACTTTTTACTCATTCAAGTTGGCATTTAATTCATAAATAATGCCATTTAAATATCGTGGGAAAGCAGAATATATTCGAAATCACGAATGAGCAAAATTCTCACCTTCCGCACGTGCAAACTTTGAGCGGACGTTGCGTGCGCATACAATATTGAATCACCGTAAATTTTTGCATAGTGGTATTTAATATATAGTTTAATAAGCATGCAAAGTTTCAGAAGATTTCAAAAAAGAACTTTAATCACAACGGGACTCCAAAGTTGATAAAAATCGTGAAAATAACAATTTTCAGTGATTTTAGCAATTTTAAATCAATTTGGGCGTGTCCTCACGTGTGCAACTTTTCGATTTTCAACTTTAAAACTAGCCTATTACACAATTTATACCTTAAGGAAGCAAAATTGAGCTCCACAACCCAAGAGATGGCCCGACATCAGAGAATACTAATTCACAACGTTTGTGTTTTAAAAAAATTATTCTTCAAAAAAGCACTAACTTCAATAGCAAATATCTTTATGAAGGAGCAAGGTAGGAAAATTTTCCGGTAGATTTTCAGAATGCTTGAACAATTATCTAAGTTGAAAATGTCCTCAGATTTTGAATAAAATTACTTTTTAATGGTGAAAAATCGATTTGAAAAGTTGTTATTTTGTCAAAAATCAAGTTTTAAAAACACTTAAATTGATGACGTCATCAAGTGATGATGATGACGTTAAATTATTTTTCGATATAATGTAAACTAAAGTATAAACAATTATCTTTAAAACCTGTGGTTCGAAATGACTGTATCTTTTATACTTTTGAATCTACGGATACTTAAATGTAGGCTACAATTGACTGCCAAAAGCGTCTATACATATATATATATGCTTCACGACAATCTGTTGTAAAACAGGGGTTCCAGAAAACCCATTTCCCGATACTCCTGAAACATGACATTTTTTTACAGTCGATTTGGACAAGTTCTAGACGCCCTGCAAAGTTTCAGATCTCTAACTCAATTTTAACATGGTTTTTAAGGCACCTGAATATGGCGATTTTGGTTTTTTTACCTAATTTCGTATAACATGCTGGCGCGTATTTTGCGCAAATTTCTTAAAAACCTCCACATAACTATTTCTTATTCATGTCATTTTTACATTGAATTAGAATGTTTTGAACTTAAATATACCTGCTGAACTACTTTCGATGAGTCTTAATGCCTGGAAAACAATAAAGGGGATATAATAGTATAGGGGGTAAATAGTATTGTGAATATAAGGGCAACGGTTATGCTTGCCAGCATTGTGATTGTAAAACTATTTTGTATAATATTCTATTTTGTTTCCTTTAAAAAATTAATTCCTCCTCAGATATTGAACAATAGTAACCCAACTGACTCCTTCGTAAAGTGCATGTACTTCTACGTCATCACCCTGACCACGGTGGGACTGGGTGACATTTCCATGACGGAGGCTAACCACCTCGTTCTTATCCGGGTCTTGTTCGTCTTTTGTATTGGTGGGTTTTTGTTTTGTTTCTTCTTTTTTCTTGTTTTGTTTCTCCTCTGTGTTTTGCCTCGTCCCCCTTTTGCGGCAATACGTATTTATTGGTTGACAGCTCACAGCATTTGATTTTACGTTTTTGTGTGCAGCACTCCGCTGATTTTCAGCGTTTCCAATAATACCGTTCTCCACAGGTCTGACGTTAGTGACCTCAGTGTTCAATGCTATCCGGTCTGTATCTGCAGCTCATACCAGGTAACTTCAGACAATATTAATAATATTGACATATTGTGTACAATATTAATACTTTAATACATTGTAGATATCCTTCTTACAGTGCACCGATAATTCGTGGCGGACATGATATCGAAATTCTGATTGACCTTTCGATTTGACTTTCTAATTGAATTTTATAAAGCAAGACATATGATTTTCCGATTGAATTTTATAAAAAAAGTAACGCCAACTTTAAGTTTGTTTTTTTGGACGTTTTTAACTCTCTTAGGATGCTGAAAGCAAAAGGAAGGAAACTGACCTCGAAAGCCCAGGAGGTCGTGATGGACGGAGCAAACAAGTTGATGAGACACACCAATAATACCAACAACGGAGACGGACAAACAGACCTCCTCACTAAAGATGATGACATGGAAAGTAAGTGGTTTTTAAGATACCTTGTTGGGGGAGGAGGGGGAGGGGGAGGAGGGGGAGGTCACTTGAGAGTGAGTTTATCAAACTTTTTGTGCTCTAAGACTTATTCCAATCACCTGTGCTCGTAATCTGGAATCAGTAAAATCACATGATCTTTCCAATTCTTCTCAACTAAATACCCTGATAAAGTGATAGTTATCATAATTGTACGACAAAAAGGAGTATAGATCATCGTGTGCTGGTACGGCAATAACACCTTAACAGTATTAGAACTTTGACCGGTCACGTACAAAGTTGTAACATTCTAGGTACTCAGAAGATGATATAAAACTCAGAGTTCAATTAAAAACCTCGAATTAGTATGCCAGAATATATGCAAAGTTTCATCAGCTTCAAGTAATGATAGGAGAAAGCCTTAACTCCTTAAAAACTTTGCAGACTTCAAATTGAGTAGCGGTGCCAACGCCCAACTACAAAGTCTCAAGCACATACTTAGATTCTACTCGGAACTCAATTAACTGGAATTTACCATGTCAGAATATATTCAAAGTTTCATCAACTCCAAGTAACGATGCCAGAAAACATTTAGAACCTCATCAGCTGCCAGTTAGAGTGCAATAGTAAGATAGTACCAGCAAATCGTGAAAGGTTTAATGCGAGTTTTTGTTGGGAACGTAGGGTCGTGGACAAAATTGGAGACATGTTGCTACTTATAAGTGGTCAGGAAAATATAGGATATAGTTGAAATGTTTCCCCAGCTCAGCCGATCATGCTCACTAATGGTCTCCTCAATTAGTGAAAATAGTGAGGGAAATTAATTAGTGAAAATAAGGAAAAACTCGTGATTGAACAAAATGAAACTCGTGAGTTGGGCTTAATTAGGTCGGGGTATTAATCATAGTTATTATAAGTGACTGTTAGAGGGCTGTTAGAGGGCTGTTACCGTAACAGCCGGTCAGGATTGTACCTATTTGCCTATTTATAATAATATAAGAACTTTAAGCAAAGTTTCAAGTATTATCCCTTTAAACTAATATGTTCGAAAATCAGTGAATAAATCTAAAGCTTAGTTAATCCTACCTGGGTACTGCAATGCTACTAATCTCTACTAATCTAAAGCTTAGTTAATCCTACCTGGGTACTGCAATGCTACTAATCTCTACTAATCTAAAGCTTAGTTAATCCTACCTGGGTACTGCAATGCTACTAATCTCTACTAATCTAAAGCTTAGTTAATCCTACCTGGGTACTGCAATGCTACTAATCTCTACTAATCTAAAGCTTAGTTAATCCTACCTGGGTACTGCAATGCTACTAATCTCTACTAATCTAAAGCTTAGTTAATCCTACCTGGGTACTGCAATGCTACTAATATAACTTGGATAAGTTGCACAACCACCGAGTAAAGGAATGATCAGTTTATCATGATGTTAATTTTCAGATGGACAACACGAGATGGTGGAGACTACCTTTATGAGTTAAGGAATGATCAGTTTATCATGATGTTAATTTTCAGATGGACAACACGAGATGGTGGAGACTACCTTTATGAGTAAAGGAATGATCAGTTTATCATGATGTTAATTTTCAGATGGACAACACGAGATGGTGGAGACTACCTTTATGGCAGTGGACGAAGAAAATGCTGGGTTTAACTCTAGCAACCACTACAACAACCACTACAGCTAACTATCACAGCTGAGCATATTTTGCAAAGTAAGCTTTTCATTATCCTTTCGTATTTTGTTGGTTTTTCAACAGAATAATTTTTATTTTATTGTCCATTTTTTAAGAAACAATTACTATTTGTAATATTTTTTATAAACTCTGTTGAATATATCAATGATTTGTATTTTGTTCATAGTTATGACAATTTTCGTTTCTTCACAATGAAGTTAACCACTTCATTAACTCGCATTTAACAATTGCGGTAGGTTACAATTGTTCTATTAATCTAATTTTTATTACGTGAGAACAAATAATAACCATCAAAATTGATTATGTAGAGTCTAACAAGCATTATCTTATCTATCTATTTATGATTTATTTTCAGGATTTGCGGAGTCTGTGAAAAGATTCGTAATCGAAAATCAAAGTTTAATTACCTAAATATTGAGGTGAGACGAACCATGTATTACACCAAAAAAGATACGCGAGATTCAGCGAGCTTCCGATTTTAATACGTGGGAAGGATACCCACTTTTAATGATGTCCACTCCGAGAACTGTTAACGTAATATTTATATTGAGGCGGCATATGCGGCATATTGTGCGACATTGTGTGCGACATTATGAGCGAGGGAACTGACAAACTTAGACACTAGCAAGCAGAACTTGAGAACTTATCTTTTGGTGTTTATTAGTAACCACACTAAGATCTTACTAGAGTACTCAAATGTGAATTATAGCTTTTGTGGCTATTTATCGAGAACTGAGTCGGCCAACCATTTGAATCGTAGGGGCTCAAGAGTCGATATGTGGAGCTTTTAAATTAAATTTTTATACGTATTTATCCTTGTTGAATATATATTATGTTCATTTTATCTTATCTCCATCATCTTGAACTAATTTTAATTGTACGGAAGTTTTACAGCAGATCATTGTAAAATTGTAACTCTGAAAACAAATCCACCCCTTCAACTATTTAATTTTGAACAAATAAAACTATATTAGTTTTAGAAAACCTAATAAATAGCAAACAATTGAATAATGTTATCGGTAGCTTAAATTGAAAATACCTGAGTGATCCACCAGTGACCGTAAAACTTTAATTCACCTCCATTTCATCTCTTTACTACTTTACTATCATTTCCCAAGAAACACTTCATTTCTATAACTTCAAAAAATACTTTTTGTCGGCTGGTCAAATGCCAAACGCAGGACTTTTTGCCATGCTGCAGCCTCCGTAATTTACGAGAAATACTGAAATAGGTAATGAAGCTTGGCATCGACTTTTGACAGGTGACTTATTGTAGTTCTAAGTGTCAAATTGGAGCGGCAGATAGTTTTCTTGAGCAGCAGAATCTGTAAGGCTGTTTAATTTTTCACAATCGCAGAAACCAAAATTATTCATTCCATGGCCACTTTTTTAGTTAATTTAAAAAACTTCGTTGATACCAAAAGTTTAAATATAACAAAATCACAATCATGTGTTGTAAAGAATCCCTGAATATGGAGCAATAATGAAAACGGGGAGAACAAATTAACAAAAATCACGTATAAGTAATACCAGAATTGAAATAAATTCTGCTGAGTGCTGACTTAAAATTAACAAATGTTTGTCATTGTGATCATAGCAAAGTAACAATCATAAGATCCGACATATTGATGTAGGAGTAATAAGCTGTATTTTGCGCTTATTTTATTTTGTAATTAAGTTAAGATTTTAATTTACAACCACTCCAGATATCAAAATTAGACATTGTTTTTGTAATTGAATATATTGTGCTAATAATACTAAAAGCTTCTTTTGGTATTTTAGTTATTCTAACAATGTTCTGGGTCACCGTATCACAATCAAACTGGTGTTTGTTGGCTCCCGTCTCCTTTCATTCACGTTTCCAGTGTTCGCTTCTGTGTTTGCTGTGCCACTCGCTCTTCCTCCTGAAAAAAGAAACTGTATGAAAACCTCATTTTCATGGTAAAATATCTGTAGCTATTCGACTAAAATCCCTGTGTCAGGACAATTATGTTGATAAATAAATATCGATAGTATTAATTAATATTCATCATTCATATATCAATATTTGAATACCATGACTTGTAGAAGTTTCCACGTTGGTTATGTACTGATAAGACAGCTGCATCTTTGACCGGATAAATGCTCTGAAGCTAGAAACGGCCAGACTATAAATGTAGAAGTTGCTGATGGTGTTTAAAGACAGGAGCGACAGTGCAACTCTAAAGAACGTGGTGTGGAATGAACTCTTGCTCTTGTCATCAACACTAACAATGGATTCCCCAACATGGTAAGCAACATATGGTAGGAGAGACAAGCAGAAGACTGTGGCTGTAAGGACTGTTGTCACGATCCCCTGCCACTTCAAACTTTCTCTGCTCCGGGTAACAACTTTTCTGGCTTCAATCAGCAAACAAACGGTGGTTAAAACAACCAGGCATGTTGGAATAAATGCAAATAGCACTGCCATAAAAGGCATCAGATAGTGCAAAATCTCCGAGGAGAAACCATAATCGCATCCATAGCCCTGAATTGAAAAGAAAACATCGTCTTTATCTACGAGAAGGAGTGTCATAGGTAAGGTGAAAGCTGCCAACCAACATGTCACGCAGATCAAGTGTGCTTTCTTCGAAGTGGTTGTTCCAAATTGGAGGGGATATTTCAGGAGGAGCAGCTTGCTGGTTGTCATGGCACAGATAAGAAACACACTCGTCACGTTGGAATAGTAACTTGCATAGGATATCAAGTAGCAGAAGAAGTTTCCTAGGACCCACTTATCAAAGATGACAGAGACCATCCTTGGGAGAACGTCGGTAGCAGATACAATCAGGTCACAAACTGCTATGTGCTGGATGATGACAGTGATGACTCGGTGAAGTTTAAATGCCTTGTACTTTATGGATGCTATGAGAATGGTTGTGTCTCCTATTAAAGATGAGGCAATGACGAATAGATAGTATCCGGCCCAAGTGTATCTTATAGCATCACTTTTAATGCCATAAGCAGTCATCATTCATATATCAATATTTGAATACCATGACTTGTAGAAGTTTCCACGTTGGTTATGTACTGATAAGACAGCTGCATCTTTGACCGGATAAATGCTCTGAAGCTAGAAACGGCCAGACTATAAATGTAGAAGTTGCTGATGGTGTTTAAAGACAGGAGCGACAGTGCAACTCTAAAGAACGTGGTGTGGAATGAACTCTTGCTCTTGTCATCAACACTAACAATGGATTCCCCAACATGGTAAGCAACATATGGTAGGAGAGACAAGCAGAAGACTGTGGCTGTAAGGACTGTTGTCATCTGTAGCTATTCGACTAAAATCCCTGTGTCAGGACAATTATGTTGATAAATAAATATCGATAGTATTAATTAATATTCATCATTCATATATCAATATTTGAATACCATGACTTGTAGAAGTTTCCACGTTGGTTATGTACTGATAAAGTATTTTCGAAAATGGATAAGTTTTATTGCATGTGCAACGCGCCAAGAAGAAAAATGAGCCATAATTTTTTGCATAAGAACTATATCTAATATTTTCTTATAATTTCTCTTTTCTTTTGAGATAATGATATCCAGCTTGATCTTTAGCTTGAGTCTGAGGGTATATATATAATATATAAAATGCACAATAAAAAAAGCGGATTTGATTAGATCCTCGTAATTCTTTGCATCATTTATAATTAACATCAATTCTATAGAATATATACATAAATATGGGTAAACTAGACCTGCATAAGCCAGGGGAACGGCCCATAGCAGGGTAACCAGGATGGCCCGGCACCCAAAAACCTGATTAACTAGCAAAGATAAAAAGGCAACAATAGGTAGAAATAGATAACAATACTATACCGATATAAGATTTATAGTTCAGAAAGATCAAACCGGGATGTTTCTTCAGTTAGTCTTTTGTAAGAGTCCATGGTTGCCGTAATCTTGTCTCTATTTCTTTTCTTCTCCGTGTTTTAGTAGCCTTGCTGTATCGAGGAGTTAAAGAAATGTCTGGTATGGTATACTATGGTCCTGGGAGGTCCTGGGAGATGTCATGTCAAAAGATAAATTTAAAGGGCTGAAGAGGTCAATGAAACACATAAGGGAAGCTGAGTAAGAAACATGGTTGTCCCTTCCACAATCTAGAAAAATTAGGGGAGGGGAGAGAGAGAGAGAGACAAGCATTGGGTCAAGCTAGAAGTGCCGACTGTCCTGTGGACGCCCTTAGAACTGGCTGGCTAGCAGCTTAGATGGCAAGTACGTACGGTACAGGGCTTTAAGTACGTACGGTACAGCTACTTTTAAAGGTACGTACCGTACAGGCACTGTAAGGTACAATTTTTTTTTCAAATTTTTAGAATCAACTTCAGTGAATAACTTGCAATTTTTGATTAGTATTATCATCATAATTTTTGAGATAGAAGTCGAAAATAAACACAGTGGTTAAAACAATAAAAGATTTAAGAGGAAAATATGTGTACCGGATCGCTCTTAACCGGTACTACACTACTACTACTTGTAATTATCATTAAATTCAATCCTTTTGTTGCAGTATACGAACACCAGCTTTTCAGCTAGCTCAGGTCGCAACCTTAATCTACGCTTGTCCATAATATACTCGTAATCTCTAAAATTAGTCTCACAAATTGACGAAGGACTTAAAACACTGAATACTATTTGGGCCAACTTGTTTCCATTGCTATCAACTGGATTTGTACCTTTCAGCCTACTTTATTAAGTACGTACCGTACAGCTAATTTAAAGGTACGTACCGTACGAACTTCACATCTTGGGCTAGCAGGACCTGTTGCAAGTCTGGGAACAATCTGGGGAGGGGAGGGTGATCGTGTTAGAGGGACAATTTCGATTACTAAGGCTAATATAAAAGAGACTTTAAGAAGGTTCATAGAAATCTAGATACTTGGTAGCTCTAGCGAACCCCACAATGTTACTGATAGAGAAGGTGTGATGGAAGGTGTCCTCTCTCACTCTGACGGTATAGTTACCAAAGTAGTATTTCCTGTGTAAGGAGGATACTGTACAGCTTGTGAGATATTGTGCTGTAGTTTCATTGTCTTCATCACACTTTTTGCATGCTGAAAACAAATATGTATATATTCTATAGAATTGATGTTAATAAATGATGCAAAGAATTACGAGGATCCTGTCAAAACCGCTTTTTTTACTGTGTAGAAGTTCAGCAATGAAATATATATATATATACATATAATGATAAAATATTTCTGCAGAAGAAGTTTCCTAGCACCCACTTATCAAAGATGATAGAGACCATCCTTGGGAGAACGTCGGTAGCAGATACGATCAGGCCACAGAATGCTATGTGCTGGATGACGACAACGATGACTCAGAATGGTTGTGTCTCAGCTCCTATTATTAAGGAACTGTTTACACCATTGCAATATTCAAAACCCCTAAAAGAAATCAAGTCATCCTAAAATGGTGATCAGTACAGATCAAGACAGCTAGAGTGAAAATTTGTTTCTCCAAGCAACTATATCATCGGCATTCGGCTAATATCTTAAGCTTATTAAGATCATTCAAAGAGTTAAGTTTTAAACCTCTACGGGTCAAATCATTCACAATAATCTTGAACAAATTCTTACGATGCGCACCGACGCGCCCTTTACAGTTTGTTGTGACAGCAAACTTTAACGCTAATGCAGCGGGGGAGTCATCAGCACTACGCAAGATATGACCTAGGAGCTTCCACCTTGCTTTAGGGACACGATCGTCGATCTGATAGCTTTACTGCATACTGACTTACATCTTAGGTATAACTATAAGTTTGCATTGGATATTGTTCCATGAGGCCAATAAATGTTCAGTAATGATCTAAGGTGTTTTCTATGGCAAATGTCTAGTTTTTCTAGTGACTTTGCAGTAGGACACCAACTACTGCAATTATACATGATGATTGATACAATTTGGGCTTCGTATACTGCTATCTTTCTGGTAACGGATATTAAAGATAAGGAAATGACGAATACTAGATAGTATCCGGCCCAAGTGTATCTTATAGCATCACTTTTAATGCAATAAGCAGTCTTGTTACTGTAATCACCAAATTATTTGTTGTTGGCATGATAAAGTATTTGCGAACATGGATAACTATTACATGAGTGATGAGCGACAAGAAGCAAAATTAGCCATATATTTTTTTGCGAAAGTCAAAACGCGACAACTAGCGCTGGATGGCGACAACTAGCGCTATTCGCTTTCCAGTGCTGGATAGCGACAACTAGCGCTGGATAGCGACAACTAGCGCTGGCCATCGATGGCCAGCGCAAAATGTTTGCGATATTATTATTACTCGTCAGCTAGCGCTGACCAGCGCAATTATAACTCAAAATCAAATATTTGCGATATTACTCGTCATGGCTAGCACTGGCCAGCGCTAGCCAGCGCAAAATATTAAAATCAAATATTTGCGATATTATTATTAATCGACGGCTAGCGCCGGTTAGTGCTGGCCAGCGCAATATACCAAAATCAAATATTTACGATATCAATCGCGATATTATTCATCAGCTAGCGCTGGCCAGCGCAATGCCATTGCCAATATATAATACATCAATTTTATTTTTACAAATTTAGAGGTAGACTTTTTGTCGGCTGGTCGAATGCCAAACGCAGGACTTTTTGTTATGCTGCAACCTCCGTAATTTATAGAAATCATGCCGTCTCTATTATAACAGCAACACTTCATCTTTATAACAGCAACACTTCATCTCTATAACAGTAACACTTCATCTCTATAACAGTAAAATTTCATCTTTATAAAAGTAACACTTCATCTCTATAAAAGTAACACTTCATCTCTATAACAGTAACACTTCATCTTTATAAAAGTAACACTTCATCTTTATAACAGTAACACTTCATCTCTATAACAGCAACACTTCATTTCTATAACAGTAACACTTCATCTCTATAAAAGTAACACTTCATCTCTATAAAAGTAACACTTCATCTCTATAACAGTAACACTCCATCTCTATAACAGCAACACTTCATCTCTATAACAGTAACACTTCATCTCTATAAAAGTAACACTTCATCTCTATAACAGTAACATTTCATCTCTATAAAAGTAACACTTCATCTCTATAAAAGTAACACTTCATCTCTATAACAGTAACACTCCATCTCTATAACAGTAACACTTCATCTCTATAATAGTAACACTTCATCTCTATAACAGTAACACTCCATCTCTATAACAGCAACACTTCATCTCTATAATAGTAACACTTCATCTCTATAACAGTAACACTCCATCTCTATAACAGTAACATTTTATCTCTATAAAAGTAACACTTCATCTCTATAAAAGTAACACTTCATCTCTATAACAGTAACACTTCATCTCTATAACAGTAACACTTCATCTCTATAAAAGTAACACTTCATCTCTATAACAGTAACACTTCATCTCTATAAAAGTAACACTTCATCTCTATATACATCTCTAATAACAGTATCACTTCATCCCCCCAGTAACAATTTAAATCATATCGACCACCATCTGAACTATATCAATCAACATCATCTCGCCGTGATTCGTGCACTTCATTTTCTGATAAATGTTATCCACCACCATAACGGTTACTCGA
Organism: Bolinopsis microptera; assembly: GCF_026151205.1. NCBI lineage: Eukaryota > Metazoa > Ctenophora > Tentaculata > Lobata > Bolinopsidae > Bolinopsis > Bolinopsis microptera. The sequence goes on along the minus strand of NC_087081.1, from coordinate 6,552,230 downwards.
ACTTGCAATCAATATAAATCAGATAACAGCAGCACGAACACCATCAGCAGAACACAACCAGCAACATGTCAGTTAAATCACGCCCTGATCACCTGACACCCACGTGACCACCCACGTGACCACCCACGTGACCACCCCGGAACTACTAAAGTAACAGTAAGACGTTGGTAGCCCCTCTTTCAGCGGTGTCAAAAACAAGACGGAGTCTCACTTATCAGTTAGCAGTTAAAAACACAATCTCTGGTGCACAGTTCTATATGGTGATCAGCGTGCAGTGGCTGCTAACGTTAGCTCTGTTACTGATAACATTTAGTGATTGTTGGCGTGCCGAGCTGATTGATGTTGTGTCTGGTTTTACTTTTAGATATGATTCAATTTTATGTTTATAAAAATTATAGCGCTGATTTTTGTGAAATGTTAGTTTGATTAGCTGAAAGGTTATTAATTGCAAATTTTGTAACATCCATTTCGGCTGATAAATTTTATTTGAATTAAAAATGTAATCTTATTAAGTTCTAAAAATGAAATATTAACTCCCATCTTATTCTACCGACTCACAATCTTACTATATATAAAGCGAGACGATATATATATATATCTGTGCCATTTTACTGACACCACGGCATCAACTTTAACGCGACTTTCCGCAAAAACCGTAAAAGATATACAACTGAAACTTTTTTGACTGGGTCAAATGCTTTTATGCTTTTCAAATCAGCATGAAAAAATAAAAAATTGGCCAAGGAATAGGAGTTTTAGAGCCCAAAATTTGGACCTCCAAGTGGTGTCAAAAACGCGAATTAAATAGGTAATAATTATTTTAGTCTCTTGAGTCTTGACACCATTTTAGGGTTATACGGGTTCCTGCTAGTCATACTAAACCAAACGGCTCGTCTTATATTTTCATCTTGGTTGAACGACCTTCGTCCCTCACAGAGTATGACTATGAACATGATAATGATATATTGCTGCAGACTGTTTTCTTCAACCAAATGACGCAACCATAGAAGATTTATACTTGAACATGACTAATCCCTAAACCTACCTGTTAGATATTGTGAGCACGCATTATTACTGGCTAGTGGAGATGACTCTAATTCTCCATGACATATTGATCAAAACCCCATCTTCACGGGTTTAACCAATCCCGTCAACAACCGTTCTGCCTTAATTGCTTTATATTCAGTGATGTTAAAACTGATAATCGTGATATTGGGGATCTAATCCATGCTACGTATTGTACTTTTAATTAATTAAAATCACAACCCAGCCTAATATAAGTATGACCGACTGGGTGGGCCAAAATCAGATTTATCAGCATGTGAAGTATTACCCTCGGGGAGTACCCCACTTGCTCCAACCAATAATCAATTAGTCTCGTATCCATCTTCTTCACTGCTCTTTCTTCTCTCCGCAACTAGATCTGGCTTAAGTGCTTTCTAATCTGTGGATTGGAAATAATGGCATTGGTTGTGAGTTTAATAAGCTGGTAAATTCCTACGCGAGCTATTAAAACTAATTAAAAAACTATTAAAGGTAGCTATTAAAACTAATTAATTTTGCTGCACACTCTGCTCGAGTTGCGTGTCCTCAGGGCCCCAGGCAGGGTCAAAGTCTCAACGTCCAATATAACAGATGTTAACTTTGCACAAAGCTTTGTGTTTCCTCCCTCAATCTGCCAATAAATGTCAAATTACTAGACAATAACTCTCTGCCAGTAAATGCAACGTGCCTTCACGTGCTTAACAGCCAGTAATGGCATTAAAGCTGTGCTAACTGGGGCTGACCGTTATTCATTTTCAAATCACCGCGGTAAGTAGATGTCTGCACCTTCTTAGTCTTACCTCCTCACTTCCTTATTTCCTAATGACAATGGTACCTTGCCCTTCCATTCCTGCGTTTCCCGCATCTGATACATTTGCGATTTCATCGTTATTTAAGTCTCACAATATTTAACGCTCGGGAGCCTCAAACATTAATTGCAATTATAAGCGGTGCAATTGATGAGAATTTGCACCACCGTAATTGCAATTAATGTTTGAGACTCCCGAGGGTCAAGGTTAGAGGTTAAGAATTTAATCGTGCACCAATTATCGAGCGCAAGTATATTAATATCTTCCAGGTAAAAGTTTAATTAACTGTTCACGTTTTCTTACTGGACGCTCATAACGTCACTGCATATATAGCAAGCATGAGCAGATTAAAATGTGAAGCTCTATGTAAAACTTTATTGCCCGCTGGTTACTTTTCACAACTGTCAGCTTGTTTAATGAACTTGAAGCAGCTGACTAGCTCCGTCCTACCGTACCCGCAAATGTGACTTGAGTGCGAGCTGAACAGTTCCTGCGACCTACTTTAATACCCGAATGACACTCGAGCGCGAGTGCGCAAGCTGAATTTTACTCGCGTTATGTGCTATCGGCTGACAATCCGTGGACTTCATGACCTCTTTGGTTTGGTTTAACTTTAATAACATGAAACTACTTTCTTAACGGCTCCACAGTTGGATTATATCCATAAATCAAAATTTTTAATTTCATCTTAATATTGAACTTGAAGTTGAAAGTATAAAAAAGGAAAAAAATCGCCGTAGGCGTACGTATAGTCGTGTACTTTATACCAATTGTTTCACATGTTCTCAACTTATGTTATTACTAGTGTAACCCGGCCTACGGCCGGGATTTCACTGCCGCAGTTAAAAAGGGTGGGAGTAATTACCCGCTGAGTCAAAACCCGCATTAGGTGACCCAATAGTTTCTTAAACAATAATCTCATAATCAGTTATTTCTTGTGGATAATTAAGTCATTATTAGCCATGAGGCACCACACTCCATGATCATAAGGTCTGAACACCGAGTATTACACCTCATCACTCCCGTCTTGAACCGCTTTCTATTTTTATTTAAATCGTTGTTATAGATTGAATCGAGCTAGTTCCTAGCTCTCTCCTGATTCTTCTAGAACCTTCCACGAGGACCAAATATCTCTTGATATTTACGGGTTAAACCACTAGTCCGTAAACAGGACAGTTAAAACCACTAGTTCGTAGAGAGGATAGTTAAACAACGGTTAACTACCTTGTTTTAATTATAAACTTAGACCTCTCCGAAACATGTAGGTTTAGCGTAAGGGTCAAGGTTCTGCGATCTTAGTTTGTTCATTATTCCAATTATTCTGATTTTATCATCATACTATCTTTCACTTGAACTTCGAGTATCTATCTATTCTCCACGCACCGGTGATAACAGATTGGCGACGAGGATAAAACGGCGACGAGAATACAAGTACGACATGGACGACACGAAGCCACCAAAAGATATGCCCTTGACAACAGGTAAGATTCAAACTGTTACAGACCAGATGAGTCGTATTTCAATCATAGGTAAACCCCGCCAGTTTGTATACGGCGATAACTTTCATCAGTTTTGCGATCGGTTCACGGAATACGTAACCATAAATGAGTTAAAGAAAAACCTTGACATGATATTTCTATCCTTGGTCGACAATAGAACACACGCATCTTTGAAATCCGTAGAATTGGATGATGATGATAAAGCCGATGCAGCTAAATTATGCGATGTTTTTAAGAATGCCATAAATCCGGTCGTAAGCAATGCAAATGCTCTTGCAAAATTATATAATCTAAAGCAAAAGAGCCATGAATCCATTGACGATTATAATTATAGACTTGGTATCATAGCCCAGAATCTAAATTATTCTCCATCTGACCTTACAAGTCATAAATTAGAAGCTTTCATACAAGGCCTTAGAAACATTGCCATAAAAATAGAAATTGTCAGAGACAGAAAGAACTTAACATATGACAAGGCAGTAAGTAGTGCCAAATCTCTCGAGGCTTTCTTCATTGAAGATAACAAAAATAATTCGGACGATACATAAATTAAAAATATCCGTAATAGCAACGTGAGTAGATCAGCAGGTCCGTCAAGCCATAGAGCAAGGAATAGATCGAGAAATAGATCAATGAATCGTTACAGTTCTAGATCTAGATCAAGATCAGTGAGTCATATTGATTCTGATAATAGCAGGAACCATTCGAAATCTCGGTCCAGAGATAGAAAAAAAATCTTCGTGATCGTTCTAGATCAAGCTCCTACCCTGAATCATTTCGTACAGATTCAAAATGAGATAGATATATCGACTGGCACGGGACAACATATTGCCCCAGAACCTGGTACTGCAGTGAGTCAACCAGGCCATCATTCGCCCGATAACACTATCCCATTGACCGGCATAACTAGCACGGAAGTAGACCCTACGACCCTATGAAGCTGTATATGAGAGGTTAGCAAGGAATAACCCAAGGGCTACTAGAAGTCTACCTATTGATAGGTTTGATTATCGTCATGACCACGTGACGGTCAATAAAAAGTACAACAAGAAAAGGAAGTGAGTACTTGATTACTGTAATTCTGCAGATGTGTGAGTTTCTAAACTAGCAACGAAGTCGTATGATACTATTTCTCGGATATAATTTTAGGTGTGCCCTGAGCGCTCGGGTACCTTTTAAACCGATTAATCAGTTATGATCATATTATCGAAGACTTCTTTTAATCATGATACTCTGCTAGTTTTAGTACTTTAGCCAGTTAAACTTTATAATTTATATTTATACAACTAGTTTAAATCACTTTCTGGCATACTCACACCGCCATATTAATTAAGTATAAATGGCGTGTAGCAGGATATTACAATTACAATTATATATTACAAGGTCAATCTAATAAATGACTATTTCCCCCGTTCGTAACAAAAAATATTCTTCCAGAGAAAGAAGAGCCCGGACCCCAGGCAGTAACGAACGGAGAGGCCGCAACGATAGAAGAGGAAGCGACAACAGAAGAGGCAGCAGTGACAGGACCAGCAACAGAGACAGAAGGAGCAGCAGAGACAGAAGGAGCAGCAGAGAAGGAGCTCATAGAGTCACTAGAGAGCGTCACCGTAATGGAGACTGATAGCCCCGCAGACGAGATAACCCCGCAGACGGAGATAACCCCGCAGACGGAGATAGCCCCGCAAACGGAGAGACCTTGGTGTCAGTGAACGTGACAAGTCAGGCCTTGCTGCCAGCTAACAAAAGTGGTAAGAAAAGACCTTTGAACGATTTAGCTAAATATCATGGTCATACTCAATCACAGAAAGCTTCAAAACTGATGGAAGCGATCTCTGATAAACAAACAACTAATCATATGATTCAACTAGGTGCCCCTGAGCAAGCGAGGCTACGGAAGCACGAGGCCATATGGGCCGGCATGTGCCCCTGGAGCCCTGGGCACAAACCCCGCCTTCAAACTTCTTTAAACCGGGGTATCACCCTCTCGCCATGCTGTGGCGGAATAACCCCATACATCCCTGTCCACGCATTCGCGTCCATAGCGGACCAGAACGAGATCAGAAAAGATCTCCTAGGGATCTGGAACCCCAAAAAACTACTGGAAAGGACTGAGACCATAGAAGCGGAACAATATTTCCACCTTGCTATGGTGGACCGCCAACAGCAGGTGGGAGTAAGTCCTTTGTGACATATCCCTACATCAAAGTATTTTAGTCCTTTGTGACATATCCCTACATCAAAGTATTTTAGTCCTTTGTGACATATCCCTATATCAAAATAATTTAGTCCTTTGAGACATATATTCTATATATTATAATATAACACTGTTACTTTTGTAATATATCACTACTAATTTTACTACCTTGGTGCAGTTATCAAAAATGCGTCTATTCATTTCTTGAAAAATAAAAACCAAAAACAACATACGATTGTAAGAATCATAAATCAAAATATAATTGAGGTGTCGATCATATTAGATCATAATTGGGAATTCCACAAAATCTATGTTGATAATACCCTTCTTCTATGGACCCTTACCCACATGTTACTACCGCTCTATTGAAGCCCTACACATTACTTCTTCTCTACTGAAGTCCTAAACGTCACTCCTGCTCTATTGAAGCCCTACACATTACTTCTTCTCCACCGAAGTCCTAAACGTCACTTCCGCCCTCATGAAGCCCTGAAAATTTCTCCTGCAGTTACCTTAGTCCTTAGAAGACACTAATAGAGCCCACATCACCCCAAAGACCTTGAAGATCTAAGTTGACAATAGTTGGGCGAAAGACTTACCTTCTGGATCAACCGTCATACTAAAGCTTAACTAACAAGAATAGACACGATCCTAGTTGATGAACATCAGCTCACGCCAACAACGGCTCATTGAAATACTTCTAAATGGACAATCCGAAAACTATAGTTTTTTAATAAATAAAATAACAGACTGGAGAAAATAAAATTTCCTTGAAGACCAACGAACAATTCGTGTAAATTATTTTTAATAGAATATGGAGAAGAATTGAATCTGTGAATTCGTGTTAACATTTGATTTTCAATATGTGAGATATTTGTGACAAGACCCATAGCTTGTTTTTCAAAATTGTGGACGTATAATAAAAACCCCGTAAAGATTTTATCTACCAATAAAATCTTTTTCTGTGTCCGTAGGGATCTGTTATAGATTGAATCGAGCTAGTTCCTAGCTCTCTCCTGATTCTTCTAGAACCTTCCACGAGGACCAAATATCTCTTGATATTTACGGGTTAAACCACTAGTCCGTAAACAGGACAGTTAAAAGAGAAATTAACCCTTGTTAACTCCGCACCACACCCGCATATTATATTTTAAAACACGCATAACATTGTCGTATGAACTCTCTCTCTCTCTCTCTCTCTGCAGTCCAAACAGACCCCAAACACTAACAGTCCCCCCTCCCCTAATAAGCTTAAGGTATAACATTACAGCGAATCTTCCAGGCTAATCCAATTATGACGCTACTTAAATGCAGCTATAACATATTACACAGTAATGAGATAGAGAGAGCAAGCCCCGTAACTCTTGCCGTTCTGCTCACGCAATTTTATGTAACATTTGTGGTACAAAACCATCAATTAAACCACTTACCATCGGCCGATTTAAAAAAAAATTTCCTATGGGCTTCATCAGAGTTTTGTCGACACTATACCGAAAAAATCAGTCCCGTAACTCTTACCGTTTTTTTTGTATAACCGACCGGAAATTACACACGGACAGACAGACAGACAGACACACATACACACACACATTCTGGTGTTATTAAGGTGATTAACATTTGTCTGCAGTCTACTTGCACAATCTTCTAGGTGAGGAAGTCGATCAGTGGAAGTACAGACCCTACAGTTTTCAGCCGCGCGTCACGTGTTACTCAGTATATCACGTGATCAAACAACTGATCAATTGGAACGCGCGCAGCGATCACGTGACGTCTAACGCGCGTGTCACGTGGTACAAACCAAATGTGCGTCCCATTGTGCATTTAGTGTCGATTGTGTGTTTGGTTTCAATTCATTTCATGTACACTCTGTGTTAGTCACCAATGGCCCGACATTTGTGTCTTTCCTCTCGCAATCCCTGAAGCTTTTGTTAGCCATCATCTGCACTGATCTCGCAATTTCAGTAAGTCTATATCATATATAATTAAAATATTATTATCCCCTTATTATAATGTACATTTGGTGATAGTTGCCCCTTGTATCAGTCATTACTCTTCTTATTCAACTGAAGTCACAATCTCACTGCAAGTCCGTTATACTCCGTAATATTGGCATTTGCCACGTCATCAATCAGTTAATGAGTTAACTATAAACTATTACCCATGCCACGGACCGGCTAGACATTACTTTGACCCCGGTTTAAATCACTTACTGCGCTCTATCTAGACGTGTTGCAGGTGTGCAGAAAAACGATCCCTTGTTTAAAATAACTAAACAAGAGCACCACTCAGTCAAGATTACAAGCCGGTTATACTAATGGGTAATGTGGTTTACACTACTTTACCACTATAATTACACTAGGGTACACTACACTTACAGTTAGATACAGTCTATCAGGGTCCATTAGGATGTGCTACACGCAGTCTGTAAGCTGCTACAGTCATTATTTGTCACAATCTTTGGGTCACGTGATCACTGTCGGGACGTTAAGTGACATATTGTCTCTTATCTTTAGCCTTGTTTATCATTACTGTAAACCCCTCACTTTTTAGTTTGTTAACTGGTGTTTTGTTTCATCGGGGCAATGTAGGTGTGATGAGAAAGATGGGGGCATGTGGAACGCTGCTATCCCAAAACTGCTGCATTTTCGATATCCACAATCTAGTGGACCATGCTGATCTTTGATAGTAATTTTAAATTCCCGCAGATTGTATCCTGTAAATTACGGGCGTTTGATTTAATATTTAGTGCAATAATAATGTAGGTGTGATGAGAAAGAAGTAGACTGGTATTTTTTGAGAGTTGATTTTCATAATTTAGCAAATTTGTTGCTTTCTTTACATCTTTACATCGTGAATATCTTCTGCTTTCTGACACCTAAAATTCAACAAAACGCTGTATTTCCCACGATTAACAGACTGTTACTGTGTTAATACCCATATTGGATTCCTGCAGACTGTAATACTGTTATATATGCAGACTGTAATATAAACAAATACAATTCGTTAGTAAACTAATTTAGTTCAAGAGTTCATTCGCTACAGTTGTTTGGTGATCATAATTATAATAAGGATTCATACGTCTGGTATTTGCTCATGTAAGTACCTAATAACAACATGCAATGTCCTGAAAGCTGGTAGTTGTGGTAGTTTCATTTCAAAGTATACAAATACTTAAATAAATACACAAACTGCTATTTATGTGATAATGATATCCACATAAACGTGGCCTACTACTTTTTAATTCCCTTGTTTGAGATTCCTACAGATTATTTCCTAATGTTGGTTTCATCATTAGTGAACTAGTTCATTTGCTCGTTTCATCCTACCGAATGCAGGTGTAAACTGTATACATGAACAATCGTTAGGTCACGTGGTCACATACACAATTGTTGGGTCACGTGGTCACATAAACAATCGTTAGGTCACGTGGTCACATAAACCCGGCCCTGTGTGGATAATGGTGATTTGCAGTTTCTTTGTTTGAATATTGAGAATTATTCAGGAACCCCATACCGATATAATAGTGGCCGAAAGTTGATACTTGTTTATCATGTGTTACACGCTGTTGTAAGAGTGTCTGAGTGTAACATGATAAACGAAACAATAGACCTTAGTCCACTTAAATACCATCCTATTGATATTTCGTGAGTCATTGTATTTATAAAGCGTTTGTCTGCAGTGATTTGTTGTTATATCAGGGTTGATTTCAGATTGATGAAGTTGCTTATCTTTTAAAAGAAACACTATTTTCCTGGTTTCATGGCTGATACGGACTACGGTATCTTAAAATACACCTATTGATAACACGAAATTGTCAGCCAATATATTAAGATATTAATCATCATACAATTATTAAGTTCAGTTAGAAGCTCATTTAACATGACTACTAACTTCGTTAGTCTCATTTTCCACTCTTACTTAAAAATTATGTGAAAGCCAGTCAATTTTACAGAACCGATCATATCTCTCATAAATATGAATTGACGCAGTCTTCACTCTTAACTAATTGCTTTATTCGGCGCTTAATAAACTTTTTAATTTCGCTCTGTTTTGACTATTATTTTCGAACCAAAACTTTGAAATATTACATATTCTGCTAGAGAAGAAAAACACATCTATCAAAACAAAGTTAATAATACACATTAATATATTAAAGATATCCGGTGTCAATCAGTCCTGGTTTAACAGGAACCGCCCTCCCATGTATCCCCCCTTTGTACACTTAAACCGCAAATTAGTTTTCTGTTATTTACTGTCATTAGATCAAATTGCGTCCTCTAAATTATCAGCGTCTTTTTGTATAAATCTTGTCATGAATTTTTGTATTCCACGGGCATCATCAATCTTAGGGAATAGTTACTGTTCTCGGCCCACCCTGAGTTCACTTGTTGATCATTTTGTCAATAATTCTAAGGAACAATAACTTTATTTCAAGTTCTGATCATGTTCATAGAATACTTAGTTACAGTGTACAATTAGCGTCGAGTTCGCAATTAGTGGACCATCTGTAATCTGTTTATAACCCTGTTCCTTAAGTAGTATTGAGTGAGCGTCAATTATTGCGCCCACAGGGATAATAACAAGAATCTTCAAATGTCAGGGGTTCTTTTTCTGCTTTAACATTCGAAAGGCTGTTCTTTAACCTTTAAACCAGTTTCATATTTTGATGCCCCAATATTTAAGGTTCTTAGATTTTCCGTGAACCAGTGCTACGTTCACCGCGATTATTCTAGAAATGTACGGGAACAATTGCTTAATGTACTATATTCATTACTTACCTACCCAAAAGTTTAATGCGTCCCAAAAAGGCATTATTTATTACCGTTTTTAACGTGTACCCGCTATATATTCGCACTAAGTTGCTATATCCGCTAATAGTATAGTTTAATAGGGTAGGGCTGGTTCTTTAGTCTGTCGCCTAACTGGAGTGAGTGTTTTACTCGGTTTTGCTCTACCACACAGTACTACTCATGACATGAGATGACTCATGAGACGTGGTGATGAGTCATCTCATCTTGTAACCATGAATACCCCTTTTTACTTGTCATGTTACCATGGTTACTTGGTTTTTACATGCAACCCGTTTTTAACCCCGCACATTATCTTATACCAGAGAGGCCCTATTTTTCTGTTGGTCGTTTCTTTCGGGGATTTGCTTTAAATTTGTTGACGAAGAATTTAAATTATATGGGTGAAGGTGATTGGCTCTGTTAAAGCAGGTCAACTGGACTTTATTTTCCGATATGATACTCTAAATTGCGTTTCATGAAAACTTTGCTGTAAATCTATCCGAGACCCGAATTTCAGTACTTCATTACTATATTTTGTCCGATTTAGCTGCTACTTTTCAGTAAAGTTTACAGTACTGTTTTATAGCAGCGACTTTTTGCTGATATACCCGACAAATTGAAGCAACGTTAAATTTGTCAGATATCTCCAAAAATTCGCTACAATAAACTAATATAATACATCACGTGTGGTGTGATAAGTATAATAAACATGATAAAGTATCTGCTCAAGCGCTATAGTATCTGACTCTCTCAATTTCACGGACTTTGATTTCTCTTCTAACGTGAACGTGCATCGAGCAGTAAAATCTGCACGTGCAGAAGCGTATCAGCACGTGCATCACCATGGCAACACGTGTTGATCGTGACGAGATAATAAGAGTATCAATAAGGCCCCAGATGTACACTTCAGACATCTTTGCACCATCACGTTTTCAGAAGATATCAGTATTTATACAGCATGGTTTTTGTTGATATTTGGAACATTGTAGTATTGAACAACATTCAGTTTGTTTTACCTTATTTGTGTATCACGTGCAATGTTACCAGTTTGGTCGCACCTCTACAGTCTAGTTCTACTCCTCAGTCTACAAAAATACCACTTAATACTTAAAATAAGTATGAGATAACCTCCAAAACCGCACCAATATATATATAACAAGATCCCGCACAGGTGTGTGCAGAAAGATATACACATCACATTAAGTATAGTGCAGGTTATTAGCTCCAATAATGGGATTACTACAGCCCAGATACAGGATCCCTAATGATATGGGTGTTGTGCACGTGCGGTAATAACATGGCACGTGTGTAAGTATGACTGTGAAGAGGATACCATCAATACTTTTAAAATATAACATGCAATTTTGTTTTGAGTTCCCTTCTGTTTTTTGTTGTTGGTATTCTTGGTTCGAAGATGTTTTCGTAATCTCTGTTATTGATTGGTCGTATCGACTTAGTTTATTTCTCTGTAGTTGCCGCCTCAACAGTCAACATTGATAAAGTTCGCGATAATATTTTCCGTGTCGTCATTCAGCCCGTCATTACCGTCTCCCAGGTACCACACTTCCCCTTTTTCCTGCTAATTCTAAACTTGTTCATGATATCACAACACTCTTGTTGGTCGTTACCTCCCAGTGTTTACTGTTGACCAGGTTAACTTCACTGTTTCCGCGCACTGTTCTTCTCTCTAAACTAGCACATTCTCTTCTATACCCTCGCTTCCTCCTCCTCACAAGCTTGTCAACCTCTCCGCCAATCAGAGAGCCCCATTCCGCCCACGTGTCCTCGTCAGCCAATCATGTCGCTTAGCAACCGCCCACGTGATGCCCACGTGACTTGAGGGAGCCAATGAGGAGGGATGGTGGGTAGGTAGGACAGTATCCTGGTTTAGACTCCTTTGAGAGGGACGGGGCACTGTAATTGGTATATACTCTGAGTAACAACTTGTTAACTCTGAGCATGAGTTAACTTGTTACTTACTTGCGCTGAGGAGGATTGTTCGGCTTATTTTAGCAGATTTTTATGAGGCTCTCTTTTATCTTTTTATGTTTGTTAGGACTCTTAACTTCTTAACTGTTTAGACTGATTATAGTTTGTATTCTCTGTTAGAGTTAATGTAGTATTTTTATTTGGTTTGATACTTTTCCCGTTTCGTTGAATATGCGTCAGCCGTCAGGAACCAGGGTTCGTCTATAGTTTGAATTTTGAAAACTGGTAGATTTACAGGATGTGATTGACGGTAGGTCTCAACATGTTTGCTCTGAAATAACAGTTTAATCCTGGAACTAAGAGGTTTATACTTAGCCTGATTTTGTTTTGATGAGTACAAAAATCCGTCTGTCAAAAGGATAATGATATCCACAAACCCTTCTGTCTTATCTAACAATATTTTCCCAGTAATTCTAGAAACCCGTCTCATCTTCAATCCAGACGTCAGTATGGAAGGTATTTTTTGCCGGTTTGAAGTATCCATAATCGAATGAGTGTGTACCTTCCATCAAACAAGTCTAGGATCCCACTTCCGTTATACTTATCGCAGCTGAAAATTATCAGATTATGTTGAATATATCTAGGATATGGGATATGATTTCTGTTTTTGCTCCTCCGCAACCGTTCCTACTCCTACAAGATGGCCCTCTCCTATGTCACAACATCAGAGTCATGGATCTGGACTAAATTTGATACAATTTCCACCAATAATTGATACAATTTCCGCGGATAACTTCTAATCTTGTTGTCTAATATTAACTCTGATATAATTCTCGCCCCTCTTACATATCTGATCTTGTTATCGCGGTTTCGTTGTTTGTGTTTTAAACACGTTTTATGATCTTGAAGCTTGTGTTAGTATTGTTGGTTTAAAGTCTCGAGCATGATGATCTGTCTGCAGATTAAGATATTAAAACTTACTCTGGATATTTCCTTAGACTTACTAAAGGTGAAACCCTCCGAATATTTGGCATTTAATTCCCGGAAAATGTTCGATTCGCAATTGCATAGCGTTAGACTGGTCAGAAGTTCGGAATTTCGTTTATCCTTTTCGCACATACTTCTCTCCAAATAAAAGGGCTCATTATTAATCGTGGTCCTGTGATTTGACAAACTCAATACAAAGAAAGGGATCCGTCCGGTTGTGAATAATTAGGGCTACAATTTGAGGGTATAGGTATTGTAAATATTATGAGCGGATCATATTTTGTTTACTGATATTTGTCATTCCTCCAGCTTTAACTGTTCCTCCTTGCACTTTCAGTCCGCTGTAATAGCGGTTTTGTGAACTTTCTCAGAGATTCTGCAGGATTGTGGGCTTCGTTATAATTAACGTGGCTGTTTGAGGGAGATTTGTTTCTTCGCAATCCTTGAATGTTAAATCAGTTTTAATATCAGTTTTAGTAACCTGTGAAGTGTTAACCATGCAGCCTGAGAATTTCAACAGAGCTCAGTTCGTTTGATGAGCGGCGAAACCGATTTTAATAGCGATTGCACCGATAAGTCGTGTTTGGGTTTCATTATGTCACCGATATAAACAGTACTGATTACTAATTACTGATAACCTTGTCACTTTAACTTCCTCACAGTTTCGGATATCGGTGTTTAGCGAAGTGCTAATCAGATTACTGGTAATACCTGATGGTGCAAACCAGTGTTTGCAAACATGTCCTTTGATGTTTAACCTTGCTAAGTAGCATAGATTAGAAGTTAAATGATCGTCTCGTTATTATTTGTCCAAGTTTCTATTGATCAATGATCGGCGATCGCCCTATCAATATTTGATAAGTTTTTATGGATTAACGATAATATGATCGCGTCTCTTTAATGCTGTCTAAGGAATGAACCAGTATCATGTCTTAACATGGTACACAGTGCTCAGATATTGTAATCTCATTATCTCGTCAAGTACTTCATGATTGTCACTTGAGAGGTTTTATCATCTTCACATTGTCTTCATACTCAAAAACTTTAGTGAGGTGTAAAATATTCAACATTTCAATTTTTCGATTTTATCAGCATCAGAAAGATATTTCTAAAATTTCAATTTGTTCTGTTTCTAGAGTTGTTCGTTTGGTGGCACTGCTTTCAATTTCAATTATGCCTAATACTATTTGCAAGGGTGTGTCCCAAAAACCTATTATTTCTAAGAAGGGTGCTCCAAAAAACACCCCCAAAATTTACCAAAACACGATCAGTATGACACGACCCACTGCTTCATGACGTCACACCACGTGTCATGACGCCGCGTGTCACCACTGCATACTAAACTACCAGTCCCAGACAACATTATTACAATTAGTCTGTTAGAATAATCACATTGTATCGGGGACATATTGGATACAATAAGAGGCCCTAAATTTATCATCTAATAAAGTAATAAGTGAACCGTAAACTGCATCAATCTGGTGCCAGAGTCCTTCAATCTGGTGCCATGGCCAGTCAGTCACCCGGAACAAGTGACTTCGTGACGTCACTAAGAACAAGTGACTTCGTGACGTCACTAAGAACAAGTGACTTCGTGACGTCACTAAGATTGCTGCTGGACTGCTGGGGGAAACTTTGATATGTGAGCCTGATCTCTTCTGTATCGAGATACTATCACGCACTGAGTGACCCCCCCCTCTCCCCCCCCCCCCCCCCCCCCCCCCCCCCCCCCCCCCCCCCATAACTAAGATAAACCCATCTGGCGCATATAAATGATTGAAAGAGATATCTATACAGATACGTAGTGCTGTAACTATAACAGAGACTACAGCAAGACTCACGTGTGAGGCCTTGTTTCTTCCCTCACGTGTACTGAGATAGTTTATAAACATGTGAACTAGGTACCTGCTCTCCATCTCCCTTAAACCTGATTCAATCCCCCAACTCTAGCAGTAAATCTCACCTGCAGGACCCTCATCATCATAACAATCATAATGATTTACTTGCTATTTCGGGCCCTGAGCTGCTCGGAGTTGGGAGGTTGAATGGGTTTAATTTCATTGGTATTTAGTGCGACTGTTTAATTTTATCCGTGCTGGCTGTGGATTTGCAGTGGTTTTAACTGCCTCTCAGATACAGCTGGTAGAAGAGCGGTAAGTTTCTAATAATTCATCCGTTATAGTGCCAGCATATTTCTACTACCGTTTTTTCAGGCTTTAATGATGATTTTATACCGTTTAGCCTTTATACTTATCAAACTATGACAGACCAGTTTCTAAACTATTTTAAAATCGTAGTTTATCCGCACTGGAAGCTGCTACCATTTTCCTGACATTAGCAATATTCAAATATTCTTTATCCTTCATAATTATCATACGAACAACAATTATCCTTAATAATTGTCAAACAATCGTCCGCTTTATTCCCCCAATTTGTCAGGCCTATTCCATTATAATTCCATTACCGTATTACTGTTGTGTTGTAATCCAATAAAAAGATATACCCCAAATTATCATGACCACCTAGACGACCCCCACATCACTTTCACTCTCTTCCATTATTCGTCTCTCTTATCATGACCACCTAGACGACCCCCACATCACTTTCACTCCCTTCCATTATTCGTCTCTCTTATCATGACCACCTAGACGACCCCCACATCACTTTCACTCTCTTCCATTATTCGTCTCTCTTATCATGACCACCTAGACGACCCCCACATCACTTTCACTCTCTTCCATTATTCGTCTCTCTTTGGTCTTCTCCACAAGGTTTAGTCTTAGTTTTTATCAAAGCGTTCCTAGCGTTCCTTGCGGTGTTGATTGGAACACAGACCGTACAGATAATAGAAATGATCTAAAGACCCAGCTAACTAAAGTAACTCCCCAGCAGCCTCCCTCCAGTTACCTGCTCACTTTGTAGTTTGTAGCCCCCCTCCAGCTGCACCCGGTCCCCACAGCTCCAGCACCTTCCACCTTTTTACCGAAACTAAGGCTCCAGTTTCCGTGCAGTGGGCAGATCATTTCATTTGCGGTCGGTAAACTTTATCTTGCGTTTGTAGGGCTCGCAGGTCTTTGACGAGCACATCCCCCCGATTACTTTGATATCGACCTGTCAAAAGGAGGTGATATGGTGCGCGGCGTCACGCCCACGTGTTCAGTCACGTGACACGGTTTATCTGGCTTGTTTGTAGTGTTATCTGAGGTTAAGGGGGAGAGCGTGTTCCTTTGTGTTATGATATCGGTGACTCGTACCTGACCCTCTTGTCGTTATACTCTGTGTTTTGTCGCAGTTACAAAGAAAAAGTCTTCGCGGTGTTTGTGTGTATGATGGAATTTGTTTATTGACTAGACTCACGACTGGTCTGGCTTTCGGCTTTGGTTCGTTAATCTTGTCCTCGTCTTGAAATTCCTTAGAATGTCATGGTCACACTTCTCTTCCGCATCATTTTGCTACAGAGTTACGTCCAGTGTTGCTGTTTTACGTTTAAAATTCAACATTTGCAACAGTAAAACAGCTCCTTTCTACCTTCGTGTGTGGAGTTAAGAAGCAATTCAAGATTCTGATTGGTTTCTCAATTTTAAACTGCATTCCTTTCAGCATCTTGCTACTGTCGAGAAAAGGTACCTAAAATATTAGCAAGCAACTCTCCGCAAGCAATCTCCTCCTCAATAATTGGCGCTAATAACCTCTGAGAAGGTCCAGTACTGTGTATCAGAAGTGTGCAGAAAGAAAGTTGATTTGTTTCAACATGCAATTTACAGAAGTGTATAATCGTTACTTAATAGCTGTTTAATGGTGTATGGTGGTTAGTGAACGTTGTAAGGCTCGGAGAGTTTTATATTTGTTGGTCCTTTCTGAGAATAATAAGCATTACAAATTGAAATCTTTGAGTCTATTTCTTATTTGTTTTCTCGTGACTCTTCGAAACATTGTACTAAGTTGTAAGTGCATTATTCTGTGTGTTTTTGGCAATTCTCACTTCACGTTTTTGCCCTATTCACTTATCTGATGCTATCTTCTGGATATTAGTCTAAGTGTACACCTCAGTACCCCAGTCCCCTGACATAACAAAAGATATACAGGTAGACACACACTGTGTGTTTTACAGGCAGTATCACACATTCTCATCATATTGTTGTGTTTTATACAGTGTTATTATTGTTGTGGGTTATATATTGTGTAGTAGTGCAGTGTGTGCCCATCATTTGCATTTTGCTACCCTCCTCCTTCTTCAAAACGCTTATTTGCTACCCTCCGCCAGTCAAAACGCTTATTTGCTGTCCTCCTCCCTTTTTCGTCTCCAGCCTTGCAATGCTTAGTTTTTATCGCCGTTATTATAATATCTGAAGTGTCACTGCTTGTCACTGCTTGTCTTGATACAGTTATATATTACTTGATAATTAATTAAATGGTGGCGAGACTTTCAATTTGAACCCGATAAATAATCGCCAAATTGTTGTCTTAGTCATCGATCTCAGTGTATGTGAAGCATCTTTATAGTTTAAATGATAGGCTATCTTCCTTTAATTCAGGCTTGTAACGAGTTTTTTTATGTCGCCGATATTACAACTTATTCGATAAGTTAGATTCGATACTACTTTAACTATTATACTTACTAGACAGATCTGCGGCAGTGCGGGATAAGAATGGGACACTTATATCAGATCCCAAAGCTCAGTCACATCGCTGGGCTGAATATTTTGAAGAACTCTTGACGCCAGCAGCAGATGCGGTGGATTTCTCTCTATTGGATGAGGACGAAAAGGTACTTTCTTTTGAATATCTTAGTAATGATGATGAGCCACCGTCCTTGTTTGAAATTGAGGAAGCTATCAAGAAGTTGAAGAACTACAAAAGTGCTGGAATTGATGAAATTTCAAATGAGCAGTTAAAGTACGGTTCTCCTGGACTTCTGCCTTGGTTAAAAGATTTGTTTGAAACTGTATGGAAAAGTGAGGATATTCCTAGTGATTGGAGGAAAGGAATCATCACCATCATCCCAAAGAAAGGGGACCTCACATATTGCAACAACAACAGAGGGATAACTCTACGCTCCACCGTATCGAAGTTATTTCAAATCGTGTTGTTAAAAAGACTAAGTAATGGGCTTGAAAAGTTACTTAGAGAAAATCAGTGTGGTTTCAGGAGAAACCGTTCTTGTATAGATCAGCTATACTCCCTCCATTGTATAATACACAATTGTATAGAATTCAACGTCCCTTTGTATATAAACTTTATTGATTTTAAAGCTGCTTTTGATTCAATCAATCGTGACTTTATTTGGAAAGCTTTTGAACATTATGGTCTTCCAACAAAATACATCAATGTTTTCAAAGCGTTCTTTAGAGCAACTGAAAGTGCAGTTCGTGTCAATGGGGAATTGACAAGATGGTTTGATGTCGATTCGGGGACTGGACAAGGTGATGTGCAAGGGCCTCCCATTTTCAACCTTGTACTTAACTGGGGATTAGAACTTGCCGAGAAGTTTAAAAATATATCGCGTGGTTTTACTCTTCAGTACAGACAAAGTTCCAGACAACCAGAAAAATGTGTCATTGATTTGGACTATGCTGATGACATAGCAGGCATGGATGACACTGTCGAGGGACTGCAAGAAACAACGGACAATATTGCGAAATACTGTGGGCTTGGGGGTTTAAAGATGAACGCAAAGAAAACAGAGATCATGGTAATTGGGAAAGATACGTCGCAGCACCCACTCCCAGAGAATAGGACCATAGATATTACTGTCGATGGAAACTCTGCAAAGCAGGTCACTCAATTCACTTATTTGGGTGCCAAAATTACATCGGATGGCAAGATCGATAAAGAAATAAGTGTTAGGATTGGAAAAGCAACCGGAGCTTTTAACCAACTCAATAACATTTGGAAGAATAAGAACATAAGCATTAACAACAAAGTGCGAATCTACATCGCAGCTGTTCTTACCATTCTGACCTATGGAAGTGAGACATGGAACACGACTCAAGTGCAGACAAGAAGATTAGAGTCTTTCCATCAGTACTGCTTACGCAGAATCCTGAGAGTGAGGTGGTTCCATCGAGTAAGAAATGAAGATGTTTTAAGAAGGGCTTCAATAACTGCTCTTACTGACATAATAGCAACAAAACGGCTACGTTGGTTTGGACATGTCAGTAGAATGCCTGAAGATCGGTTACCTTACTATCTACTTGAATGGAAACCGAAGCATGGGAAACGATCAAGAGGCAGGCCTAGGAAGAGCTTAAATGATGTGTTTATTGAAGATGCTGAGCAGAGATTGGATCGTAATGGACTCACGATTGATTGTATGAGAAGATTGGCTGCAGATCGAAAAGGATGGAGAAATATTACCCGCCGAAGTTGTATAATACAAAGTAATGACGCAGATGACGCAGACTAATCCTTTTGGATGGAGATCTCGCCATGTAACATGTATGTATACTTACTAGCAGGAACCCGTCTAACCCTAAAGTGGTTTCAGGAGACAACAATATTTATTAATTTTGCGATTTTGGGTGCGCGGTAAATCGGGGTTTTACGGATGAAGACGACTAGACTGCTAATTTAACGCCAATAAACATTGGCAAATAGTTGTCATTAATCTCAGTGAATTTGAAGCATCTCTACAGTTTACAGGGAGTCTTATCTTGACGACAAAAAATGTTCGCCATTTTTCTGCAGATAAATCAGTGCCGGAAGTTAAAGAGACAGTAATGGCTTTAAATAAATAAATAGCTTAAATAAATAGCTTAAATAAGTAGCTTTAGTGATGTTCATGTTCTGTTAACATGCCTGCTTCCGCGCCAACTGACGTAGTAATTTAATAACCGTCAGTTCCTCACACTGTTCCGGCTACTCAGCTAATTGTTCATTTCCTCTCTGCGAGCTGTCAGCTTCCTTTAATATTCCTGCTGTCAGCTTCCTTTAATATTCCTGCTGTTAGCTTCCTTTAATATTCCTGCTGTTAGCTTCCTTTAATATTCCTGCTGTTAGCTTCCTTTAATATTCCTGCTGTCAGCTTCCTTTAATATTCCTGCTGTTAGCTTCCTTTAATATTCCTGCTGTTAGCTTCCTTTAATATTCCTGCTGTCAGCTTCCTTTAATATTCCTGCTGTTAGCTTCCTTTAATATTCCTGCTGTCAGCTTCCTTTAATATTCCTGCTGTCAGCTTCCTTTAATATTCCTGCTGTCAGCTTCCTTTAATATTCCTGCTGTTAGCTCCCTTTAATATTCCTGCTGTTAGCTTCCTTTAATATTCCTGCTGTTAGCTTCCTTTAATATTCCTGCTGTTAGCTTCCCTTAATATTCCTGCTGTCAGCTTCCTTTAATATTCCTGCTGTCAGCTTCCTTTAATATTCCTGCTGTTAGCTTCCCTTAATATTCCTGCTGTCAGCTTCCTTTAATATTCCTGCTGTTAGCTTCCTTTAATATTCCTGTTGTTATCTTCCTTTAATATTCCTGTTGTTGTAGCTGAGTCAACTATTTCAATCAATACTTTGTCATGACATCACCTACACATAGCTGTACGTGTATTATTATAAGTGTGAGTAGTGTAAGTTCAATTGATCTGCCCCACCCCCCTTTTACCGATGGGTTACCTGGGGACCTCAGGCTATTATGTTCGGCGGAATGACAGGCTGAGCACGGCCCAGTAACCGATGGGTAGTAGGCTGCTACATTCTGATACGCTGAAGAAAGCTGCAGATAAGGGAGACAACACATTTAACAGATGAAGACAAAAGTTCTATTGTTTTATTGTTGTTGGGTTCATGTCTTCTTCATTGTTACTGGTAGAGCTCGCAAACAAAGGGGCATTCTTTAGAAAAAAGAGCTGGTTCTCGTCCATGTGATGGTGTGGACAGTGAAATGGTTGTCTGAAATCGGAGAGTCTGGGTAATCTTGGCAACCTTGTCACTAAGTCTAACTGCTTTTCACGTTCATGGTGTGTATTTGTCACTTATATCCTGTAAAACATATAATGTTCGAGCTTTTCATCAATGAGTGAAACGAATTCTTCATATTATTATTATGGAGCCAGGGCCTGTGGACTAGCTACACCTGGTTAAAACGTTTCATAATACTCAATAAATGTATTTAATTGTAGAAAATAGTTTAAAACATTATTCACATAAGTCTCGCTATCTTATACTGTACACTGCACCTGTAGAACCTGGTCCTCATAAGGTTACAGTGGTAGAGGACATTAATACTACTGCCATTTAGTTTTACTAACTTACATCAATTTAAATTGTCACATTGTTTACTTTACCTCAATGTGTTACACTTGTGCAGCTTGCCACCATATTACTCCCTTACACCCACTTAATGGTTCATACTTATATTAGTCAAGGAGGATTATACTCTAGCTGCTATTTAGGTTTATTAAAACTGTCACATTGTTTACACTGCCCCCTCATCTCAAGGTGTTACAGTTTACACCTGTACACATTAACAGCTTGTAGCCCCTATTATTATCCTACCCTCCAGGGGGCACAGATTGTTGTACACTAACCTGTTCCCTGAGAAAAACCCTCTCCCTCCCTTGTTCACTGTTAATTGTCCAATTATCTTAAAATACGTTATTCCTTTAGCATCCGCCTCCCTCGATTGACCACGTGTGTGTCACGTGCGTTACCAAGAGAACGGGTGACTGATTGGTTTGTATGAGTCACGTGGGCGGTGTTGTCATGGTGATTGGCTAGAGTTTTATACACAGGGTAAACAGTTTCTCACCTTCGCGGGGTGTATAATAGATATCTGCTTGCACCAATTTAGTTGTCGTTACTTTTGTTTATCTTGTGAGTGTTAACATGTCAGGGCAAGATTGTATCTCAAAACTTTCACTCTGATCTCTCAGTTATGTCATAGTTCTAACCTTTTTTGTGCTGTCTTTTCCCGAAATGAGATTTGGTCTGTTTTCTTATGTTTTTTGGCTCTGTTAGTGTCTTTGATGTTATTTCAGGACTTATATTTTTAAAATTAATTCTTTAATCGAAATCCTGGGTTACACTAGCTAAAGAATCCTGAAAACCATTAACCATAACAATGTTCAATAAGAATTTAACTTACCCTCAGAACGTTTCCTTCACTGTAAAACAGTTCCCTCGACCAATTTGTACCACCCCGGCGGCCGGCCCCAACTTCAGGGCCCCCAGCCCCACAATGTACTACCACCACAACACCACTTCAAGGCCCCCAGCCCCACAATGTACTACCACCACAACACCACTTCAAGGCCCCCAGCCCCACAATGTACTACCACCACAACACCACTTCAAGGCCCACAGCCCCACAATGCACTACCACCACAACACCACTTCAAGGCCCCCAGCCCCACAATGTACTACCACCACAACACCACTTCAAGGCCCCCAGCCCCACAATGTACTACCACCACAACACCACTTCAAGGCCCCCAGCCCCACAATGTACTACCACCACAACACCACTTCAAGGCCCCCAGCCCCACAATGTACTACCACCACAACACCAAGGTTTTGCTCTATTACGGGTAAACCTAGGATGCTGCAGATTCAACTCTGTACATTCAGACCGTCTGTGCGTGGTGAAGAGCCACATCCTGCTCGAGGTGGGGCTGCATGCAACTTCAGTGATGGAGTTGTAACTGAACACAGCGGATCTAGGGGTGCACCCCCCGAAAAAAAGCCGGGCATCCTCAGAACAAGCTCGTGATGATGGTGATTTGGGTTAATGAAGATGTAACAGATTCCGGAACTATGGGAGCACCATCTGTCATCTTTCCGTTTTATTTACTGTATGTGGGAACATCTACTGATGAAGTAGCTATCAAGAGAGCCATTCCAGTGGCGCAGGTGGCTCACGTGTCACATAGCCAACAGAAAAGAAACATGATGAATAGTTCTTACAGCACTAGGGTATCAGCCCCTACTTTTGTTTCTGGACGTGAAGGTGGTAATGATTTCACCAACTTAAATCCGAATGGAAGGTTGGTGAATGATGAGCCTAATCAACCTGAAACACCCAACATAAACGAAAACAACAAAAAAAGTTTATTTTCATGTACCGACATTACCTGGGTAGGCACTCTTAACACTAGAACGATAAGAACTGCTCAGAGGAAACTGGAGATGGTACATCTTTTCGAGAAGAGTGGAGCAGAGATTGTAGGTATCCAAGAGCACAGGATAGTCCATGAAGAGCCTGTCAAAGTAGAGAGAGTTGGCAAGAGCAGCTATCTAATTACTTCATCAGCTACTAGGAATCGGGCCCAGGCAGCAGTGGGCGGAGTGGGATTCATCCTAACTAGCAAGGCATTTGACGCAACTACGGAGATAACACCAGTAACGGAGAGAATCCTTAAGATATCTCTAAATGGTAATCCTAAACCAACCTTCGTCTGTGTCTACGGACCTACGGAGGCAGATAGTGTAGAAGCAGCAGAGAAGTTTCATACCGATCTAAGGTGTGCAGTCTCACAGATCCCTGCTCACAACTTCTTGGAGGTGATCGGGGATTTTAACGCTCACCTATCAAAGAGGGACGAGAATGACTTTGGTTGGTATTTCCATGAGAGAACCAACAGAAATGGGGAGCTGCTTCGGGATACTGCCCTGGAATGTAATCTGGAGATTACAAACACCAGGTTCAGAAAGAAGTGGGGTAAGATGTGGACTCACCTATCGGATGGAACCCTGAATAAGTCTCAGTTAGACTTTATTCTAGTGAGGAAGAAGTGGAGGAACAGTGTCAAAAATACTGAAGTCTACAGCTTCTTTAGTACACTGGGTACTGATCATAGACTTGTTTTGTCTAAGATCAAGCTATCTCTTCGACGAGCAAAAAAGCAACCCAAGAAAACCTGGTATAATTGGGGAGCACTTAAATCGAATGAAGACCTACAGAAGAGATATGCAGTAGAAGTCAAGAATCGGTACTCTGCTTTATGCGAGCAAACCGATGAAAGTGAGGTTACGGAACTGTATGGGCATTTTGTTGATGCGATTGCTGATACCAACAAAGCCATACTGCCTAAGAGAGAAAAGAAGAGACGTGACGATTTCGCGGGTGATCAGCGAGTTCAAAGCGTGCGTACAGCCTTGCAGCAAGCAGAGACTGTCTATCACCGGGATCCTAGTGAAGACAGTCGACTGTCTGTTAAGCTACTAAAAACTGAACTGGATCAGGTGTACCAGGACATCTTTGAAGAAGATCTAGTTGCCAAGGTTAGAAGGGTCGAAATGGCTGCAGACAGATGCAAAAACAAAGAAAGTTGGAATGTCATAAATGAGATAACTGGCAGGAAGGCCAAGGGGGCAACTCAAATAAGGGGCAACGGAGCCGAAGAAAGGAAGAAAAATTGGCTTGGGCATTTCACGAATCTGTTAGGGAGTATACCGGATGTGGAAAACGAGCATCCTAGGATCGAGACTCAATTTGAAGGACTCAACATCAGTACAGAACCTTTTACTGTGGATGAGCTTAAAGCTGCTAAACACAGGATAAAAGAAGGTAAAGCACCAGGTGATGACGGCATACCACCTGAAGTCCTCAAAAGATGCGACCTGGATGAAATCGTGCTGTCCTTCTGCAACAAAGCCCTGACAGATGGTATTGCGCCAGATCAGTGGAGGATAAGTAACATCATCCCGGTTCCCAAAAAGGGAGACTTGACCAACCCTGGAAACTGGAGGGGGATATCTTTGACTTCTCTCGTAGCTAAGACTCTCAATAGAATGGTGCTTAATAGGATCCAGCCGGCTATAGAGGGGGTACTTAGGGACACTCAGAATGGTTTTCGGGAAGGACGGTCCACTACTAGTCACATCTTGGCACTCAGAAGGATTCTAGAGGGGGCTAGACAGAGAAATTTACCGGTAGCTATGGTGTTTGTTGATTTTAAGAAGGCCTTTGATTCACTTCACCGGGGAATTTTGATGCAAATACTAAAGGCCTATGGAATACCGGACAGTATTGTAGATATCATTAATCTTCTCTATGTCAACACGAAGGGCAAAGTTATAACACCAGATGGGGATACCGAGCTATTTGATATCCTGGCAGGAGTTCTTCAAGGGGATACATTAGCACCATACTTGTTCATTATAGCCCTTGACTATTGCATGAGACAAGCCTTAAGCAAGCATCCTGAAATAGGATTTACCATTAAGCCTTATCGGAGTAGGAGAGTCAAGGCGGAGAAGATAACAGACACTGGTTTTGCAGATGAAATTGCTCTGATAGCAGATACTGTAAAGGAGGCAGAGATGCTGATGCTAGAGGTAGAAAGAGTTGCTGCTACAGTGGGACTTAAAATGAATGAAGGGAAAACCAAATTCATTTCTCAGAACATCGAGAACCCTGATACCATCAAGTCCCTGGGTAACAACACAATAGAGCACGTGGAAGACTTTACCTATCTTGGTTCTAGAATCAGAGACAGTGAGAGTGATATCAGGGTTAGGAAAGGAAGAGCATGGGGAGCATGCCACACTCTCAAAAAACTTTGGAAATCTAACCTTAGAAAGTCTATCAAGACCAGAGTGTTCACAGCACTAGTCGAGTCGGTGCTTCTATACGGTTCTGAGACTTGGACTATGACGAAAAGGCTGGAGAAGATGGTTGATGGTTGCTATACACGAATGTTAAGAATGGCCCTTAACATCAATCAATATCGAGACCATGTCAGCAACCACAGTCTGTACGGTGATCTTCCTAAAGTCAGCTCCAAGATAACCCAACGAAGGCTCAGACTTGCAGGTCATGCTCACCGACATCCGGAGCTGACACTGAACAAACTGATCCTCTGGAAGCCGAGTCATGGGCATACTAACAGGGGGCGACCTTACCTAACACTACTAGATAACCTAAAAGCAGATACTGGGCTGAAATCAGTAGATGAGATAGCTAGACTGATGGAGGACAGAAAGCTGTGGAGAACTGTTGTCAATGGATCTCGGGAATACTACCCGCCTTAAGTCAGTAAGTCAGTCACAACACCACTTCAAGGCCCCCAGCCCCACAATGCACTACCACCACAACACCACTTCAGGGCCCCCAGCCCCACAATGTACTACCACCACAGCACCACTCACGTTCCCGCGCTATTTCTTGTATCCTGCAGTAGAGCGAGTACAGCAGTGTGTATACAAGCATTTCCCGCTATGTGGGCTGGCTTGGTGGTAGTGTACCTCTCTCTGTTGTTATTGCACTTTCTTTCCTCCTGCTACCGTATTGTCCGCTCTCGTGACTTGCTCCCAAATAGCTAGTGTTGTATTGTGCACTGTTCCAATTTCTTTTTATTGTTCACATTGTGATGTGCACCTATTTCTACATTTTATTGTGATGTGCACCTATTTCTACATTTTATTGTGATCTGTACCAATTTCTCCCTTCCTTACTAATTGCTCCCGTTTCTTAATGTACCCATTTTTACCACAAAATAGCTACTTTTTGTGTTTTGCGGCCAAGCTGATGACTTGTTATTATATCGACACGTCAAATCGTTATTTTATTATTCCTGAATAAATTTACATTTTTTTCTTTTAAAAATTCAGTCCGCAGCATTATGACAGACAAATACAGCTATCAGAGATTAGAATGTAAAAAGTGGTCTATAGTAAACTTTAAACCCAGATTTATCGCGGCTGTTTTCTTCCCCAAACTCGGCAGTGAATTGGGGCTTTACTGTACCTTATCATTCTGTTAATGTTACTTTAGAGTGTCAGAAATCTATAACCTTAGTTTTAATCGATATAAAATGACTCAATCTGTCAGTTTACTATCTGTAAAATATACAGCCAGACTAATAAACATTAAGTGAATAGACACGACCAGATAATATCCACTAATCACTAGACTAGAGTTTAATTAGTTGATCTGTTTATTAATTAGCTAATTTGTTTACTTGCTAGGTTGTATATTAAATGTTTATTAGTCCTTGCTAAGCTGGGACCCGCCTATGTTTACAATATCTGATATTGCAAGTACGAGATCAGCTCTTAACATAGCTCAGTAGCTCTGTATTATGTTTTGCTCTTCACACAATACAGCTCTTCTGTATTATCTCTTATATTATGTTTTGCTCTTCACACAATACAGCTCTTCTGTATTATCTCCTATATTATGTTTTGCTCTTCACACAATACAGCTCTTCTGTATTATCTCTTGTATTATGTTTTGCTCTTCACACAATACAGCTCTTCTGTATTATCTCTTATATTATGTTTTGCTCTTCACACAATACAGCTCTTCTGTATTATCTCTTATATTATGTTTTGCTCTTCACACAATACAGCTCTTCTGTATTATCTCTTATATTATGTTTTGCTCTTCACACAATACAGCTCTTCTGTATTATCTCTTATAATATGTTTTGCTCTTCACACAATACAGCTCTTCTGTATTATCTCTTATATTATGTTTTGCTCTTCACACAATACAGCTCTTCTGTATTATCTCTTATATTATGTTTTGCTCTTCACACAATACAGCTCTTCTGTATTATCTCTTATATTATGTTTTGCTCTTCACACAATACAGCTCTTCTGTATTATCTCTTATATTATGTTTTGCTCTTCACACAATACAGCTCTTCTGTATTATCTCTTATATTATGTTTTGCTCTTCACACAATACAGCTCTTCTGTATTATCTCTTATATTATGTTTTGCTCTTCACACAATACAGCTCTTCTGTATTATCTCTTATATTATGTTTTGCTCTTCACACAATACAGCTCTTCTGTATTATCTCTTATATTATGTTTTGCTCTTCACACAATACAGCTCTTCTGTATTATCTTATTATCTCTTAAATATTATTTTTTTGCTTTGACTTCCACAGTTCTACAGATCAAAGGTTCGAAAAATATTCTTGGAACTATTTTCAACGGCTATCTTGTTCTAATTCTGTCAGAGCTTGATCTATTTTCGCTCTAGTTTGTTCGTTTGATGATTATTGAGATTCATATACAGAAACAGCGATGGCATGGCTTTATGGCAATCCTTTACCATCTATTATCAGTAATCCAACTAGCAGGCCAAATCTGAAAATACGTAATACCACGACCCATGTGACCAGTGGTCACGTGGGTCGTGGTCACTGACCAGTCATACTTCAGTACAAACGTTGGTCTAATAAAAGGTACACAATACTACAACGCTAAGCCTTTAAAAAGGCTTAATAGGTTGACAAGTATGATAAGTGTTCGATAAGTATGACAGAAGAACAGAACATGACTAATACATGTTATACCAATCAGGCACTAAGCTGACACTCCGCAGGCAATCAGATGACACTCTGTTAACCGTTTATCAGATCTAACACGCTCCAATCAGACCTATGATATGGTGATGTAATCTTGTATTGTCCGCTTTGTTACCGACTAAGTAGCCACCTACAGCAGGTCTAGTATCTGGTAGTAGCAGGGGAGTAGAGGTGGTTAGTGTACCAATCAGCTCCTGCAGCTGCCCTATCTCACTATCTACCACTTCATTTCCTGATTACTAGCTGGAGTCGTTACTGGGACCTGGTAGCTAGATGTGTTAATTGGGAGCTAGCTAGCCAGATCTCACTAACCTAGGTGTTACCTGACTAATCTAGCTGGGCTACTGGTGTGTATAAGTGCAGGGTTGTAATACCACTATATCAGATTATTGTGATTGATGAGGTCATGCTGTTTAAGTGGGGTTAATAGGAATGTGTTGGTGGTGAGGTCGTGATGGGTCTGTTAAAATCTCATTTGGTCTCTTGATAGGGCTCTTAAACTATCAAGGGTTGATAATCGGTGGCTGATGGGCGATGATAGCCTTTTATCTTTTAGTCAGACTGCTCGTATCTTGAATACCGACTCTGAACGCCGAAATATTGTTCCGTTGCTAAAGTCTTTTTTCCTGCTCCACATTGCTTGCGTACTCGTTGATAAGTGGTCGAAATAAGCAAATGGATGTTTCAACATTGCCAATGTGCTCTTTCTTATCTCCTCTGATATCTCCCCCTATATATCTCTTATCAAGCACTCAACACACCCTGTCCCCCTCTTGTGTAATGGCGTTAAAGTAAATGTGACTGCAGTTAATGGGGGAGATTTGTTCTAATTTAATGGGAGGGTGCCACAGTCACGTGCTATCATATCTCGCCCACGTGCTCACATATCTCGCCCACGTGACATTCCAACACAGTCAGCACAGTCACCCTACTCTCCTCACCCAGTCTCCAAACTCCCTCCAACCGTGACAATCAACCCTGCTTTCTATTAGGGGCCAGGGTATCGACCAACCAGGTGCAGGGTAGCTGGTCACGTGGGCGTTTGTTGAGTCACGTGGGCGTTTGTTGAGTCACGTGGGGTGACTTTATTGTTGGGTTCTTGTGTGTGATGCTTTTGTGGAGATGCTGTTTGAAATGACCAGGAATTTTGCTACATGTTCTCTGCATCGGTTAGTTTTTCATGTCATAATACCTGCAGATCTTGCAAACAGAGGATTCCGAAATCGCGACAATATCTCTATGTTTGTAGGAGCTACATCAAGCTCAATCAACCAATGGCCATGTTGAGTTGTTACGAAATTTCGCTTTGTTACTTTATTTCTAGTTCTAACCTCCTCCTGCTATATTTCCAGTTCTGACCTCCTACCCACATTATTCATATATTCGCACAGCTTAACAAGTGTTTAGCAGCTCCTCAGCTCCTTAGTCAGATCTTTAGCACGTGGCACTTGCACCCACCAACATGATGACGATAAACTTACTCCTCTATAATACTCACGACCCTCTGAAATGTGGTTACTAATCACGTTATCTTGTGATTATTTGTATCATCCTAACCACATCATTTATCACTGTGATTACATTTCGGCTCGTTATAATCCAAATAATGTGATGATAATAATGAACTTACTCCTTTATAAAACTCATTCGGCATTGTTGAAATCCAATTCAGCCATTCCAGTATTCTAGTTCAACAGTAACTGTATGTGTCATGACATTATTCCCCCATAATCTGGTGCCCTATGATCTGATTCCACTAGTAATGACAGGTGAGTGAACATGGTAGGAAGAGCTCCATTTTCACGGAAACCAGCAGGTAGAAACGTGGAATACTGGAGGTAGAAACGTGATGTTAAGTCTCTATATCCGGACATAAACACGTGAAGTAGTGACTTCAGGGACTTTGTTCCGGTTTTTCACGCGGAGAACATGGAGTGGTTTTGTTGTGGTGCACTCCTGAGATTTAGGCTGATTTCCAAGTTCTGGAGGGGGCTATTAATAGCATTTGTTCCGGGATTTCAGCACCATTATGGTTTTGTTTTACATAACAATTTCATTGTTCCTTAGTCTGAGGAGGTATTATTGTTCCTTTGTATGTGGTTTATAATGGTCATTTCAAATGGTTTGGTGCTGTTTTGTCACTCGTTGCTGTACCTGTTATTGCGGTTTGATAATTTCCAGAACTACGAATCGTAAAAAATCTTAAATTGTTTGTTGCAACACTTTTCTGTTAAATCGAAACGTGGGGGCTAAAGTAAGTATTCTGTGGTAAAATTGGGACACAACATGCAAGCTGGTTTATATCGGAGAATAAATCAATATCCAAAATAAATCAAATACGTAAGAGGCTCCAGAAACCCATGACATTAGAGGCTCCAATATTAGGACTTAAGTCGGTAAATTTAAACAAGTATTGGACAAGCTGCACTCACACAACCCCCAGAAAACATTTCAGTAAATAAAAGTATAATAAAACAAGTTGATTTTATATATAAAACTCATTACGCTAACTTTGGGCAATATCTCTCACTCTGGTTGAGAGAGTTCACAGTCAATGTGGTTTTAACACGTTGTGTGCAGCTCCCTTAGAAATACAGACCTCGTACAATTGGAGAAAAAAATTGCCCCGGCCTCTAATGTCTCCTATTTTCTATTTAGAAACCCCCATCACTTAGTGCCATCAGAAGTAGGGTATGTCCTACCTTATAGTACTCGATCAAAACATTTTATTTATGCTACCTGCATCACTCCAAAATATACATTCGAAATGCACTCTAGATAATATAATATGCACTCTAGATAATATGACAATTCGTTCCCAATGCTCCTGCTACTTAATCATTTTACTAAATTGCGGTGTCGTTTTTGACTACTATCATGATATATGGGATCAGGATAGATGTGCTGCGGGCACTTAAGTGGGCATGGAAAAGTCTGGGGGATTCTGCTGCCTCGTTTGCTCCGACCACAAGCCCCGAGTCAGCAATCTCACCATTAATATCTCATGATGCACCGGGAAAGGGTGCCAAAAATATTATTATTATTTATCAAGGTTTTTTCAAGTTCCAGTAAATATTTGTAGGCTCCAGCGACTTAGCTTTCAGTGAGGATCAGGGAGAATTACAGTGGACTATAACATTAAGAACTGGGCTGGGTCCAACCTTCAGAGAGAGAAACTAAGGTACTCATTGTAAGATTAGTACTTTGGAAGCGTTCCACCTCTCAACCTCAAGTAGAGGTGTCAAGTTGGATATAGTAGTAGTAGAGGTGTAGTTTTAGTAGAGTAATATGCTTGGTACTTCCAGTCACCAGCTTACAAACACAGTTTCGAGTATGTGATTTAGACTGTAGATAAACAGGTGGTGTTTAAGTTCACATTCCACAAATGTTCGATCCCAAAGGTTTATGAACTGTGAGATCGTATCGATTAGTGAAGATTGGGCTCTAATTAGCTAATCGTATCCCCCGTCTGTGCAAGCAGATATTCGAATGAAAATCCATTTGAATATTTGCGATCCTGCATGTACATATGGTTGATGAATATATTGGTTTCGTTTTATTGGAGCATATTTTAGCATTCTTGAGTTCTTACAGGAATTCCCGGAATTCTCAGAAATTGTAGAATTGTTGGCTCTTTAAGTTGTTTAATGTTGTTAATGCCAACATTACGACATTACGTGTTTCTGATAGATTATAATCTACTGAGTCCATTTATATTAATTATATTTTCATAGGTTTCAATACTCTACAGCTTGCTACTATGTCAATAAAATTTAACCGGTCAAGTTATAAAATATGCGAGGAAATCGCCGAAATTCCTCCAAAGCTCCAAATGTACCGTTACTGTTTGCCGTATTATCGTGTGGGTTTTTGGAAGTAGCAGTCCAAAACATTGCACACCTCTATTTATAGTGTTTACTACTACTACTACAGGGAACGCAGACACCCATTGTTTGCTCTTAATTGAATAGGTCGCCAAACCTTGTTATTATTCAAAATTGCAACACCGACTCTATCTGCTTGCGCCCACGTGCTCAGTTCCAGGGCCACCCATTGGCTGATTCCCCAGATACACAACCCTGGTTGGTGGATCACAGCGCCGACTCAGCACTATATCACGGCCCCTGCACGTGCAGTATAGTGATACAGATCGTGTATCTGTCCGTTGTCTAGGTGATATCCGTGACGTCATATGTGATGTCATCACTGGATCTTGCCCAGAAACACAC
Source organism: Bolinopsis microptera (assembly GCF_026151205.1). Lineage (NCBI taxonomy): Eukaryota > Metazoa > Ctenophora > Tentaculata > Lobata > Bolinopsidae > Bolinopsis > Bolinopsis microptera. Next base: position 6,519,494 of record NC_087081.1, on the reverse strand, counting down.
GTGCAGACGAGAGGGCAAGGTGGGAAGTGTCCTGGAAACGAACTTGACCGTCAGATCTTCCGGCTAATTTACCCCATTATAGTCATTATTCTCCGGGTAATTTTCGGAAAAAGTATTCGGACAGACTGACTTATAGCGCTGTGTGCGGTGACTCTTCACCTGACTTTATTAGGTTTGTTCAGGGGAGCAGGCTGCCCAGATTAGCAATGATCTTAAAGATATTTAATAATAGTAAACGAATATTTTTATGATATTATGTTCGTAGTTCCTTTACTGTTATAACTTTTATCTGCGCCGTATACATACTTTTTCTGCTTAAGGTTATACTTTAAAGATTAAGTTATAATTATATTAGATTCGATTAAAACTTATTTTATTTAGCATTAAATGGAATGGGGTGCCCGCCCGTGCCTGTCTATCTTTGCATTCATCTTCCCTGTCTTGTAACTTAGTCCTCAATGAAACATACCGTATCACAATAACACACTGAGTAAAAAGAGGCGCGACCCTGAAAAGTTATAACTTTATCTAATTTACTAGATTTGTTAGACCTTTATCTCGTTCCCAGGTGTTATCTGTAATTATAAAATTGCATTTGTATTGTCGAGTATAATACGTGTATATTATACAGCTGATGTTAAAAATGCTGTTATATTTGCTCTGACGTTTGATAAACACTCCTTAAATGGGTTTCACGTGATTCACTTACGAGAGCCTAAATTTTATCAGCAAAAGTATTTAACCACATTTTTCTAACTCCATTTGACCCCGTTTTTCTCATTTCCATAATTGTTTCCTGCTCTAGTCTGAGTGCTCAGTTTCCACGGCGATATTCAAATTAGCTTTTCATGTAGCGGTTAGAATAACTCAGGAATCAATCAAAATGGTAATTATTTAAACTCTCTTTCAACCACTTTTGACCCATTTCCTTATCTCCGTGCTCGTTTCATCCTGCAGTTTCCAGGGTGATATTCAAATTAGCTTGTCGAGAAAAGCAACCGTGGGAATAAGAGCCTTTAAATAATCAAAATGTTAAATAGCTTATAACGTTATAGGTATTTGATAGTTACTTCGGCCCCTACTTAAGTTAGAATCCAGGTGATTTCCTTTCTATTGATCTGTGCAATACAACTCCATGGCATTCCTAATGTGTTCTTGCTTAATGGGTAGCAGACTTGAAACAGATTAGATATCCGTTCTGTTCGTGATTCTATCTGCTTGTCTGTCAACATCACTTGTGGTGAACCACTGGTAACCACTGGTAACCACTGGTAGCCACTGGTAACCACTGGTAACCACTGGTAGCCACTGGTAACCACTGGTAACCACTGGTAACCACTGGTAACCACTGGTAACCACTGGTAAATTCAATGAAATGAGCTGATTATATTAAATTAAAGATGAATGTCCACTTCAGTATGAAGGGCTCTGAATCACGAAATTGAAAGGAACTTTAATTTAGAACAGTTTTGCATCACCCCCTGTCAAGTTCACCTCCTGAACTCCAATCACCCCCTGTCAAGTTCACCTCCTGAACTCCTCCAATCTGTACAGGAATGCGAGGTATCACCCCCTGTCAAGTTCACCTCCTGAACTCCTCCAATCTGTACAGGAATGCAAGGTATCACCCCCTGTCAAGTTCACCTCCTGAACTCCTCCAATATGTACAGTTTTGCATCACCCCCTGTCAAGTTCACCTCCTAACTCCTCCAATCTGTACAGGAATGCGAGGTATCACCCCCTGTCAAGTTCACCTCCTGAACTCCTCCAATCTGTACAGCAATGCAAGGTATCACCCCCTGTCAAGTTCACCTCCTGAACTCCTCCAATCTGTACAGGAATGCAAGGTATTTAGAGTGGTCAGCATGGAAGCATGAGGCGTGTTCTATCACATACCATCAATAAACCACTCCACACTGTCCTCACTTACTCCTACTGTAACACTCTCCCTACCACTCTGTAACACACTGTAACACTCAGTAACACTCTCCACAGCTCCCTTTGAGAGTTAAGGTCCCCCAGTTAAAGTCCCCACTCCTCAGATCATATCTCGGTGGTATCAGTCACCAAACTGGTCAACCTGCTGACCTAATCTTCTTTACGAGTGGTAGCTTTGTGATAAGATGTTTATTGGCTGAGTAGCTGATAACATCTTGTTTCTGATTGTTAACGGCATTGTTTGATCTCAGATAATTTGGTGATTCGTTGTTTTGGGCTATGATGCAGCCGTGGGAATTCTTATTTGGTGTAGCCAGCAATGTTCTGCGATATTTATTTAATTGTTCTGGTTTTCTGAACAGTCGGCAGTCTTTCAATTCTCCTTATCTTTAAAGTCATAATTTCTTCGCCGCACTTTATCATAAGTTTAATAATCATAATTTCGAGTGTAATTTGATAAATTCTAATTCAACACAGACTTCATTACTTTATGCTTTAACTCCTGCATGAGATTCCCTCTTATCGCATTTTAAAACGATTCTTTCTTATCACCTTCTTATCACCATTTAAGAGTAACACTAGTGAAGTTCTCTTTAATTTAGCAAGTTAATTTTCGTTGCTCAGTAGACAAACCACAAATCTTGTGTGTCTGAATATATTTTCATTTTGAATCATGATTGTAGGTTACCAGTTGTGGTTTATTTTAACCTGGTTATTGAAATGAACCGTTATTCCATGACTTAAGCTCAATTAAATTAGCAAGTTAATTTACGCTGCTCTACACAATCTTGTGGTGTGTAGGAATATGTTTTTATTTTGCATCTTCACTCTGAGTTACACCAGCAGTTGTTTATTTAAACCCGTCAATTTAAGAGAACCGTTATTTCTTTGCCACCAATCAGTGAGCAGCTCCATTACCGCTCCTCCAATCAGAACAGAGGATTCAGCCCACGTGACACAAACCAACCAATCAGAACACAGTATTTAGCGTACGTGACGGATAAATCTCTGAGTTAAACCAGTAGCATGGTTTATTTGAACCCGGCAATTTAAGAGAATCGTTATTTCATGACTTGTTGAAAAACCCATGACTTACGCTTAAAATTAAAACAAATATTCAAATAATGTTGTTTGAATACCATTCCTCCGCTGATAAGGTGGTAATTTTGTCAGCCACGCTGGAGTCGGTTATTACGTTAGTAAACACTAAACATCCAACCAAAAACACATTACCTCTGAACTTGTGACTGTTACAACGGAAATAAAGTCCTGATCCCTGGATTAATAAGTCAAAAACTTTTATCCGGGTCATGAAATTTGTCCAGAGTGATTGGTAATTGTCCAAAATGAGAGGTATTTGTCGAAAGTCGCGGATATTTGTCGTAATGGTCCCTTACTGGTGACGTGAACATATATCTTAAATGGAGGAACCAGGATACGCAACAATTGGGGGGCTATTTCTAGATGTTATTACTCCTGTCATACCTTCTCCTCTCCTAGATTTAATTTTATGATACACTTAGTTATATCAGTGTGTTTTTAATATACCTTTGTCTCAATATTTGATATCTGGTCCGCAAGTGTCATGTTAAGTGTTTCTACATAACTTTACCGGATAAGATCTCGCTCTGTTTACATCACTTGATATCCTTTCTCTGTCTTTCAATTCCCGTCTGCGTCGTTGTAAATCTTAATTTTATGTCTCAAAACCTTGTAGAGCGTTCCCCCCTTATCGGAAGTCGAGGAAAAGTTCTGATGATTAATTGGTCCCTTTTCATTTTCTTTGCCCCTATATTAATTGGTTTGTCCCTCTTCACTTTCTTTACTCCTATAATAATTGGTCCCTCTTTATCTTCCTTACTCCTAAGTCCTACAACTCTATAAGATAGAAGATATCTTCCAGTGATATAACATCATAAAGCTTCCGTTAATCTCCTAACCCTCTCCCAGCTGGTATCCAACTCCTAATCACTTCCTCTCTCTTCCACTCATCGCTTTAATTCCCCAGCTTCCGCAGACCATCCCGTTCCCACCACCACTACTCCACGTCTAGTAACCCTAGTAACCCTAGTAACCCTAGTAACCTAGTAACCCTGCACTACTCAGACTCTCCTACTTGTTCCCCTGAGATTATCAACCGGGCACTAATTAATTAGTTAATGGGATACCCAACCCCTTATGATCCTGCTGCAACCCCTTGCAATCTTGCTACATTATCCCCGTTTATCTCGCAAACCTCCAGTACTGATAACTTATCGTGGTGGTTTTATAATGTTCGACCCACACCCTGCGTTTTTTTCTGGATTCACCAATCAGTGCTCTCAGTTTTATTGCTACAAGTAAAAATGTGCGTGTCTTGTTGCAAGTTGATTGTTTTTTTGCAGAGTTCGTGTTTTGCTACTCTATTGTAATATAAGACGTGAAAACTTCTCTACACATGAATATTTTGACAAATGGTAAACCACAAACTCAATCCATGCGGGGAAAATTTAAGTGAACTTACGATAATCATGGAGATTCCCAGGTATTGAAACTTGTGCCGGCCCTAAACGAGGGTTTTTGTTATGATACAATCCCAGACCACGTTTTCCTCCAAAATGTGACCAAATGTGACTAATCCTTATTCTCCCAATTGTTTCTTTTACCTCCCAAAATAAGGAATGACCGCATAAGCCCGTTTATACCCCGACAATATATTTTCGTCTGACCACACGGTTCTATTAAACTAATAACGATACCTAAACATTCTTAAGTTCTTAACAATAACCCTGATCTCTTCAATCATAACAAGGCTCGGAATATACTTTTCCGTTACTTATTCTATTTTCACGATCTGGTGCCAAATTCCCCTTGGCCCTCATCTCACGTGCAGGATTGCAACATTTGCCAAAGTTTTTCAATTCCACGTGCAGAACTGTAATTTCCACGTGCTGTAATTTTTACCAAAGTTTACAACTCAAGCCTAGTCAGCAATCTGTCACTGTCCCGATATTAATTCTACTCTGGTGTTCAGTCAGAATCTCCAGGTATTTCACGTGAATTCCACGTGATGGAAAATCTGTGAAAATATGTCACTTGTGTTTAGTCGCGTTCACTGTTCACCACTACTTATTATCCACTTCTTTTCCTTGAATTTTTCTAGAATAGTGGCTGCATATTGAGACCCACGAGAAAAATCCTGGAATTCCACGTGAACTCCACGTGATGGTATCTCAGAATCCTGTGAAAATGTGGGTGTTTAGTCTTGGTGTTGAGGGGTTTTGATAGAACACTACTTGTTATATCTGGTAGGCCATTATCCACCAGCTGGGATAGTGATTGGTTTACCACCATTTAGCAGGATAACGGGTTTCTTTTGTTTGCGGAGGATTTTAAGAGTTTTTTCCCTTTTAGCACGGACTTGGTATATCTTTGTAGGTTGAGTATTTGAAAGCGAGGAGGTTTAGTTGTTGATTTGTTTGCAAACCTGCCGTTTAGTATTCACTGTGGATAGTGGAGTACCTGTATCACTACTTATTATTCTTTTCCTTTTTACTTATTGAGAGGCTGGATCTTGACGCTGCAACGAGGCCCAGCTTTGCCTGTCCTCGGGTGGGCATGCGGGGAGGGTGCACCAAGACTATTTACCCTACGTACTGTATCGGTTATTTCTTTTCAGCCGACTTTAAGAGTGTCCAACGAGGTTCAATCAAAGTTAAGTCCTCTCGTGTCCCTCTTAGTTGAAAATGTTTAATTTACGCTGCCAAAATCTGACTGTTAGTTGATCGTAGGTTGGAGACATGTTTTTAGCAAACACTATCTGCTACTCTAAATCCACTTAGATACATATCTCCTTCTCTCACGTGTATCCGCCAGTTGCCACAAAACCTGACACAATGTCACCACATCTGGAGGCAACAATCACACAGTATCATTAACATCGCCTCCCAGCCACCAATCAGTGAGCAGCTCCATTACCGCTCCTCCAATCAGAACACAGTATCCATCCCACGTGACACAAACCAACCAATCAGAACACAGTATTTAGCCTACATGACGGATAAATTTGTTACAAGTACTCAAGATTCAGTAATCGGGGGCCTGAGTGTGATTAAGATTAGGTTTTTTGAAACGGTGGCGAATGATCTGAGCTCTGAGATCTTGTTAGTTCAGGGCAGCAATTAACTCTCATGTTGCTCTTAATTGTAGCACGTGACTCAGTCTCTTGTAGCACGTGACTCAGTCTCTCATATTGCTGGTAGTGGGGTTTGTAGCAAGGTATTGCTGGTAGTTGAGGGCTTTAGTAAGGTTTTAAGGTTTCCTGATGAGTCTTGAGTTGAGTCACGTGGTTATTGTGGGTGTAATTGATGTCGTTAGTCGGTCTTTAGTCGACCAGGGGTAATTAAACTTTATCATATTCTCACTTTGTTTCATCCTTATATTTACTTAAGCAGATTTTATATTAGTCGTTAGCACTCCTTATAGTTCTGTCAGGGGCAATTAAACTTGATACAGCCATCAAACTTGGTTATATAATATTCTTACTTCTAATTTCGTAGTTGTGTGTTTGAAACTTCTTAACTTACCTCTGTGACTAGATTGTTTGACTATTACACCTTTATATTACAACGTAACAGTTACTTAACCTGACTTGATGTTCCTGTTTCCCCACTCTTAGATTGGAGTTTGAACAACGTGATGTGGGAACCACCAACTTTGAGTCGCACTAGATAAATTTACCAGCAACTAGACCTTGTACTAACAACTAGACCTTTTAGCAATTTAACTTTTGTCTTATGTTTTCTTACTTTTAATTTCGTTTTAATGTGCTTGTTGACGCCTACTAGGCTTCTTTGACTAGATAATAACTAATCAGATTATATATTTGTGTTTCACACCCCTGAAGATTACAAATGTTCCGAAGTTTGTAGTACAGAATGTTACTTCTAATTTCGTTTTCATATGTTTGCTGGCGCGTACGTTCCCAAACGTGACTGTATAATTATTCCATCATTACAACTTATCAACATTATCAACTTATCAACTACTTAACCAGACTTAGTATCTCCATTCCACACCCAGGATACAGGATGTTGGAACCACTAACCTACAGTAAATACAGTTACTGGAAACTAGACCTCGTAACTTCTGTCACCACTTCCCAGTGCTCCAGTGTCAAAAGGTGGTAAAAACCCCTAGTTCACCGTAGTTTTCAATAGGGTTTCGACAACTCATCACACATCTAGTTGGTGCCTCACTCATCTGACTGTGTTTAGACAACCTATCATGTCTCATTTGTAGTTGGGCGGTCGGGAGTCAGTACTTAAGTGGCTGCTTATTTACTTTGAAACTTTTTAAAGTTGCTACTTATTTACCTTGTTAATAATTTACAATGTTAGGTACTTACTCTAATGTTAAGTACTTACTCCAGGCTTTCTTCACCAATTTTTTGCTAGTGCCTAGTGCCTAGCAGAAATTCTGTAACTCATTTCCTCAATTTTCTCCGTCGTGCTGCCACCCTTACAAAGTCTACCTAGTCTTCACACCTTACTCCTTAGTCTTGATTCTTGAACAGTGTCTCAGCAAGATATCACACAGGTCATCATTGTCCTGACGTTATTCTCCGATTTGTTAGTAGTCTTTAACTAAGACCCTGTTGGTTAGTGCGGTACTGTTGGTTACATTTAGTGCAACTCTTGGTCAGAATTAGGTCCTTTCTCTCCTGGTCCTGAGAATTAGAATAACTCAATTTGTAGCCAGACATTGAAACCGAACTTTAAAACCGACTATTATTGGGGTAGACAGCCTGTAGACTGTCTGCAGAACGCAGACTGCAGCCTTCACTTTGCACTGAAGTAGGTGTCTGGTGGATTATTATGTAGTATTTGCTTGTTCACTTTCTTTGCAAAACTGTATTTTTTCCCAGTATCTTGCTGCTAATGTGTATTGTGTAATGTGTAAAACTGATCTACGTTGCCGCCAATATTTGTAGATCCGAAACAGCCCTCCGTGTCTTGGAAGGAGCAATGTTCTAATTTTAAATTCCTTACTACTTACTTCAATAAAAAGGGCGGCTACATGGCAGCCCCACCTAGTAACTAGTAGTACAGGAAGAAGGAAAACAATGTGGGATTTAGGGTCGAGGCTAGTTTTAAGTTCAGTGTGAATGCTGTATGTATTGGTTAATCAGTTGCTCCCACCACTCACTGACTACTGAGTAGTTCCAAACACTGTGTTCACCACACGATGACATCACCCATCCACTATCCTAATCCTGTTGGTTGTCTCAACTTCCGGCTGCAAACAAACCCTGCTCCCTACCAAACAAACCCTGCACCAAAGCCCCAATAGCCCCCTTTTCAATAGCCCCCCTCACCATAGACCGGTTTATTGTGTGGCGGACATAACGTGCAGTAAATAGCTCCTTTGTTCTGGTATCTAGTGTCCACTACTTGCACTTGTTCCACTACTTTCACTTGTTCCACTACTTGCACTTGTTCCACTACTTGCACTTGTTTCACTACTTTCACTTGTACCACTACTTTCACTTGTACCACTGCTTTCACTTGTTCCACTACTTTCACTTGTTCCACTACTTGCACTTGTTTCACTACTTTCACTTGTTCCACTACTTTCACTTGTTCCACTACTTTCACTTGTTTCACTACTTTCACTTGTTCCACTACTTTCACTTGTTCCACTACTTTCACTTGTTCCACTACTTTCACTTGTTCCACTACTTTCACTTGTTCCACTACTTTCACTTGTTCCACTACTTTCACTTGTTCCACTACTTTCACTTGTTCCACTACTTGCACTTGTTCCACTACTTTCACTTGTTTCACTACTTTCACTTGTTTCACCTTGTTTCACTTGTTCCACTACTTTCACTTGTTCCACTACTTTCATTTGTTCCACTACTTGCACTTGTTCCACTACTTGCACTTGTTTCACTACTTTCACTTGTTCCACTACTTTCACTTGTTCCACTACTTTCACTGGTTCCACTACTTTCACTTGTTCCACTACTTTAACTTGTTCCACTACTTTCACTTGTTTCTACTTTCACTTGTTCCACTACTTTCACTTGTTCCACTACTTTCACTGGTTCCACTACTTTCACTTGTTCCACTACTTTAACTTGTTCCACTACTTTCACTTGTTTCTACTTGCACTTGTTTCTACTTGTTTCACTTGTTCCACTACTTTCACTTGTTCCACTACTTTCACTTGTTCCACTACTTTAACTTTTTCCACTACTTTCACTTGTTTCTACTTGCACTTGTTTCTACTTGTTTCACTTGTTCCACTACTTTCACTTGTTCCACTACTTTCACTTGTTCCACTACTTGCACTTGTTCTACTACTTTCACTTGTTCCACTACTTTCACTTGTTCCACTACTTTCACTTGTTCCACTACTTTCACTTGTTCCACTACTTTCACTTGTTCCACTACTTTCACTTGTTTCACTACTTTCACTTATTCCACTACTTTCACTTGTTTCTACTTGTTTCTACTTGTTTCACCTCTATTTCTGTTGTTTGGAGCTGTTTGTTTTGCTGTTATCTTTTGTTTTCAAATGGTGGGTTTGGAACCGTTTTGGAAGTTTTCATGCGGAAATATTGTTTTCAAGTTGGTTGTTCCTCCATCCTTCTAACAAATTAACCGCTAATTCACATGGCAGTAGTTAGCCGGGTTGTGGTTTTTATCTGCTTTGATCTAGATAATTAGGTACAGGTGCAGTGGTTCGAAGCGGTAAACTCTCTTTCAAACTGTCTAGATATCCTAGTGACGTAAACTGTTCGTGTTTTGTACCATGAGGGTAAATTTTTCTGGAACCTTGCGTTCAGCTAAGAGCAGTCTTGAGTTGTCAATTTTTCTTCAAGTTCTGTATCATCTTATACTGTTAAATCAATGAAGTCAGTACTTCACCCACTATACTACCACTACCAGTCTGCGAGCTAACCAGTCTGAAAAAAGATCATATTTTTTTAAAGTTCTGCAGTTTTGAGTTATGAATGCTTTATGGAAGTTCTGCCTGATGTTAAATCAATCAGTATTTCACTAAATTTCACCCCACTACCTCCACCATTCCAGCTAATCAGTCTGAATAAAGGTTCCATTTAACCTCCCCCCTGACATACCCCGTCACTACGTCCAGCCATCTAAAATACCTGGCATACCTCACTAAAACTGTTGATTGGTCCAGGAATAACCCCTGCACCTTCATTGGCTCCTTGCATTTGCCGGGGCCTGATTATACCGAAAACAGGCATGTAACCAGAAAATGTGGCATTGGTACAGATAGTGAACCAATCAAAGAGTAGGAGAATAGCAATTAGGGCTCGTCTGGGAGTAGTCATTTCACTGCTTGCTGCTGCTTGATTTGCTCTACTGGTTTACTGGCAAGCTGGTACCCGAATTTTCAGAGCTGATTAACTGTGAGTACTTTGATCACCACGACATTAACTTTTAGCTTTTATGTAGTCATGAAATTTGCATCGGTACTACTATGGATTTGGCTATTTTAAGCAACTTAATGGAAGTTATTCAATTGCGGTTTAGAAATTAGAATCGATCCTTTATATTTAATTGTAAAGACGTCTTTTACTGATTTAGATTTAACAAATAGGCTCCTTAAAGCCCTCTACACAAGATCACGTTTATCATGTAAATAAGTTTGTTGATCGCTGTCGGGTCTATCATTAAAGACAGGCTCATCAGCTCACAGTTTCATCCCTACCTCATAAACGGTCCCTCATTTGTACCTACCCTGTCCCCCATTCATAGCGACCTAGCCTTACTCGTAGCGGCGTGTCTCCTATTTGCAGCTGCCCTACGCTGACGGCCCCCTATTTGTAGTTCCCCCCTTCCTGCCAACTCTTTGTGTTACTCTGGTGTCGGCTACTTTACACTACAAAGTGCACCAAACTGACTCTCTGCCCCAGCCCCCAATATTTGCTGGCATATAATTGTAATCAAGCTGCTTTGTAAAACATAGCAGGATTCTCGTTTTAATCATTAATTATCGTTTACTTAGTCAGTTAACTGCAGTCCAGGATTGTTGCAAGCTCTGTCCTGGTTTAGTCTTTACATGCTCCTTTTATCTCCCTTTATAGTTTATACCCCCTTTATTATCATGACATCATTAAGTGTGTACAAGATCTAGCTGCTTTATGATAGATCTTATCCAGAACAACAAGAGTTAGTGAAGCGCGTCTAGTGGACTCTACAACTACATTCCATGATGAATGATGATGCTAGATCTAGCTGTTAATTAGACCTGTTGTAGTCCATGTGTAGTGTCCTGGCGAGGACGTTGTGTATTAAAGGTATGAGAGCTGCTCCTCTCTCTCTCTTTCTCTCTTTGTTGCGTCAGTTTATCGTATACTTGGCTACTCAACCGTCGGTATCTGTATCTGTTTAACTTTTGTTTGTTATTTGTTGTTGACTGTAGCTGATACTTGAAACTAGGTACAATTTGATACAACTTGCTCTAAAACAATGAGGACCTACTTAGACGGTGGGTACTTCTGGTTGCTTTAGTCCTCAAAGACCGGTTCTTGTGGTTGCTTTAGTCCTCAAAGGACCCCCTCAAACGTCCATGGTTTGTCTAGACAAGTTCGTTTGCCACAATGTACACTTGTCCTCTCGTACGTCAATACTTGTACACTAGTCCCATTAGGTTTGTTTGAGACGGAGTATTTTGAAAGGGGAGCATTGTAAGGATTATTTTATTTTTAAGGAGCATTGTTTTCTCTCATTCCAACACAGAAAACAATGCTCTAATATTGCTGAACTATCAGTTAGTGGGCTTGATTTCCAGGCTTTGCAATAAAACAAAGACGATGAAAGACATGAAACATCCTTCCGCTAATAGATTCCTCAAATACCCCCAGTACCACAATGGTTATATCATCCATATCTGAGGACTTTAGGAGATATTCCGCCTGAAAAGACCCTCCTAATTACTCTTCCGGGGCAGTCTGAAAAGTTAAGTCCTGATCAGGCCGGGAACCTATCTAGACTAATCTTCAACAGACTGTTCGCATGTATTTAGCCATGACATTATGTTGTTGACCCCGAATCTATGGTATTTGCGGAATTTGTCCCCTAAATACCCGATTTACATGAGCTATTATCACAATTGGTTTAATGTCCCGCCGTTTCCTCTCTTTCCTGTAATTTGGTTCGTGTTTTTGAGACTTTTGGGGATCAGGTAGAGGATGACTGCACGGAGCCATGTTGAGTTGATGCTGATCCAACTTATTTTATTTTTACATTTTAAGTTTGATAAATTTTCTTTTATTTCCGGAATATAACTTGGTTTTAGTTACGCTGATTTTGATATTATTTTTTTAGTCATTGTTACTTGCATCTGCATTCGCGGTCATCTTGATATCTCATCAGAATTAAAGACAACTTGAATATAAGCTAATATAAAATCCCTGAAAATATCAATTTCATCAGCTAGTACGTGGGGGTAACAGAAATCAGCTCTACAGAAAGAGGTAAAGTGAGCTCCGTGACGTAGGTGAGGCATGTGAAAATATTTAGTATCGGATATTACAGGAGTTAGCGTTATCTGGGGTAGTTGTATGAGTAGTATCATTACCTTTAAATAGTCACCGTCTCAACCTAATATTGAGTTGATCGTATCTTATTTCCAATCTATAAGTGCTATTGTAAAATTCAACCGACGATCCCTTGATGACTCTATCGGCTTGTTTTTAAAGTTAGTTTCATAGCAAACTCAGTGTTAGTTTCTAGTAAAATACAGTAAAAAAGTTTAGTTGGAGCTATTAGCAGAGTTAGAGGAGATGACCAGGGTACTCCACAACTCAAAGTGAGGGCGTGAAACTGTGCAGGTCCCTAATCTTTACAGCTCTTTTCAAATTCCTTGAAGTAGATTCTTTGGGTGCGTGGGATGTTTCCCCTGATTTTATGATATATTGTATATGTGGACCTCAGGAGCCTGTAGGACTGGAAGTGGTTTTCAGACTTTTGTTCAACTTGATACTTTTAACCGCCATCTTTGATAAAACTTCCACGCTTGGCTGCTCCCACGCCTTTGCTTACTTTTAACACTTTCTGTCAGTGAGTATAAAAGTTGTTTGTAACAAACCACTTACTCTTCATTCACTTTGTCAGTCTACAATGGACCGGGGGCAGGAGTTTTGTCGGGAATATTGCTTCTTTAAACAGGGCTGTGGCTGGGAATACCTCCTTCTGCTGATATCGGGGGCCACTCATTTGCCCGAGACCAGGATATTAATAGCAACGGTCTTGGTTTCCATTGACTCTGTTAGTTTGTATACAAACCAGCATACAACCTACACACAATATGTCTCCTGCATACTACGTAGTGAAGCTTTTTTGTTGGGGACTGGCCCGTGGTACCAGCCAATGTTTACTCAAAAAATATATATAACATCAATGGTAATACTAATAAAAAATTCATCCCCGTGGGGCACATGCATAAATAAAAATCTCAAACTATTCAATTTAGACTCTACCGGTAAAGTATGCAAGGAAGGTTTATAACTTAAAGTTTCATTTTCCAATGGTTAGTAGGTAAAGATTAAAAAAGTAAAACAAGACTGAGCACTTCAAAATTTGTAGAATTTGTAACTTGATTTGAAATACGCGGCGATAATAAAAAATGTCCAATGTTGGCAGTGTAATTTATGAGATATGCGACGTTTATTGAGTGATGCATAAGTGTGTGCATATAATCTAAGATGTAGAGACAAGGTTATTATCGGCATTTTGGTTTATGTTACGCTTTGATTTTCTTAGTCCTGTTATACAAAATAACATGAAATTAGGCCATTCGTCTTCGATGTTTTCATTTTGCTGATCGATGAGCATAGTTTTTATACAAGTTTTGTAAATGTTCAGGTTAAATAGACTAGTCGGGGAAGTTGCTGCAACATTATATCGGTTTATTGCTAATAATGGACCTTTAAAAAATACTGAGTTGTTGTAAGGGTGTTGACCATACTTTTCTGACCATTGTGTAGTGAGAATAGAATCCGGGTTAGTATTAAATAATGGTGCGCTTTTGGGAATTGTTTTCTTGAGAGACAATGGTACTAGATTAGGAAAGTTTTGCTGAAGTCGATTAAAAGAAGTAAAGTTACCTGCTTTTTGGACATTGAATTAAGAATGGTGTCTTTTGCGTTGAGAAGAGCATGTTCACAAGACCTACCCGGGCGAAATCCGTATTGGTTTTCACATAGTATGTTGTATTTATCTAAAAAACTTATAACTCGGTTATGCATTAGCTTTTCAAATACTTTAGAGAAAGAAGCAAGAAGAGATATTGGTCTGTAATTTTTTATGTCAGATTTAGATCCACCTTTGTGAATTGGGACCACCTTCGCTTCTTTCAAAGCCTGTGGAAAGATCCCCTGTTCAAAAGAACTGTTGACAACGTGGGCTAGTACACTAGTAAAACTGGGACAACTGTTAGCGATTTTTAGAGGTTCAATTTTAGTGTCTAGTGTGGCTTTATTCTTAAGCAGGTTTATGACGTCCTGAATTTCTGTGGCAGTGACTGGCTTTAGGTAAATACTACTTGGAGTGGCGTTGCGAAGTGTGCTATGGGTTCCACCAGGATCAAAAGTGGTCCTACTACTAATTTCAGACTTAATTTTTGGAGCGATGTTTGAGAAGTAATCGTTAAATTTTTTTTTTTTTTTTTTTTTTTTTTTCGTTATTACTCACAGAGTACAATCTAAAACAAACTTCCTTCTGTCAACTATAACAAAACCTGTCACGTGATGCCCATATTAGGAGCGTGATGCCCATATTAGGAGCGTCACGTGACGGGTAGATCTGCTCTGATTGGCTCTTTAGGTTTAACTGTGGTTTCCCATTGGTTCTCGTGATCTATTTCTCATGTTATACCCCATCTGTCTCTCGGAAAGTGTCTTTTTGACGATGATGTTATGTATTAGCATGTTTAGTGAGCCCTCGACCTGCTGGAGCACCCATTTAGTGTTTATCGTGTTTATTTCATGTCACTTAGCTGCAATTATCAGCTACACTTAAAGTACTTAAATAATAAAAGTGCAGGTTTCTACGTTAAAGTGCAAATTTAAAAGTTGAAGGGTACCCTGGGGTAAGAATTTAATTATAGTGCACCAGGGGCAAGATACGAGTGCGGCAATATAATTATATGTTGCCTCTGTACTCTGTAGTGCACCCTGCATTCATGATCAATATTTAAAGTGTCGGCCGACTTTGAGGCTCATATTAACCTGTCTCGTGATGCCCATATAAGGAGTTTGCCAGTGATTGTTGCTCTATTTTAACATATTATATCTCCTACTAAACAATTTTACACGTACTATCAGTTACATTCCTCTGAAGTACCTATCATTCTGTAAATAGTTGCCTCCAAGGAGCAAGGATTTCTATATTTTTATCCTGCGCACTTTTTTGATCTTTCTAAGAGTTATTCTTAGCTGTAGCGGCGGATCCAGATTAATTGAATTCTTAAACATTTCATTTGTCCGTTTTGTGTTGAAAGATCCCGAAAAGATGAAAAGCCTTTGTTATAATTTGTATCACAAATACCGTTTGTTTGTTCCCACAAACTCCCATGACTTTCTGTGTTTTTCCGTTTATTAATTTTCCGTAATTTCTTTGACCCACCCTCGCCAATAAGTCAAATTCAGATATCGGTTGTAAACTTACAAATAAGAAAGTAGGTTAATATATTATGATATCTGCAACCCAGTATAAACGCGCCCACGATTTGCAGTTTTATTATTATTACTTTTGCATTAGTTTTTAATTAAATTCTGTACATGTCATTTGTCCGCTTTCCGTTGAAAGACTCCCGAAAAGTTGAAAATTCTTTGTTATAATTTTTTTTCATAGAATAGCGTTTGATTGTGCTGAAGTTTTCATAATTTTCCGTATATTTTCATTAATTTCAAACGTTTTAAATATCTGAAAATCTGACAGCCATCTAAATTTAATTAGAATTCGATCGTTAAATTGAACATATAAAGATTAAAGTAAAATACATTTAATAGCTCTGCCCAGCAACAATTTGTTCCAGATATATATAATAATATATATAATAATATATAATAATATATATATATATTACTTTTTGAATTTTTTATTCCAATAATATTACTTTATTATTATTATTGATAATATCATTGATAATATTATTGATAATATTACTTGTTGACAAATATCAAAGAAATTAACCTCTCCAACTAACAGCTAGTATATGAGACATGGTGTGAGATCATGAAAGTACAGGATATCAACATAAACGAGCAGGATCCTGTTAAAAACAAAGCAGTCGACAAACTACCCGTCAAGATGGTATGTAATTAGATAATAGATATGTTTAATTAGCATATTCAATAAATTTAATTAACATAATTAGTTAACGAATTTACCGACCAATTAGCGGTTATTAGATTGTTGCATTTTTAGCAATGTTTGGAAAAGGTGACTTGTTTAATAACACTGTAAATTGATTGACAATAACTTATTTACTAGCATAATTAACAAATTAGTTAATCAATAATTAAATGTTATTATTCCAGGAGGGTCTGTTTATAGCAGATAAAACACGTCCAATCAACATTATGTGTGAGAAATGCCACAAGAGGCTGATAGAACTGAAGCAGCAAGCTACCAAACTGTTTGTAGTGCACTTTCTGAAGACTAAAAATGAGGAGAAACCTGATGCGGTAAGATTCCGCTATTAATTACTATTAGTTAATTAATTAGTTATTTAATAATTATTTAATTACTTAGTAAATATTAATTACTTAATTAATTATTAATTAATTAATCAATTAATTATTTAATATTTTGATCTAGCTTATGTTGGGGAGGCGCATCACGTGTCAAAACAAATCGCCTCCAAGAAGATTTACATTTATTTACAATTACATGTAGAATTAAAGATACTCAACAAGTCAATAGAAGTTGGGTATTTAATTAATTTAAAGGTCTACGTAGTGGTAACCTTACGGGTCCGGTAATGACTTAATGATATAATAGCTTTGTTTACCTACTTCACTGCTAGACTTTGCTAAGAAAATAATTTGTATACAGATTATACTCTCGTACTATAGTTAACAAGTAATTAGCTATACTTGTGGCAACAAAACAATAAATTCTATATAATTTGGGGTACTCTGAATATCTAACAAAACAGCGGGCCAACCTTTTCACTAACGACCCACTAATTACCTAATTAGGTGGTTATCTCATTACATACTCAGAATGAAGCGTTCACTGTGGATGTGGCCATTCTTATGAATCATTCAGTCAGCTAGTCTGATATTGTAAAGTTGGGCTGTTGACAAAGATAGCGCAATAATCAACAGACTTAGTGACCACTGAGCAGTTTTATTGGTTTTCGGACCGGCTGTTTTAATTCTTTAATTAAATTTCTCTCAGTCCCTTTTAATCTAATTCCCTCCTACCATAATCACTAATCTCGCTGATTATTCATAACCTTGTCGTTCAGCTCCTTTTGGAGCTCTGTACTTACACGAACATGCACTGCTTACTAACGTGCTTCTACTAGCACTTTGTGATTGTTCTACTTAAGGTTCTGGTAAGGGGCCGGGGGGGTTCTGGTAAGGGGCCGGGGGGGGGTGTTCTGGTAAGGGGACTGGACATCCTGTTATTTTAAACGTCGCAAGATCTAATGCCGGAGGATCAGATGCAAGATCTTGTAGATCTTTGGTAAAAATTTAAAATGTATCGGCACGTTATATAGTTTCATTGCGTCTTAATATAGAGAAATCTGTCCCAGAAACATTTGGACAAATGTCTCAATCTTTGAGGACAAAAATAGCCCAGATCACCGTCTGAGGTGGCCCAAAATAGAGTAAAGTAGATGTAGAACGTAAAGAGAGCTCTATTATTACATCACATCCTGTTTGTCAGAGATACAGGCCACCTGGAAATCCAGGTGATATCACCACTACCCTCCACTCTCCAGTAGTTTACCATCCTGACACGTGTTACCATGACGACATATTTCAAGTCACGTGACCTCATCAACAAGCCACCTCGGTTTGTAACCATACCAACCACACACCCAGCACACACACCAAGACACTTATTTAATTCGCAACTCTAAGTACTCGTCAAGCATACAATTACCTCCTCAAACTCCCCCCCCCCCCCCCTACTCTCTGTCTCATTAATTAATCTATCCTCAAAAACATATCCTTGTGTTTGGACACTCCCTCCTATATCTTCACACCCTCCACACCTCCCCTCTACAACTAGATATACAATTAGAGGTTCAGGTGGCACAGTGTGGTCGTGGTGCACCAGTATTAGGTTTCTAGCACTCCGGGACTGGTCTAGGACTCTTT
Organism: Bolinopsis microptera; assembly: GCF_026151205.1. Classification (NCBI taxonomy): domain Eukaryota; kingdom Metazoa; phylum Ctenophora; class Tentaculata; order Lobata; family Bolinopsidae; genus Bolinopsis; species Bolinopsis microptera. The sequence continues at coordinate 6,501,199 of NC_087081.1, read as the reverse complement.
CTAGTGCTCAATATACTCTCTCGTTCTCTCTCTCTGCTCTCTCTCTCTCGCGGTATTTTATTTCTGACTGTTCTGTTTACGTCTTGATTTTTTAATAGTTTCATGCTGCATTTCAGTATTTCTCTTTATTTCGGTATTTTTTTTGTCGGTTTTTCATCTGTTTCTCCGTTGCGAGCTCTGTTCGCTCTCTCTCTTTTATCTCTCTCTCTCTCACTCTCTCTCTCTCTCTCTCTCTCTGCTCTCTCCGCTGTAATTTTATATTTAGTGTTCTGTTTACGATTTGGCTCTTTCTCAGGACTCAGAGTTCTCCGTCAGTTTATATCGTTTGTCATTCCATTTAGTACTCAAATATTCGTGGTACCGTACAATTTACATCACGTGTTCGACCCATACCAGTGACCTATGTTTTGAACGCGTCATAGTGTTTAGTGTTTTACAGTTTACTTCATTTTAAACTGCCGAGTATTTCTCTCGTTTCTACAACATTTCTCTCGTTTCTACAACATTTCTTTACCAGTTTATCCAATTTGAGCTCAAAAAGCCGTAGCACCGTGCCTGATACCACCTTCTCTCCACGCCCTAGATTTGGAGAGGTGACCATGTTTTGAACATAGTATTCATGAAATAAGGCTAGTGTTTAAACTGTAAACATAGTGTTTAGGAGAGTGTTTATGACTTAGTCTTTATCGTCTACACGAAAAACCTGTATTTGACTGACGACCTTTGTTCATTGTTCATAGTTCCTCATAACATCATCGTCTCCCATAATACCCCATATTTTTTGCCCTGTTATTTGCTCCTTTTTCCCACGAAGCCGCGGTTAGTTCCCCGTTTTTACCGTTACCTGCTTCCTAAATAACGGCTCTATATTCCGGCTCTCAACGTCTCGTAAAACATTAGCGAGAAAGAAGAAAAGAGGAGAAGAGAGGAGAAAGAGGGAAGGAGCTAGAGAGACTGGGAGAGTTTTTATATACAGTCTAATTGGCCGTTACTTGGTAACTCGTCATCAGTGTTGTTGTGTGGATTATGTTATGGGACTCTTGTTTCTGGGGAGTCTGCACATTACTTTCTGTGTCTGTTCCGGGGTTGTGTCCGGGTTTGTGTCCGGGTTTGTTCAGTTTTGTTCTTACTTACTTCCAGGATCGTTTTTGTTCCGGATTTAATGAAGATTTCATCACTTAGGATCTGTTCTGGATTGCTTTTACACATTACTTCATACATATTTTGTCCTCTGTCTGCAGATCCCGGTGTGTGTTTGTTCTAGATTTAGTTAATCTTTCGTCTGTCTTTGTTTCCGGTTACTTTACTTCCCGGTTCCGGATTGTTCCGGATTTTACTATCGAGGATCTAATCCGGATTACATTCTTTCCAGATTTATTTGAAATTTTTTGTGTTAGTGTCATCTCATCGGTTTAGCTTTTCAAGCCGATTTTGCCACAGAATCAACTTAAATTAGAGTCTATAGGAAGTGATCCGGAAGACTGATAAATTTCCCATGTAGCATGAGCTCTGTCTTCAACCTGCATGGCTATAAACTCTCCTTAACTCTTATAGATACTGTAATATAATGTATATTTTGTCTGCTTGACATTGAATAGTTTGTTAGAAATTATATGAAGTCACGTTAAGCTATTGTTCTTTCTCACCATAACATTGTTAAGTCACACTTATACAGTTACATTTCTCCTCCTCTAGACATAACATCATACTCCGAGATCAAACTTCACTCTGATTTAACTTAACCTCATCGCTAGTTTTACTCTTATTTGTTTTAAAGGAGGTCAAGATTCAATGTAATTCGGTGGCATGAAGCAGAATATCAGGCAGGGATTCGAGGATTCGCAGAAGCAGTTTGATGACCTGTTGAATACGTTGTCAGGTATTGATTGTGAGAACACTATGCCGTCTCAGGACACCAAGGATCCTAGTTTGAAGAGCTTGTCGTCCTCCAGATCTAGTTTGACTAAGATTTCTTCCGTTTCCAGTAATAACAGGAGCTCCACAGCTCCTAGTAAGAAGTCTTCAGTTTCTTTTTCTAGTGCTGATGTGCAGCCAAACGAAAGACATCAGTCTAAATCTGCTCTCAGTTCAATCAGTAGTAATTTCCGTGTCAGAAAATCAAAAAGTTCAGACTTTGGACGGTCAAATAAGATGAGTTATACGCAGGCCGCGGAACCAAATCCTCGCAGGAAATCCGGGTATCACTCGGGGCCAGACGTTCGCTCCGGAAGGAAATCTGACTATCATTCGGGGCCAGATTCTCGTTCTGGAAAGAAATCAGGATATCACTCGGGACCTGATTCCCGTTCATTGAAGAAATCAGACAGTAAGGCCGAATCAGATGTCCGTTCAGTAAAGAAATCAGAATTTAATCCCATGTCAGATTTTCGTTCAGACTTTAATTCCGGAATAGACCCACACTCTGCAAAGAAATCTGGTTCGGGGCCAGATTCCCGTCCAGCCAAGAAACCAGACTTAAATCCTGGGCCAGATTCCCACCCAGCCAAGAAATCTGCTAAAAAGTCCGGGTACCATTCTGGACCAGACTCTCGTTCAACTAAAAAATCTGGTAAAAAGTCCGGTTATCATTCTGGACCAGACTCAACTAAAAAATCTGCTAAAAAATCCGGTTACCATTCCGGACCAGACTCCAGATCAGCCAAAAAGTCCGAAGTAAAAAGTCCGGACTCCAGACAGAGCTCTCGTCCTAGCTCTCGAGCAGAGAGCGAGGCCACCTCCAAAACATCCACTTCCTCTCGAGGACCCCAAGCTCCCAGTAAAATCACCTACGATTACTCAGCCGAACCCAAGTCACGTGACCAAGCAACCAAACTCTACCAGCCCTCCTCAGACTCCCACTCCCAGAGCTCCTCCAACAACATCTCAGAAACAGACAGTAACCCCCAGCGGAGGATAATATCAGATTCCCAGAGAGAAGCAGGCAGCTACTCTCCCAGCTCATACGAGTCTCTAGCTCGGGATCAGATGGACGCTAGGCAGCTCTTTAACCCTTATATAGACGGTACAGGGAGTTATCCCCTCCATTCGTCCCCGTTTGGGCCACTGCCAGGATCCAAAGTCGGGCCGGTTGATCCGAGGGTGCTCCAGGGGTCGTCCCAGGACAGTCTATCAGCCAGTACGAACAGTAATAACAACCCAAGTGACCCAATGTCACCCCACCTTACATCCCCTCCTTCTTCAGAGAATAGGGTGAGTTAAATAATCAAGTTACTTACAAACGTTTTGTAAAGCTCAGTACTTTCACCAACCATAGGGTGAGTTAAATAATCAAGTTACTTACAAACGTTTTGTAAAGCTCAGTACTTTCACCAACCATAGGGTGAGTTAAATAATCAAGTTACTTACAAACGTTTTGTAAAGCTCAGTACTTTCACCAACCATAGGGTGAGTTAAATAATCAAGTTACTTACAAACGTTTTGTAAAGCTCAGTACTTTCACCAACCATAGGGTGAGTTAAATAATCAAGTTACTTACAAACGTTTTGTAAAGCTCAGTACTTTCACCAACCATCTTACCGCCCTTTCTTCTACTCCAAATCAACCGTGCAATCGCGCTCAGTACAGATCAATCACAGATCGTGATTGCGTGCGAAAGTTTCATGTTTTTCTGTGTGGTTCCGGTCCTGAGGGGTTCTGTAAAATATACCTGAAATTATACCCCGTGTTCGGAATCAGGTGACAGCTGTGCTCATATTTATCTTGTAAGTGTAAGTATAACATAGTACCAGAGAGAGAGAGGCAGTTATTGTTTCCCCCGCGCCAGCAACACACCAAAGGGGATGTACACTTCAACTACTATAATTGAAAATCACGTGATCAGGGCATCACATGTCACCATGGTAACGCACGTGACGTCACCTCGTTGCTTGGCAGTTCAGTTGATTCTATCACGTGATGTGCTGGCATACAACTCCGGTGTATGCCATCTTCCTAGAGTGGTAGCTGACATACATCCTTGCAACCAATCGGATTGCAGTATTTAAACTCGCGACCAACCAGAGCGCGCAGTTCAAGCTAGCAGCCAATCAGTGTTGATAATTTGAATATTTCAAACCTGTCGGCTCATGGTTGTGGTTTATGAAGGTGAAGAAAAAGTGTCATTCCTTCAGCAGAGTGAAAATGTTTTGAGGCAATTTAAACACAGTGCTCAATAGGTGAACATGCCAATGATCTGATTCTGTGAAACTTAGGTCAGGGTATTGCCGTCAGAAATTCAAGTAACTGTCTAAATTCATTAATGAGTCTGATATGTGAAATATGCCGTCTTATGATGACCCTTATAAATTTAAAATCGTAGCCATCTATTGGGTAGAAATGTGTTGAGTCGACGGACATGGATACGGTCAACGTTTGTACCAAAGTTTATCTTGATGGTAAAGAGACCAAGTCCCCCCCCCCCCCCACTCTACCTGCCACTCCATTAGCCTATAAGGCTATATATATGTCTAACTTTAACAAAGTTAGCACAATAAATGTTACCATATTACCACGTACTGCACACCTGCACATTCGCCGTTACCATGACAACCAGAGAAATTCTGTCATCTCTCCAATATTCAAATTTTTACAACTCCTTCCATTCAAATATTTACCACGTCATCCCACACACCTGAGGGTAATTTAATACTTGAATCCAGACTCAAATATCGACAACTGTAAAATTTGGACAGGATTGACATTCTGAAAAATTGGAAGCATTGTTCTGCTGTCTGAGGTAAGTACTGAAGTGTTTGAGTTAAACCATGTACTGTAACGAATTTGAAATCAGGGAAAAGAAAACGAACCTCACATTAATTATTTTACGAGAGTAACCTTTGTAGTTCTAAAGAAAGTAAGTAACAGTCATTATTTTACAATACTAACTTCTGTCCTTCCCTTTGTTCTAACCTTCAGCCGAACCTTACCGTGGGAATCCTCAAAAACTCGACGTGTGCCATCAATTAGTTAATTGATTTAATTAAACCAATTATTGTTTGATCCGGGTCCCTCCCACAAGAACAGGTATCTCGTATCTTAATCCTACCAAATGCATGAGGTCTGGTTTCAACAGTAATTATTGGTGTGAAATTTAGAAAATCTCTCAGCGTTTGTTTAAAACGGTGTCTATAGCTGCTTTAGTTGTTTTCTGTCTTCAGCGATTTTTAAATGTATTTTAAACTTTTAAACGTATTTTAAACTTTTAAACGCATCTGCCATCTGGCTATCGTCGATTTGGGAGTTATTTGATTTCACATATTGTTAGCCTGGTTTTCTTGTCTCCTAAAGTCGGTCCGACGCCGATTTTTGTCTGGTAGCGGTTTAAATTTCTGCTTAAGAACATAATAATCAGGAGCTTGCCTCAGTTTTGAATTCAGAGTTCTCCAGTAGGTTTGACTGACCCGTCATGTTTTACTGATGAGTTGGCAGCTCCCTTTGTACGGTCTTTTAACACGAACAATCTCCACACTTAGCTAGGAGGTTACTTGACCCTTCACTAAGTCACTACCTCAACAGTCTGTCCATGCTTTCCCTTCTGATTTTAGTAACATTTTGTCAGTGCCTGTTTAGTTTGTAAGCTCCCTTCTTTGTGAACTGACAGTTTGTATTCCACTTTCCAGTGTTTGGCTTACTTTCCATCATTTCCAAAATGTGAAAATGTTTCACAGTGTACCTAACAATACCTGACAAAATGTCTAATCCCCAAACAATCCCTGGCAAAGTGCCAAGTCTCCTAGAGATGGCCCAGTTGTCCTACAGGAAGTGAGCTGTATAACAGTGGAGCAACATTCCCGCCAGACCTTCAACACTACTATAATATACATCTGGTCATTTCCGTGATACCATATATTTTAAAACCTGATAATATCCTTTGTGATTACCACGACCATAACTGTTAACCATACGTGAAGTAACTACAATAAGCGTAAAAGTTTTTTTTTGTTATGGTCACGTGATTTGAAAGACATAATTTCTAAAATCCGTTGGATTTAACATTTACCAAATTTATGATGGGGGTGATGCAACGTCAATTAATGTCAGTATTCCATAAAACCCCCAAACTGACATTGACATTAATTGACATTAATTGACATTAATTGACATTAATTGACATTAATTGACATTAATTGACATTAATTGACATTAATTTGTCTTGAAATTTGAGATTATCATTATTCGATAAATATTCAAGATATTCACGTCTATGTAAGTTAGACCGGTTCAAAAAAACAAAATGTCCTTGAATAATTATGAGTATGTTATTATCTGTTGATCCTTAGGTTCAAAGACCACCAAAAAAAATTTCAGCTTCCAACTCTTCCATCTTCGGTCCCCACCGGCCACGCCCATATTTTATTGGTTTCTTATACAGGTAAAATATCTAGAATCGGCTTTTTTAGTATGAAGAAGTAATGTTAGCTGTTTAAGATTCGTTATTCAAATATAAATGTCATGAAGGCATTTCGTTTAATGTGGGTTTTAAGTTCTGATGATGTTGAGAACCACGCCCTTGGATGGCCACGCCCATTTAAGAAAATTAAATTTCGGGAAACCGTATTATTTTAGTTTTATTGTTTAATGATCTGAATTTTTTCACATTTCACATTTCCATGTGATAGTAGTGAATAAATTGATGATATAAACGTTCTAAAGTGCTAAAAATATGGTAGAACTACATAATCTCTGGTCGAAAAATATCGTGTCAATTAATGTCAGTATTCCAAAATTTTGCAAAACTGACATTGACATTAATTGACATTAATTGACATTAATTGACATTAATTGACATTAATTGACATTAATTGACGTTGCATTCCCCCCTTTATGATAATTACACTGGGATTAGCAAGTAAGGTCAACACCTTCTTCCTCATTGGAAGTACATAGTAAACTGCATGCACCTGCACGTCTGTACTTCCGCCTAATTACAACCCATATAAGGCAATACTCCCTCCCGAATAAGGATAACTGCCGCTTCTAGACAAGGTGTGGTAACCGTGGTAACTAGGTGTGGTAACCGTCAATACACGAGAGGTGCAGACTGCAGATCCACTTCCTCCTTCTTCACCTCCTCTTCATGGGAGATACATGCACTGCTTACTTGCAGTACTCTGATGGTTGTGGGAGAGGTTTTGCTTCTGTTTGTTAGGTTATTGTCAGGTTTTTTAGTTATTCGCCGTAAAAGTTTTATCTACCGGATTTTAGTTTTAGACTTATCAGATCTTTAGGATGTTATTATAAACCACTTCAGATCTGGGTAAAGTTTGTTGAAATATAAGAGTAAAGGTAGTCTGAGTGTGTCTAGTGTCTACGTAGCATTCTTCTAGACTCGACTCTTTTTCGTTATTCCATTATCATCCGTACATTTTTGTTAGATCTGATGATTGGGCTTGAAAGTTTCGTGCAAAAAATCCGACATATTCCTCATATATCTCGAGTTTCCACAAGCAGTCATGACCTTATATCTCCTGTCTCATTTCTGCACAATCATCATTAAGACATAAGGGTGGTGATTCGAGATTTCCTTATAATGAGCCATCACAGATATATCTCCACGCCTCTGATTGGTTCTTATCACATCACGTGACCCGAATACCGCTCTCTGATTGGCCCATGACTGGCACGTGACTATCCGATTGCAGGTGATAGACTCTAAAGGGGTTAATTGGCCTCACTAATGCTTGTTGGATACTATTGGCACCACTCTGCATTCTGGTACGCGGTTTAAGACTCTTACTTTCGTCTGTCGGTTGACTTTATACAGGGTCACTTGGTCTAACTCTGTAGTTTTACTACCAGAGCTTAGCTTTTACAGCAAAAGTTGCAGTTTCTTTGAACTTTTATAACCACATACACAAGGTTATAAAGTATTTTCCATTATGCAGATTCTCAAAGACCGCTCATTTCTTTACCCTTGTTTTACTTTCTTTCAGTGGAACATCTGTCTAACATCTCGTTCAAGAAAAGCGTGCTTTTTTTTCAACTTTTCAACTCTAATGGCAATTACCAAACCTTACGAGGTTTATTCCATGGTTTATAAAACTCTAAAATCTCGTTTTCAATCTAACCAGAATACTGATGTTCACTATTTAACCAGAAGACTGGTGTTCACTATCTTATAGAAAGACTCATGCTCAGCTTGTTCTAAGAGCTATTATCAATAATCAATATGTTCCTTATGTTTTGTTAGAGATCACTGTTCTTGGTACAAGGTAGCTCTGATTTACTCTGCTTTGCACTGCATTGTTCTGCATAGTACGGGAGAGTTACAATCTCTACTACCCATCCATTAGCTATAGGAGTGGAATCTTTGCAATATTACCATGCATTATTCATGACTTAAGCTGATAGTTAAGCAATTATTGTACTCTTTTCAATCGTTCACCCTCTAGGTTCATACTGCAATATTGCTGTCCTCTGGATCCCTTCTTTTGTATTGCTTACTCATTACAATGATAATCTCTGTCATCTCCACTTCATGTTACGTTTGAGAACAGATACTAGTTACACTACCATGTTGATCAAGCCAGCTTGCTTCTGTAAATCTAGGCTATTGTTCAGTACGTGACTAGATACTGATCTTATCACCTTGTAAATCTTGTTACTGTAAAATATTGCGAGGTTGTTTATTTGTTAACAATTCAATCCTTGCTTGAGTAACTTAAGAATTGGTAATTGCGTATTGTGACTGAACCACCGACCGCCCCCACCGTCAAGCTTGAGCTTTTATTAGTTGCTTTATTTTAGAGATAAATCATGGAGTTCATAGCTCTTGGTTGTGCTGTAGTGTTATTGCGGAAGAAGTTCTGCTTGCTACTTTTTATTGCTTTGTTGTTGTCACTCCCACACATCTTCATATCGGTTCTATTTTAATTATTTTAATGGAAGTGTGATTCTATCTTCAGTTTCACATTATTTCCACTTGGTTTCCTTTCTTTGTACTGAATAGTGAATATTGATCGTCTGTTGTTCAGTTAACTGATGACATAATCGAGATCCTGCCGATCCTACCAATCCTGGATATCGTGAAGTCATGCCCATGTTCCAGTATCGTTCATTATCTGTAGATCGTCTGGGTTTTTATCAGGTAATGTATAGTTTAGGGCAGTTACACAAGGAGAGTTCTAGCGAATAAAATAATTGAACTTAATTTAGCTGAAGTTGATAATGTGTCTTGTTACGATCCACCGACCACCACTAGGCACTAGGTCGCCTAATTCAAACTAATTTTCCCACGAATCATCACACTTTCACTCAAGTACACAATTCCCATCCGAATTGAAATTATAGCAGCTCGATAATCACCATTTATCCGAATTAAAGAGGTGCTAAGATTCAGAATCTGTCAATTATACCAGGATACATTACCTCTCTCACCCACTTTCCCACGCTCTAATTAAGCGTCAGGTGTGCAGGTGCTAACTTTTTCACTCTATGTGGGGGATATTGCACCCTGCTGCTATGTTGGAGGGGCGAGGGGGGGGGGGGGCTTGGGCTACTGTCCAATCTACATTTTAATTCAAGAGAATGCTGGCAAACTTAACGTATGAACTATGGAATATTTAATATTTTCTTGAGATGGAACTGATCTCACAACTCCTTGTGGCCTGCATATGGGATAAAAGTACAAGTTTGTAAAGTCAGTATCTCTCCCAATAATATCTCCTCTCAGTGACCAGTGTAAAATCAGACTCTCTACAATGTAACAACTCCTCCTTCAAATTTAATATAGTAATTCCGGTAATCACCCCTAATCACCTAATTGGTTTTATTCCACTAAATGTAACTGAGTTTCGGGACGAAAGATACTGATAACGGAGTCTATCTTCTCCACAATTTCGGGGTCTAGACCACTTACAATCAGTTGTAAATTCCTAAGATTCCAAGCAATGAGTATAGTTGCGGGTTTTATATTCAGGGATTCCCTGTCTGTCTCCCCGCTAAACTATCTGTGTCCTAGAGGTCTGATGACTATTGCTACAAATTTTCCTGATACTTAGCAAATATGATAATCTAAGTCCAACGCTAACAAATCAACATACAAATCAAACCAACTATAAGTTTTACGCGATAACATAATGAAATGTAATCATGACACGCCCATTTCAGCCCTCTAACCCATTTCTATTCTTAACCCTAACTATTTCAGGCTGGTTTCTACAAGGGTCGAGTACAAGACAAACTAGCCCTCCCACCCCAGACTTCCCCAGAGTGGGTCTCAGGAACCAACGGTACAGGCCACTGTGGGGACTGTGAGACTACAGAACAACAGCTGAGAGTGGGGGCTGTCAACATTGTACGGGAGAACGAGACTAGACTCACTAACGCTCTCAAGGTGAGGGGGTTTAGGGGGCACAAGGGGTTTACTTCGTGTGTACTTTAATTAGTGGGTTTACCTGGAGGTTTAATTAGGGGGTACAAGGGGTTTAATTAATGGGTTTACCTGGAGGTTTAATTAGGGGGTACAAGGGGTTTAATTAGTGGGTTTACCTGGAGGTTTAATTAGGGGGCACAAGGGGTTTAATTAGTGGGTTTACCTGGAGGTTTAATTATGGGGTTTTGGGGTTAACGATAGCCGGAAGGAGGGGTTAAGATGGTTCTTTTCGAGCATGATTTTTTGAAAAATGGAGGGGTTGCATGATTTGCAGATAGCTTGGTTTGCCTGGGTGTATTTATGTCGGCTTGCAGTAACATTTCACTCTCATGCGAATATAGTACAGTCGTCATCGACACAAATAATTACAATTTACACCAGTAGTGTCTACCAGCAAATTCTGCACCGTGTCAGCAGCTAGTGGCTGCTAGTGCACGCTTTTAACACCTTTTATAGGTGACGGTGCAGGCTGAGCTACACTTAAAGCTGCTATCGTAGACTGGGCTACACTTATATAAGCAATACGAGAATAGGCTTACAGCTGAGTTGGTTAATAGCATATAGCTGCTACTCTAGATTCTAGGAGGTAGCTTCTTCGTATTCTATGGTTTAGAACATATTCTTGGAATAGGATCGGATCCTTATTGACGTTTGGTATTATCATCGAGCTCAGAGATCCATAAAGGCTAGCTCAAATACCAACAGTAAAAGTCTACAGTAATTGTATTATGGAGCTGATTGTAAGCCCACTAAATACAAAGCTAGGAAATGCAAGACAGCTAGATCTGCCTGATAAGCTGCTGGATTTCAGGGTCTAGCTCCACTTCCAGGGGCTAGTTCCACAGTAAAAACTATTGTCTGTACCATTATCTCGCTTCCGAGAGAGCCCTGACACCTAAGCGGAAGTGTCATTTGAACAGATGTTTTGATTGGTGGTGGTGCCCTAACGTTGTCATGGTTACGGGGTGATCGTGAGAATATGTGAACGTACGTGGTTTTGCCGGTCCAGATAAACTTTTAAAGTCGTCACCTGGGCCTGTTCATCAACATCTTCAATCTCCGCACTGATAGTTTTCGACGGTAGATCCACTAACCAGTGTGTAATTCTTACTAGATCTAGAAAATACTACTCAATAAAAACCAGGATGCTTTGTCATAGTACCTCAAATTATGCTAAATTATGTAAAATATACTCCATAACGGAAGATGTGGGGTGTGGCTGCTAAGAAACCGTTTTTACCAGTGAAAGTACCATATTCAACGTGTAGTTGTAAATCCTACAAGGTGTTACTTAAAAATTGTACCATTGTGTACAGCGCTGTAGTAGGGGCTTTGTTAAAGAGCATAAATTTGATAAGATATATAGCTGAAGTAATGTAGTCCTAAAGTGGCGTTTCTCTTGATATCGTAACTTCAGTTTCGTAGAAGCTTACAGCTGGGCTGCTATCCCTCGTATGTTATATCTAGTCTTATTATATACTCAGATACCGTTATTACCACAGTTTAATGATAGCTACAGTGGGGTGACATATGTTTTCGTCACTTCTGAATGCGCGCATTTTAGCGCGCGAGTTTGCGTGCACGTCACGTGATATTGTTAGCAGTGAGTGTAATCACGAGTCTGGAGAATTTGTCTAGTACAAGGCCCAGACCCTTTAGCGTATCTGTAGTAAATTTTGTGGCGATGTAATATCTATGACACCACTAAAAATTGAGGAATAGAGAAGTGTTCACAATATCCAACTTAGCATGGTAAACTTATGATATCTCTGGCTGAAGATTAACAACTCTAACAGTATTTATTTTAATCAGCTGAGAAACATTTGGTCTTGTTACCTTATCAATTTTATCGAAATCGAACGATGCAGTACAAAGATATTCCGTATCAAACTTCATGGTAATATTGAAGTAGAGAAAAGTTCGTCGCTTGCTATTAAAACATGTGCTCCTTCATAAATAGTATCATTATCGTGATCAAACCCCTTATTTATGGCCCTGCCAGTCTCTTCTGAAGCACGAATGAACTTAATTTCTACTGTCCGAGAAAAGTTCAGAATTTTCTCTAAACACCCATTTTTGAATTTTGTAAATCGGTGGTCCGGAAGCGGAGCTATGGTTCAATGAAAATTGTTAGTTTAACGCTGTTTGTATTGTCATTATCAGAAGTGACGAAAACATATGTCACCCCACTGTACTACTACTACTATTGATAGGATCCTGCACCTAATATCTTGCCAGCTGGTCCATTAGCGCCCCTGTTTCGGGTTATTAAAAACCCTTACTTCTTCTCTAATTGGTGGATAACTCCTCCTCCTATCTGATCACCCCCTTGTCTGGCCTATGATTGGCTAGTTGTCCCGTATCTGGCCTGGCATTGGCTGATTGGTGTCCCCCAGATGTAGTAGTAACTACCAAGTCTGGCAGCTAGCTCTCATTTATTAGCCCGGGTTGTATGAGGAAATGAAAACGTCAGCAACAACCTCTCGACCACTCTCTACATCCCACGCGGGTTGCTAGACGTGCCCTGGTTGGTTGGGAGCGCCCACGTGTGTTGTTATGGCGACCGGGATTGGTTTAGAAGGGACTGTCACTGTTAGTGGTGTCCGACTGTAGAAACAGCCATTGTGTAAATGACGCCTCTTCTTCTTGTTTTACCCTATTTTGGATATTTTAGTGGTATTCTTATTATTAGATGCAGGTCCATCGTTTGAATTTGGTTGTAGTTGTTAATTCAAGTTGTTGATAGTAATAAGATGAGGATGCAAAGAAACAGGGCTAAAAGTTTTAGTACCCAGGACCTGGGTGATAGGGAGATTGAGATCTGGGTCGACAAGGTTCCTCGCTACCTTACTACCTTGATACCTTATTACCTTGCTCTCCTGATTAATATTTATTAAATTAATTCAAAAGTTGTGTCCGGGACACTCTAAAAACTTTTGAATACATACCAAGGGGGAGGGGGGGGGGAGAAACGGAGTACACATAAAGGTTAGATTATCAAACTTATATTGTGCTACCGGCCCAACTAACACCCCATTATTTTCAGAGTGTCAAGTCCCAGAGAGCGACGAGTGGTTACCGCAGTGACTCAGTCCTCGGACCCTCCAGCACGGACCACAAGAAACGTAACCACCGCTCAGTAGACAAGATCTCCAACCTCCACAAGTCCACCGAGAACCTCAAGACTAATTACGTGGAGCTGGCTTCATTCGGACCTCCTCCTCAGAAACCAGCGGGTAAAGCTTACAACAGTGGGGTTAAACACACACCACAGCCACAACCTCCTAGTAACGGGGTTCTTGGTAACAGTAGTCATGGTAACGGTAGTCATGGTAACAACGGGACCCAGAAGAGCGAGCACGCGTATGCTAACCTGCCCACACGCTACAATACTGCACCCAACTCTAACAACCACGTTAACAACGGTTAGTTACATTTTAGTTACATTTTATTTTTAGTTAGATGAAGTTAAGTTCAGAAGTTTAGAAGTTTAGAAGTAAACAGGCTACTCGATCCTGATGACTTAGTAGTATCTTCGTTAGACCTTCACCGGAAATTTCACGACCTAAAAATAAAAAGCCTGGCACTTCGTTGAGCCATGAGTACTCAAACCGTTAAAACTTTAAAAAGTTAAACACAGTTAAACTGAGTTAAACACAGTTAAACTGAGCTATTCTACACAGACCAGGTAAAACCTCCCCGACCCCGACTACAACCGTCCCGGTCATTCCACCACGCGTCCCAATTACTGGTGGAGCAGCAGCCCCGCCCCAGAACCAACTCCCTGCCGGGGGTGGGGGACTGGGGGGCCTCCTTCCCTGGGCCTCTCGAGGGGGAGTATGAGTTCGTGGACGAGTTCATGTTAGCAGGTGATTTGGGGGAATGTGGTGATGATGCGTAACCATGGTGATGATGATGCGTGCTTGGGTGTTGGGTTGTATTGTCAATGCTGAACTACACGGTCAAATCCCGATCTAGTGAGCGTTGACGCTAGATTGTATGATGCATCATAAAATATAGCATTTTCGGTAGTATACTCCTTAACACTGCACTGTCCCTATAAATTACCGAAAGTGAGCTGTCTTTTGATGAGATCGGGGTTTGACTGTTTTGGGTGGAATGCGTTGTATGATGGTCGGGTATTCGTACCTACTCTGGTACCTTTACTCTGGTACCTTTACTTTGGTGATGCTGCTTTTGTTTACGTTTTGTGAATGTGAACCTTGTTTGAAGTTTGAACACTATAGTTGTACACTACACGTCTTGCAGTTATATGATATGCTGTCTTAGAAGTTACACACAATGAGATCTAGTACAAATATACAAATATGGACGTGTTTTTTGCATGGTTTGATGCCAAGGTTATTCTATCAGAACGGATAAGAAGAAAAATCTTTTCTCCGTTATACATATAACTCTACCTACAGTCTATATTATTCATAATATTACCTACAATTACAGATACAATGACTGTGTACCACACGTACGACAGACTGACAAACACTCTAACAACAGACCAACACACTTATACAACTGACAAACAGACAGAAATTCAAACAAACATCACAACAAACAGACACACAGACTTACGGAAATACCGACAAACAAACAGACGAATCAACACACAGACAAACCGCTACCCGCCACTAAGTGATCCCAACGATCCTGAGCTGGTTTCTAACCTCCTGATAGGTAGTAACACCATAGTAAAACCCTAGTAACACCCCCTAGTAACGCTCCCCAGTAACCTCCTGACACACTTACGACGAATACTGTCCATATAAGCTCAAATTGTACTGATTGTAATACAGGTGATGGAGTATAGTGGGAGGGGTGTTTAGGTTACCGTCGTTATTTGAGACATTATGACCACTACTTTTACTGAAATCTTTTCGTATTCAACTTTAATTTTTCCGAGGAAATGTCTTTCCCATATAATTTACCCTTCGTTATTTCACGTCTAATGAATGTTGATGCATTTATTTTTCTTTCTTACGAAATCAAATCTATACTGCAGAACAAAAGTTTGTCCTAGTATTGTGCTAGAATTACGACTCTTTCTTGAAAACTTGAATGATCGTATATTTAGATCTTAACTCATGCTACCTCTGGACCTTTTCTGAATGATCTTATTACTTTATTTAAAATCTAATACTTTACGATAAACCACAAAACACACATCAACAGTTCTCAACATAATTGAGCGATGGTCAGTATTACATATCGATACTTTAATATTATTCTATTTTTATGTAAATGTGTTCAACAGTCAACTCGTCTGTAGCCGGATATAAAAACCAGCTCAGTACCCTTCAAAACCTCATCTCCATAGTAACACGCTAGTAACACCCTAGTAACACCCTTAGTAACACCCTAGTAACACCCTAGTAACACCCCTAGTAACACCCCTGGCCCTAGTAACACCCCTCTAACACCCCCTCCTCCCCAGGTGGACCCCCAATAATGAACGGGCACACAGACCAGATCTACAAGCTGCAGAACACAGTGTCAGCTCCCTCCGACATGTCTGGTAATGACACGTGGCATGGTCCTGAACCCAGCGTAACTCCTGTACCACCCGCTGATATTCCTAACAGGTTGGTTTATTTATGTTATAACTTTTATATTCCTAACAGGTCATTTTATCTATATTGTAAATTTCATATTCCTAACAGGTTGGTTTATAAGATTAAAACTGTTTTTAGGGGATGATAAGTTCATATTATAATATTGTATATTCGATCTGATTGTTGATAAACCCGAGGTTAACAACTCCATCTCCCCTCAGAACTATCACAGACCTAGCCCCAATCCCTCCCAAAAGAACAGAGAGCTCCAGGTTCTCCTCCAGATTAAAGCGGAAGAAGGACAGCAAGTCAACTCCCTCCACTCCTAGCTCTACTCCTGATCCTAAAGCAACCCCTCAGAAGGACGGATCTTTCTTTGCCAAGTTAGTTTCTTTGTTAGTTATAACTTTTTAAATGTTCTGTTAAATGTTAGTTAAGTTAACTTAGCAAATAACTAAGTTAGCTGTGAATTTTCTTCACATTTGAAGAATATATCAGCCCTGGAATTTAGATTTGATGTCCTGTTTTCGGCATAATTAAAGTTCTTTGATGCTGTTAAGTTGAGTGTAATCAGTCCGTAAAGATTAATTTCCATTCTACTAGCTGTAATAAAATCCGGCTGACCTGTGCATTATTCAATTACATGCTGAATATTACTTGGACCGCAAAGCTTCCCGAAAAACAGCCCCTCGGCACTGCATATCAACAGATTATTACACGACGTGATGTGCCACGGGACCAATCATGAGCTAGCTCCCTGCATCTCACCGACCAATAGTTGCGCGTCACGTGGTATGACGTCATCAGTTCGACCAATAGTTGCGCGTCACGTGGTATGACGTCATCAGTACGACCAATAGTTGTGCGTCACGTGGTATGACGTCATCAGTTCTGTCAACCAATCAGCGCGCAGATCAGCCTGCATGTCCTCCAATCAGCTGCCACCTTGAGGTAAATGGTCCAATCACGGCTCTAACATCTCCTTAGATTAACCGCGGGACACTCAAGCAATCTGATGTGATTGCTTCCTACATGGTAACACCATACTGGACACATATTTGAAACACCCGCCAGAGTCCTGCACCTTGGTCCGGTGATTGTAGTGTTTGTAGTAGTGAGCTGCTGAGCGTCTCTCCTCATTGTTTTTACCTTTTTATTAGAATAGTTGAACGTACATGCATCTTGAACATCCTCTAGCATGGTAAGTCATTGTTTAATTCTCGTTTCACTGACTATTTCTTGTCATGATTTAGTGTATTTGGTGTTTCAACAGTTTAAAAATAACCATTCTCTAAGCATACTCAAATAAATTGTTAAACGTTTTCGGCTCCATATTAGATTAAAGAAAGAAAGTACCTGCTTAGTTCCAGTTGTCCGTCCTACAATCGAGGGTCTATCCAAATTGCATTATCCATACACTGATAATTAGGTCCGTCCAAATTATATTAGGGCCGATAAGGGCTCCAAATATTGCAATCTCCCCTGCATCACCCGCGGTCGACCTCTAATCGAGAGCCTGTATGAATAGTCCTGCCAGACTCGTACAATGACTCCTGCATCACTGCCTCCCCACACCTAACAACCCCCTAGTTATAACACCGTCACTAAACATCCCCCCTTGTTATTGTTACCATAATCCTGATATAATCAGTGTAGCACCTGCCCCGGGACCCCGGGTACTATTATTGTAGCCCCCCCCCCCCCCCCCCCCTCCCTATTATTATTGTAGCCCCCCCCCCCCCCTCATCCTCCTCCCCAGGTGGCCTCTCACTCTCATATTACGTTATACACAAGTCTTGTGTCTTGTTATACGCTGTGATGCTGTGATCTGTTACTATTACTCTTAGTTACGCGGGACACGTTTCTCTCGTCTTAGGTTTAAGATCGTTTAGTGTGTTAGACTGTTTTGTTGAAGGGTCGTGATGAGTCTCGCTAGGAGGTAAGTTTAAGATTTTAATTACAGTTGGTTACTATAGTTACTAGCTGGTTACTATTTGGTGATGTTAATCAGTAACCAGCTAGTTGCTAAAGTTCCATTGGGTTGTGCGTATTTACTTTGGTTACAACAGTAACTTAATAATGCTTAATTCACATCTATTTTAATTTACCAACGACTATTTTCCCCATTATCCAGTCATCTCAAAAGTGAACTATTTTGGTGCTAAGAATTCTAATTTTCAAGTTAGTCTAAATATTCCCATAGAACAGGCTACTAATTAGCTTGTATCCTAACTGAGTAATTAGTTGTAACATCCTGGAGCGGACAACTCCCTTACTTTACTCTGATTGTTAGATTGTATGAGAAGCAACTCTTGTAAGTTGTTTTGAAGTTTACAAGTTTTTATAGTTCGGTTTCGTAAACGCTGTTTGTGTGAAACGTTTAGTGAAGTTCTCAATCACGAGATCAAAGACTGGACTCAATCCAGGATTCACATCTCTGGTTGTTAATCATCACCTGACACAATTAATCGTTTCTGATTGGACGACACCATAAATCCTCCCCTCTCATTGGACAACACCATAAATCCTCCCCTCTGATTAGACAAGAACTCCTCGCTCCCCGATGCTGGAGTCCGCTGTGGTCAGATACAGAAGGAGGCGAGTAGTACGATAAGAGAGACCAATGAGTTACAATAATCATGATGTCATAAAACACGCATTCCTGTCCCATTCCTCACGTTCCACATTACACCCTCCCCTATTTATTGCAGACTGTATCTTATTGTAAGATTGTAGACTAAAGTGCCCCCCGTTCATTCCAATATTATTATGTAATTTATCTATGCTTGCCATTGCTAGTCGCGAGTGTAACATAAAGTCTTGATATCCGTGAATACTCGTGACATAGGCAGTGTCCCACTAGCACATTCATTAATTGATTGCACTCCAGATGTTGGAATGCAGCCCCGTGATTGGCCAGCGAGCCCCACGTGACTGTTATAACGCTCTAAGAATGGTCAGTTGTTGAAAGTTTAGCCGCATCGGAATAACGGCTGTTCATTACATAATGTTCCGTTATATGGCTACATTTTATTATTCATTCTCCGGGCCCCCGTACACTACTCCCTCCTGTATTTTTACACCTTCTTATTCCTTAATTATTATTATTATTTCACATTCTTATGTTTCGCAGTCTTGTTATATTGTTAACATTGTATTGTCATGTCCCTTCACACTTTGTAGTTGCACAGTGTACACATCCTGTAAATTGTAATTGTGACTAGATTAAACACTAGATCATTGACTAAACATGACCTGTACTTCTGTAGAATATCTAGACTATTTGTCTAGCTATGAACTACACAGCTTTATGTTTAATGTTGCTCACTACTACTCACTATGAACTACACAGCTTTATGTTTAATGTTGCTCAATACTACTCGCTTACACGGCCAATAAACAACAGTCTCGCTGCCTTGTGAGTCGTGTTTTAGTTTAGTGCAGTTGTCAGGTGGACATCACAATTAATTATATTAGCCATTATATTAGCCATGTAACTAGTATATACTTATATAATATAACTGCTATTATATATAACTATTATAATATAAACTACTATACTAATGTAATATATGTGTATAATAATGTAAGTAGTAAAGTTAGTTACTAATATTGGTCTCTAAAGGCTTACATTGCGATTGTGTTTAATTCAATATTTAATCTAGAATATTCCACATGTATAACAATGTACACCTGTAATTCCAAGTGCTCACGTCTAATGGACTTCCTCAGTGTAGACTGACTACTAGCTTATCACAGTACTCAGACATCTTCTGTGTAGCACTAGAGTTCTGTTTTAGTATTGTAGCACTGCACTTCAGACTGGATTAGCTGGCGTTTGTAAGGTTGCTCTCAACCTAAAATGTTCATTATCTCAGCCTGAAATGTTCATTATCTCAACCTGAAATGTTCATTATCTCATCCTGAAATGTTCATTATCTCAGCCTGAAATGTTCATTATCTCAGCCTGAAATGTTCATTATCTTTAAATATTACTTTGAGTTTACTCGTCCCTCGTTTTGAGATGGTTACCCCCATTTCTCTGTGCTGATTTGTCACTTTTAATCTAAAGTTAACTAGAATTTAGACTGTATGCTATCTGGAGTTTGTAGAGTTGCTCAATCTGAAAAACTAATTACTTTTGAATATCCCCCGCCCCTTGTTCCCTTCTCAGCCATGATTTGTCACTCTTTAATCTGAATTTTTACCGAGGCGCCCAAAAAGCGCATCTAATGTAATTAACAGGGCGTTGTTATCCTCTCCTGAGTTTCATATTTCTGGGATATCTGTGTGTTAGTCTGGTGTGTACAGTGTTCTGACTTCTAGGTTATCCAATGTTCATTTTATCAGTGTGCTATATAAATTGTAATATGTAGATAAATGTAACATGTATGATGTATATGTTGCGAGCTTTTAATATTAAAATAACTATTTGATTGGAAGTTTAACACTCATTCGTTGCCCGATAGCGGGAAATATTGAGTGAGTTTGTAGCGAATTTTAACTGTTTTATCAGTCATTGTGTCACGTACATAAATAGTAGTTGAATATGTTATGTATATATACAGTTCAGTGTTTAAAATATATTACCAATTACACTTGTAGTGTTTTAAACTTTCTCTCCACTCCCTCTGTTATACTTTACTTGGTGATGTGTTTCACTATAAACGCTCTACTTTCTTCTGTATTAATTAGTCCTTATTCTTTCCGTTTTGTCTTGATTTCCGTCTTTTATTTCCTGTTTTTATTATTCGATTTTTATGGATGATCAATCAAGCCTTAAAGTAATTAGATTTTCGGAATATTACGAGCAGCGCCTTTGCACGTGCAAACATTTTTCGATAGTAACTTCGCAAAAGAAAGTCGAGATATTTGTGACCGTCTGCTATTCAAATACTTTCTCCAATTTTGTACACAGCAAGTTCATTAGAGATGAGTCACAACTCTTAAGTTCATTAGAAATTGGAACGTTTTGATAACAGTTATAAAAACACGAAAACAGTAACTGTAACTAGAAATTACTAACTAGAAATTACTACCTACAAACACGAGTAAAAGTAAGCTCCCTGATAACGTGTTATTAATATTTCCCTGATGACGTGTTGAAACATGTTGTCTAGAACTACTGTTAATTTAACGACAGATGCACTCCCTCGCCACTGGAATTAGTTAACAGTGTCACTAGTTACAAGTATAACACTCCTATTGTTTACCAGTACAACACAACTAGTTACCAGTATGGTGTATGCCGTCTTGGTGTTGTCATCCCAATTTGACTGCAGTGTTTTCTCCTCCACCTATTAAATATTATATATCTGGGTGTACAGGCGTAGTACTAACTACTAATTTGGTGACATGTTATTGACTGTACAGAATACGAGTGTGCTGTGACTCTGTCATTTTACTAGTTCTTTCTACTCTAAGCTATATTTCATTCGGATACTCCGTTATCATTATCTCGTGACGTTATCTCAACATTCCACCTTATGTATAACGCTTGCATATTCCACATTTGCAAGCTTATTAGTATTTCCCTGGGAAACGCGCGCACGTGCAACCAGCTCATCTTACTGTCGCCATAATCCATAAATATTACTTCATTTGCACATTCCTCGCCATTAATAGAGATAAGTAGCTCGCGTGATCATGTCGAATTTAAAGAATAGTGATTGGTGCGCAGTGTGTCACGTGACATAACACGTGACTATATTGCTGGGCAACAAAAACTCCTTTATTGTGAGCCCCTGTATTTCAGCCGTGTGCCCGGCCCCTGCTTTGGTCAGCTTGTTCCACACTCCTATAGCCTAGTGGTGTTGCTACGTCTTTGAAGTTTGGGTCACGTCATTTTAATGTCACGCACCTGTAATAGAGGCTCTGATTGCAGCATCTGAGTACTTTTGCAATTAACACAATCAGAAGAGAGATACTATCTCTCTGATATTACCTCACGTCTGTGATAACCCCTCACCCTACCTTTGCTTTACGTGCCTCTACTACAACACATATATATTGCCCTCTTTTAGTTTATTTCTACAAAACTGACATCATATTACGGTACAGAATACAGACATATCTTCACATCAATCTATTAATATACTCGTTTAGTATCGGGCACCAGAAAACATTAATAATATCTGACAGTTCTGATATCTTGATCACATTTCACCCTGCCTTCCCGTCTGATCACCAAGAAAATACAGTTGATACGCGGCTACCTGATCACTGTAATCCCCGTGTAGGTGTACAAAACTTGGTGTCTATAAATATAGATCAGGCGATTATATCTCCTTCTGTTCAGTGTTCATGTATCTCCTTATATTTCTCCTTACTTTTTCTCCTTATATTTCTCCTTACTTTTTCTCTTCAACACGTGTCTGGTCTATACATGTTGACACGCGTAATTAGTGTAAGACCTGATAAACTCTGAGTCTGATGTAATGCCTTGTTTTCTTCACTTCACTACTATTTTGCCGGTTTAAAGTCCCCATAGACTATAAACGGCTCGAGGACTGCTTCTGCGAACTTAATATTAGAATCCTTTGTTCCTTTTCGCTTTTGCCAAACCGCCCCAAAGTCCCTTTCGGAAAGGTAGTCAAACGGCCCCTTTACTCTTTGCTAAATGTAGTCTCAGTAGTACTAGTAGTCCAATATCTTATTGTTAGCAGCCGTGTAAAATCTGTGTAGAATTCGCAGAATACTCGCACAATTTGTCAGAATGTTTGTCCATATGTTTTATAGAGTTCACGATTAATAACACTATAGTTTCACTTCATTTCCCTAAATGTCGCTTATAAGAATCATAGCTACCCATATTACTGCAGCTAGGTATAGAGACTTGGATACTATCTCTTCTCAACGTTTGAGGTTAATGATTAAGTTTCGCTAAGTCTAGGAAGTACAATGAGTGTGTAAACACTGTTAAAATATCAGTACTTTTACTGACCCCTTTATCGGCATACTTATCGGCATTTCTTTTGATATCTGTAACAATATTTTACTTTGTTTCAATAGTTACTCTAGTCGTTGAGTCCAAGATTAAACATTGTGATTATAACATTATAGGATTATAATCCTTTCTCTCTCGCCGCCTGGTAGTAATCTGTAAATAGATATCTGTAATCAGTAGTGCCAAACTATTTCCACATTTCCGTCTCAATCATCTAGATTATTCCCTCGCATCACACATTATTACTGTCAAATCTCCCATATCCTGCACAGTATCTCTTATATATTATGTCAATTTTATAAACTGTATTTCCTAAGACTACGTGTGCGGACAAAAAGCCTTTTTTTAAAACTACTCTATAGCATTCATTATAAATGACAACATAATGTATTTGGTATTTAACTCTTGAAGCGCGTAGTGTTGCTATTTATACTGATGCTTGTTGCTTTTATACTGGAAATATTGTTTATAATTTCACTTAGCGTTGCGCTGAGTTTATGTGCTAAATTCAATATGTCTTGTTTAATTTTTGTTATTATTTATTATTTATTATTTGTTCTGGAGAGAGTTTAACGTATAAATTAGTCTATTCGCGGTATTTAGTTAATCTCGTAGCAACATGAGTAATAATGCCCTCTGAGCTGAGTCTCTGTGACGTTCGTAACGATCTCTAAAACTTTTATATTATAAATTCGTTTAACTTTGAAAACTGCATCAATCCATTTCGTATCATCTCGTATCAATCCATTATGTGCAAATAAATGATGTTATTTCCACTGTGACCTTATGTTCCACCAGAATCCTGTCCACCCCCGTCATGCTCGCTAAGCATACCCCCTTTTACATATTAATCCATATATATCCACCTTTTTATCTGTCATTATATTTATCTCCTGGACCAATCAGAACACAGTATTCCTCCTGGACCAATCAGAACACAGTATTTCTCATCCAAACCAATAAGATCAGAGTGTTGCCTAATCGGACCAATCGCAACCCTCCAAACACGATCCTATACATTAAGCCTCCAGGTCCCAGGACACTCAATTCGAATTGTTTCAAGGGTCAGGGGACCATTACAAACCAGTCACATGACCATATATGGTAGTCACGTGACATTTTTTAGCACCGCCTCATTGGATTAGGGATCCTCGCATTTTATGTGATATTATATTCAAAAGGTTTCGGGTTTCAGTGCAGTAGTACGGATTATTTTAGTGTTCGGGTTGTATGATGTTTTTAATAACCTAGTGATAAGATGTGATACCAGATCGTATAACACTCCTATGATCGTCAGAAAGTAAGATTTCTTTAGATAATAATCATTTAAATTTAACTCATTTTATTGAATTAATTTGTTAATTGGTAGTTCACCCTTACTCCTGATCACAGGTATATCGTGTGAGTCGCACAGTAAATATCCATGGTAATGTGAAGTAATTTGTAGACATGGTCTCTTATTAAGTTTGTGTACCCTGTTTCTTTCATAACTCCTCCGCTCAGTTCTCTTGCAATGAACCTTCCCTAAAAACTGCATTATCTCTCCTTACCGATTTTTGTCTTTTTGCCTAATATGGTCATTACCTTGTATGGTCATTTGTCTTTTGCCTAATATGGTCATTGCCTTATATGGGCATTGGTCGTCAACCTATTACACAACTGAGAACTTAACTTTAATGACCTAACTAAAAGGCTCCGTTCTCATTAAAATCACATAGTTTCGGCAGCAGCCCTCTGACAGTTTAAAACCATATTCTAAACCCTTCTCCCCAACAGAGCAACCTCTTTCAGTTTACCATCAATTTCTAACCCCTCCTTCCTTTAGGGCATCGCAGATGTTCAGGAAGCGGAAGAAGGAACGCCCGCTGACGTACGCCGAGCTGATGAGGCTGTTTGCGCCGCCTCCTCCGCAGGGGCTCCTGCGCGCCTATCACACCGAGGGTAGCCGCGCTACTGACAACTATGCGTACAACGTGAGTAGTGTGGGTTTAGAAACATATAAGTGATGTTATGACGGGTTATGTGTTTCAGGGGTGGGTAGTGTGTGTTCTAAAGCTACCCGACCCATCTTTCCAGGTCTTGAAACCAACCAACCTGTGTTATTTAGCCGCTTTACCCATTTTATCAAGTAATGTTTTAAATTTTGTTTCTTTTGAGACCATGATTTAACCAAGTTCCATGTCAGGTTAAAGTAGGTATGAGGATTAGTCCAAACCCGCAGAACAAGGAGTCTATATTGTCAGTAGATGAGGGAAAATCTACTGTTCTAATCGCTAATGAGACTCTTTTCTTTGATTACGTTCACGGTAATAATCATTAATCATTTACTTTTCATCCCCAATTTATTTTTGCATTCTTTATTTCTCCAACTCTGGGGCATTTGGGAAAACATTCGCCTAAATATCCACAAAATAGCCCGTTCCAAGCTTCCTTGGAGATGTTGCTGTTGCGTTTCACACAAAAACTTAATTAACATTTCACCCCTAATTAGCTAATTAATTAACATTCAATTAACAGGTCCCCAAAGTAAGCAGATAGACGTGTGTTCCTCTATGTTGTCTGATGTTCTCCCTGCTATTCTACACGGCAGATCCGTTGTCGTGGTTACCTTCGGCAAAAACTCTCTCGGTAATTTACCATTATACTTATAGTTACCATAACAGTAAGTTTGAGTTACCAACACATTCTGGTATTCCTTTGATTTAACCATCTGTAACAACTCACAGTAAGCCAGTTTATAATCCCTCCTCCCCAGGTCGCCAATTCTCTCTGATCGGATCACGTGACTCCACCCAAAGTCTAGGACTGGTCCCGACCGCTGTCACGTGGTTAAACAAGCTGGGAGATGATGACAGAAGCAAGTGTGGACCTAACACTGTTCACGTCACCTCTCTTAGATTAGACGAGCAGAAGTCGCTGAGTGAGTTTGTTTCCCCGGCAACTATCTCTAAATCTGAGGATCTGGGAAAGTATTTGGATAAACTGACTTTAACTCTGCCTGCTCGGGAGCATCCTAACGACGAGGTAATTAGTAATTAGTGATTAGTAATTAGTGGTTAGTTATTAAATAATTAGGTATTCGATTGCTTTTATAAATTACTATCGAAATCTTAAACCTACATCTCTTTTTCAAGAAATTTCTCTATTTTAAAGATTTGAACATTTTCAGGCTCTAATAATAAACATGACGTTCTCCAAGTCTAAATCTAAAAAGAAGAACAAGGATAACTTTGGTATGCTGACTTTCATTGATGTGGGCACTCCTATTCGCAAGAACGATAATTCCAACGTTCTTTGTTGGCAGTGGCTGCAGGTAATTAAATAACAAATTTTTAAAATATGTTTACAATTGAATAATAGAACTATGCTGGAAGTGTCTCTGCGGTGATTTCTGAGGTTCCAACCCAATATAACACGATATAAGAATCAACCAATCAATTTTCAGTACATAATTAACCAATTAACCAATTAACATTAACATATTCCCAGGACGTAACCCAAACGACGGGGAACAAATTCTTCGAAACGTTCGTCCAACTCCGCCACAATCTGATGCAGAGTAAAACCCACATCGTGTCGGTTGGTCACATAACCCACAGTCCTAAAGATTACCAAGCTATAGGTATCACTCTTAACCTGGCTACTAGACTTTATATGCGTCATCTGCCGGCAGCTAAGAGGAGTGAACTACAGAGGCTGAAGCGGGAGAAGGAATATTCGTCTGCTACCTCCACTGGAGAGGAATCTGCTGATACTGGTAATTGTTTGCTTCATTTTGTTAAAATTTAATTGATTATTATTGTTTATTTATTTATGGTATGTTTATTGGGTTTCAGTTATTATTTGAAGTTTAATCAATCGTTATGTATGGAAAAAGCTTAATTTACGTTTATTAATACCATTACATTACAGTTTATTAATACCATTACATTACATAACCATGGTAACTAGTAGTAACCATGGTAACATTACAGTGATCTACAGACCAGGACTAGTTTATTAATACCATTACATTACAGTTTATTAATACCATTACATTACAGTGATCTACAGACCAGGACTAGTTTATTAATACCATTACATTACTCCTTCATAATACCATTACATTACAGTGATCTACAGACCAGGACTAGCTAGTGACGGAGAAGGACCCCCCAAATCTTACCTCCCTGAGCGAACTAAGGGTGACGGACAGGTAATTAGATGTGTAATTAGTAACTGGAACAATTAGGTTAATTAGTTTGTCTGTAATTCTAAAGTTTCGTTTAAAATGTAATTTATACTCTCAACAGCCCTCTGCAACTCGCCTATTCCCCTCTGAAATTGTGATCTGAATTAGAGTTGTTCGTTTTTTCAGGAGAAATCCCCTCAGTTCTGCAACAACAAGCGACCACCAGGACGGAACTACAGTGACACGGAAGAAGCCAGGAAACCCAGGTTACCTACCGGTTATCATAGTGACACTGGTAGGGCGCACGTGAGACGAGGTACGGGGTACGCTAGTGATGGTGGCAGCTACAAACCCTCCCTTCACAGTGAGTTATTTTACATTCTCTATTCCCTTGATCTCCTCGCTAAACGTGGCTTTAATACTTTAAATAGTTTTGTAGCGAAATTATAGATACTCATCTTCACGAGGAAGATGATATTTAGATCATAGAACAGAATTAACTATTTCTCTTTACAATAAGCTGTTCTCCTCTGTAGATTACACGCGGCCGGTAGCACCCCAACAGCAGCCTACAACCTCTCACCAGCCGTCCCGGTCTCGTCAGTATGCTCTGACTGACAGCGAGGACTTACGGCACACTTCTGGATCTGCCAGACAACACAAACAGTTTGCTAGTGATACTGAGAACTTGACTGGAGTTCATGTTGGTTAGTTGCGGTTTTTTTAATCTATTTTTTTAAATAGTTGCGGGTTTAGCTCAGAGCATTATTCTTGACTTAAGTCGTGCTTTTACTTTGAAATCCTGCGATTTTGTTATATTTTAACATCACTACTATCGGTGGCTTGATTTGCAGTTATATTAACTTACAAATGTCAGAACCTCCAAAACGCCGTCAAACCTCCAAAACAGCTCAAACTGCTGAAGATGTTCGACAGAAGCGGGTCCAGAAAAACCAGCAACAGTTAAAACGATACTTTGAACTGCTCAGGTTAAAGAATCAGAGAGAGGCTATTCTGCAGCAATCTAAAGAAATGCGAGGTTCGTTCTATTTTTCGGTCGGTTTTTGTATTATGAGTTCAGTTTTTGTGAATGTTGAAAAAAGATTCGATTTATTGTTGAAGAAATAAAGGAAATTTGACTTGAAAAGAACCGAAAACTTTCTTCCCCTCCTTTGCATTAGGCTGTCATTCGACCAGATCTTGTCTCGTAGACTTTGTATTTTCTAAGAATTTCCGTGTCTGCAAAACTTTAACTGTAAGAAAAGTTTTAAAAGTATTGGTTTATCACGCCAAATGCCCGTACATTTTCATTGCAATAAGAAAGAAAATGGTCGTACCAATATAACTTTATTATAGTATTGTTGTTGAAAATTTATGCAGCACTCTCCTATCATCTTATCATAATCTTCTAATTTTAGAAATGATTTTAAACTGCCAATAATTCCCGTTACAACCAATAAGTTCACTTATTACGTCAGATTATGAAGATTTTATACCCCACTCCTTCAACAAGTTTACTCATAACTATTGCCCCCATTCTTATTCCATCCTCAATGAAACCTTGTTTCAGGAATATCAACCCCAGACAGTGCAGTTAGTGAAGACAAAGCAGTAGACAAAGCAGGATGGTCTGCAGAGAACCCCACTAAATCAGCCCCAGTGCAGGACAACGTGGTAGATCCTATCCTAGAGGAGGACAAGGAGAACGAGGAAGTGAAACTCCGAGTACGAACTGGATCAGAATCTCGGAGTAAGGTAGATAACAGACGTCTCTACACTATATACGACACGGAGGATGATGGTGCGGTGCTGGACCAGTTCCTGGACGAGAACCGTCCCCGGAGGAGCAAGTCAGGGTACAAGAGCGACAGTGGGGTTAAATCCAGTAGAGAGAAGACGGAGATATCCCGGGAGTGGCTTCAGAAGATCAAGAAGAAGAGGCAGACTCCCCCCACTGGCAAGTTTATAGACTACGGACCTATTGACTTCAGTGAGAAGCCCCAGATAAGAGAGGTGAAGCCGAAGAGAGTGAAGAACTCTATGTCAGAGGACGAGTTGTTAACCAGGGGAAATGGTGCTAACGTCAATAATCGAGACTTGAGGCACAGTGACAGGCGGAATGACAAGAGGTCAGGATACAGCACTGATGCTCCTTCTTCCAACTCCTCCAGCGCTCGACCCAAACCCCGGAGTTCTGGGTACCAGTCAGACGGTCCCTCGCAGAGACACAGACACCGCAACAACCGACACGCTGAAAATCAGGTGAGTTGTTAAGGAGTTAGTCAGATTAGAATTTACAAAATAGTTGTTTCTCAAACCTGGTTTGATCTGTCTAACAATAAAAAACCAAGTGGATTGCCGCGCGTTACATATTATATACTGTTTTCAAACTAATTACTTTCGAATCCCATAATAATGATTACTCCCCATTACCTGGGCTATATTTATATTTACCAAATTAACTGTTTCAGTCTGAGAAAAAGAGGGTAGTCCAAGAAGTAGAGGAACTTTACTTAGATCAACTGTATGAAGAGGTGCAAGAGATCGAGCAGTTGGTTCAGCACAAGATGCAGTGGAGGGGTGCTGTTCAGGTTACTTTCACTTTCACTTTCTCTTTCTCTTTCTCTTTCGACATTCTCTTAACCCCACTTTCTTTCTTACATGTAGTTTACTTTCAGCCAACTAATTCTTGATCAACCGCAACTTAAAACTCTGCAATGATAGTTTCGATCAACTGACCTCCGTAATTCACCAGGACCTCGACTATTTCGACCAGCAAATTAGGATCCTGGAACGGCGGAACTCTCTGATCGAAAAACTCCGGAGGAAACAATTCGAACTGTTATCAGAACTGAAGTGTACAAAAGACAACTTGATGAGCACCGATTGGAAACCTGACTGTAAGTTACATTCGAGCCGCGCGAATTTAGAATGCTGTAATTATTGAAATGTACACTAATATCTTCATATCATCAAATCCAATAATCTGACAAGTTGAATATGAAAAATTAACAATGACCTGATTTCCCCGATCCACTTTATAATTGGTTGTTTTTTCAGTAACGGTGGACAGTACGATGAACGAAAACTCGCCCGGCTATCTCAGTGCACTGTGGAAGGAGACCAGTAACCTGGAGACGCGCGTCAATACGTGCAAATCTAAAATTCTAGTCGAAACATCATTCATGTGAAGAAAACACGTGATTGATAACGTGACTTACCAAGCAATGTATCAATCGGATTTTACTTGAGACCATTCCTGTGGCGAAATCAGTGTTTTCTAGGACGGTGATTTTTACCCGTTACTGTCAGAGAGTTGCATGAGAATGAGGAAATGTGAAGCTGTCTGACGTCATCATATCACATGTCATCAGTTATACTTTTCACCTTCAGATGAATAAAGAAGATTGATCCGATCCAGTCAAAAGACATGATTTCAGAAGGTTAAAACCTAATTTATAGGTTTAAATTGTTGTAAGGGATTTAAAAACTCTTGTGTAAAGTAGAGCAATTGCTTTGTTTAAATAAGTGTGAATTATCGTTATTTTATTAGATACACTAGCTGTTTTTTTTGGTTGAATACTTAGTTATTAGTAGAGGCTCTTACGGGCAAATATCGCACTTCTCTGCTCGAGCTCTGGGACTTCTTTTAGGGTTCTTATATGATAGAATGGAGTGTACTGAACACTCTGACGGTATCGGGAACCTTCTAGAGCATTCAGAAGCTGTGTTGTGAGCACTTTACTGCCAAAACTTCGGACATCTACAGACACCGGAATATCGACTAAAAATTTTTTCTGAGTTGTTCCCCTAATTTCTCTTAGGTTGCTTAAGCCCCAGAAAGTGTCAGATCGTCTAAATATTGCTCTATTCCGGAGTTAGAGACCTCGAAAATTTCGACCTCGTAGAACGTGTTGCGCGTCGTATGTAGTGTTTACAATGAAAAAAGTGCACTTAAATCTGATTCGGTTGCGGCGCGTGACGTATATTGCTCAAAAGCGCATTACTGCGCCAGAAACCTCGTGGTACCGTAACACTGTAGAAATAGATAATCACAAGAGACACAATAAAAGTATCATCACTATGCAAAGTTAATGTTAAAATGATACAATAGCCCTGCTTTAACAGATTAATCCACATAAACACTATATTTCTACAGATGCCACCGATCAGTAAATCGAACATAGCTGATAGAATTCGTTTCTACATTGAAAGATTTCTTTTCTGATCTCCTTTATATTATGAGTGCTGTCTTTGTTAAAGTGTTATCATCTCTATCCGCATCTATTGTTGCGGCAAGATTAGATACGATTCTGCTGTCGAAACAAACTCGTCTTACCGACATTGTCTTTCTGAAAACTGATGTGATCAGATTAAACATTGCTTGAGTTTGCAGCGTTCTCAGATAAATTAGACGTCACATAGTCATTGTACTTAAGCTTCAGGTCAGACACGAGGTACAGTTCTGGTAAAACATTCTCCTGCTCCAGTTAAAAGGTCCGTACAGCGTCAATACCTGCACTCATTAATGCAGCATTGGTGTTGTCGTGCGTGGACACGTGTCTTTCCATTTTAAAACCTGCCTTAGAGACAGGTTTTAAACTTACAGCTTCAGATAATTTACCCTTCAATTGTTTCACCCTCGAGTTGCTGTACCTCAAACGACATGTTTTGTGATATCTACCTAGCTTGCTATAGAGATATTTTCCGAGACTCTCAGGGTTAAGAACAGGGCACTTGTTCATGTGCGAATCAGGATTAAGATCGATGTTGCACAGATCCTGACGATTTCTGTAGATGTCCACAGATAGTATGTTGCGAAATCGACGAAGAAACTTTTATCTTTTCCTTGAATCATACTATCCTTTTTCGTTTCTAACGTCTAGGGAAATTCGTATTGTTAAAGAAGAATAACCTCTCATACTCTTAAAATTAAATCGAGATAATATGTATAATAATTATATTTGCGAGCAAAATTTTCACACAAACCTGTTCAACCTGGCATATGAAACACAAGTCTCAGTCCATTTCAAACAAATCAACATCTGGTCCACTTGATTGGGAACTAAATGAAGATAGTCTCCACATTTTCTTAGTTCTATTCGAGGAGGGTGACAAAGGCGGGACTTTTTCCACTTGGATGGCAATAGCTTCTTCAATCTTCATCACAAGAGGATTCGTCAATTTCAGAAACAGCACTGTACACCTGCAAATACTTTATTACTTCCCACATTTATATCAACAGTATCATATCACATAAGTTTGAGATCGTACAAGTGTTATATCATTTAAAAGTTTGCAAATCCGATAGAAATGGATTAAAAATTACTACTCGCTGTCTATTTACCTTTGAATAATAATGTTTTTAAATGTTAGTAAAACAGGAGGAAACCACTCACCCTGTTATAGTTGTCTTTTACATAGTTAAGACACTGAATACACAAAAAAGAGGTTTGCTTTGGTGAGCACAACCCAGGATTGATCTTCTACAGCAGGGCGAGGAATTCTCTAGACTGTTTTGTCATTCGTTCACTTTCAGAGCGGAAGAAAACTGTTTCATTAAAATTTTTATTTTATCTTTATTTCTATTCGGGTACAGATACAGCACTCTGAAAATTGATGAATGGTCACATTTTTGTATACCCTACGGCAAAG
Organism: Bolinopsis microptera; assembly: GCF_026151205.1. Classification (NCBI taxonomy): domain Eukaryota; kingdom Metazoa; phylum Ctenophora; class Tentaculata; order Lobata; family Bolinopsidae; genus Bolinopsis; species Bolinopsis microptera. Next base: position 6,468,488 of record NC_087081.1, on the reverse strand, counting down.
TCTTATGTCTGTGGTAAAAGAATGATATTCTTTAAATAGTTTTTCATTAAAGCCTAAACTTAACTTCTACCAATTCAAAATTGTTTACGTCGGTCTCCCCTCCTTGAGCCACTTTTCACATAGCTATTGAGTATAAATCACTCTAGCACAAGCGATTTCAAACCCCCTCCCCTAGGGTGGATTAGGTTATATGTGAACTGTGCTCTAGTGCATGACTGAGTTTACATTATGCAGAGCATGCAAAGTTTTGATGTTTCATAAACTTATGAATAAAGTTTTAAAAATCGTGACATAAAAGGCAGTGGTCGACCGGTGCCCCGGCCAAAATCACAACCCTTAGCCCTTCCCGGCCCCGGCCAAAAATTGGCAATTCGCCGGGGGTAAACCCCGGCCCCGGCCAATTCTCAGTGGTCAGCCCCGGCCCCGGCTATATTGGGGCTCCCCGGCCCCGGTCAGAATCCTGCCCCCGGTCGACCACTGATAAAAAGTTAACTCACTGGATTTGTCCAAAAGCGAGAGAAAGAACTGAGAAAGCACTTATATACGTCACCACCAGAGGGCCTAGAGAGGTTATCTTTGTCTGTTTAAATTGAATATTGAGTATATAATATATGAGATTTAAGATGAACATGATAGATATAACGTCCAAATTCTAAAGTTCCACCAAAATTGAGTCACATTAAACTTGGTTAACACAACAATTTTAGTTCTTCATTATAGTAGGTGATTTGACATAATGAAGTGTAGACTAAATTATTATTTATAATAATTACCTGTCGGAGGGATTTAAGTGTTCCTTTGAAAAGTACTTTTCTGGAAGGTTGAGAGCTTTCCATACATCCAGAAAGCCAAATTGGATTTGTCCTTCTTTCGGGCATATGCAATCTTTGATATGATGCCTTGTACATTTTGAAACCCTGCAGTTATCATTATTCAATGCTTATAGAGCCTATAAGGGGTTAGGGGTCGTTCACATAATATTGTGTAATTGCAATATAGTAAGGTTACTGTACATTTCCAACCCTTTGTCATGTATATCACAACAGATGATGTTAAAAGCATCATAATATTATGATACAGTTTTACAGTTTTTGTTACGTGTTGATAATCTAGCTCTTATCTCTATTTTATCGCTACATAACAACTGCCATTTTGCTGGTACTGTGTTTTTACTTTATACAAGTACAAGTAAACGATGGAGGAAATGGATACTCTTCAAAGATTGTCAGTTTATTCTACCTACATTACTGAAGAGTATGAGGTCTATAACGGTTGGATCACTGAACTCGCGGAAGCTACGAACTGTTAGTGACAATAAATCTGAGTTTTCAGTGAAGTCAGTTTCAGTAAAACATTTGTAATTTGTATTCTGCGTATCAGACTACCGATAATCATGTAAGTACGTTTCTTGATAACAAGAAAGATATGGAGGAGTTGAAGAGCGATCTTATCCGATCGCAAAGTACTGTTATCAAGCTGCAGGCTGAACTTCTGGAAACTAAATCGAAGCAGTTGGAATCCGTGCACTCCACCGTCAAGACCGCCGTTCAAGACACTGTCCAAGCTGAGATGAAGTCATACAGTCAAGCTGTGACTAAAAATGCACCTGTGCTTGCAGAAGAGAGTTTAAAAAGGTTGTACAGAATGCTGTATCGGAAGAGGATCGCAGTAGGAATGTGCTCATATTTGGTTTGAAGGAGACTGATGAAGAGGAACTGTGCAATAAAGTTACCGTGATTTTTCAGCAGATTGAAGAAAAACCACGTTTTGAAGCTATCTGGGTTGGGAGAAAATCAGCCAACAAGACGAGACCAGTCAAAGTTTCGCTAGGTAATTCTAACTTACCGTTCATCAGATATTAGTAAATGCCAAAAAGCTGAGACTGTGTGAAGATCATAAGACTGTTTTCATCTCTCCAGATCGATCACCTGAAGATCGAGCTATCCATCAGCGGTTGGTCTTGGAAATGAAACAGATAGCCAAAGCAGGCATGGCTCCACCGTGTAGGTTCGGGTCCACAGGAGGGGCTAAGTGCAAAGAAACTGCTGCTCACTGCTGCTCACTGCTGCTCAGTGCAAAGAAACTGCTGCTCACTGCTGCTCACTGCTACTCACTGCTGCTCACTGCTACTAACTGCTACTAACTGCTGCTCACTGCTGCTCACTGCTGCTGTCAGTGAGCAGCAGTGAGCAGCAGTGAGCAGCAGTTAGTAGCAGTGAGCAGCAGTGAGCAGCAGTGAGCAGCAGTTAGCAGCAGTTATATGCGTGTCTTTACTGCACAACGCACGCCGCGCGCAACTGCTACTCACTGCTGCTCACTGCTGCTCACTGCTGCTCACTGCTGCTATGGGAACGCGCGCGACATCAGCAGTGAGCAGCAGTGAGCAGCCGTGAGCAGCAGTGAGCAGCAGTGAGCAGCAGTTAGTAGCAGTGAGCAGCAGTGAGCAGCAGTTAGCAGCAGTTTCTTTGCACTTAGCCCCTCCTGTTGCACCCACCCAAACGATTGAAAATCTTCACACAAAAATTGTCAAATTTTGTATAAACTAAGGGTCAATTGACTTCTGTAATCAATTGAGACTGTTTTGGAGATATTAAAATACCGTTAGGAGAGTAAAATTCCAAAATTAGGGTGATACATAATAATGAGTGACATACGTCCATAAGTATCTCATGGAAGGACAAAGTCAGCAATATAACTTTGTATGGTAGTCTACCAAGGCTGTCAAACAAGTTACGAAGCAGGAGACTAAAAATGGCAGGACACTGCATCAGACATCCTGAGCTACTTGCCAGTGATTTAGTCTTATGGAAACCTATGCATGGTAGAGCACAGCAAGGCCGACCAAGACAAAGCTACTTGTCTATGTTACTGAAGCAAATTGGGACAAACTCAAAAGAGGAACTGTGAACCCTGATGCGGGACAGGGATATATGGAGGGGGTTATCTGGCGTAGATCGGACTTAGTTCCGACAAAGTAGTAGTATTTCATTTCATTTCATTAATAACCTGCATAGTTTAAAAGTTGATTGATGAAGTTTCAATAAACAGGGCGTCGTTCAACTCCACTCATTTCGTTCCAAGCTGGAATGTAGTATTGTTTAGTGTAGGTTTGTTCATGTACCTCTCATCATCAAAAGGTTTCAACTTATACAGCATCGATAACATCATCTAAAAAAGCTGTTTGAACAGCTTAAGATTCAGTTAAAATTACATTATTCAGATACAGTTTGCGAAATGAAACATTGTCAGCCTGTATTTAATTAATTATAATAATTATGGTAATTTAGCTAAAAATCAAACCATTTGAGTTTTCATTGTTATCAAAATAATGTCGATCTAAATTCTTCTTAATCTGCATGGCTGTGAGCGGATCGAAGTCTTTTAACAAACCACGCAACCTTCTTTCATCAGGAAGATTCTTGAAGTGATCCGCATGTACACAGAGAACTGTCTTAGCTAGTTCTGGGTCCATAAACATGTCACCTTCTTTCTAATGGTGATTGTCAAGTTTGTTCAGCAACATAATTCAGAATTACAGAAATTATTGTAATCTACTAGAGATGAAATGGCTTAAATAACTTGGCAATAGATGTAACTAAACAATACATATTGTAGTATGACTACTTCTTTGAAACAATCAAAGAACGGGGGAGCTAAGGAATGATTGCTCAAAACGAATGATATCTTCATGAATTCAATGCAGCATCTATACATTTATTCGAAATTAGTGATGGCTGAGGGGGTTTAAGTCAGGCATTCCTGCCATTTACTCTACTACTATTTATAAATTCAAAATCATGTTAAGAAGATAGCAGCAACTAATCTATATTATTTACCGTGCTCTATTTTATGTGTAAATTAGTGATGGCTGAGGGGGTTTAAGTCAGGCATTCCTCACATTTACTCTACTACTATTTTATAAATTCAAAATCATGTTAAGAAGATAGCAGCAACTAATCTATATTATTTACCGTGCTCTATTTTATGTATACTGAAGAGTGCCTTTACAATATTCCACTTTGTGGTGTAGATTTCCTCCATATCCAACAGGCAACACTGAATGAGTGATGGATGAGGGGGTTTAAGTCAGGTGTTCCTGACATGTATTCAAAATTGCATTGAGAAGATAGCAGTAACTAATCTATATTATTTACAGTGCTCTATTTATGTACTGAAGGGTACCTTTACAATATTTCAGTTTGTGGTAGGGGTCCTCCACATCCAACAGGTAACACGGAATGAGTGATGGATGAGGGGGTTTAAGTCAGGCATTCTTGTCAAAAGATCTTCAATTAATCTTGTAAGGGTACCACACAGTAGACATTATATTGTTGATTGTGAACCAAAAGTTTATTCATACCCACAATCGATAAATTATTATAAATCCAAATAGTCATATAAGCAATGCAATACTAAATTTGTGAAATTGTATTAACAAAAGGTAATCAGTCAAGTAAAGGTATCTCAACAATGTAACATTGAAGTATTAGAAATGGCACTCTACTATTATAAAACACTTTACTGTACTGTATTAAACAATATTAAATGAAATTAAGCCAGAGAAGGCATGAACTTCAGAAAAGGACAAAACACTAACGGTACAAAAACTTAAATGAGTTTCAGGGAAGGGTAACTAAAATTTTACGGTAGCGCTCGATTTTATTCAAAAATTTTCAAAGTGCTCAGCACCACGAAAAATATAATTTTTTCTTCCGTTTTCGAAACTTGTTTTGACGCTGAAAAACTATCAAATAGTATTGTTGAACAGTATTAAAACACTTTGTGGGCAAAAATATTTCATTATGGATGTATAAAGAGCCGAAAAAATTTAGCGCGCAAAAAAACATTTTTTTGGGAGGTTTTTTAAAATTTTGACCGGGTAAACTCTTAGGTGTGCTTATTATATTGGTATTAGCTAGTGCGGCAAATAAAAATGTACAAGAAACCAAAATATCTAAGCTTTTTCATTGAATTAACCTGTCGAAATTTCTAAAAAACCTCAAAAAATGGCCATTTTTGGGGCCAAAAAACGGTTTTTTTCAAAATAAAACCAGGTAACCCCCATTTTAAACACTTCTAACCACTTTTAATCGATTCTACGGTCAAAAATACGTCTTTTAAGATGGGTCTGGTGATTTTAGTGTATCGAGCAGACAAAGCCCGTAAGAGCCTCTACTATATATGCAATGTAGATAGTATAAATTTGACGTGGTTAGCTTCAGTATGCCACATCTTTTCAAATGTTTTATCCTCGCCCAACCCTTTTCATCCATATGTACCAGCAGTATTAATATTATGCCAGATGTAATTCATTGTTGGATCTGAATGAATTCTTGATTTTAATTACTTGATTTTAGGTAGAGGGTTTTAAGGTTGGTGATTTGAGAGAAACAATTGGTTGTAGGAGTTTGAAAAGTTGTTTGCAAATAGTATATTTGTAAGTTTATATTGAATTTTTTAATTTGGATTGACGATTTATTAATCGATTTCGTTGTTTTGAACTTGTACTACTCCTACTCGGACTCCTAATCCTAGATGCTAAATGTCTCACGGAATTCTTCTTCGTAACTAAATGCTAAAAAACCGCCCAAACATCTAACTAATTAATCCTTACTCCCTCTACTCAGAATACTTCGCAATTTTTCTTTGTCTGGCAAACTTGGTCAAAAGGAGAAGATAAAACTGAATGCTTATAATAAAACCTAATGTTAAAATATCACACTGTTGCTAAGTTATAGCCACATAAAAAATTATTGAATCAACGACTTGGAATTGGATTAGAGTGCCTGACATAAGTCACGGTGTCTCAGATAAAAGGCGGACCACAGGCACATTTAATTTGTTTTGGCACGTGATGTGCATTACTATTACTTAATTAAAATGGAGGACTTCAACGCGCCGCGCGAACCATCGTTTTTCTTCGCAGAGCATGCAACGATCTCGAAGGGTCGACATCGCGTTATAATCAATAATCTTCACATATCCAATGAGTCTACTTGTTATAGGCGGGCGCGCGCGCTTCTATTGGACTCGTAGACGGTCTAGATTGAGATCAAAAATACTCAAATAAATACAGGGCAGCGCTTAGCATGTAATGTCATTCCGCCGAATCTCTAGTAATCGGCGCGGCGTTTATGAACATTATGTAACATGTTACACTGCAGTGCTTCCGGTTTCTCCCATGAGAAAACTTAGCCTTACTGATATGATGCTTTTTTTACAGCAATTAGTTGGAGCTGAGCTCGCGCGCGACATTAAGTACACATAATTGCACTTTGCACTTGTACACATTACATTGTATGTATTTGTAGCGCGATGCGTTACTGGGCCGCAACCGCTAGATTGGCAAAATGCGCTACTAACAAGGCCTGGCCGAGCTGCGATGAATTGACTTATTTACCTGAGGACCCCAGGCTATTATGTTCATTAACATAGCCTGGTGAGACTGAACCCTCTAATACGCGCAGGTCTCTCGGACGGGCGCGTTTTTGCGCGTGGAATGCTGAGCGCGCAAAATATATGTTTTGTAATGATAATCGCATATCGGTAGACCTTTTAAAAGCAGTATGTGACAGAGTGGCAACAAGCCGACAAGCGACATGTTGTAAGTTACTAGTGCGGTAGCGTTGTGATACTTTATGAAGTTTCTCATTTGTTTTGGTCAATTTGCAATTGCAATTGCAATCCCGAACTTTGACGGATCAGAGGTTTCATGATGGTATAACTAGTATTACTATTACTGAATTGTTAATGATCACACGACAACTCGCCTAGCATTCCACACCAAAAACGCGACCAATGTCATTCCACCATATTATATATCAATCGTGTTAAAGAACACAAAAGCCGGAGGTCTAAAGGTTAATACAATCAAGTGGAAAAAGGTGGTAGACATATCACAGAATTTATGTCAACTTTCATATTTTAATCATTTTATTACATAATTTAAAGATCATATTCTAATAATTTTATTACATAATTTAAAGAGAACGGTTGATAATGGAGTCATTCGTAAACTATTGACAAATAGCTATTCACGAGAGTGCTCAGTTCACAGTTGTCAGTGCTACAGCCAGTACCATTACCAAATACACAAATCACTCAGAATATTTTCAGCTTTAACTTACCCGGGGACCCCGGGCTTTGTGTTCTCAAACACAGTAGTTATATTAATATTAGATTTTAGTAAATATGCTTGATTCATGACTGATACGTGTATGAAAACCTAAAACGGGGTCCCCAGGTACTCAATCGATTAGATATGTAAAAGATTCCGATACGAGGGATTATCATACCTCATGCTAGCTATGCATTTTCGTATGATACAGAATGACATTAACTGCGGAGCACCGTACTGAGTTTCTACAACAAGGTCTACACTAAACTGAAACAGTAAACATGTGAAGATGATTGATCACTCAGTACTCGACCAACTGCACGTAGCATACTTTAACACGTACTACTTCAAGTAGTCCTTAGAGACTATTAAAAATCTAAACCCAAATTAGAGTGTAGAACGTATGTTGAAAACCATTACCCGTACGACTACGACAAATTATACCAACATCCTTATTTGGTCATTATAAAGAGGTTCATAAAAGGAAAACATATCCAAAAAAATTTTTATCAATTAAGATAATTTTACGTTCATAAGGCTCAAAGAGTTTGTTGGCCTATTCTTGCTGCAAGGAGAGCTCTTCGCTCTAGAGGTAGGTCTTTATCAAACAAGGATTGTGGGACGAGCTTTTCAGTCAGGTCCATGTTTGCCTCTTCAGGACTGCCGTGGTGATGGCTGATACTATGTCCACACTCTTGTACCTTTGAAGACTCTGTAACAAACGGGTGTCGGCGGAGGCTGTAGATTCAAGGAAAGGAGCGCTGAACCAAGCTCTCAAATAAACGAAGACAACAAAGTGAGCCATCTTCTGCACGTTTCTCTTCTTCGTACAGTGAATTGGTATCTAGTGAAGAAAAGCCATCTTCATAATGTAGAATGTAGATGGACTTAGCCATCCATCTGGCATGGTGGTCAGCTCCAGGTCTTTGTATCTGGAAGACGTATCCTTTCTTCATATCTATGCTTTCTCTATGGATTAGTTTAGCAAGCTCTAGGAATTCCTTGTAATGTTCTGGGCTGGTTGTTGAGTTGACGGATGTGATTAATAAAGGATAGAATATCTCCTACGTCGTTCCTTTAGCGCGTAGGGATATCGGGAAGGACGATGTTCTGCAGATCGATTCCCAGGAGGTCTTCATGATCTTGAAGAGGGTTACTTCGAGTGATATTGTGTCACCGAACAGTTGCTTGGAGGCAGATCCTCTTACAAGCTCCGCCTCCAGGACGTGATGTCTGCAGGCCATCCAGAGGATCTGTCGATTGAGGACCTGCTGAAGAGAAGTACATGCTCTTTTGTGAACTCCAGTATTTGATGATGTCGTATCAAATCCAACGGCTATTATTTTATCTGCTAGGTCCGGTCGTCGAGAATCTTCTTCACTTTGTCTGCTTCGTCCTAGTCCTTTTAGACTGGAGAGTAACTAGTCGTACAGATTGCGAGTATCTTGTTCTCCTCCTCTTGTACTAGGACCATAGCCAGTCTGTTTACTTTACTAAACCCTCCGAGGTCTGTTTTCGTCAAAATTTATCTGTCTGACATCAGAGGTAAAGTCTCTTTTTATCTTTGCTGCTTACTCTGATCGGACTGTGACAACGTTCAGTGGACTTTAAGAGGGAAAACTGCTTCATATCCCCGTGTCTCCACTGAGCAGTGAGATGCAGTGTCTCCTCAAACCGTCACTGAGGGAAAGAAAATAAGCTACTACGTGTGAAAATGAGGAGAAAATGTTCAACTTCTATCATGAAATTACCAAATTAACAAATCTGATTCAAAGATGAATATGCAAGGCGGCTTTTAGTTTTAACAACCAGGGTTTAAGCCAGGAAGGATAGTTTTATTTTAAAATAATGTATACCTGATTTTTAGAGATACAACTGCAGCCAAGACTGATATCAAGACGATTGAACTCCGCAAATTTCTGGCCAGAAATAGATCATCTTTCATTATTGTAGATCACCTCCTGAAAAATAGGTGTGCGTTTAGAAATCTATTTAGAATTTATAAGCTAAGTCTTATAATATTCCAGTTACGTGGGATGAGTTGCATGGGTACAAATTGTCGGAAAAGTGATTGATTACGTAATATAAAGTGGTTATGTAATATACAAACAAACATAAACACAAATTCATGGGATAAGAGCGTGGCTGTATTAATTGACGTTGAATGATCCATGTTACGTGTCATATGGAATGTGGTATCTTGAAAATTCCCAACACGTTTTGGATGTAAAATAAACTGTGTCCTTAACAGTGAACATTCTTTTTAAATTTTTGACGGAAATTACCAGTAAGTGAAGAAAAAATAAAACATTGTAACCCAAATATCAACTACCGTCTTCAACCGGCGAAGTTTTCTTTCTCTTAGTAGGGGTGAGCGATTGAAGGGGTGATAGAGGTGGTAGCGTAACTAAGTCTAAAGGGTCGATCAGGAGGTGACCGGGACATGATTTTAGGCCTGACCGGGACCGGGACCGGGACCGGGATACAAAATGTGACTTGACCGGGACCGGGACCGGGACTGAGATTATCAATTTACCGTGACCGGGACCAATAAGTTCTGGGATTTCTATCTTACCGGGACCGGGACCGGGACCAACAATCCAATTTTACCGGGATGACCGGGATGACCGGGACCAAAACTGGTATTCTCATATTGAAAGCTGCAACTTTCATTTACATTATAATTGAACAATTTGAATAAGTAATAACTAGAATATTAAATTAGAAAAAACTTTTAAAAAACCGTCAATATGGGGCATGGGCCTAATGTACTACACCAATAATGTTCATGTACTGATTACTCAAGTTCACCCTCATTCCTCATTCCTCAATCAATGATCCCTCAAATTATTCAACAGTTTCATTCTCCAATTCCAATTGACAATTGGGCGTAGCCCGAGTTGAAAACTTGATGTTAGTTTGCACTTATGAGTTATGTAACGATATTAGTTACCTAAACTTGTTTAGCAATTTTAAACATTGTGTTATTTGGCTCAGAGGTTGTTTAAAGATGAAATTCACAATGAATGAAAGTAAAAACTTAAAATCACAGTGAATGAAATTATGTGAAAGATCCCGGTCAAAATCCCGGCAAATTTGAGTGATTGACCGGGACCGGGACCGGGACCAAGAATCCTGAATTAACCGGGACGGGACCGGGATCATAAATCAGCATTTGACCGGGACCGGGGGGGGGGGGGTGATGCAACGTCAATTAATGTCAATTAATGTCAATTAATGTCAATTAATGTCAATTAATGTCAATTAATGTCAATGTCAGTTTTGCAAAATTTTGGAATACTGACATTAACCCATTAGGGACGACGAGTTTTAAAGTTTGCCGATTTTGATGCCGTTTAACACACTAGGTCACTTCACTGCAAAAATGAGATATCCAAAAAAGCTAATCTGTATCTCGTTTACTTTAATAGATACAGCTATGGTCGCATACGACCCACTCGTCCGGGTCGCAAACGACCCATCACGGTTTTTCGGCTTTAACTTCTGAAACAAAGACGTTAGGATAAAATAAAAACTGTAGCATAAGTTAAAACCATATGGTCAATACTGTGTGACTCTAACTTTTAAAAAATAAAGAATTTGGGTCATTAACGACCCAGTCGGCGTACTTACTTATTACTACATATGTCCATGCAACTTCTTGAATTCAGCCTAGAACATGATATAATAAGTGCAAAATCGCCTCTCAGTAAGTGATAATCATCATAAACTGCGAAAAATCGGTTAAATGGGTCATTAGCGACCCACTAGGACCACAAAATTGATTAATTAAATATAATGTTGTCAAACTTTTACAAATATTAGTATAAAAACATGTTATATCTTGGTCATTACTCCTGTACGCTGATTTTACTTTTAAAATCGATCAACTGGGTCAGTAACGACCCACTCGGAAGTTGAACCACGACATTAATTATCAGTATCATGCTATTCCACCATTAAGAAAGACACTCGTAGGTCTTAATTCCACGCAAACCACGGGTGGATGACCAGTTTGACCACTAGCCCTCCTGAGATTTGGAGTCTCACGGTGATCTGCAGATCACGTTACCCAATCACTGACGAATAATGGGCAGAATTGGATTGATAGGTAGGTGAGTTTATCAGCTGTTAGTACACGACCGTAATGTCGCGAGACAGCAAACAACATGCCCATCTTTTCCCGATTCATAGAACGTCCAACAAGAACTGTACAGTGTACAACTGCTGGATTCAGATTTCAGACGACTGCATCTACTCTTTTCGCAGCTTCCTTTCTTTACTTCTTAGGGGCCGTTCATATATTACGTAATTACTTATTGGACAATTTTTACCCCCCCCCCCCCCCCCCCCCCCCCCCACCACATAGCTATTATGTCAAAAGTACACAAGCGTAATCATTTGGAAACTCCCCTCCCTCTAGGCCGATTAAGTAATACTTGTTTTCGTTTTGAAAGCTGCCTCGTTGTTGTTACCCACAACGAGGTAGTTGTCTGAGAGATTGCAGGTTGCAGCACCGGCAGCCAAATGGGGGGGGGGGGGGGGGCTTTTTCCTTGTCCTTCTTTACAGAGCTGTAGATGTAGCCATCTGAATGCAACAGTTGTTTAGTTATTCTCATACTTTCTAGGAATGTCAAACAGATTGGCATGTTGGATTAGAATATGCAATTTGACCACTCGTCTTTCAGTATTTACCCAAGGTTACAGGATATCTCGTATACTCCGTTCAGGGGATTTTTCTTGAGTGACATGATCTGATCACCGTAAGACCCTGGGTCTCAAGCGGTGGCTTGTAGCAGGTCGTTTACCAAGATTCGAAATTGAAGAAAAAGGTAACAGAATGTAATAAGCAACAACAACAGCATGACTATTATCTAGCAAGTTAGGAACGAGGGCCGATTTCCTTTTCTTTTGCGGCACGGCCACGGTCCTTTCGTTACAGATGTCCACGCACCATATTCAAGACGCAACTTCAGGCATGTATGCAGTCGTGTTATTCTCGCAGCTCTTGATGAGTGATGACGGCCCTTCAGATGGCCCTGGATCTCAGAAGGGCTAGTTGTCAGCCACCGTGGTTTGCGTGGAATTAGGCCTACGAGTGTCTTTCTTAATGGTGGAATAGCATGATACTGATAATTAATGTCGTGGTTCAACTTCCGAGTGGGTCGTTATTGACCCAGTCGATCGATTTTAAAAGTTAAATCAACGTACAGGAGTAATGACCAAGATATAACATGTTTTTATACTAATATTTGTAAAAGTTTGACAACATTATATTTAATTAATCAATTTTGTGGTCCTAGTGGGTCGCTAATGACCCATTTAACCGATTTTTCGCAATTTATGATGATTATCACTTGCTGAGAGGCGATTTTGCACCTATGATGTCATGTTTTAGGCTGAATTCCAGAAGTTACATGGACATATGTAGTAATAAGCAAGTGAGCCGAGTGGGTCGTTAATGACCCAAATTCTTTAATTTTTAAAAGTTAGAGTCACACAGTATTGACCATATGGTTTTAACTTATGCTACAGTTTTTATTTTATCCTAACGTCTTTGTTTCAGACGTTAAAGCCGAAAAACCGTGATGGGTCGTTTGCGACCCGGACGAGTGGGTCGTATGCGACCGCAGTTAGTAAACAGCGTCTAGCTCTGTTTGTGAACATCTGATTATCACGGGCTTTTCATATGTCTCAAGGAAATCGTTGCCCGCAACTACTTTGTCCTCAACAAAATAAGCCTACATAAAGTTTTAATGTCCAAATCAAAGCAAGAAGTAACCTGAAATATTTTCCAATTATGACGACTAATTAGCCTAATTATTTAGTTGTTAGTGATTAATTGGGTCTCGACTGGAAAGTCAATAATGTAGCCCAATAAATTTTGAGCATATGTGCGAAAGATTCTTGGGGTTTAATATTTTGGTTTGTCCTCTATAGCCTCTAGAAAAGGTGGGTCGTAAACGACCCTATCGTCCCTAATGGGTTAATTGACACGATATTTTTCGACCAGAGATTATGTAGTTCTACCATATTTTTAGCACTTTAGAACGTTTATATCATCAATTTATTCACTACTTTCACATATGGAAATGTGAAATGTGAAAAATTCAGATCATTAAACAATAAAACTAAAATAAAACGGTTTTCCGAAATTTAATTTTCTTAAATGGGCGTGGCCATCCAAGGGCGTGGTTCTCAACATCATCAGAACTTAAAACCCACATTAAACGAAATGCCTTCATGACATTTATATTTGAATAACGAATCTTAAACAGCTAACATTACTCCTTCATGCTAAAAAAGCCGATTCTAGATATTTTACCTGTATAAGAAACCAATAAAATATGGGCGTGGCCGGTGGGGACCGAAGATGGAAGAGTTGGAAGCTAAATTTTTTTTGGTGGTCTTTGAACCTCAGGATCAACAGATAAGAACATAATCATAATTATTCAAGGACATTTTGTTTTTTTTTGAACCGGTCTAACTTACATAGACGTGAATATCTATCGAATAATGATAATCTCAAATTTCAAGACAAATTAATGTCAATTAATGTCAATTAATGTCAATTAATGTCAATTAATGTCAATTAATGTCAATTAATGTCAATGTCAGTTTGGGGTTTTTATGGAATACTGACATTAATTGACGTTGCATCACCCCCGGACCGGGACCGCGACCGGGATGAAAAATGTGACTTGACCCGGTTGACCGGGACCGGGACCGGGATAGCTCAAAATTGCCAATCCCGGTACCGGGATTCCCGGTCACCTCCTGGGGTCGATCACTTTACCGTCTGTACGCGACAATTCACGTAACGTACTGGGGGGGGGTCCAACCCGATCAATTCCGATCATTCCGATCCCGATTTTGGCCTCATCAACCCTCATATCGGAAAAATCGGGAAAATTTAAATCTTCCCTCTGAGGTTTCTAGGCGATATAGGTAGCTATTTCTGTACTTAAATATGACAAGAAATCGATTGGTGGTGGTCCCAGAACCCCAAAATGGTATCTTGTTCCAAACAAGAATCGTTTCGTCCGAAAAACAACACAATGTCGTACCAACTCTTGTTTGACAGAAACATCCACCCCGGTCCACAATTGAAAGAGGTACGGTTGGTAATAACAATCGTAACAAATAGCGAACGCTTTAGTAACTTTTGATTTAAATTGTCTCCACAATTTGTAACAGGCTATCTGCAGAAATGGGTAGCACGGTTAATGACTATGGTCCTTTCTCAAACTTCCAATCCTCAGTTAGATACAAAGAATAGTCTACACAATTTTCAATAACATTAAAAGGGATGAAAATCACTTTATTTATCAAAATCTTTATTTATCATGTACGGGTATATGGCCCCCAGAATATAGGTGGCCCCCAAAATATAGGTCATGTTAGTGGATACAGTTCTAACCAAGATAGGCGATACTAATGGGATCTGTTACTGCTAGGTTGGAGTAAAACATGTAACTTATGTTTCTGGATAAAAATTTTGGACCTACATGAGGTATTTTGGTATATTTGGTCATGACAGCGAAAGATTTAAACGATGTTGTCATTTTCTAGAGGGGTAAATATGGCGAAAAATTGTCATGACAAAAATCTGTCCAACACATGCCATTAAGACTACTGGTATGAGTATAAGTATTATTTTAAGCTATCTTTTCATCGAGACATCTGCAAACTGACAATTTGGAAAAAAGTTATGGCCACCACAATTTTACGGGCCCCCAGAATATAGGTCTATACGACCCCCAGAATATAGGTTGGTCAAAAACCCTGAACATGCCCAAAACCATGCTTTGGGATGCTCTACTTGTAGCTACTAGTCTCCTGAACCCACATATCAAGTTTTATCAAAATTGGATAAAAATTGGCCGAGTTATGGGATAAAAACAAAAACCATATGCCCATATTTGGGCATACGCACCAAATTTGATCGATTTTGGTCCATAAATTGGTCAAATATCAATATTTTTGAATGAAACCAACTTTATATGGAAGGTAAGCATATATTACACATTCTCTATGATTATCAGCTCAATATCTACCTAACTGTGGATTCTGTGTTCAAATAATCGCAAAAAATGAACAAAATCGCCCATATCTCAAACTGACTTCGCTCAAAACAATAGAACTCAATAGGGTTTCAATATTTTCACATGAAATTTTCAGAATCAACGTAGAATAGTCTCATGACCTTAAGTTTTGGGACAGAATTTTGAGTTAGGCCTTTAAAAAAATTTGGCGGCCAAAAATGTCTGATTTACAGTCATTGAGGTGCACATTGTATTGATACAGATAAAAACAGCCCCCCTCAATCATATCTAGGGACACTCCTTCAATCTTATTTAAGTATTTAGTTAATATCCCTACTAAATGAGTGCATGAAAGCTTTTTAACAAGTAAAATTAAAGATTTTACTCATTACGGGTATATGGCCCCCAGAATATAGGTTTTTAAAAAAAAATAGCGACCAAGATTCTGCATTTTCTCTGTCACCCTGAGCATTAAGGAATGTGGGGTAGTGATGAGAAACAGTTAAAGAACATATGCTGAAGAGATGGCATCATCAAAATGTATGAAGGTGGAGTATTTGAGGACGATTTTTGCATACCTATATTCTGGGGGCCGTAGTTTTTGATTTTTTGCTATTAAGTATACTCTAAACCATTTCAATTTAGTATCTGGAGCCATTGGCATCATCAATACAGTCTCAGCAACATATTCTGACTGCATATAACTGTCTGTGACAATTTTAGAACAACTTAGGAACAGATGTTTGGACCTATATTCTGGGGGCCCTGTTAAAAAATGGTATTTTTACAGGTGAAAAAAAAGTACACTTAAAAACCTAATAATTATTTTCAACTACCCAAGAAACATTTAAAGGGTTATTATGTACATATTTACAGCCCTAAACATGCTTAGAAGTAGTTTTAACACCTGTTTCTAAGTGCTCAAAAAACGACCTATATTCTGGGGGCCATATACCCGTAACAACTTTTCCATAGTACTGGAGAGTAAAACTCTGTTAAACAAAAAAATTCTCGGGCACATTTTGAGTCAGTAACAGTAACATGTCAATATGTTACAGACTCAAATGCGTTTAAAAACATTTTAGTAACAATAAATTGTGTAAACTGATGAGGAGGAGGAGGAGGACTGAGGAGAAGGAGGACTGAGGAGGACAGAGGAGGAAGACTGAGGAGGACCAGGACGAGCACTAGGAGGATGAGGACGAGGACTAGGAGGATGAGGACGAGGACTAAGGACGATGAGGACGAGGACTAAGGACGAGGAGGAGGACGACTGAGGAGGAGGACTGATTAGGAGGAGAAGGAAGAGAAGAAGGAGGAGGAGGATGAGGAAGAGAAATGAGGAGGAGGAGGAAAAGGAGGAAGACTGAGGAGAAAGAGGAGGACCGAGGAGGACTGAGGAGGAGGAGGACTGAAGAGGAGAGGGAGGACTGAGGAAGAGGAGCAGGATTGGTGTGGAGGAAGACGAGAAGGGGGAGGACGAGAGCGAGGACGAGGAGGAAGACTGAGGAGGAGGACTGTTAAAAAGGAGAAGGACGAGGACTGAGGAGGAGGACTGAGGATGAGGAGAAGGAGGACTGGGGGAGAACTAAGGACGAGGAGGACTGAGGAGGAGGACTGAGGATGAGGAGGAGGACTGAGGATGAGGAGGAGGAGAAGGAGGACTAGGGAGGACTGAGGAAGAGGAGGACTTAGGGAGGACTGAGGAGGAGGAGGACTGAGGAGGATGATGAGGAGGAGGACTGAGGATGAGGAGGAGGAGAAGGAGGACTGGGGGAGGACTGATGAGGAGGAGGATGACTTAGGAGTAGGAGGAGAAGGAGGAGAAGGAGGAAAAGGATGAGAGGGAGGAGGAGGACTGAGGAGGAGGAGGAGGACTTAGGAGTAGGAGGAGAAGAAGGAGAAGGAGGACTGGCGAGGAGGAGGACTGACGAGGAGGAGAAGGACTGCGGAGGAGGAGGAGGACTGAGGAGAAGGAGGAGGAGGAGGACTGACGAGTAGGAGGAAGACTGAGGAGGATGAGGACGAGGACTAAGGACGAGGACTAGGAGGATGAGGACAAGGGCTAATGAAGAGGAGGAGGACGACTGAGGAGGAGGACTGATTAGGAGGAGAAGGAAGAGGAGAAGGAGGAGGAGGATGAGGAGGAGGACTGAGGAGGAGGAGGAGGATGAGGAGGATGAGGACTGAGGAGGACTGAGGAGGAATACTGAAGAGGACGAGGACTAAGGACGAGGAGGAGGCGGAGGACGACTGAGGAGGAGGAATGATTAGGAGGAGAAGAAAGAGGAGAAGGAGGAGGAGGAGTAGGAGGAGGAGGAGAAGGAGGAGGATTAGGACTGGGGGAGGACTGAGGAGGAGGATAAGGAGGAGGAGGACTAAGGACGAGGATGAGGACGAGGACGATTATGAGGAGGACAGAGGATGAGGACTGATGAGGAGGAGAAGGAGGAGGAGGATGAGGAGTAGAAGGAGGAGGAGGACTAGGGGAGGACTCAGGAGGAAGAGGATGATGACTGAGGAGAAAGATGAGGACTGAGGAGGAGGACTCAGGAGGAGGAGGACGACTATGAGGAGGACTAAGGAGAACTGATAGGGAGGAGAAGGAGGATCAGGAGGAGAAATGAGGATGAGGAGGAGGAGAAGGAGAAGGAGAAGGAGAAGGAGGAGGACTGGGAGTAGGACTGAGGAGGAGAAGGGGATTGAGGAGGAGGGTGAGGAGGACTGAGGAGAAGGACGAGGACGAGGACGAGGAGTCAGGAAGAGGACTGAAGAGGACTGAGGAGGAGAAGGACTCAGGAGGAGGAAGACTTAGGAGGAGGAGGAGGAGGACATCTAAATGTTTTGTCTGTTTTTGTCCGCCCTACTTTTTGTCCGTTTTGAAAATACAGGGTACCGAACGGACACAAAACATGATCCCCCAGTCAAGCATGTGTTACGATACAAATGTACTTGACTATACATTTAAGGTGCAGTGTACTAGTGATATTATGGTATGTTTAAAGACCGGACCACAAAATATAACCCTAGTGTTGTACTAATACATAATAACAAGTAACAGGGATAAAATTAATGAGCAGAAACAATCGATCTCACGTCAAGAGGCCAAAGCACTCGGGTCTGGGAGTACATGACAACTCCAACTAGTAGTGAGCATACTAGCCCCTGCAGTGGAAAAACACATAAAACATACTATTGGAATGTCCAATTAGTTCGTTTTCTCATAACAATATAGCATATGTAGGGGTTTTTTATCACTTCCTCACTTCTGAGAGGTTTTAGAGATCGATTCTCTAAAATTTCTCAATTTTCCGATTTTTCCGATTTTTCCGATTCCGATTTTGGCCTCATCAACCCTCATATCGGACATCGGGTTGGACCCCCCCCCCCCCCCCCCCCCCCCCCACGTACTTAAATAATAGTTATTGACACGGTATTGTGTCGAATGATTTAGGGACAGTTCACATATTACGTAATTAGGTTATCACTATTGGCCAATTCTTACACCTCCCCACCCCCACTACGTTATCAATTTTACAGATAGTATAGCTATTGTTATGTGTCATAATAACACTAGCGTAATCTAAATCATTTGATGATTTGAAACCCCCGCCCTGCCCCATCGGCTGATCGGCACGCCCGAGAGCGCGGTAAAATATAGAAATATATGCTGAAGTGAGTGTGGTTTATATAAAACTTTCGGATACATTTTATGAATGAATTTGTGCGTGACTATAAAATTATGGCATGACTAGAGCCGCGCACACGTGCCAGCTACCACACATTTGAAACTTATTCTTACAATAACACTAATTACAGTGGAATGTGTAATGTCAAATGGGAGCGGTGTGAACTGAGCTGAGTGTAGCCGTGTGTACGGAGGAGCTGTATTAAGTGTCATCTAAGAAGATAATATGCCATTATTCCGTTTTATTAATATTACAGTATTTGGCGACTGGCTGGCCGATGGTGCTGTGTATCTTTTGGAAGGACAATACAAGGTCAGCAATATAAAGTATATCCCCGGGTCAAAATCGGAAAAAATTAGAATATTTATATTCTTCGTTAAGATTTACATGATGAACTATATTTTTCGCTTAGATTCGCAAGATAAGCCTGTTTTAGGACTAGTACATGGATTTACATCCAAATTGGTCAAAAATTGGCTGAGTTATGAGCTTTAAAAAATATGCCCACATTTGGGCATACGATTTTGCCCAAATTTGCTTTTGCCTAAATTCGATCAAACTTCAATATTTTTTAATGAGACTAACTCTATGTGAAAGATATACCTCAGTGTTTGTTGAATATAGTGATTACTAAGTAAAAAGACCTCTATGAAAAAAATTGGGAAAATTGCACATAATATTATCTCGGTTCGGAATACTAGCCAAAATTATGACTTTATTAAAATTGAAATAACTCTATCAGTTTTCAATATTTTTGCAAGAACTTTTTGGAATCGATTAAGAATTGCATTTCAAGCTTATTGTGCCGGCAAAAATTGTTGATGTAGGCCTCCAAGGAGATATCCGGGTCAAAATCGGAAAAAATCCTATATTTTAATATACTTTAATATGGTTGCCCCCCCCCCCCCCCCCCAATGTTTGAGTGACACACTAACTATGCAGTTTTACCTGTTTAGAGGGGTTTTCAAAGAAAGTTTTAGTTCCCAAAGTCCGTCTCAAATACCAAAAGCAAAACTACCAGTACCATTAGCTTTAAACCTGGGATATCACTAATTTTACAAATAATAACATAATATCGAGTATGGAGGCCGGAGGGGTTAGAGGATGGTATTAAACTAAAAGTATAACAGCTAGGCTGTAATAATATCCAAGATTGTCAGAAAATATCGTCTAATCAAGCCAGAAAAGTTTGTTAACTTATCGACTATCGAGTAATCGCACGTACGACAGGTTTCTCGTTTATCTCACCAAAAACTTCAGCAGCTTTTTTTTCTCATCGTCAGATTCACTTATTCCATACGTAATGACCCCCCTGCTTCTATATCGTCCTCTTCAGCTTCTGTCTTTACTGCTCTCTCCGCGGCCATCTGTAAATGGGGGGTTGTAAAAAGATAAAAAATGTAGTATACAGTTTTCAGCCAATCAGAAGACAGAATGAATCAAACGGTTTTTCTTTCCAAACTGATCGCTTGTTCAGGTTAGACGATACGAAATTTCAGTGGCCTTTTACTCCCAAGTTATAGACATATTTCATTAAAAACACTGTTTGTGGCTCTCGCAAGCTGATCTGCAAATTTTATAGCAAACTTAATATTGTGATAGTGAATATTTTACCTTGAGCGGGCCCGTCACAGTTGACAAAAAGAAGTATCTCGACGAGGGAGCTGGGAGAGATAGAACTTAGCTAAAATGATAGGGAAAGGGTTAAACAAAGTTTTGAAAACATTAAAAACGAAATAAGCAGCATTAATAACAAACATGATGAGCCATAATCAGAGTAACACACCACGTAACCAATTGCCATGGTTACGCGCAAGTTGAAGTAACACAGTTACGATAGATATTGATATAATTTCATAAATATAGCCGAAAAGACAGACAAGTAAGTATTTTAGTTGAGGTTATGATATGTTAAAGAGTAAAAGGTTTTGCAATTCAGCTGGCTGCCAAAATCAGCGGTCAATCCAAAGATAGATTTTAGTGACGATCGTATAATAAACTACATCGTCACTAAAATCTCATTATATGTAACTACTGACAGTTCTGCCCGACAGTTCCGCCCAATCTAGATCAATTGCTTCCATGGGATGATGCGACGAATCAAAACAAAGTTTTAAAAACAACCTTTCGTTGGTTGTACGTAAATCCGGACCTCTGTCAAGGAGCTGGTCGGATCCACACTTGCCGGTGAGGAACAATTACTGAAAACTGTCATGATATTTCACTTTCACTGCTTTTTACTAAAAAATGGCTTAATTTGCATGATTTTAATCCCATCCACCCTATTGTTACTAGTAACATAGATTACTATTGAAAATATAGGTAGAGTGAATGGGTTCAGCCACAGACCTCAAATTACATTGCCCGTATGCATGGAAACGAGTCATCTTTAAGCAATTCTAAGTAGTTTTGTATGTATCATCGCGTCTGGATCTGTCAGCATTGATTTACTTTAGCATATTATGACGTTTATACTTGTCCGGCTAAACACGGCTTTGTATAGATACGATAGGAAGTCTGTCTCATTAGGAAGAACTAATAAGAATTATTAAGAACTCATGCAGACAATTTTTAGAAGTGCAGCAACGTGTGTCAAGGTGTGCTACAAATAGAAATTATCATTGTCAGGTATATTACAGCAGCTTCCTGTCTTTTAGCTTAATTTTCTAAGAATTGCTACGATGTTGCTAGGGGACCACTATGGCGTTACAATGGTGTTGCTGTGGCGTTGCTAAGGTACCCTTCAGCTCTGTTCAGACCATAAGTTGCTTTTAAAAGGTCAAATAAATATACTCATGGGTTTACTTTTAGGAAGTTTCTGGAGTCAAAGAAATAACAACACAGATTTTGGCTGAATTTGCTTGAACTTATTCAAAACAATTCATTTCGGCGTCCGGACTCTACGGCTTGAGACACTCTTAAATGCACTCGCTGTTTACATTTGAAAGTTTGCATGATATTAACGACCCAGGAATATCTATAATGTATAGTACAGTATGACTATCGTTTTCAGATAAGTTCAACCCGCTATGTGTTCAAATCAGTGTTTCATTTCATCGGCTGTATCATAGGTCAAGATAAATATTTCTTGATGAGATAAAAGCTTACTTTCGAAGAACATTTCCTGTAACCATGGGCACCCTAATTTGATATGGAATTCTATCTATTTTGATCGAAAATATGAAACAAATATTTCCCGCCGTAGAGTCCTAGTCTCTACTGCGCCGCCGTAGAGTCTTACGTCGTTGAGTCTCACACCCTATAAGAGTACCGGTAACCGGTACCATCGTTTAGATGGATACAGGCACCCTGGGGATCTCCAAATAATATGTAGATGGCTGAAATCATTGGATGATGATTAATCACTCTACACTCGACTGTCACGTGACTTTTGAAACCTGTTCTCTAGGTGGCCATGAATAACCCTATAATCTGATTCCAACCCTAATCCAACCCAATCTCTAACAAAAGCATATGCCAAAACCCTAACCCTTTAGAGCGAGATATTTGACCAATTTCCTTATATAATGGACATATCACGTGATCAAGACAGCTATTCGCCAATATCTCGCCAGGGGAGCATTTTAATGTCATGAGGGGTGATTCGGAATCAGCGTTCCAACTGTCGGGGGGCTTTTTAGAAAAATCTTGAAGGTTGACTGTAGAGTGATTTAGCACGCTCGGCAACCATTCACCCTACATATATTGTCAATAATAATAAACATTCATCAGTAGTTATAGGGTGTTAGAGATCATAATGATACAAATTAAACCATTTTTTGATTAAACAAAGCAAAAAAACGGCCCTTCGTAAACAGGCGGGGAAGTGAGTGATTTGAACAAAGTTACCGTACCATAAGTCGAAAACTAAAAGTGATGGCAAATCCTCGAAAGAGGTGTTTGATCACCAAACACTGTGCAGATATTAGGAAAATATATTATTATTATCTGTATCAGGTATTCTTATAAACCAGAGGGCAATGAGATCTGGCGTCTCTTGATTCTCTATAGCGGTTTTCGACTAATAGTTACTGTTAAAAAAGAACAACGAAGGACCACTAAATAAATGAAGTAATGTGCACGCCAGTAAACGATATCCCTCACCTTCTTCCTGAGTCAGGGGTCTGTTGCCATAGCAACGAGGGAAGAAGAGCGGCAGCGGTTAGGGTGGGTTTTGCAATGGTTAATGATGAGCCGCGCGCACGTGCCAGCTACCACACATTTGAAAATTATTCTTACAGTAACGCTAATTACAGTGGAATGTGTAATGTCAAATGGGAGCGGTGTGAACAGAGCTGAGTGTAGCCGTGTGTAGGGAGGAGCTGTATTAAGTATCATCTAAGAAGATAATATGCCATTATTCCGTTTTATTAATATTACAGTATTTGGCGACTGGCTGGCCGATGGTGCTGTGTATCTTTTGGAAGGGCAATACAAGGTCAGCAATATAACTTTGTATGGTAGCCTACCAAGCCTGTCAAACAAGCAACGAATCAGGAGATTAGAAATGGCGGGACACTGCATTAAACATCCTGAGCTACTTGCCAGTGACTTAGTGCAGTGTTATGGGATCTTACTCATAAGTATTTCCGTGGCTGTGGTTGCAATGCGCCTAGTCTACTGGAATGATTCTTCGGAATTTCGCTGGATTGTACAACTTTCGTCTTGGTAGATTCCAAACACAAGGAAATTTTCCTCGTGGTTGGTAATATACTCAATGATGGGAGTATAGTGTGTTGGCTATGCCCCGCTTACTAGTTTAGCTCTTTCTAGTCCCCTGCTACACGGCATGTAAACAGGGATTGGCTAGTTAGAGGCGGTCCGTGTAGGCCTTACACTGTGCTTTCAGCAATACTCATAGGATATTAACGACCCGGGAATATCTATAATGTATAGTACAGTATAACTATCGTTTTCAGATAAGTTCAACCCGCTGATATGTGTTCAAATCAGTGTTTCATTTCATCGGCTGTATCATAGGTCAAGATAAATATTTCTTGATGTGATAAAAGCTTACTTTCGAAGAACATTTCCTGTAACCATGGGCACCCTAATTTGATATGGAATTCTATCTATTTTGATCGAAAATATGAAACAAATATTTCCCGCCGTAGAGTCCTAGTCTCTACTGCGCCGCCGTAGAGTCTTACGTCGTTGAGTCTCACACCCTATAAGAGTACCGGTAACCGGTACCATCGTTTAGATGGATACAGGCACCCTGGGGATCTCCAAATAATATGTAGATGGCTGAAATCATTGGATGATGATTAATCACTCTACACTCGACTGTCACGTGACTTTTGAAACCTGTTCTCTAGGTGGCCATGAATAACCCTATAATCTGATTCCAACCCTAATCCAACCCAATCTCTAACAAAAGCATATGCCAAAACCCTAACCCTTTAGAGCGAGATATTTGACCAATTTCCTTATATAATGGACATATCACGTGATCAAGACAGCTATTCGCCAATATCTCGCCAGGGGAGCATTTTAATGTCATGAGGGGTGATTCGGAATCAGCGTTCCAACTGTCGGGGGGCTTTTTAGAAAAATCTTGAAGGTTGACTGTAGAGTGATTTAGCACGCTCGGCAACCATTCACCCTACATATATTGTCAATAATAATAAACATTCATCAGTAGTTATAGGGTGTTAGAGATCATAATGATACAAATTAAACCATTTTTTGATTAAACAAAGCAAAAAACGGCCCTTCGTAAACAGGCGGGGAAGTGAGTGATTTGAACAAAGTTACCGTACCATAAGTCGAAAACTAAAAGTGATGGCAAATCCTCGAAAGAGGTGTTTGATCACCAAACACTGTGCAGATATTTGGAAAATATATTATTATTATCTGTATCAGGTATTCTTATAAACCAGAGGGCAATGAGATCTGGCGTCTCTTGATTCACTATAGCGGTTTTCGACTAATAGTTACTGTTAACAATGTAGGGTCAGTGAATAATAAGTCTTAAATTCTTAAAAATTGATCGGGAAATTAAATATTTATCTTAGATTACATAACATTTTCGTAGACTAAAATATTTTAAAGATACCTTAGTATTACTGCATACTGTAAATTGATTAAAATGTCCTCGCCTACTAGTTTGCCTGGGAAACAGGCTGGGACTGTCATCGAACTGCGGGCGAAACGGCCGTTTTCGTGGAGTGAAAATACTAAAACATGCCGTGAAATGGTACAAAAACTAAGGTTTTTGTTTTCTGTTTCGACCCAGCCGTCTATAAGCTCGTTGACAGTCTCAGCTATTTTTTGTATCACGTGAAAGTTGCATCCTGGGAATTGGATTTTGAACGTGGTCGGGAGTCGGGACAGATTATCCCGGTATGGACCGGTTTGGTTTCCTTAGTGATTTAGGGTTTAGGAATTTTCTAGTTATTTGTCGAAATAGAAGATTAGAAAAGATATCTTTGGATTTCTGTACATGACTACTTTCACTATTGATTTTTTGCAAACCTCGAAATTAAAAGCCTATTAGTTGTTCTGTAGATCTAATGATTCCAAGTTTACTCCCGTTTAATTCTCCACATGAACTAGTGAGTTAATTGGTTCATAGTTATGAATCGTCAAATACTCGTGAAATATCCGTGTAGTGGAGCATTTGGACAGGGCCATTTACTTTGTACTCAGGTCACAACAGAGATATTTTAGAGGTTCATCGGCTCACTCTTGAGTGTCGTTCATGTAGAATCATTTTATAGACCAGCTTGTGTTTTGGTCAAATCTATGAATCTGAGTGCACGTATTTCCATAATACTCTCGAGACCTTTAATTCGAGGGGATTTCCCTCCCACTCTAATGTAGCCGTCCAGCTCGTAATAACAAACTCATGACGAAACATTAGCTAATAATGGAATTAAATAAATTAGCAAACACCTAGACCCCTAGACGATCAGCCAAGCAGCCAGGGCTGCGCTACAACAAAGAACAACGAAGGACCACTAAATAACTGAAGTAATGTGCACGCCAGTAAACGATATCCCTCACCTTCTTCCTGGGTCAGGGGTCTGTTGCCATAGCAACGAGGGAAGAAGAGCGGCAGCGGTTAGGGTGGGTTTTGCAATGGTTAATGATTTTACCGAAGTTTGCTAAAAACGTCGGTGAATAGTATTCTATGTCATAAACAGCCAATGATCAGCTATAATAGTACGGTTTATTTTACACGGTGACTCGTTCTACTTGAAACTGTCTCAATGGTAACAGAGTTTAAAATGTTCTTACTCTTAGTCTTAGTCTTACAGGAGATCTACACGGTGAATGTAAGTGGGTCTGGGAATCTATGGCGTAAGACTCTACGGTGGAAAACTTTACGGTGGTGCCGTACAAAAACAACAGGTGTAAAAAACAGGACTATTAGGTGGCAAAGTCTATAATCAGGCATGAGATAGTAAGATAAAGAACTTAAGAAATAATGCGAGCAAACAAATGTTATATTTTTTTATCGATATTGATAAATTGGCAGGTGTCCCTCATTAAATTTATGAGTTACAGGAGTTGCAAGAGTGGCAAATTCGAATTCGAAACAATAAATTTGGATTAAACAGTTGTTTGCCTAAAATTTGTGACAAAGAACAGGCAAGGGGATATACAAGGATTTCTAAAGTTATGATATTACACGATATAAATTGTGTCAGTGATCACAAACGCCTGTCCTATCCCAGGTAAATATCAATATATAATCAGGTACTAGATAGTAAGAAATAATGCGAGCTCTCAGCATATATCTCAGAGTCAGTATCACTATCGAAATATATTGTGGATTGTACGACTGAAAGATGAAGTTTATTAAATTCCGAGACAAAATATTTAACGGCAGCTTCCTGAGAACAGAACACGGGGATTTGAAACTTAAAACACACGAGATAGCCGGAACCAGTACAAATGAGTGAAGCTATATTTTAACTAATTATTCTTAGAAGACTGTTTATGGTTTAGTTGACTCTGAGATCAAACCTTCACTACAAGAGGCTTCGTCATAAAAGTAAAAGTTGAAAGTATACGTGATCCGGATGCAATAACAGATATATTGAACGTTCAAATCATTTTACACCTACGCTAAAAACTTGTCCACCAACACTGTACAAACTACAAAAATATTTGATTGGCAGACGGATAGATAAAGAACGAATTATGAACTATAGACCACAGAGTGATCGTTGAATATCATAAAAGAACGGCACAAGTGCACAACACACAAAGGCGATCTGAACTGATATGGAAGTTAGACCTAGGCAAAATTGAAAGAATCGCACTAACTGGGCCGCGCTCAGCCTGTCATTCCGCCTAATCTCTATTAATGAACATAATAGCCTGGGGTCCTCAGGTAAAAGCAAGCACTGATAACAGAAACAAAGAATCATATTTCACTTGTGTTGTTCCGTTGACCAAAACAAGTGCTAACAGACTAGATGGTTGATGAAATAAGCCTCTTGACTCCCATTGTGTGAAATTACTAACACTAGCAGTAACCGGTGTTTCTTTAAGGTGGGGTCAAGAGACATTAGACAATAACACACGGAATTAAAGAGGAATTAAAGAGGAATTAAAGAGGAATTAAACAGGAATTAAACAGGAATTAAACAAGAATTAAACAGGAATTTAAGATGAAATTACCAAGGAGAACACTAACGAACTCGTCTTGGCTATACATCAATTAGAAAATGTTATTTATTAAATTTGAGATTTTTACACAAGCCCATTTAGATGAGCTATACAATACTCTGTAAAAGATAACATAATATAGAATGTAATTGTCTGGGAGGATGACTGTAAAATTTGGGAAAAAAAGTATCCTGTGGTTAAACAAAGCACAGATACTAACAGAAACAAATCAAACGTTTGGTTTGATCCACACTACTGATATGTGAGATCAGACACAACAAATTATGACGCTCTCAAAGCATTTCACAATAAAGGATAATGTATAATATAGATTAACTCCCGATTTCAATTCAGGGAGACTAATCTATTCTTGCAAAAATGTTAAAACAAACTAAATATTTTACAACATCTAGGATTAAGGACAAAGTGACTAATATAGAGTACGAGAACACATGATTTCCATCACAATGCAATCTATTAAATAAGTAATAACTAGGATTAAATATCTTAATCCATCATCAAAGATTGTACAGTATGAATATCAGACCATTAAAGTGTTTTTCTACGATCCAATTCAGAATTTTGACACTAACTGTCAAGGAAAAAGGTGCAGGGCAGAACTAATCTATAGATTTCTTTCGATCACAGGCCTTCTTTGAAAACGACAAAAAGTAGCCGGGCCCGAACAGGCAGTCCGAAAGAAATAAAAACTATAACAAACAGACAGTATAATGGTCAACATCAATCTGACATATTTTGTTCCTTCTAGTACCCTGAACCTCTTGATTTGGATTTAAGTAACACGACCTTAGTTCGGAAATTTAATTCAAATGCATAGCATGAGTATATAAAAGAAAATCTTCAGATATAACTGCAAACTGATTGACAAACTAAACCATCCTTCATCAGAGTGGTAGTCATGACAGGACCATGTTACTTTGATATTAAGTAAAGCTAACATCTTTCGCTAGGGTCTTTAAACGAAGTAAATGTCGGGCAGCTAAATATAAACAAGTGTAGACAACTGGACGATTTTTTTAAAATGTCGTACGAGCAAGAAAAGGTCATCAAAATATATTTTAACTACAGGAACAACATAAACATGAAGGAGGTACCGATGTAACTGTGCAGTGTGATAACACGAGGTGCAGTGAGCAGCACATCACTGATGACACTCATATCGCTCGATTTTACAATCCAATAATCAAATTTTACAATCTAACTCATCGCGCGGCTCCTCTAGCTAATACGTTACTTTTCTCCAATTGGCAGTTTGCGTGCACGTGTCTTTTCTGAGGCCCCAATTGGTTCTAAATGATCACGTGAATGCTGGTCACGCGCACATCAACTTCCAATGAGCGTACTGCCATTTTTTCTGAGGCGATGGAGGTCGTAAATCACTCAGCCCGAATAAAGATTTGGCGGAATGACAGGCTGAGCGCGGCCCAGTAATGACTTATTTGACATCGTCAATTAAACCTTGCTCGTGTAACAAATGTCATTTTTCTTTGAAATTCGTCACGTGACACAATTTAGCCAACCAAAAACAAAAATATGCAAAGTTAAAGTTGTGAAATTTTATTTGGCCCAAAATTTAATTGACGATGTCAATTCATCACAGCTCGGCAAGGCACAGTAGCGCGTTTCGCCGATCTAGCGAGAGAAGCCTCATTGAGTGCGCGGTGCGGCACAGTAACGCATCGCGCTACAAGCCCAAAATGAAACTTTTCATGATATCCCGGCTCAAGCTGTTCATAGGAATAAGATTATCGTGCGATATTTGCGCTGTGGCCAAATTATATACCATCCGATAGGAAAAACGCCAAATCGGATGTCGCAAGAAAAGCGAAACCTAGCGCAGGTTCCTATAAAAAGTTATGACTAAATAACTGGTCAAAATAAATATTTACACCGCGCAGCAAATAAAACAAACGAATATCAAAATAACATGCGCGTCGCTATTATGTATCGCTAGGCGTTACTATGGTTATGGCGTTACTATGGTTATGACGTCACAAATGACTATATTTGGAAATGAGGGGAAGGCTCCTTTCTCGCAACGGCGAGGTAGCGCAGTTGGTTAGAACACCAGCTTTGCAACCGCGAGGTTGCGAGTTCGAATCCCAATGTCTGCCTGGTTGTGGGGTGAGCGTCGTTGACGTTCAGCTAAGGATCCTGAGTGGTCTATGCAGCCCCCCGGTATACTCAGCCGAATACTCGGGAAATCGGGTGTGAGGGTTAAATGAGGAGCTGCACATTGCAGCAGTCTCGGGCGAAGTAAGTATGGTACACACTACTTTAAGTTTAACAGTCACTGGCCAAAATAAATCCTTCGGCTTCCTGCAATTGGCTGGTTGCACGTGTGTAACAATGTAGCTGTTGGAATACTTCGAAGTAATATGTATAAGTGTCTTGATACAAAATTACTGTCATGTACTATATCATATATACTGTAGTCGATCAACTTAACCGACTATACCATATCAATTATCGTATGATTATTTGTACCATTAGTTCTGATTACCAATTCGCACTTGCAACTTGCTGGCCCAAAACTTATTCCTTGCCAAACTTTAATTTTTTCGTATTGTTTGACATACAAATGGCCATATAATAAGAATCATTTGATTCAGCCAGTGTCATTGATAATGGTATTGGTATGTTTTATCTCTCTTTTCGTGAGATTATTGTTGAACTTGATCTCGTGGTACATGTCTTCACATACAACCACTATACCTACGGGGGCGTTTGCATGGTTTCAGCAAGCTCTCGGCTATTTTACCAACCAGTACAATTCACAGACCAGCGCAATAAATTGTTTTAGACTATAATTAGAGTACTGCTCAAATGTTACTATGAGTATGACATGCGATTATCAGTTCTACAAAATGTCTATTAATTAATAGTTAGATTGATAAAGTTCTTTAGATTTATTGAATAATCTCGGTCAAATTGAGTGGGTTCCTTGTTACAGCAAGACAAGAATTCAAACACATTTTATTCTATCAATAATTCATTTCAGTCATATTCAAGATTACAGTCGAAACATCCAATGAAATGCTTACTCTAAAATCTTTAAGTAAACGGTTGTCAACATTGCAGTTCGTCTCCTGGCCATGTTTTAGAAACCTTGCAGTCATTCGATCTGCAGACACAGCTTGGCAGCGAATCCGTCGCTGTACGAAGATTCATCTGCAAGTGCAGGCCCAAAATTGTTGAATGCAATGCCCTAGCCTATAATATCTGAATTACACCATCTTAAATCAAAACTCGTCCAGTTCATGCTCTCTCTCTTCCTGATAACCTGTAACCACCCATCAGGGGCTACTCTTCTCAATATAAACTGGCTGCTTTGCTAGAGGAATGACAGAGATCTCCTCTCCGTGGTCTGGGTGGTCACACGATGCACCAATTACGAAAGCGATGTCAGCTATTTTAAATAACCTAACAGTTAAGACTCGGTTTTGATATTAAAACTGTTCGTGTTACAGGGTTATGGATATACAAATATTGTGTCAATGAAGATCACAAATAAAAGGTACAAAATACTTTCGGATGATGCAGATAAAATGGAATCATTACAGACCTGGCTGACTATCTAATTCTCTATTGTGTTCAGTAGTTCAAGCCTAACATAATTGAAGATTCTAATAATTTAAGCATTGATCGTTGAAACACAGTTCAACAATGATCAAATAACCTAGCAGTAAGGTTGAAATATAGTACAATCGAAAGTATAACTAAATACCAATATCATAAAACCGTTAATATCAATAATCAAATGTCGAATTCATAGTGCAGCAAAAACAGCAGAGAGATAATCAATGACTTCGTACTCCTGGTTATTGTAGGCTTGCATGAAGGATTCCAGAAGGGAGTCGTACCTTATCCACTTGGCAGCTCTCTGGGGTGGAGGTCTTCTCATCAGCCTATCCGTGATCTTCTGGTCTGTTAGTCCTTGCTCTAGTTTGAGGGCTTCAAGGAATTTCCAGATGGTAGGATTTGAACACTGGACGAGGCTGCGGAAACCATTATGTCATCCTTCTGCAAGGTTCAAAGAGCGTGGGAGACCAGTTAGACAGCAATCGTACTGGTTCCAGGACAGGTGATCGAAGCGAGCAGGTCTGTTTGGTGTTCCCATCCACGTGGACTCAAAGTATAATGTAAAGACATCCATATCTGCGGAGAGGATAGGTCTAACTCTAAGGGTCTGCCATGCGTAGTGGACGTCACCAGGAGGGATGAAAGGTAGAGCTCCGATCCGTTGGAAGGCTTTCCGGATGTCGGATCCAACCACCTGATACTCCGGAACAAGGTCGGAGCGAGCGAAGTTCCTCCATAGAGCCTGTTTGAAGTGGAAGTAGCAGCCATGTAGAGTAGTCCCGGGCCAGACAGCAGTGACACTGTTCCGTAGCCCAGCTTCATAATCGCAAAGGGCGGTGTCTGGATGGAAAGGTCCAAAGCGATCCAGTTCTTCTAGTAGGTTTGTGTAGTGTTCTTGCCGCTTTCCAGGGAGAAGACCAAACGCCAGAGGAAGTCTGTAATTGTCTGGGGTGATTCCATGTACTGTCAGGAGTTGGGTGAATAGATTGGGTGCCACCTTTTTTTGTTTTGTATTGCTGCGCTGAGAGGTGTTTATGTTGGTCGGCAGCTTTCTGCTTCAATTCTGCTCTGAACTCTGCTTTCTTAGCTAGAACTGTCTACTGCCGTAACGGCAAATTTTGTCTTTCGCACGTACGTCTCCTGAGGAAAATTATTATTATTAATAGTCAAACATGAATCATAACACATAGAGGGGGGTTTGGTCGTTGATTACGTAATCAACATTTTCTTTTTTACCCTCTAGAATAATAACAATTTGACAATATTTTAATTCAAAATCCACTCAATTTCACTCTGATAGTGATAAAATTTAGAAATTTATCGAATATCCGGCTATAATAGCAGCAGGGTGTCATAATTATTGGCGCGTAGACAATTTTGCGTAAAATTTTAGCTTACCCAAGCTTTTAGAAACGATCATTACTTGACTTCTGAGTGTCAGTTTCCTATGGAGTCTTGATCATTCAAGGAATAATCCTTCATACTACAGTTCAGTCTAAAAATGAAGTCCGAAAGAATTTTAATTTTGTCGATAATCACGACGAAAGAGAAAAATTTGGATTACTGGACTTAAAGCCTTCGGCTGCTTACCCTGAATTCCGGGATGAGTCCGCCTGACTATATTTTATTGCGTCAGTTAGAGGAGAAAGAAAGCTTTTATAAAATCTATAGTTTTCTATATGTTTCGCTATCGCCTGAAGAGCTGTGCACTTTAGTCTAAAGAATAATTTCAGAAAAAATTCACCGAAAAAAAATTACACAAAATCTCTTACTCCTTCGTAAATCTAACCAAGTATGGAATCGACCCTTTAAATAACGGCCTAAATTATGGGTTTTGAGGTACATCAACACAAAATTCTGAAATTAAGAAATAGTTCAGACGATTATCTACAGACCAGTTTTTGAATTTGGTAATTTAGATATTCAGAAGTAAAGTTATGACCCGGCGAAAAATATTGATTTCGTCATAAAATACACATAAAATTTCAAACACGCCAATAATTCTGACACCCTGCAGTAGTAAGTAGTTTAGAAGTTGCTTGGCCGGATATCATAACAATGATTTCGGCTCATCATCATAGCATGATCAGGGTAGCATGAAACGTAGATAAAGTGTTTTCTAGGAAAATAATCAAGGGGGGGGGGGGGGTCAGGCCATGATTACGTACTTTTGCTGTCAGGAGGGGGGGTTGGGTCTTGATAACGGTTGATTACGGAAGGGGGGAGGGGGGTAAAAATTTGTAAATGCGTGTATTACCGCGCGGCGCTAAAAATCTTTCAAAGTTGTTGACACTTAGGGGTTTTATCAGTATAAACAGATCGCGCTCGCCGCATAAGATTAATCCGTGTTCGTGGAAACATTTGTGTCCGATTTGGAAACATGTTTTTGGGGCCCAGATTGCAGAGTTAGGGCTAAATTTACAGGGTTCTGAAGTGTCTAGGAATAATATCTAAATCTTTTTCTAGCCTGCCAAGATTTGGAAATTTGAAAATAGAATAAGGTACAATTTTTTTGACGTTGAAATGGAGTTCGTTTTAAAACACCACCCCTAAAATGTCATTTCTATATGTGTGATAATTACAAAATGTACAGGAGGCCTGATTTATCTTTTGTCACTAGAACTATTTGTTTTGTCTTATTAAAACATTAAGCTACTTGAAAACATTCACTCACTAAAGGAAGTACCTCAAAACCGTAATCACCCCCTAAAATGTCACGTGCACCACCCCTAAAACTTCAGGTAAAACAGGTTGTGTAGACTAGAATTTCTCTCTGTTGAAAAAAATGGTGGAATTTAGTCAATTTACTTTTTGTGACATTTTGGGGACTTTTTTTTGAATACCCAGAACTTACGGCAAAACAGTAACTCAGTCAACAAAATTAACACCTGTAGATATCTAGAGTTAGATTATCTAGTTATAAACTAACAATTGGCACAAAAGAAATGGATTCAATGTGATTTTAACCTTGTGCAAATTGCATGTTTTAATTGCATTTTTTGGGATTTTTAACATCATCCTGCATTTTGGCAATTTTAGTGACCTGTAGTTAACTAAGCCAACCCAGTAATCGATCTGACCTTCTCTATAGACTAGATTTGACTGCTTTTAGCAAAATTGAATGTCAAAAACTACGGTTTTTGGTACTTACTAGTTTATGGTAAACCTATGATATGCCCCCTAAAATGTCTTTTTTTTCTCCCCTAAAATGTCAAATTTATATTTTGTTCGCATGGTGTGCGATAATAGCTCTTGTTTTGGCACTTGTTAATTATTAACATCAACTATTAACGAAATGTGAGTATGCATTGCATCGGGGGGGTACCAATGGCATAAAATGGAGACAAATGGCATAAAAATCGTCAAATGGCATAGAAATTTCATGGCATAAATGGAAATTTAGCTTGGCCAATTCTCCATTTATGCCAATTTATGCCATTAATTTAGGTCTTCATATTTGACCTTTAGGATGACTTTAGATTCGCAAATACTATTAGTACTTGAATAAGAGACATGTTTCATGCTTTATAACGCTTGGAATGATCGTTAAAGTCAAAGATTCATATGACAAATAACTAAATAAAGAAAATAGAAATGTATTATATCAAATATATACCAAACATTTCACTATTCAAGAATACAAACATTGACAACACAACGATTTTGAATGTCAAGGAACAATGCATCTGATGTATTTGTCTTCGACGAGTAGCCAAACATTAGGAGATCCATTGATTAGGCTATGTTCCTGGCAGTAGTACTTCATCGGGCATGACTTGTAAGAAATAAATCTAACCACTCCTGTTGCAAAGTCCTGCTGAGATTTGAAGACTTTAAGAGTTTCTGTACTGCCAGCTTTCAAAACTGTTGAACATCCGCATTCAGGTTGATTGTATATGCGAACATCAGAAGACACTCCAAACGCGTCCCCCTTGAATCTTGAAAGACGAGATTTTGTTGATAAAGCTATAAAGTGCTTCTTCCTCCATTGAGCGTGAGTGTCTCAAAAGACCGGAAGGATAGTGTTCCATATTTATCTGTTGATATCGTTTCTCCATCATCACAATCATCAACTCCAGGTTCTACCTCATAAGCTAAGTCGTCCTCATCCTCGAGGCATCCAGCTTCATCATCTACAGCTTCCCAAGAAAGTTCTTGGCCATGGACGATTGGCTTCCCACTCCGTTCTTCAGGATCTGCGACTGCGGCGAACACAGGGAAATTGTTTCTTTTCCCTTCTCGAATGCAGTCCCTCGATGCCCTGTCCAGCGTTTTTGCCAACTTGCCTAGGCTTATCATACCACCAGTCCATTTCACTCGTTCTGCTTTCTGGCCTGTAGATTTAACCTTTTTGAGGTGAACTGTAGGATACAAAACTGTACTTTCACGTGCATGTGCAATTGCAAATGTGTCTTCATGTAATGATAAAGCACTGTACACATTCTTTCTCTCCATTCCATGGGCCATAGTTATCGCATCCATATTTCTTGAGCGACCAGATGAAAAAGAAACCCGAATAAATGCAAACAGCTGCTCATTCTGATCACTTCCAAGGTAATAAGTGACGATTTCAGCATTAGGGAATTGCTTCTTCAGCAGAGTTAAATACAAAACAAGACCGTCACAAGTACATATAAGATCAAGGTACGTCTGATTCGTTATGCTGACAGCTGAGTAAGTATTCTCTTGCCAAGTAACGAAAAATGTTTTTTCTCAAACAGTTCCATTTTTATTATACTTTATAGTTTAGAGTCTAATTTGGCTTGATATCAGATCATGTGATATTACATGGCCCCATGGAGAGCATTGCCAGAGCAATTGGCCAGAGAGCTCCATAGAAGTAAGGGGCCTACTCTAGCCAACAGCTCTAATACATTTCCTTCCTCAACTTCATTTTCTTCATCTAACTGCTGCTGCTGCTCAGCAACTACTTGACAGCTGGCACAGTGACAATTGTCTGCGTAGTGTATCTGTTAGCCTCAATTTTGCCTCAAGGAGGGAAAGTAGCCTCAATCCAACCTCACATAAGTTTCGATAAAGTCTCAATAGTCAATAACCTTCGGGCTACAATTATAAGTTCTATAGTGGGCTATAACATGTTTCCGTACATTAAAGTTAAAACTTAAAATGCGGTCGAATCATTTATTAGCCTCATTTTGGCCTCTGCGATTTCTGAAATGTTGAGCTTGAAGAGGATGAATACATTTTTATTGTTGACACATTAGATAGTCACAATACCGAACATACTCGAAAATATACACAAAAGTATACTTGTTAGCCTCATTTCACCCTCTCACAAGGTGGTTAGCCTCATTTTCACCTCGAAAATTTGAAGCTATAATCAGACGGAATTTCATGTGCAACATAGATATCAAGTAACTTGTGAGTTGTTAACCTGTTTCCGTACATTAAAGTTAAAATGCGGTCGAATTTTTGTATTAGCCTCATTTTGGCCTCCTACAAGTAGACTCGGCGATTTCTGAAATGTTGAGTTTGAAGAGGATGAATCAATCTTTATTGTTGACGTATTAGATAGTCACAATACCGAACCAACTCGAAAATATACACAAAAGTATACTTGTTAGCCTCATTTCACCCTCTCAAAAGGTGGTTAGCCTCATTTTCACCTCGAATATTTGAAGCTTAAATACCGATTAAATATAATCCCAAGGAATTTCATGTGCAACATGGATATCAAGTAACGGTACGTGTGAGCTGTTAACCTGTTTCCGTACATTAAAGTTAAAATGCGGTCGAATTATTTATTAGCCTCATTTTGGCCTCCTACAAGTAGACTCGGCGATTTCTGAAATGTTGAGTTTGAAGAGGATGAATCAATCTTTATTGTTGACATATTAGATAGTCACAATACCGAACCAACTCGAAAATATACACAAAAGTATACTTGTTAGCCTCATTTCACCCTCTCAAAAGGTGGTTAGCCTCATTTTCACCTCGAATATTTAAAGCTTAGATCTCGATCAAGTATAATCACTATGGATTATACTTGCAACTTGGATATCATGGACGTAACATGAGAAAGTTCTTTTTTGAAAGTGGTGAGGCTAATTTGTTAGCCTCAATTGTCCCTCGCAGTTAAATCACTCCTACTGAGTCTAGTGAGTGAGCTAGGAGGTCGCCGAACATCTCATTTTAAAGCCGTATCGATTTTCTATACGCATACCAAAAATCAAATGCGTAACTAAAACAGAAATGAAATTACAGAAGTTTTAAATTTTTTGTCAAAAAACGAACTTTTAGGGGTGTTTCTAATGACCAGGGTCAGTACAACAAATAGAGATAAAGGTGGACAGTACTAGTGGGGTGCAGACTATTCGTTATTAAATTCTCAGTTCAAAGTTTTAAAATTTCATATTTCGAATGGCATAAAATGGAGACAAATGGCATAAAAATCGTCAAATGGCATAGAAATTTCATGGCATAAATGGAAATTTTGCTTGGCCAATTCTCCATTATGCCATTTATGCCATTGGTACCCCCCCATTGCATCTTAGGAAAAGCCTGAGTAATTTGATCAGGTTAAAATGACATTTTAGGGGGGATAATTAGACATTTTAGGGGATTTTTA